>NC_062549.1:40745004-41396447 GCF_016906955.1 Phacochoerus africanus | reverse complement strand
CCTCCATACTGCTTTCCATACAGTTGCACCAGCTTACATTTCCACCAACAGTGTAGGAGGGTGACCTTTTCTCTGCACCTTCTCCAGCTTTTATTGTTTTTAGAATGTTGATGATGGCCATTCCGACTGCTGTGAGGTGACACCTCATTGTAGTATTGATTTACATTTCTCTAATAATTAGTGAGGTTAAGCATATTTTCATGTGCTTTTTGACCATCTGTCTTTTTTGGAGAAATGTCTATTTAGATCTTCTGACCAAGTTTTAATTGGGTTGTTTGTTTTTTTGGTATAAATCTGTATGAGATGTTTGTATATTTTGGAGATTAATCCCTTGTCAGTTGCTTCATTTTCAAAGATTTTCTCTCATTCTGAGGGTTGTTTTTTCATTTTGTTTATGTTTTCCTTTGCTGTTCCAAAGCTTTTAAATTTAATTAGGTCCAATTTGTTTATTTTTGTTTTTATATTCATTATTCTAGCAAGTGGGTCAAAAAAGATATCGCTGCAATTTATGTCAGAGTATTATACCTATGTTTTTCTTGAAAAGTTTTATAGTATCTGGTCTTATGTTTAGGTCTTTAATCCATTTTGAGTTTATTTTTGTGTATGGCGTTAGAGAGTATTCTAATTTCATTCTTTTACATGTAGCTGTCCAGTTTTCCCAGCACCACTTATTGAAGAGGCTGTCTTTTCTCCATTGTATATTCTTACTTCCTTTGTCATAGATTAATTGACCATGGGTGTGTGGGTTTATTTCTGGGGTTTGTATGCTGTTCCACTGATCTATATTTCTGTTTTTGTTCCAATCCTATACTGTTTTGATGATTGTAACTTTGTCATATAGTCTGAAGACAGGGAGCCTGATTCCTCCAGCATAGTTTTGCATTTTTTTTCTTTTTAAGGCTGCACCCATGGCATATGGAGTTTCCCAGGTTAGGGTTTGGATTGGAGCTACAGCTGCCAGCCTACACCACAGTCACAGCAATGTAGGATCCAAGCCATGTCTGTCACCTACACCACGACTCATGGCAATGCCAGATCCTTAACCCCCTGAGCAATGCCAGGGATAAAACCCACATCCTCACGGATACTAGTTACTGCTGAGCTACAATGGGAACTCCTAGTTTTATATTTTATATGTCTTTTTTTAATACAAAAAAATTAAATATTTTACATGTAATTCACTAACATACCTGGAAATTATTGGGGCTAAGCCTTATGTGTCTAATAAGACAGAGGTGAGCATAAAATTAGTTTTGTAGTTTCCAATATGGTAAATAAATAATATTCCTGTTAGAAATATATAAACTGATGCAAATGTCTAATCAATTTATATCCACTGTTGGGAAAAAGTCACAAGAGTCCTGACATCTACTAGGTTTACATGTTAAAACTGCCAAGATCAAGATTAACTTTCTGCCAAGAAACCTTAATTTTTTAAAGAGAATAACATTTTTTTTAACTTGTAAAGATTATAGTTAATTTACAGTATTGTTTAACTTTAAAAAATATGGATTAGGAGTTCCCATCGTGGCGCAGTGGTTAACGAATCCGACTAGGAACCATGAGGTTGCGGGTTCGATCCCTGGCCTTGCTCAGTGGGTTAACGATCCGGCGTTGCTGTGAGCTGTGATGTAGGTTGCAGACACGGCTCGGATCCTACGTTGCTGTGCCTCTGGCATAGGCTGGTGGCTACAGCTCCGTTTCGACCCCTAGCCTGGGAACCTCCATATGCCGCGGGAGCAGCCCAAGAAATGCCAAAAAAAAAAATATATATATATGGATTAAACTCTGTTCAAATTTAAATATCATTTTTTTGACTGTAAGGTAAGATAACTTGACAGATGGTTAAAAGAGCAGTAGTCTGCGAAATACTATTTACAATAAATCTTTCAAGAAATGAATTTAGATGTCTGCCAAAAAAGCTTCTCACATAACTCCCCAAGCTTAAATTCCAATCTCTCCAAGAAGCATATGCAATAACTGTTTTCTTTTTTCTACTTGAATAGATTTTACTGTTTAGAGCAGTTTTAGGTTCACAGCAAAATTGAGCACAAAAGACAGAGTTACTGTTAACCTTTTGCCTGCCCTTCCTGGCCCAGCCGCCCCTATTATCAAGGTCCCTCACAGTTGGTACCATTGATGAACCTACATTGACATGTCACTATTACCTCAAGTCCATAGTTTACATTAGGGTTCACTCCTGGTGTTGTACATTCTATGGGTTTTGCCAAATGCATAATTATGTGTAGCCATCATCATCCTATCGCACAGAATATTTTCACTGCACTAAAAATCCTCTGTGCTCAGCCTTCCTGCCAACACCTGGCAACAACTGAACGTTTCACTGTTTTGCAACATTTTTAAGGGATGCTTCTATGTCATTTAATTTGGAAAACTTTCGAGATGGTTTTCTAGGAGTTGACAATAATGCTTTTTTTTTTTTTTTTTGTCCTTTTGCCATTTCTTGGGCTGCTCCCTCAGCCTATAGTGGTTCCCAGGCTAGGGGTCGAATCGGAGCTGTAGCTGCTGGCCTATACCAGAGCCACAGCAAATTGGGATTCGAGCTGTGTCTGCAACCTACACCATAGCTCATGGCAATGCCAGATCCTTAACCCACTGAGCAAGGCCAGGGATCGAACCTGCAACCTCATGGTTCCTAGTCGGATTCGTTAACCACTGAGCCACAATGGGAACTCCACTAACGCTATCTTTTAGAATAACACAAAATTGTATTTCCATGAGTCCCGAGACTTTCCTTTTTAAAAGAAAAAAGATGTGCAAATTGCAGTTTGGGGTTGTGGTTATATCTGGATTATTCTCTTTACATAATGAATTTTTATACAGAAAATAATACCTGTTCCCACTTTGTGCCGCCCAGAATCTGCAGCAAAAATGATTGTGCCAAACTGGTTTGTAGGATGAAGTGGCCAGCAAAGCCACGAATGTTCCACGTTTAAATGTTTGGAATGATACCCTGTGTATGACAGGTTATTTTCCCACAGCTAGAGAGCAGCTTATCTTCTGCAAAAAAAGTAAATTCCTTTTTTTTTGGCCATGTCTGAGGCATATGGAAGTTCCTGGGCTAGGAATTGATCCTGCATCACAGCAGTGACCTGAGCCACTACAGTGACAACGCTGGATCTTTAGCATGCTAACTACAGGGAATTCCAAAATGTATTGCTTTTTAATCGTAGCTATCATATTGGGCCTATTTTGATATTGACTATTTAAGACAACTATCCTAGTTTGTTTTGCACTATTCAGTAGAGTTTATTTACTGCTTCATCACACACACACACCCCCCACACACACCCACCTACACACACACACACATATATATGTTTAACTGTTTTTTGGGGGGAAATAACTTCAAACTTAGAGTTTGCAAGAAAAGAAACAGTACCTATATATCCATATACTCTTTCCACAGATTCTCCTCCTAACAATTTGCTCCGTTTGTTTTATCATTTATAGACGTGGTTTCTCTCTTTTATATTTAATACTTAAATTATATATTATATATGAAAATTTTTTCAGAATGAGTTAATTATATACATTATGATCCTTTACCCCTAAAAACTTCAGTGTGTATATCTCAAAAATAAGAATATTGTCTTATGTAGCCAGAGCACTAAATTTAACTTTGATACCACACTTTTACCTAATTTTCTGTTCACATTCCACTTTTGTCTGTTGACCCAATAATATCTTGTGTGCGTTCCCCTTCCATAAACAGGATGCAGTTTAGGGTCAGGTACAGTCATCCCTCCATATCTGCAGGGAGCATGGGTTCCAGGAAGCTCTCCCTCCCCCACCTCCCCCTTCCCCACTTTTCCACACATGGATACCGAAATCTGCAGGTGCCCAAGACCCTCATATACAATGGCATAATACTGTCAGACCCGCATCCTCCCCTTGTCTTCAGATTCTGTGTCTACAGGTCTAGAGGGTGGACTGTGTTACATTTAGTTGTCATGTCTCTTTTGCCTCTGGAACATTTCCACTGCTCTTTTTCAGAAATCAGCCCCCTTCCTATCTTTAAAAAATAGAATAGTCATTCTTTCAGGTTTGTCTGATATTTTCCCAGCAGTCTAGGAAAACAGCCCCCTGCAATCTGAGCTGCCTGAAGCTATACTGGGGAGTAATGCTTTCTCCTTTTCTTCTGCCTTTCAGGTCTCACATATGTGTCTTCATTGGCAGGATTTAACCTGAAACCATACAGGGAAAAGTCCCCTGGACTATGAAGTTCTAGGCTTTTCCCCCTCCTGCAGAAGATCATGTAGAAAGAGGTGGCAATAGGCTTGAGTTGAATGAAAACTGACAAGCTGAACATGCTCTTGCCCTGTTAGAACCTGGGAATGGAACTATGAATGAGACAGTGAGCTCCCTGCTTTCATGGAGCTTACAGACTCCAGGCAGACCTTGGAGTACTGTGAGGGACAGACACCGGGTTGTGACAGATTAGTGGGCACTCTTAGGACACAGAGGCCTGACAGATAACAAGGAGCCATAGCAATGAGAAGGGCAGGGTATGGTGTTCTTGGGACTGTCCTAGATAGAGAAGTGGCCTGGGCAGTGTGCCCTATAGCAGAAAAGAGCGTGATATATATATTTATTTATTAGTCTTTTTAGGGCCGCACCAGTGGCATATGGAAGTTCCCAAGCTAGGAGTCGAATCAAAGCTCCAGCTGCCGGCCTACACCACAGCCACAACAACAGCAGATCTGAGCGGCATCTGTGACCTACACCACAGCTCACAGCAACGTTGGATCCTCAACCCACTGAGAGAGTCCAGGGGATTGGACCAACATCCACATGGATACTAGTAGGGTTCATTACCGCTGAGCCACGATGGGAACTCCATATTTTTTAAAACAACAGAAGGTCAACATCACTGGAATTTGGTGGAGTGTGGCTTCACCTTAAGATGGAGAGAATGGTAGAGGCTGGATTATGCCAGGTCTTCTAGCACCGGTGATGAGCTGGCATTTTGTTCTAAGTGAAGCAGAAATGTTCCTACTTCATGTAGCCCCTTTGGGCTAATTAGAAAAAGGCATCTCCTTCTCAAGGCATTTCCATCTTATTGGAAAATTGTTGTAAAAATACTTTTATTAGAACGAGGCACTTTATTGAAAATTTCCAGAGAAGATCTGTGACAAATATAAAGTTTATGCTGCTTCAGTGTGAAAGGCGCTCTTCCATAAGGTTATTCTACTACAACCTGTACAACTAACTGTACGTGACTGCCCCAGTGGGGAGCCGTGGAAGGATTTCTGCAGAGGAGTGATATAAGCCTGGGCAGTCCCTGTGTGGAGGGGCTGTGAGGAGAGGTAAATCCTACAATATTTTGGAGGCGAAGGCTTTGGATAAAGAAGATGGGGAAGAGGATGAGGTAGTGATTACTCAGCAAGTTTGTGGATGACAGTGCCATTTCCCTGAGACAGGCACGACTGGGAGAAGACCAGGGTCTGTCTGAGGGTTAGGTGAACAGAGAAATCAAGGAGTCATTAAAATGGAAGGATTTGCCATCTTCTTTTGTTTTTAGGGCAGCATCTGTGGCATATGGAAGTTCCCAAGCCGGAGTTGAATTGGAGCTGTAGCTGCTGGCCTACACCACAGCCACAGCAACACAGGATCCAACCGAGCTGCAGCTGCTGACCTACATCACAGCTCATGGCAACCCTGGATCCCCAACCCACTGAACGAGGCCAGGGATCGAACCCGTGACCTCCTGGATACTAATTGGGTTTTTTACCACTGAGCCACGATGGGAATTCCTGCTGTCTTCCTTTGAATGCTCTGTTTTCAACTAAAAGTTAACCAAACTCTTGTCTTTTCCAAAATAGGTATCCTTGAAAAACTTACCCATCGGGTCAAGGATGATTGTAAGAACTTTGCCTTTTAGGATTAAAACATTTGGTCAAACTCAATTTTACTAACATTTTCAAGTTCCTCTATGTTTTAGACACTCTGCCAGAGTCTTTACACCCCTTATCTCATTTCCTCTGCTCAGCAATCCATGAGGTAGTTCCTATTTTCATCTTCACTTTACAGAGATCTGAGGTTCAGAGAACGATCTTATCACTTGATTTGAACAAGGTGCCACAGTATGGGTCTGAATCAGGAGCTGATCCTACTGCCTGAGTGCCTTGTTTTTTTTTCAGCTTTGTTGGTGCTGTCCAATAGAACTTTTATGTATCTGCACTGTCCAGTAGTCATGTGACTTTTATATCTGCACTGTCCAGTAGTCATGTGACCTTTAAGCACTCGAGATGTGGTTGGTGTGACTGAGGAACTAAAATTTTAATTTAAATAATGACTCATGGCTAGGGGCCACTATATTTGTCAATAATCCCCAAACTGGGGTGCACACAGCCCAAGGAGGGTACAGAATATGCAGAGTACAGAAAGAAAACACACAGAGATATATATGTTTTAAATCATTATTTCTGATTTTTTATATTGTATGTTTTATAGTTAGGCATATCATGATAGGCATATCATTATAAAAATTAATGAACAGAAACCACAATTAATACAGAGGCAGGAGGTCAGAAGAGGGAGCTCTTCAGCCCTATGACAATAGCACTGCCCAGCAGGAAGAAGAAAGCCTTCTTCTTGCTTGGCAAGAGCTCAACCAATGAGAGACTGTCACAACTCAACCAATGAAAAGCCATTATACCTGGAATTTATAATATCTCCAATGGACTCATCGTTTACAATAGCCCTCCCACCTTCTTCTTTCCCTCTTTAAAAGAGTTCTCCTCTCTTTGCAGTGTAGGGACTTGTAGGTGGAATCCACTTGGAAGCATACCCTGAATTGCAGTTCTTGGTTGATCCTGAGTAAACCCATTTTTACTGGAGAAATAAATGGCAATGTATTTGTTTTACATCAATATTATAATAGGCGTGTGTGTGTGTATACACTTTATAATTAATTATATATATTTTAAATTTAACACTCGTATAGCCCTTACCATGCACAAGTCACTATACATTACAAATAGTAATAACACTAGGGGGTAGATACTTTAATTATCCTCATTTTACAAATGAAGAAACTAAGGCAAAATTTGAATATGCCCAAGGAAACAGGTAGCTGGTGGCAAAGCTGAATTTGAGTAGTTGTTTGGCTTCTAAGTCCATACGTTTTAGGGTAAGCTAAACAAGTATATTGGGAAATACGAGAGGACAAACTTTTACTGCTAAGTCAGTGACAAAATGTTTGGTGACTATTGCTCTAGACTAGACTTTAGCCAACCAATCAGACATAGCCATTCCTAATCTCAAAATTGAAAGGGATTTTGGAGATGATGGAGTCCATCCTTTTTTCCACTGACAGATGGTCTTCTGCATGTAGAGGAAGAAGGAACTAAATGAAATTGGGGTAGGGTGATGGTTCAGATGAGAATCCTGGGGACATTTACACGTCTTCAGAGACAACTATACCTAACAGATGTAAAGTTTTTCTGGTGGTAATTGTCTACATTTTCCTATTAAAAAAATGTCGGTTTTGCAGTTTTTTTCTAGTTACTAATTTTATTTAAAAGACTTGCTTGTTTCTGAGATATGGAAAAAGTGAGGATGGGAGGCTGAATACCTGGAGGGGATCCCAGACCAAAAGAAAGTTCCTGCTTATGTATCCCTAGGTGGGTGCTCTTTTATGTGGCTTGGGTGCTGGTGGTTCTAATTCAAGAATAATCAAAGGTAAAATATCCTTAAAATAATAGATCAACGGGAAAGATAAAATTTACCCAAATCTAATTTCTGCCTATACACTTTCCGTTTGAAGTGAATATTCTGTCTCCTCCCCCCATTCCTCGTCTTAGTCATCTTAAACACCTCTCCACGTATCCGTCAGCTCGCTTAGCTGCGTTATAAATGAAGGGCAGGTTTAACCTTATATGGTATCATTACTGTTTTCAGATGTGTGAAGTTGGATGACGTTTGTGGCGTCAGAGAAAAAGTTTTGGAAAGACCAGAGTTCTAAGTCAGGGAATAAGTCATCCATCACTTAAAAGGCTATATGGGGTATGTGTGTTGTAGCCGCAGCTCCCTCTGTTTCAAGTAGTGGGGTCTTAGGAAAAGCCAGTGGAAGATGTGACAGGCAGGAACGCTGTGCTAAAGTGGGAGTAGCAAACAAAAGTCCGCCCAGCTTTTATTTCCCGGCAGTGGAAAGTTCTTGAGTTCCCCAAGCCAGTTCGGTGGTGTGGGAGAGGGGGCCCAGCCTTCCTTCCGTTCTTCCAGCCTCGCTAAAAACTTCGTGGGCAGATGAACAATCCTTTCCAAGGACTTGCCCGCAGCCAGGCAGCCCAGGTAAGACGTCCCACGTGCGGCCAATCGGCTCCAAGGCGCGCGTTCCCACTGAGCACGGAGGAACCAACCCCAGGCCCTGGCTACCCAGGTGGGTGTGGCTTCCGTGGTGGCTCCGCCCCCTCCAGCTCGTCGCGCCCGGCCGCCCGGGCGGGGCGAGGGAACGGGCAAGAAAGGGCGGGGAGCGAGCGGTGTGGGTGTGCTCGTGCCCGCGCTCGCGGCTGGCGTGTGGGTGGCGGCGCGCCCGTGCGCGCGCAGGGGAGAGGCTGTCCCAGGCGGCCGTTGTGGGGTTCGACTGGAGGGGCGGGAGGGTCACCTGCGAGCGGCTTCGACGCCCGCCCGCCGCGTCTGGATCGCGCCGGCTGCGAAACGCTGTTGGCTGCACACTCTGGGAGGCTGGGGCGGAGGATCGAGCAGAGTCCGCGCCCGGCGCTCGGGACGAGGAGGAGTCGGACCTTTGCCGCCGCCGCCGCTGCCGTCCGCGCCCGGCCGGGTAGGTGAAGCCGGAGTTGGTTGTCCGCCGGCCGCCGGCGGGCGGGGAGAGGAGAAGCGAAACTTTCCGGGCGCTTCCCTCCGCGGTCCCCGGCCGTCGGCGGCGCGGGGAGGTGTCGTCGTCTCGGGCGGCGGCGGCCGACGCCATGTTGGGGTCTGTGAGAAACGGGGCGCTCCCGGCCGCTCCCCTCGCCCTGGGGGAGCCGCGCCCGCTCGCAGGACGCCGCCGCCGCCGCTGCGGGAGGGCTCGGGGGCCGCCCGGGGGGCCGTGCCGGTGCTCGTTCCGTCCTCCGGGCCGCGGGGCGGGGGCCGGGCGGACGCGAAGCGGACACTGAGATCGGGTGAGAAGTTGGGAGGCGCGAGGACTGGGGTCCCAGTCGTGGCCAGTGGCATCTTAGGGCCCCATCATCTCTCTGTCCAAAAAGTTTGCAGGGTCTGGGCATCGCGGACGTTGTAATCTGAACAGCGTATTTTTATGTGATTGGCGGCCAAAAATGGCACCGCAGAATTTACCCTGATAGAAGCGTTGGCTCTAACGTCTTACTTATTTGGAATCTTTTAAAAGTTGTATGGTCTTTTGCCCAATTTATTTTTCCTTTATTTTTTTTTAATTTTTATTAAAGGCCGAGAGCTGCCTCTTCATGTTGCTTGACTATCCTTGTGCGCCCTTAGGACATTGAAGCAGTAACTTGTGAGTGTGCACTGGAAATCGTGGGTAGTATTAAGGTTACAGATAACCAAGTTCTTCTCTGTAATTCAGAGACTCACAAAGTTTGTAAATCGGTAAATACTTTCTTTGTTGTGTTTCAGTACGTCACTGAAGAACAAATTCAGTAAAGAAGGACTTAAACACGAACATTGAGAGACTCAAAGGCATGTGTTCCGTTTAGAATAAGGTGAAGTGATCTTGACATTGCGAGGTTTCCCCCCTCCTTTTGGTTCCTTAAAGGTGCTAGCCTACTGTGTTTGGAGCATTTAGATTTTTCTGTCCTTTGCGAGCTCATGGGGTCCTCAGGTTAATTCGGTATTAAGGAAAGCTTCTATTTTTAATCTCTTTGGGTCCTCACAGCACTGGAGGTGAATGGTATTAAGTTACTTATTTGGAAAGCACATGTAATCGCCTCAAAAAATAAAACTGGTGTACTGACCAAGGCATCAAAAAAGATTCAGCTTGAATCACCCCAGTAAGTGAATGTAAATTACTAGTTTTAATGAAGGCATCTGAGCTTCCAAATTCTGTAAATGAACTGAAAGGACTTTTTAACTACAAATCAGATAAACCCTTAAACATATCTTGGAGAATTTCTCTTATCAATCTTTAGGTAAAAATATAGCTTCGGCTCAGATTTGATCGCTAATTTCCTTAATTCTAGAAGGAAAAAAAAACCTTTTTTTTCCCACTGTTAGGTAATTGCCATTTTATGTATATATTTTTCTGTATGAAGAGTTACCTACAAATAAAGTGATTTAACTAACTTCAAATCTAACAGCCAAACTGGTATTTAACTGAGATCTTATGACTGAAGCCTTCTCATTTTTCTTATAGCGTAACTGCAGGATATATAACTCATTCTTGTGGAGTAGTCTCTGTCCATCTTGTTTTGTCTGTTAGCTGCTCTTTCTGATTTTAATTTAGTTTCTCAGTATATCTATTTCCTGGAGTATTTCTTAGGAAATCTCAGTTTATGGGAGTTCATGTACTGAAATTGTTCCTCCTAAAATTATTCACTCAAGCCTATAGAAGCTCCTTCTGCCCTGTTCTCCTTACCCCATCCTCTTTTTCTCCCCAAGAATAATTCACTTATCTATCCCATTGTATCCCAGTAAATACTTGTATTTATCTGTCATGGCACCTTCTTGACAGCAGGTTTAGGTCAGGTCTGACTTGCCTCATCATCCCCAGAACATAGCACATGCTCAGGAAAGGTTTGAATGGATAAATACACATGTGTTTCTTATAAATACACTTTATGAATTTCTTGTTAAATTGCACTTTCATGGGCAGAAGAGTTAAATCTTCTCTAACCACCTTTTTTTTTTTTTTTTTTTGAGAATTTACCTTGGCAACTCATTGATTTTGGTCTGGGGGTACCGAACTTGAATGTTTGTGAAATTTCAGAGTAGATATGGACAGAAGGATAAGCAACAAAGAAACAACAGCTGTGGGTCAACAAAAGGATAATAATCATAATTTAAAAGTGCATCTGGGAGTTCCTGTCGTGGCTCAGTGGTTAATGAATCCGACTAGGAACCATGAGATTGCAGGTTCAATCCCTGGCCTTGCTCAGTGGGTTAAGGATCCGGCATTGCCGTGAGCTGTGGTGTAGGTCGAAGATGCGGCTCGGATCGCGAGTTGCTTTGACTGTGGCATAGGCCGGCGGCTAGAACTCTGATTTGACCTCTAGCCTTGGAACCTCCATATGCCGCAGGTACGGCCCTAGAAAAGGAAAAAGACAAAAAATAAAAAAAAAAAATAAAAAAAATAAAAGTGCCTCTGTATTTAGTGTTTGTACTACATGGAAATAGAATTAATGCCTACAAATTTTGAAGGTCATGCTTATATATTTAAGCTTTTTGACAGAACAACTCTGATTTCTCTACCAATAATTATTTTGTTAGAATTTGTCTTAGAATTTTGTTTTAGAATGCCTGGCTTAATGGAAAACATGTAAAAATTGCTTTTCTATTGGTAAGTTTATCTTTGAGAACCAGCTTTGTACACCAGCTGCATGCCTAATAGCAGGGTGTATGTTGGCTTAAGTGAATAAAATGGACTTTGTGGATATACTCTCAGAGGGCTGTTTTAAGTTGTGAAACCTCTCCAGGTGAAGGAGTTCTGTAATTCTGTAATGAAATTACTGTAGAATTTGAGGTTAATCCCCTGCCCCTGTAACTGTCCCTTTAATCAATCCATAAAACCACAAACTGGTGTGCTCAGTTTGGGGGGTCCTGGGAAGAGAATAGAAGGCGGTCAAGTAGTTGCTGTGAGTGCTAGAGAAAGCAAGTTGCAAATTGCTTGTAGGGTGGATTAGAACAACAACAAAAAACCCAAACCTGAATCCTAGCTCTGCTTCTTACTAGCTTGTGACTCTCAAACAAGTCATTTCACTTCTTTAAGCTTCACTGGACTCATTTGTAAAATGAACATGAAGTATTTGCTTCACAGTGTTGTGAGGATTTACTAAGATGTTTGTGCAAGTACCTGGTACAGGATATTCAGTAAGTTAGCAAATGAGCAGAGTGGCAGTGGATTATAGAATTTTAAAAGGGAAGCAACCTTTAGAAATATCTAGTTCAGTTCTCAGTCTTGGCAGCACATAAGAATTCTGTGAGGAGCTTTTTAAAAATACTGATGCCTGAACCCTGTTCTTGGACAAATCAATCACAATTACTAGGTTTGGAGTCAAAGCACAGGTAGCTTTGCCAGTTTTTTTGTTTGTTTTAATGTGCAGTCTGGGTTGAGAACCATTAATTCAATCTCCCATCTCCCTGTTCTCTTCATTTTGTGGTTGAATAAAATGCAGAAGGAGGTTAAGTGCCAGCTGAAGAATCCTAGTCGGGTTACAGAGAATGGATTTTGCAGCAGCAGAAAGTGAAGTGCAGAGGTTAATGGAACACTTACCTTCATTTCCGACCAGAAAGGCCGCATTTGGAACTAGTGAAGGTCTTGTGACCTTCATCTCCACTTTACATCTAACCACCTACATGGCTGTCTATGTTTTTTTGTTTGTTTTTCTTTTTGGCCACACTCATGGTATGTGGAAGGAAGTTCCTGGGCCAGGGATGGATCCTGCACCACGGCAGTGACTTGAGCCGCTGCAGTGACAACACCACATCCTTAACCTGCTGAGCCATAAGGAAACTCCTGGATCACTGTGTTATTTAAGCTTATCATCATTTAAACCTCAGGTCTTAATCTGTGACCAGATGTGGTGACTCAGAGGGCCTGTCTTTTCTATTTTTATTTTCCATCACACCTGATAACCAACTTTTTGTCCTCATTGTCACCTCCAGTTCCTCTTAGGCTGTTAGTTTTCGTCCTTTTTTTCCCACTCTTGAACCCACCATATACCATATACCATGAACCAACTGGTATTATGTTGTCTTCCTGTCCTTGACCTTTGCTTTTCGTAACTGGTTACTTCTCAACTTGTAAATATCACCTTTTGCTTTTTCTATTCGTCTCTGCCAGCATCCCCTAAAAAAGTCACAGCTCTGATGACTGTTAAATATTTGTTTTCCACCTACCTGTGTAACTAGTTCCTTTCAAATCCTTTTCTTATCCTAAAGTTGACTCATTTTCTCTATTGCTTTTTCACTCTAACTCAGGTTGCTAAGCTTTATCTTGAAATGCTTAACTCTTAACAGATGATCTTGCTTCCTTCTGTGGATTTTATGTGAATTTTCTGTTTTATTCTTTGCATCAACTTTTTTTTTTTATTTCTGTAAGTGGAACTATCTTTAATTCTTTATACTTGTTTCATTTAAACTGTAGTTAGGAGGAAAATAAAAAAGATTTTTTTATTCTTAAATTTTTATTAGTCATACCTATAACTGTGTTTATTATATTTCTCTAAACATTCTTTTCATTTTGTTACTTAATTTTTTATTTTTATTTTTGCTTTTTAGGGCCGCACCTGTGGCATATGAAAGTTGCCAGGCTAGGGGTCAAATTGGACCTGAAGCTCCTTGCCTGTGCCACAACCATAGCAACTCAGGTTACAAGCCTCATCTGTGACCTACACCACAGCTCATGGCAACACTGGATCCTTAACCCACTGAGTTGAGGCCAGAGATTGAATCCGAATCCTCACGGATGCTAGTCAGGTTTGTTTCCGATGAGCCACAATGGAAACTCCTTGTTATTTAAAAGCTTTTTTCTTTCTGAGAGAATATGTGTTCATTATAAAATAATTAGTATCAAAGTATTTCATCCTAGTACTTAGAGATAACCAATATTAAATTTTTGGTGTGCATTTTTCCAGACTTTTAAAAGAAGTTTTTATTAACTGTAATTTTTTTTTTTCCACTCTGTATTGAAGTTTAAAGTTTTTATTTGGTAAAATGTTTTCTTTTATGATATTTGGCTTTTTTGTATTTAGCCATTCCTCTCTAGGGCTAGAAATTTAGGTTCTGCTTGTCACTAGCAGAGTTAATGCCAGAGGGAAAACTTTATAATATTACAGCCCACTCTCCAGTAGTTTGTTTCTCACGATAAACTTCTGTGGTTAGAAATTCCAGGGTCAAAGTGCAGTGCTTGCTGAAATAATATTATACATTACCATCAGCCTTAGATTTTTTTCCCCACATATTTCCCTGCTTATTGTGACCTTTTGGCACAATAAGGTTATTGAATCTCTGAGGTTTGTGAGACATGTGAACATGTTGAAAGGTGTTTTGTGCTCTCTTGTTTCCCTTTCTCTCTTCTCTTGCTTCTCCTGCTTTCTAAACTAGGCCTTCCCCAAAGTTTAGTCCTCTGCCCTTTCGTCTCTTCTCCAACATCAACGACCATCTTTTTCCATGGATGACTCCTAAATCTCTTTCTGTCCTGGAGCTCCCTACTTATCTTGGCATTTCAGTTTGTCTGACAGATGTTTGTCTTGTGGATACCCTGAAGGTGCTTTAAGAAAAATATGTCCCAAACTGATTTATTCTCCCTCCTGAAACAAAACTAGCATCTGATTTGCCCAATGGCTTATGCTTAAACCTTTGAAATCATTGTACATTCACTTTTCAAACACATTCAGTTGGTTCCTAAATCCTATCTGCCTTACCCCAGTGATCTTTCTTAAATTCCAATCTTGCCTTTTTTCTTTTTTTTCTTTTTTTTTTTTTTTTTTTACTGTCAGTTTTTGTGGCTTAGGCTTTTGTTAACTTTTTACTTAGAGACTATATAATACCCTCCTGACTTTTTTTTTCTTTTTTTTTCCTTCTGTCTTGCCTCTTCAGGTAGGCTCTCCAGTTCTCTGTGCTGCTTCTGTGTACTTATTAGTATTTTCTTATTTAAAGACCTTAGTTTTCCCATTGCCTATATAATAAAATCTAAACTGTTCAGTCTGATGTTTTACTTTCCTTTGCATTTTGGCCCTTTCCTGTCTTGCTGGGTTTCTACTCTTAACCACTATACATTCTCCAGGCCCTACCTCCTCCAGTCTGAGTGCAGTTGTTTCCTTGCAGGAGAAAATACTGTATTTGTAACCCTGTCATCCCCTTTCTTCCTCTCCCCTATATAGTTTGACCTTTTACTCTTGCTTTAAGATCCATCTTGAGTTTCTAGTCATTTAAGAATTGTTCCTCCTGGTCAGAATTGCCTCCCAGCTATGTTCTTTGGCCTTAGGTTTCATCACTCTTCTTATTTTTTTAATAAAAAAAATTTATGTGTTTCTGGAGTTCCTGTTGTGGCTCAGTGGGTTAAGGATCCAGCATTGCTGCAGACTATAGCTTAGGTCACAGATGCGGCTTGGATCTGGTTTTGCCATGGCTGTGGCATAGTCCTCAGCTGCATCCCCAGCCCAGGAACTTCCATATGCTGCAGGTGTGGCCATTAAAAAAGAAAAAAAGAAAAAAAAATCGTATATTTGGTTTGTTTCTTCTCTGCTCTTTTAGACTTTGGGTGCACAGATTTGAGGTAATTATATTCCTCAGTTCATAACACACTTAATGAGTACCAGACCCCGTTCTTGTGTTTTGTCTCCTTCCTTATAAGTTACTCCCATCATCTTTCCTACAGAAACACACCTTAATATGTATAATACATAGATTATTTATCTTGTGTTTATAAACTTGTATATATTGCTGTCTTTATCCTTCGCAAAGATTGTTAGTTTTGAGTACTTCTTTAAATACTTATTTTGTACAGAGTAGGTTGGTCAGTAAATATTTGCTGCTTGGAATTCTTGGAAATTATTGATTTTACTAGCTTCTGTATTGTTTAGACTGAAAACCAAGGGATTTGGGGTTCCCGTCGTGGCTCATCGGTTAATAAACCTGACTAGCATCAGTGAGGATTCGGGTTAGATACCAGGCCTTGCTCAGTTGGTTGAGGATCTGGCATTGCCATGAACTGTGGTGTAGGTTGCAGACACGGCTCAGATCTGGTGTTGATGTGGCTGTGGCATAGGCCCATGGCTACAGCTCCGATTTGACCCCCAGCCTGGGAAATTCCATATGCCGGGGGATGCGGCCCTAAAAAGACATACATACATACATAAATATATACATAAATAAAAACAAACCCAGGGATTTAATTTCAGCTTTACTCTTCTGCATCTAGTTAGTCATGGCAATCATGAACCTTACCATTTACAGCCTTCTTTTCCTGTAAACTTCAGACTCTCATTACCTTTCCCCTTTACTTTGGCAGTAATTTTTCAACTGAGTCCTGCTTTCAGTCTCTCATTTCTCAGTTTATCTTTCATTGTTTCCACAGTTATCTCAGAAAAATTCCACATCAGATCATGCCACTCCTTCCCAAAGCTTCAGAGAGAACTCCCAGGAACCAATAAGATCTCTTGTCCTATTTTTTCCCCCTTCTTTTTTCTTTTTTTTGGCATGTCTGTGGCACGTAGAAGTTCCTGGGCCAGGGATTGAACCCTCGCCGTAACAGTAACTAGTTGCATCAGTGACAACACTGGATCTGTAATCCACTGAGCCACCATGGAACTCCTCTAGTCTTAATTTTTCTCCCCTGCTTTTCAACTAAATAACTCTTTCCATCCTCTTCCACAGCTGTACATGTTACTTTTTTTTCTTTAACACATTTTTACTTGCACAGCTTTATGCCTTATCATTTTTTGCCTTTTGAAGTTCCAGTTATTTTTCACAACCTGTTTCAGGTCTTCAACTGCTGCATTCTTCAAGCTATGCCTTCACTCTTTCCTTTTTTGCTTCTTACCACTTTAATATTTTTATTATTATATTTATTTTGTTGTGCTTTTTGTTAAAACCTTTTGGGAACATGTCTTAAATCCCAGTGTCTAGTCATTCTTGTTTTCCCTATAACACAGCATAAGGTCTTGAATGTAGTGGGTAGATTGTAACTGCTTTGAAAAATGCTAAGGAAAATTTGTTAGGGATATGATGGGTACCAGCTTCATTTTTCAAATATTATACAATGATTTAACATCTGTCAGCACTATACAGCTGTCTCTGTATAAATACGTTTTGAAATAATGCAGTTTTTTATCTGAAATTTGTTGATGTTGAAAATATACGTACATCATCATTTTTTACTTGCTAACGAAACAGCTGGGCCTTTTGGCAAGAGAAGAAGTCATTTTTATATATTATCATGAGATTGAGATTTTTAAAAAACAGAATCTGCTATACTCAATACTTAGAATTCATAATTAGATACTATAGTTAAATAGACCAGAGCATTTGCTTATAAATTTAAAATCTGTGGGTCTAGTGAAGCATTTGATGTGTAGGGTGCAGTTCCTGTTTTGTGTGAAAATTAGTACTATAGATATCAAAAATGAAATCTTTGATTTTCATCAAACCCCAGGTTGAGAAGCTGCCACCACTTTTAACTAACTGGTCATATTCAGCTCATTGCACATTAATGGCATGTATATGCAAGCAGTTTTGTAGGTGCTGTTGGGAACACAAAATTGTAGGAAATGATATTCTTCCCCAATTTCAAGAACCTCCAAATTGTTGGGAATAAGCAGATATACAAATCTTTATAAAATGTAATAGAAAGTAAGTGCCATAAAATGGTACAGGTAAAATGCTATGAGGATATAACGATGAAACAATATGTGGGTGTGAGGTTACTGAACTGACTGGTAAAATTTCAGAATAGCAGGTGGCTGGAGGGGGATATATCCATCTCAGGTAGAGGGGAGGAAGCCCAGAGCATATTTCTGGGAGTAGCTAGTAGTCTGGTTGGACTGTAACAAAGAGAACAATATACAAAGAAGTAAAACTGAAAAGATAGACTGGACACTGGGAACTTGACTGAAGGGCTTTGAGTACTTGGTTGTGGTTTGTTTTTTGGGTTTTTTTTTTTTTTGTCTTTTTGCCTTTTCAAGGGCTGCTCCCGCAGCATATGGAGCTTCCCAGGCTAGGGGTCGAATCGGAGCTGTAGTCCCCAGCCTACACCAGAGCCACAGCAACTCGGGATCCAAGCTGGTGTCTGCGACCTACACCACAGCTCATGGAAACGACGGATCCTTAACCCGCTGAGCGAGGCCAGGAATCTAATCTGCAACCTCATGGTTCCTAGTTGGATTCGTTAACCACTGAGCCACGACGGGAACTCCTGTTTTTTTTAATTAATTTTTAAAAAATCCTCAACTGTGGCTTAGTTGTTCTTTATATACCATGATGAGTCTCTCTGTCAAACCTAACCTGTTTGAAACTGCCTTTACTGACACCCTAAATTAGTCATAGCTCTACTCTTCCTTTTAGGATTTGAATAATTATTTTGAGCATATTTTATATTTATTGCCTTATGTTTTAAGTGTTTTGCCTTATCAGTGGAGTTCTCCAAATACATAATAAGGTCCACATGAGTGAAATATTTCTGAAATATTTATTTCTAAAGGTAGCAAAGTATAATGGAAAGAACATGAATTTACTGTGGTTGTTAAACTAGTCCATAACTCATTTTACATTTTAATCAAATGGATGTGATTATTCATTTTAACAAAATTTAAGATCACTAAATGAAGTAGTAAAATGTAGGTGTGCCTGGTACATGAGTAGGTGTTGAGTAAATGTTTTTTTCTTTTTTCTTTTCTTGGCTAGGCCTGTAACATAGTGCATTTGAGTCTACTTTTTAGTAATAGGCAGACATAGTGCCTAGGAGAGATTTTTTACAGATCACTATCACTTTCCTATAAATGTGGTTCAAAGTTTTGAAGTTTCAGTTCCTATCAGTCCAGCTTTATGAGTTTAAAATTAAAGTATTAGAGTTTCTTTTTTTTTCTTATCTAAGAAGTGAATGTTTCCTTAATCACTACTTATTTCTACATTACATGTTGTGTAGTTGGTTTGCCACACTGGCGGAAATTTTAGTGGAAAGGGGAGGAAAAAATTCTGTCTCCTTGATAGAATAAGTAAAATTCTGAACTTAATTTGCTAAATGTTCAAGTATTTCTTCTTTGCCTTATCATCCTAATATTTTATGGAAAGTCTTACCTAGAATTTCCTGATTGTTACTATGCTTACTAAATTATGGAAATTTTGAAAGTAAAAACTTTCGTCCCTTGCATATGGTAGGTGCTTAGAATAATTGTTCATTTGACTTAGGTGCATTAGGAAGAGGGGTAGTTTGTTCTAACTTGCTCATTTGCCCAGGGAGAATGTTGCTCTGATAGTTTGTTGCAGCTTCAAAAAAAAAAAAAATTTCTTCTTTCCCCATTTTTCTGCTTGTCTCTCCTTGCCTTTTACATTTTCTATAGTCTCAGTTTAGCAGTAACACAGATTTTAAAAAATCTTGATTGATATTAAGATATAGTCAAAAGTTTGATTAAAAATTAATTTGGGAGTTCCCGTCGTGGCGCAGTGGTTAACGAATCCGACTAGGAACCATGAGGTTGCGGGTTCGGTCCCTGCCCTTGCTCAGTGGGTTAACGATCCGGCGTTGCCATGAGCTGTGGTGTAGGTTGCAGACGCGGCTCGGATCCCGAGTTGCTGTGGCTCTGGCGTAGGCCGGTGGCTACAGCTCCGATTCAACCCCTAGCCTGGGAACCTCCATATGCCGCGGGAGCGGCCCAAGAAATAGCAACAACAACAACAACAACAAAAAGACAAAAGGCAAAAAAAACCAAATTAATTTGTATGCAAGTAAGGCTTGTAGTAAACCAGAAGTATGTATGGCCCCTCTACTATCAAAGTACCTTTATTTTAAAGACAGAAAGGGCTTTACAAATTATTTTATTCAAGGCGGTGGCTGCTGCTTTGTGTGTGTTTGTGTGTAGAATAGTCAGGTAGTTTTATGAAATCTCTTATTTAGTGCCTGAGCTGAGATTAGAATTCAGGTTTTTTGGTACATAGTGTATTTTTTTTTTTCTGGTATAATGCACAGTTGAATACTGAAGCTCACTGATATCAGATGTCTTGGGTACGTGTAAGGAATTAATTAGATGATTTTTTGTTTTAAACTCACCTGCAAGGATGAGATAAGAAGTATTGGTTTTCAGTAAGAAGACCTGGGCCGTAGTATTCTGTGACAGTTGGGCTCTCTTCTCAATTGTAAAAAGATTCTGACTCTTTTTTAAAAGAGTTTTTGCCTCTTTCTAATATTACATTTTTAACAGGCGGTAGATGCTCAGCTGAAGAACATATCAACTTTAGAAACAAGATGTTACCAAAAGACTAGGGTGGAGCTTGACCAATTCAAATGTAGTTTTTTGTCTGCAGTTGTGAAGAAGATAACTTGAAACTTTGGATGGTTTACTTTTTAAAAATTGGTAAATAAAACTGGCTTTAAAAAAAGTTAAGAGGGTTTTTTTGTTTGTTTGATATGGTTTTGCTGTGGTTCTTATATTTTAAACCATGAATTAGGACTGCCAGAAACAATTTGCTGGAAAAGAAGACAAAAGAAGTCAGCTGGGAAACTGTTGGAATGTGTAGAGTTCCATGAAGTGGCTGAATGTGGGGAGAAAACTAACAGAAATATTAGTAGTTTTCTTATCAGTAGTAGTAATGGATTACAAAATATGTGGGAAAGAGATTAGATTTAAAATAGCAACAAAAAGGAGTGGGTTGAATATCTGGCAGTTGTCACTGCAGGGGGGGTGGGGGGCTGGTACAGGTCGCTGCCCCTGCCGGTTTGATCCCTGGCCTGGGGACTTCCACATGCTGCAGGAAACCCCCTCCCCCAAAAATAGCGACAAAAAGTATGAAGTACCTGGGGATCTATTTAAGTAATCTAAGAGTCTTGTGAGAAGAAACCTACAGAATTACTGGGCCACTAAAGATTTGAAAAAAAAATAAAACTTCGAAAAAAGATAGGATCTACCTACTAGGAATATTTGAAACTATAAAGATGTTAACTTATTCGAAGCTAATTTATGAGTATAATATACATTCACCAAAATTTCAGTGGATTTGTTTATTTTTTCATTTATTTATTGTAATTGAAAGTGGCTAAGGTTTAGACCTTAGACACACAGTAGAATTACCTGTGGAGCTTTAAAGTATCCCAGTACCCAGGCCATATCCCACATACCTCAGATCAGAACATCTTAGGGAGGGATCTAGATACCAGTATTTCTTTAACCCTTTATATTTAATCATCTCTGCCTATTGGTCTCAATTTTGGTTTTCGGATTTCTGTTTTAACCGTTCTAATTATTTGTAGTGATTGATACTTTGTAACTTTTATTTCTTAGAAATTTTCAAAACAAAAAGAAAATTTATGTATTAAAAAACAGAATAAAACTCATGCTAGCTTGTGATTACCATATGGGTTCCTTGGATATGTATAAATCTAAGATAGGATTTTAGTGATCTTGTTATTCCTGTATCTTGAAGCATTTTACTCTTTTATTATCTCAGGAGTTATTTAACCAAAAAAAAGAAAGAAAGAAAGAAAATGGAGGTGGTGTAATTGCCTAGAAGGATGATGCAGTGACAAAATAAGATTCAAACCATTATACCATTTTTCAATTTTATTATTGCATTATCCAAAGTATTTCATCATCTTTCAAAAAGATACAGAAGCAGTTTGGAGATATCTTCCTTAGCCTTTGTTTGTTTTTAAGCTTTCGTTTAATATTTCAGAATTTAGAATTTTTTCATTTTTCATTTTCCATCTACCAACCAAAAATTGGCAAAGCTAGACATTTCCGAACTATTGGACAAGTCAGAAGATGAGTGCAAAGAAACAGCAACACAAACTAATAATGATGGTAAAATATTATAAGTGAAATCTTGGACTATGGTCTTCAGTTGATGATTTTCTAGATAAGTTTTCTCAAATTTAGATTTAATTAGTAAACAGTATTCCTAAAAACAAATGGAAATATTATAGATTCATGTGTGATAACTTATAACTAGTTAATTGCATTTAAAGGGTGGTGTTCTTTTGGATCTATATACCTTTAATAACAGAAATGTGGAATAAAAAATTTGATGTTTAAATTCAAAGTTATTTTTACTCTCCCTTTATTCTTATTTCTGTAAATAGTTATAAAATGGCTTAAAATATTAAAAATAGCTGTTTTGGACCCAGATAGTAAGTTTGGATGACTTTTTTTCTGGTATACTTTAGTACACCTTTAGGTTAAAGCTCCTTGGTGATTTCAGGCAGCTAAGGTTGAGAACCACTGTTCAAAGTAGATGTCATATGGACAGATAAGCAGATGAGGTTAAGTAAAACATTTGAAAGGTTAATAGGGAATAATCCAAACTAGTTTTGACAGATGCATGGTACTATAAAAGATTAATGGATTAGACCAGACAGCCCAGAAGCAGTGTTATAATACTACATGAAAATTTAATATAAATCAGTGTATTAGGTTATTAACATGAGTAAATAAAAACTACTTGCTCAGCATTTTGTATGCATTATCTCATTTAATGCTCTCCCTGACATAGCTGCTCCATTTATAAGTGAGGAAACCTGGTAGTGCAGTATTTAGTGATTCTGGAGCAGTTACCACCTTTATAATGCAGATATTTGAGGAGTTCCCATCGTGGCTCAGCAGAAACAAATCTGACTAGTATCAGGGATCTAGGTTTGATCCCTGGCTACACCATGAGCTGTGGTGTAGGTCGCTGACATGGCTCAGATCTGGTGTGGTTGTGTCTGTGGCATAAGCCAGAGGCCACAGCTCTGATTTGATCCCTAGCCTGGGAAACTCCATCTACCATGGGTATGGCCCTTATGAAGACCCCACCCCTCAAAAAAAGCAAATATTTGAAAAGAAACAATGATTTTTACCTGTGCCAGAATAAATTTCAGATGGATAAAATAATTAAATGTAAAATTCATATAATAAAACATAGAGAATACTAAATAAGTGCATCTGATGTCTGGATTAAGAAAGCTTAGGAGTCATGGGGAAAAAAATCACAGAGGAAAATATGTGTAACTACTCAAGAAATAAAACTCCTTCTATGACAAACACCATAAGCAAATTATAGGTTAATATACTAGGAAAAGCAGTGAAATAGATGGGTTAGTAGCCTTTATGTATAATATGCAGATTAATAACCTTTAAATATATATGTTTAGAGATACAGGTTAATAAACACATTAGAAAGTGGCCAGTCTCACTAGATAGGTATGAAATAAAACATTCAGTTAAATTGAAAATACTGTTTTCCGTTTTAGGATTTTTGTCCATAGTATTAGTTCCTTTGCAAGGCTGACTTCTTATCCTTCAAGACCCAGTATGTAGAACCATCTCAGTGAGGTCTTTTTGAACTACTTAAAGAGTTTTTCCTTATATCTTGGCATGCTGCTAATTTCCTTCATTGTATTTCACCTTTTGGAATCACCTGTTTGTTAACTGTCTTTTTCCTTCACCAGACCCCGAGAGGACAAGAAAAATATCTGGCATCTAAAAAGTCTTCAATAAACAGTTAGTGAATGAATAAACATAATGAATAAAAGAGAAAAGAAATGAATAAAGTGAGATAGCATTAAAAAATCTTTTCTGTTTGCTGAAATTTTTAAAGGAAAATACTTTGAGACAAAATGGGATGGGTACAGTCATTGTGCTGTTTGGTAGATTGGTGTTAACTTTCAGAATGGAAATTTTGCAAAAGGTAGCAAGAGCTTAGAACATTGGTGCTTTTTGACCCAGTAATTTTACTTCTTGGAATCTGTCCTAAGGAAGTCATCTCTGCCAGAAGATGGGGAAGCATCCTTCTTAGCTCTTACTGTACTCACTGGTATTCCTTCCTAAGAAAAGTAGACAGAAGTATGCTTGGCCCACATTTTAGAGTTGTCTTCTGCTTCTTTTTGTGCTGATACAAGGACTCACTCCTTGGCTAGGTCCAGTATTCTTGTATTCTAACATTCTCACAGAAGTCTTTGAGAGTTCTTACTGTTTGGGGCACCTCAGTGCAGAGGTGGTAGTTTTGGATTTGGGCTTTAGGGGAAGACAGAGGTCCTTTTTGGATTCTGGGCCAAAGGGTAATGCCTTATTAAATCCAGTTTACTCAAGAACCTTGCTTTGGGTATCTAACAATAATCCACCTGGATTTGATAATTTGCTCCCATTTTCTCAGCCCCTCCCTGTCGTGCTCCCCACCATGTTGTGTGTGTGTGGGGGGGGCATTTGTATATTCCTCGGTTTTCAAGCTCAGAGCTTCCCTTCTTTTTCATGTCAGACACACACAAAATATTTCATGACCAACAGGTATAATGGAAAGGACTGCTTAAGGACAAAGGCCTTAAGTTCTTTGTTCATTTTTTTTCAAATATAGGTCACAGTCTGTTACTGAAATCAATCAAGTGGGCTTCAACTTAAAATAAAGATAATAGAATACATTATTCATAATTGAAAGAATTACATGAGTATGTGTTTGTAACATTTGCAGTGTGAAGTATATTTCTTATCAGTGTCTGTTCTAGCCAAATACCAATTAATAATGCCCCCAAACTTCTCTTTTGTTGTTGTTTTTTTTTTTTTTTTTTTTTTTTTTTGCCATGCCTGCAGCATGTGCAAGCTACCAGGCCAGGAATTGAACCCTCACTACAACAGCGACCTGAGCCACTGCAGTGACAATGCTGGATCCTTAACCCACTGTGCCTCAGGGAAACTCCTGTTGCATCGTTCTTAAACTGGGGAATGATTTGCGGACAGAGATTGAGGCTTAATACATTGCAAAATTTGAACAAAGAAATATCATCAGGAGACTGGTTAAAGAAATCATGATAATCTATCCTTTCAGGTTATTTGCTCAAATTAGTATTCTTTTTATCTTTAGTATTTTTAGGGTTTGCAGTGGCGGTCCAGAGGTAGCAATAACTTTCTTAGTTCTTGGAGAGTCATTGGAGCCTTAGGGAATAATTGTGTGCCGTAATATATTGGTAACAGCACGGAAGAATCGGCTTTGATCCCCATTCTGTGACAGCCTTGGGCCTGGTACTTAACTCCTTTATGTCTGTTTGCTCATCTATAAAATGGAGCTAATAGTGCATACCTATTATAAGGTTGCCCTGGGTAGAAAATAACAGAAATGCATGGAAGTGCTTAGCTCTTTCTTGGGCTCCCAGTGAGTAGAGTTAATTCCAGGCTGTTTTGCACGAATCTCTTTCTTTGTGCCTTAATTTCTCCTTCAGCTCACATTTCCTCTAATATGATTAGATACTGCTTTGGGAGATAAAAACTTCTCTAGTTATTTCATAGGAGTTTGAGAAAGTTAAAAATCAGAAGATAATAAGTGAAAAACACTGCACAAATTGTGGTGGTATTAATTCCAGCAGTAGTAATAATAGGAAACCTGCTTGTATTGTATATGAGCTGATTCATAACTGTGTGGCCAAATTAGTAGAATCAATAATTGATACTGATGGGAATAAATAGATACTTTCAGTTTTCTACAAGTGCCAACCTCTTTCCTAACTTAGGACCTTTGCAATTATTCCTGGATATTCTCTGTTCTCACCTCTTATGTATGCATATCTAGTTCTGCCCTATCAGCCAAAAAGATACCACTTTAGAAAGGCCTTGGAGTTCATGTCGTGGAGCAGTGGAAACAATCTGACTAGTATCCATGAGGATTCGGGTTCGATCCCTGGCCTTGCTCAGTGTGTTGGGGACCTGGCATTGCTGTGAGCTGTGGTGTAGGTCACAAATGGGGCTTGGATCCGGTGTTGCCGTGGCACAGGCTGGTAGCTGTAGCTATGATTTGACCCCTAGCCTTGAAACTTCCATGTGCTGCAGGTGCCACGCCAAAAAAAAAAAAAAAAAAAAAGGGCCATCCCTGACCATACAGTTTGAAAAGCTCCCAGCAGCTTTTTTAAAAAATCATTTAAAAATGATTACAATATTTAGAAGTTCCCGTTGTGGCTCAGTGGAAACAAACCAGACTAGTATCCATGAGGATGTGAGTTTGATCCCTGGCCTTGTTCATTGGGTTAAGGTTCGGGCATTGCTGCGAACTGTGGAGCTGTGGTGTAGGTTGCAGACAAGGCTCAGATCTGGCATTGCTGTGGCTATGACTGTGGCTGGCATCTGTAGTTCTGATTTGACCCCTACCCTGGGAACTTCCATTTGCCGCCTGAGGCCATTAAAAAAAAAATTGCAACATTTATTACTACTAGGGTGTCTGTTGTTTTGTTTGTTTTTTGTTTTTGCTTTTTAGGGCCACACCCGAGGCATATGGAGGTTCCCAGGCTAGGGGTTGAATTGGAGCTGTACTGCTGGCCTACACCACAGCCACAGCCATGCCAGATTCGAGCTGCATCTGTGACCTACGCCACAGCTCATGGCAATGTCCGATCCTTAACCCACTGAGCAAGGCCAGGGATCGAGCCTGTGTCCTCATGGATCCTAGTCAGATTCATTTCTGCTGCATCATGATGGGAACTCCTCAATTTTTTTTTTTTCCCCTTCTTCCCAACCAAGATGTAAGTCTTGAAGAGCAGGAACTTTGCCTGTGTTTTTATTTTTTCCTGTACCTAGATCGATGCCTAACAAAATAAACACTCTTGAATATTTGACTGTAATATAAAGTGTGAAAAATTATCTGTAATTATACTATCTGGAGATAAATATCATCATTGATATTATGGTATATAATTTTCTAAATTTTATTTCCTATGTGTGTGCTTACTTATTAGTGTCTGTGATTACACACTTATACCATATTTCATTGAATCTAAAGATAAACATGTTTTACTATATTTGATGTCTCTAAAATTGGAATGGCATATAATCAAGAGTTTGCCATGATTTAATTGGCAGTGTTTTTCAGTAGCACAAAAAATGAGGATATGTCTTAAAATCAATAAATCTTAGACTTGATGAAATTTGGTATATATTTGAAACAAAAATGAGATCATTGTGTAGTTCTCCCCACCTAAGTATCTTGAGCATTTCCCCATATCCTGTATTTAGATCTATATCATTCTTAGCAGATATCTAGCATATTATTAAGGGTGTGTATCATAAATTGTTAAACTCATTCCTCTGGATGAACATTTGGAGCTTTTCTTTTTTCTTTTTTTTGTCTTTTGTCTTCGTTGTTGTTGTTGTTGTTGTTGTTGCTATTTCTTGGGCCGCTCCCGCGGCATATGGAGGTTCCCAGGCTAGGGGTCCATTCGGAGCTGTAGCCACTGGCCTACGCCAGAGCCACAGCAACGCGGGATCCGAGCCGCGTCTGCAACCTACACCACAGCTCATGGCAACGCCGGATCGTTAACCCACTGAGCAAGGGCAGGGACCGAATCCGCAACCTCATGGTTCCTAGTCGGATTCATTAACCACTGCGCCACAACGGGAACTCCCTCTTTCTTTTTTTTTTTTTCCTTGTTACGAACAGTCCTGCACTGAATATCCTTGTACTTGTCTTTCTGCAGTTGAGTGAAATTTCTTTTAAGTATCTGGATCCCTGGGTACACATACTTTGTGTAGTGTAGGAGGGTACCTGTTTCCATGTGTCCTCAATAGCACTGCATCTTCTTGTTAATCTGGTGAATGGAAAAACAATCCTAATGTTTTATTCATTTATTTAGTTATGAATGAGATTGAGCCTCTTGTCATGTTTACTAGCTATTTTTATTTCCTCTTCTGTGATGCACTTGTGCATAGGATAGTAGATGTTCAGTTGGCTGGTAGATTTGCCCTAATTAGAGAGGCCGTCACAGTTTGCAGCCATGCATTGTCATATTAATTCTCAGGAACAACTTTCAGGACAGAGTCCACCCTTGTGAAAGGCAAGAGGGCTTTATAAGGACCTAAGATCTGGGGAGAGACAGAATTCAGGAATAATCAGGGAGTTCCCGTTGAGGCGCAGCAGAAAGGAATCAGACTAGAAACTATGAGGTTGTGGATTTGACCCCTGGCCTCGGTCAGTGGGTTAAGAAGGATCAGGCATTGCTGTGAGCTGTGGTGTAGGTCACAGAAGTGGCTCGGATCTGATATTGCTGTGGCTGTGGCATAGGCCGGCAGCTGTAGCTCCGATTCAGCCCCTAGCCTGGAAACTCCATATGCCACGGGTGTGGCCCTAAAAAGCAAAAAAAAAAAAATCGGAATTGTTCTGTCCTTTATAATGGAGGCCCAAAAGGGTTACTGTATCATCAGTTTGTGAGCTCAGTACTATGACTTAGACCATGCTGTTTGTATTTAAATGCTCCTCTCCTTTTTAATATGATTTGGTTATTAGGTTAGGTTAGAAGTCTGAATTCAGGTACAACTTGGCACTTGATGAAGTCAATCTTGAATCTATAGTTTAAATCTATGATTGTTTATAATTAGATTCATACAGCTTTTTTGCACATTGCCAAAATGTTCCTGTCAACATTTTTGAGCACCTTTGCTGAGCAAGATGGCAGGAGCTTCAAAGATGTTTAGCCACTGCCTTTTAGTTTCCATTGCAGAGGAAGGTGTTTAGTCAGTTTAAGGAAGGCTTCCTGGAGTAGTATGGTAACCTCAGTGGAGTCTCAAAGGATGATAAGAGTTAGCTGCGGGTAGTAAGTAATAAAGGATACAGCAGCATGGGAGAAGACATGTATAGTTGAAATAAACTACAAGTTATAGTGTATTCTTAGAACATAAAATTTGAGGTAAAGAGTGACTTATGATGAGTCTGGGAAGGTAAGCAGGAAGCAGATAACAAAAGGCCTTAAATGTCATGCTAAAGATTCTGCATTTTATAGTGAAGGGGAGTAATTTTGAGTAATGGCATGCTCAAATTTTCGTTTGAGAAATCATTGCATGAAGATTGATCTAAGGGGTGAGACCAAGGGCAGTGAGGCAGGTTGGAATTTCATTCTGATAATGCAGGTGAGAGTTAAGGCTTTAGCTTAATGGTAAGAGCTTACTCGAAAAATCATAGTCATTTCTCTTGGTTTATATAATAATTGGTCCTCTGGTTCAGAATCTCTCTGAGATGAAACTTCATGGAGCTGAAATTATTTTCTAGTAAATAATTCCTATATGTCTGTAAGAAGTTTATACTTCTTATATAAATACCTGCTTAACTAGTACTAGACTACATGGAGATGGTTAGTACATGGTTTTGATGATTTTCAAAACTGGGAAATGTTAGCCCATTTTGGTATGCTTAGCGATTATTTTGGAGGGAAACAGTTGGAGAATTTTGTCTTTGGGTAGAAGTAATGGTTTGTTAGATTAAATTTAGATTGTATATTTAACATATGAGTATAATTTCTGTGTGCTAATTTCTCTTTCTTTTTTTTTTAAAGGCTATTAGCAAAAGATGGTGGATCGCTTGGCAAACAGTGAAGCAAATACTAGACGTATAAATATAGTAGAAAACTGTTTTGGAGCAGCTGGCCAACCCTTAACTATACCTGGTCGGGTTCTTATTGGAGAAGGAGTATTGACTAAGTTATGCAGAAAAAAGCCCAAAGCAAGGCAGTTTTTCTTATTTAATGATATTCTTGTATATGGCAATATTGTCATCCAGAAGAAAAAATACAACAAACAGCATATTATTCCCCTGGAAAATGTCACAATTGATTCCATCAAAGATGAGGGAGATTTGAGGAATGGATGGCTGATCAAGACACCAACGAAATCATTTGCCGTTTATGCTGCCACTGCCACTGAAAAATCAGAATGGATGAATCACATAAATAAATGTGTCACTGATTTACTCTCCAAAAGTGGGAAGACACCCAGTAATGAACATGCTGCTGTCTGGGTTCCTGACTCTGAGGCAACTGTATGTATGCGTTGTCAGAAAGCAAAATTCACACCTGTTAATCGTCGTCACCATTGCCGCAAATGTGGTTTTGTTGTCTGTGGGCCCTGCTCTGAAAAGAGGTTTCTTCTTCCCAGCCAGTCCTCTAAGCCTGTGCGGATTTGTGACTTCTGCTATGACCTGCTTTCTACTGGGGACATGGCCACGTGCCAGCCCACTAGATCGGACTCCTACAGTCAGTCCTTGAAGTCTCCATTAAATGATGTATCTGATGATGATGATGATGATGATAGCAGTGACTAAGGACATATTTTGACATATTTAATCCGGTGTGACTTTCTGAGAAATTAGCTCTGGGGGGAATGTGAAATTCTGAGCTTTCTCTCAGTTTTGCTCTAGCCATGAATTTGCCTGAGAAACTTTTAACCTATGTGCCTCAGTATATTCTATAGAAAATAGGTCCTGTTATCATCCACCCCCACCGCCCCTCAGCTGCTGCCACTCTCTTCTCACCTCTCCCAGCTCCCTAGTCTTCTGCAGGGATAGGCTATTGCAAATATATCAGATAAATTTTTGGTTTCTTCTTCTTGTTTTAATTCTAGACTATTTTCTTGGATGGCTGGGAAAAGATGTTTATTTAACATATCATGTACTACATTGTTGTTTATGTTCTGTTACATGTAAAAACTAAAAGCAAAGACTGATGGAAAAAGGAGTATGATGGGGTTAGTTAGTAATAATTATTAGCTTATTTCTAACCATCCTATCTAAAGGTTAAGACACCAGTAACAGAAATACATGCTTTAGAAATACTTTGGCTTTTTCATATACCAGGTGGTGCCTTATCGTAATAGCACTGTTGCATGAAATAAGCCCCTACCTTCTCACTTTTTATTAGTTTGTTTTAAATATACACTGGTGCTCTTTGAGGTGAAAAAATGAATGTTATAAATGGGTGTAATTAGAAAATACTCCTCATTTGACAGCTACAGATAAGTAAATTTGGAGGTTCTTCATTCTATATAAATAAATATTTTTCCATAAAATAGTTGTGACTATTTTTACTTTTTATAGGTGCCAAATTGTAATTGTCATTCTTAAGAATTGGGTTTGAAATTTGTCATAGAATTGTCATCGCATTATTTCTACTTTTAGTAAGACGTTTGTAGCTGTAAATTCATCTACTTTAACATTTCTAGAATGAAAAATCTTATAAAACATTGAAATTAAACAATCTCTTTTACAAAAAATCTTACAGAGCACAGATCTGCTTCGGCTGAAGATTTGGGAAGAAATAATGTATGAGAATAGTCAAGACAGACCATTCAAGTTTGAGTGGACTTCATATTTATGGAAGAATTGTCTATTTCAGTGTGAAATTATCTTGAATTTACAATTATAGTGTTAATTTTATAAAGTTTTGTAAAGTCCCAAGCAATATTTCTATTTTTGTAAAACAATTGTATATTTAATCTGTTTCTGAAATCATTTTGAAATCTACAGAAATAGAGTAGCAATTGATCTTTCTAAATTGCAGACTTTACTGAGTCATTCTAGATTGCTTTTAAGAAGGGGTAATTTTTCACTCTTTGCTTTTGAGGCAGCCATTAGGTTGAAAGTATATTTATCGTATAAAACTTGATGCATTTTGCACTACTCTCTCCATTTGTATGCTGCAAATAACTGTAGTCTTTCACATATGAAAAATCAGTCTGAAGTTTGTTTCAAATTCTAAATTCTTTTGTTTTAAAATCTTTAAATCTGGATATATTACAAATGCCATGAGAGGTTTGATTTAATAACTTGCGAAGGAGGATTCTTTGGTTTGGTTAAGGCACTAACTTTACTTTTAAATTGTGAAAGCACCTGAGATACATAGATCTCCCTGTAGGAAATGTGAAAGAAAGGCACAACAGGTTTTTTTCTTTGTTTTAATATCATTTGGACGTGTGTTTCTAAGCAATATTTACATAGAGTCAATAAACATATTTGAAAAGGACCATGAAACCTGAGAAGTGCTAATGGAGACTTGCTGGTACATAGGAACCTAGCAGATTCTGGAACCAAGGGGAAATGTTCTGAGATAACATTGTGTTGTCAACCTCTATTGACTCTGTTTTTACAATAAAAAATATTTACAACTTACCTTCTGTTCTGTGCATATTGTCACTTGAAGATTTTTTTACCCCTTGCTAAGGTAAATGGAGATGTTATGCAGGTTTTGCCTCATTTCAACATTTGTGAGTGCCTTCTATGTGCCAGGCATTGTTCTAGGCACGAGGAATAGAGCATTGCCTCATTTTCGTGGGGTTTCACATGCAATAGAATCCAAGCTGTGCTTTCTTCCAGAACTTTTTCTATAATTTTTAAAGCTTTTATAAATCTTACCTATAAACCAGAAATGATATTGGTGCCATGTTGTCACACTCTTCTCTTGAATGAAATTTACTTGGCCCCTAGTACTTAACCACATTGGTAACTGTTGGCATAAAAGATGCAGACTTCTGTAGATGTCAAGGGAAAGTATTAAATTGAATACACCTTGATACAGGAATTCATGCCTTTGGGTCAAGTGCATGCAAGGGCCAGTTTTATATATCTTTTGTCATTTGTTTATGTATCTTTATCTCTTTTATGCTGAAATTCTTATAAATGGGTAGTATTGTATATACCCTGTGATTCTTGAAAGGTTCTAGTAGTTGAGCTACAATCTTTTTTTCTCTTGGATGTGCTAATTTATTCTCAAATATATGTTGTAGCTTTATACAGTATAGTTGCAATTATTTACATATCCACATGATAGCCGTACATTTGAGAAGATAAAATTGAATAGTAAAGTCTGGGGTGAAAATACATGAAATTGTGCTTAGTTTATTGATAATAACTTTAAAGTTTTTATTTAAAAGCTAAATGGGAGTTCCCATCATGGCTCAGCAGTTAATGAACCTGTCTGTGGTATCCATGAGGATGCTGGTTGGATCCCTGGCCTCGCTGAGTGGGTTAAGTATCTGGCATTGCCATGAGCTGTGGTGTAGGTTGCAGATGTGGCTTGGATCTGGCATTGCTATGACTGCAGCATAAGCTGGCGGCTGCAGCTCCGATTTGACCCCTAGCTTGGGAACTTCCATATGCTGCAGATGCAGCCCTAAAAGGACAAAAAAAAAAAAGTTTTTTTTATCTGAATTTTAATTTTTTAGTTTTGTATTTTATTTTAATTGTATTTTTTTCTTTTTAGGGCCTCACCTGTAGCATATGGAAGTTCCCAGGCCAGAGGGCCAATCGGAGCTGCAGCTGCCACTCTACAGCCACAGTAGTACCTGATCTGAACCATGTCTATGACTTAACATCACAGCTCATAGCAGTGCCAGATCCTTAACTCACTGAGCAAGGCCTGGGGTGGAACCCATATCCTCATGGATACTAGTCGGGTTCTTAATCTGCTAATCCAGGGCAGGAACTCCCCAAAGCTAAATTAGATTCATTCAACATTAAGTATGTATTATGTTAGTTTCTATATTATTGGTGTTGGGTGGTTTAATTTTTTGAAGGTCATATCTATAAAGGTATTATCAATGGCACTCTCTTAAATATCAAATCAAGGTAAATTTCTTAAGGATTACTTTGTATTTGATATCTTTAGTAATTGAAAAAAATTTGTTTGCAATAATATACTTAATATACCAAATTTCAACCCTAGAAAGAATTTTAAGCCGTTTAACCAACAGTATTTTCATCCACTCTAAATATAGTTATTTGGCAAAAACAAATTGGCAACAGTATGATTGTTTGGCTTGATAATCCTGTCCTTAGGTAGGAGTTCCCTGGTGGCTCAGCAGGTTGAAGATCCAATATAGTCACTGATGTGGCTCTGGTTACTCTGGCACAATTTGGATCCCCGGCCCAGGAACTTCTTGCATGCATTGTGTGCAGTCAAAAAAAAAAAAAAAAAAAAGGATTTAGTTGACAGTAGTGCTAATACCATCTTGTCTTGACCTTTGGAAACCTTTGTTACATTGTTCACGTAGTTAAAATGATTACTGTAAAGCTTTTATGGTATTATCTTTATCAAGAAAAAAACAGTAGTTGGTACCACTTTAATCAGATTTTGTATCTGCATGCTCCCATCAGCTTAATGCTTAGAAGAAATATATGCTTTACTATTATTTATTTTTAGCTTCAATAAGAGAAATTCAGGAGTTCTCGTCGTGGCGCAGTGGTTAACGAATCCGACTAGGAACCATGAGGTTGCGGGTTCGGTCCCTGCCCTTGCTCAGTGGGTTGACGATCCGGCGTTGCCGTGAGCTGTGGTGTAGGTTGCAGACGCGGCTCGGATCCTGCGTTGCTGTGGCTCTGGCGTAGGCCGGTGGCTACAGCTCCGATTCGACCCCTAGCCTGGGAACCTCCATATGCCGCAGAAGCGGCCCAAAGAAATAGCAAAAAGACAAAAAAAATAAAAATACATAAAGTAAAATAAATAAAGTATACAATTAAATGAAGTTCCCTTGTGGTGAAGTGGGTTAAGGATCTGGTGTGTTGCTGCTGTGGCACAGGTTCAATCCCTGGCCCTGGGACCTCCTCATGCTGCGGGTGTGGCCAAAAAATAAAGTATACAATTCAGTGGGGTTTTGGGTATATTTTTAAAATGTTTACTACTGTTTTCCAGAATGGTTTCAGCATTTCAGATGTAGCCCTGCACCCATTAGCAGTTGCTCTGCATTCACTCCCTAATGCCCCCGTCCTAAACAATGATGAATCTACTTTTTTGTTTATAGATTGGCCTTATCTGGACATTTCACAAATGAAGTCATACATTTGGTGACTGGCTTTTTTTCAGGTTTTTAAGATTCATGTTGTATTAATAATGCATGAGTACTTACTCCTTTTTGTTGTCAAATATTCTATTGTATGGATGACCTACATTTTATTGATTCATCAGTTGACATTTGGGTTGTTTCCTCTACTTGGGGGCTATTGTGAATAATATTGTGACAGACATTTGTGTACAAGTTTTTGTGTAGACATATTTTTGTTTCTCTTGAGTATATATCTAGAGGTGGAACTATGGGTCATATGTTACTTCTATGTTTAACCTTTTGAGGAACTGCCAAACTGTTTTGCCAAGTGGCTGCACCATTGGACTTTGCCACTAGCAATGGAGGAGTGTTCCAATTTCTCCAAGGTTTTCTCAGCACATACAGTCTTTGATTATGGCTTGTGAAGTATCCCTGGGTTTTGGTTTGCACTTTCTTAATGGTTAATGATGTTGAGAACGTTTTCATGTGGTCATTGGCCATTTGCGTATCTTCTTTGGAAATGTTTCTTGTTAATGATCCTTTGTCCGCTTTTATTTATTTTTTTTAAGACCACACCTGTGGCATATGGAAGTTCCCAGGCCAGGGGTCGAATCAGAGCTGTCAGCTGCTGGCCTATGCCACAGCCACAGCCACACCGGATCCGAGCTGCGTCTGCAACCTATAACTCAGCTCACCGCAACACCAGATCCTTATCCCACTGAGCAGAGCCAGGGATTGAACCCGCATCCTTGTGGGTACTAGTTGGGTTCATTCCTGCTGAACCACGGTGGGAACTCCTGCCCACTTTTAAATTTCTTTTTTGTCATTGGGTTGTAAGAGTTCTTTATATAATCTGAATACAAGACGTTATCAGATACATGATTTGTGCATATTTTCTCCTATTCTGTGAATTGTCTTTTCACTCTCTTGATGGTATTGTTTGAAGCACAAAAGTTTAATTTTGATGATGACCAACTTATCAGTTTTTTCCTTTTGTTGATTGTGCTTTTGGTGTCATATCTAAGAATACCTTTGCCTAACTCAAGGTCATGAAGATTTATTCCTATGTTTCCTTCTAACTCTGAGTGTGTTGAGGACTCTTGGTTATTGAGGCATGGTACAGTATTTCCTCAGAATTAGAGTTAGGAACAATTGCTTAATGAATTAGGTAATTCATTAGGATGTATTAGCAAATTTCCAGTCAAGTAAAACATTAGTGTGTTCACATTAGCCTTTTCCTTTTTTTTTTTTCTTTTCTTCTTCTTTCTTTTTTTAGGGCCGCACTCGTGGCATATGGAGGTTCCAAGGCTAGGGGTCTAATTGGAGCTACAGCTGCTGGCCTACACCACAGCCACAGCAACGCCAGATCCAAGCCGTGTCTGCGACCTACACCACAGCTCATGGTAACACCAGATCCTTAACCCACTGAGCTAAGACAGGAGTCGAACCCGAAACTTCATGGTTCCTAATCAGGTTCGTTTCCTCCGTGCCCCGAGGGAAACTCCAGCCTTTTCTTTCAAGTTAGAAGATAAAACTATACTTTTGGACATACTGCAGGCAGGTTCAGAAAATGACCATTCTTCCATATGCCAAAGACATGGTTTATTGTTATTGGGAGCTGCCTTGATACAATTTTGTTTTGCAGTCCAAGTTATTGTCAGAAAGAATGACAAACTATTTTGACTGAAGATAAATTGTTACAAAAGTAACGGTAAAATCGGAAGGTCTAGATTTTTTATTTAGATCATGTTTTCTTATAGGAATATTCCAATGACTTGAAGAACTCAAAATTCCAGAGTTGCTTTGGCAGACATTTTACCTGTAAACACTAATTGAGCACTTTTAATATGTCTGTTACTACTGAAGGAATGAATTGGAACAGCTACTCATTCTTTCCTCGATTTTTAAGACCTCGATTCTTTTATTTTTCTTTTTAGGGCCACACCCGTGGCATATGGATATTCCCAGGCTAGGGGTCTAATCGGAGCTGTTGCCACCGGCCTACACCAGAGCTACAGCAACACCAGATCCAAGCCTCGTCTGTGACCTGCACCACAGCTCAGGGCAATGCCGGATCCTTAACCCACTGAGCAAGGCCAGGGATGGAACCCACAACCTCATGGTTCCTAGTCGGATTCATTCCTGCTCTGCCACGACGGGAACTCCTGATGTTTCATTATTAAATTCAGATTATGCACTTGTGTAGAAGGAATATCACAGAAGTTATGATTTTTCTCATCACGTCTTAGGTGGTGCTCAGTTTCAATTTGTTCCATTACTTATGTGCATTTTGATAATTTAAGGTTTGTAAAGTTACTCTTTTTCTCTTCTATAGTATTTTGTGTGGTGGTGCTTTGACGACTATGTAGATATTATATTCCACATCAAACTTTCATTTTCTTTGTTTTATAGATTCATAATTTCCTACTTCAGTGGTTTCAAACTTGAGTGTGCATGAGGATCCAGTGAAGGGCTTGTTGAAACAAGACTGCTAAGCCCTGTAGGTCTGGGGTGGGACCTGAGAATTTATATTTCTTTTTTTATTTTAATTTTTTTCTTTTTAGGGCTGCACCCAAGGCATATGCAGTTTCCCAGGCTAGGGGTTGAACTGGAGCTGTAGCTGCTGGCCTGCACCACAGCTACAGCAATGCAGAGTCCAAGCCACCTCTGCAACGTACACCACAGCTCATGGCAACACCAGATCATTAGCTCACTGAAAGAGGCCAGGGATCGAACCCACATCCTTATTGATCCTAGTCTGGCTCACTAACCACTGAGCCATGAGGGAACTCCAGAATCTGCATTTCTAACAAGTTTCCAGGTGATGCTGTTGTTAATGGCCCAGGGACCATACTTTATTTCTCATTATTATCATCATTTATTCTGATGCTCAATTCGCCCCTGATTTGTCCAGTGATAAGCTGGCTTCTATGGTCTGCTGACTAGAGCTTCACTATTTGAACCCTTTACTTTTTGCTATAGGATGTTCGAGACTCATCTTGTGCTTTCCCATTCCTTCCCCAGGAATTGGCCATTTCTCTAAAGAGTTCTTTTAGTGGAGATTGATAAGTTAGAAGTCAAGTATACTAGTTGGGAATTAGTTCTGCTTGTTGCTTTGGGGAAAGTAGCAGTCCGAGGCCCTTTCAGGGGGTAGATTGTGTGTGTATGTACACATGCACACTTTCATCTAAACTTCTCCATCTGTCTCTGTGGAAATCCATGACTTTCGGAGTTCCCATCATGGCTCAGTGGTTAATGAACCCAACTAGTATCCATGAGGACATGGGTTCCATCCTTGGTCTCCCTCATTGGGTTAAGGATCCGGCATTGCCGTGAGTTGCAGTGTAGGTTGCAGACCTGGCTTGGATCTCGTGTTGCTGTGGCTGTAGTGTAGGCTGGCAGCTACAGCTCCGATTAGACCCCTAGCCTGGAAACCTCCATATGCCGTGGGTGTGGCCCTAAAGACAAAAAAAGGAAAAAAGAAAAAAAAAGGAAATCCCTGGCTTCATAATTGATACGTCCTGTTCTAACCCTGGGGTTCTGCTCTCCTCTGACAGTAAAAGAGTCGGTTTCTTTAACTTTAAATGTTCAGGATTTTTGATCAGGCTCCCAGTATATCAGCTGTCTTATCACTACTGCTGCCTTTCCAAGGTTATGGATCCCCTATAACTCCATTTAGACTCTCACAGTTCATACCAGGCTGCTGCTATCTTGGGCGCCCCCTTTATCTCACTCCAACACCTGAGAGCCTGTGCTGAGCCTTCCCTGTGTGCAGGCATCCTCCCGCCCTGTGTGGTCCCTCGAAACTCCTGCTGGGCTGCCCTCACAGATGGATACTGCCTACGCCTGGGCTCCAGCCGGTCGACAGTGGACCACTTCTTGGTGGGGATGCCCTCCTACCCTGCCTAGTCTGAGCCACCCACCTATGCACGAGGACACTTTACCCTGCGTGGCCTCTGACTCTCCCACTGACCTGAGTCACTCCCATTCCTGACCTGAACTCCCTCTGTACCCTGCTTTGACTCCAAGCCCCAATCCTTCCCCTGTGTGGACACCGTCCTTCCTCACTGTGCAAGGGATAGAGAACACTGCACCGGGTTGCCCTCTCTGCCCACTTTTCCCCAGGCTCTGGCTGACCACCCAGGCCAAGCTGCTCCCCTTATGTGGACACTGTGCCCTCTTTGAGCCCTGACTCACTGCCTCAAGCTGCCTGCCCTCCTCATCCTGTCACCACCCTCCCCAACACACCCTCCTCTCTGGATCTGACTCTCCCACTGCCCACTAGGCTGCTCACTTGCTCTGGTCCACCTGATGGCTTTGAACAGATTTGCTCAGAAGAAGGAAAAGGCTATGCCTAGAAAAAGAAGAAGGAGGGGTGGTGGTGAAAGAGAAAGAAAAAGAGAAAACAAGCAATCAGGGGAATATTATAAAAAACAAAACAAAAAAACCTCACCTGATAGCGTATACGAATAAGATAAATAAAACTAAAACTCTAGGTTTGGAGAGCCCGGAGTCATGCCAGCCCCTGCTTGTCCTCCCTAGACCCCAGGGGATTTGAAAGCCAGGGTTTAAACCAAGTCAGGTGGCATTTGTAGGCTGCCCAAGATAGCCCAGGTGGTTTCCAGTTGTTCTCCTTTAATGATGATTGAAAAAGGTGTAGTTATTTTCAGGACTTTAACTTATAAAGTCACAAGCCGACTTGTTTTAACAGTGATGTATGTAACAGAGAGTAAGCTTGAGGAAGGAGACTTAAGGCCTGAATTTTGATGAGGAATTCATGAATAGGATTGGTTGAATTTTAAGAGAGTTTTAATGAAAGGAACCAAAGGAATGAGTTTGAAGCACACGATTCTCCGGAAATTATTTGAAAATGTATTTCTGTGATATTAAAAAAATGAGTGGCTGGAGTTCCTATTGTGGCTTAGTGGAAACGAATCAGACTAATATCCATGAAGATGCAGGTTCGATCCCTGGCTTTACTCAGTGGGTTGGGGACCTGGCATTGCCGTGAGCTGTGGTGTAGGTCACAGATGCGTCTTGGATCCTGCGTTGCTGTGGCTCTGGTGTAGGCTGGCAGCTGTAGCTATGATTTGACCCCTAGCCTGGGAACTTCCATATGCGTGGGTGCAGCCCTAAAAAGACCAAAAAAAAAAAAAAAGAGTGGGTGGAGTTCCCTGGTGGCTCCAATGGGTTAAGGATCTGACATTGTCACTACTGTGGCTCTGGTTACTGCTTTGGCCCAGGTTCACTCCCTGGCCAGGGAACTTCCTCATGCCATGAGCGTGGCCAAAAAAAAAAAAAAAGTGACCAATATTATATACAATTCTACATTTATATTTGAGCCAGTATGGTAAACTATGATATATTTCAGAAAAATATGTAAGAGATTTATTTGCATGTACAAAGGTAATGTTGCTAATTAAATGAAAGTAATTATAAAGAGTAAGGAAAAAGCAGAGCAAACAGAGAGCAAGGATAATGAGTTTTAAAAAGATTACATATTTTTTGAATACCTGGCTTTTTATGAAACCAATTTACTTTTAACTTGGTATAATAAAGCATATTTTTGGGGTGTAATGACTTGTAATTTCATAGGCTTCTTCTTTTTATCACAGCTTCGGCATATAGCTGTTCCTGAGCCGGGGATGGAACCCACCACACCGCAGAAGCCATGTGTAGGTTCCTTAACACATGGAAACTCCAAACAAGATTTCTTTCTTTTTTTTTTTTTGGCCATGCCTGAGCCATAGCAAAGACAACACCAGGTCCTTAACCCGCTGTGCCACCCGGGGAACTCCTACTCATAGGCTTCTATCTTTGAAAAGCATTTCTTGGGGATATTTAATCTAAATTTCTGAGCATAGAAACTGAAACCTGGGGTAATAAAGGCCAAGTTTTTACTTGTTGCTTTTCATGAATAAAAGAGTGAAAACCATGTTTGATGTATAAACATAAAGAAATGTCTTATAACATTGTTACTGATTTCCTACAATCTGTATTCTGTAACAGGGAAGTGTTAAGGGTGATGCTGTTACACTTACAGTGATAATTTGACATTTTTATTTTTATATTTTTATAGTTTCTGTGATGTAGAATATTTAGTAGTAGCTTTTAGGATCTTAAATGCAGAAAAAAAGTGACAAAAATGTTAAAAGTAGCTTTCGCTTGGCCAGTGGCTAAGATGTCAAATTATCTTAAATCCAGCCAAAGTGTGTTGTAGGGTCTAGGCTGAAAGGCATAAATTAATATCATTTCTTATTTTCTTTGGGAGCTCCTGCTATGTAATGTATTTTTTATCTAAGCTCATGTGGTATATATGTGAATAATTCACTTTGGTTTCTCTTTCCGTTAAGAGCTATGTTAAATCAACTGTACCTCAATTTATTTGTTTATTTTTAATTTTTTTATTTTTTTTTGTCTTTTCTAGGGGCACACCTGCGACATATGGAATTTCCCAGGCTAGGGGTCTAATTGGAGCTGTAGCCGCCGGCCTACACCACAGCCACTGCAACTCGAGATCCGAGCTGCATCTTCAACCTACACCACAGCTCACGGCAACACCGGATCCTTGACCCACTGAGCAAGGCCAGGGATCGAACCCACAACCCCATAATTCCTAGTTGGATTCGTTAACTACTGAGCCACGATGGGAACTCCCAACTGTACCTCAATTTAAAAAAATAGAATAAAATTTTTAAAAATTGAAAAATCAACATAAAAGACTGCTATGTGTATGTTGGGCAAGATTTACCTGGACTGTTGAAGTCAGATCTCTCTCTGATTGCTGGCCCTCATTTGAAGGCTCAGTTGACCTCAGAAGGCCTAGGGTGGAAACTAGAACTGCCTTTAAATCATAATTGGTGATTTATTTCATCCTTAGGCATACTGTTCTATTTGTAACAACGTCGACAATAATACTAGTATTCCATTAATAACAATAAAGCAACTATCACTTGATTTACTCTATGACAGGTCCTGTTCTGAGCACACTTACTAAGTCAGTTAATTCTCACATCAGTCCTCTGAGGTGGGAATGGTACGATTAGCTTTGATCTACAGGGATGTTGAGGTGGGCCACACAAATAATAAATGGCAAGCCTAGGATATGAATGCAGGTGGCCTGGCTCAGAGTTCCTGCTCCTATGTCTAACCTGAGGAGGCTCTCCAAAGTTGAAGTCTCTGTGTGTATGTGTGGGAATCACCAGATGGGCAAATGAGCAGCACTGGCAAGTTCCCCCTCTGATAGTAAGCCCCAGTTCAGACAGCCTTGTGGATCTTCCTCATTTCGTTGCTGATTTTCTGGGGCTTCTTTTTTTTTTTTTTAATTTATTTTATTGAAGTGTAGTTGATTGACAATGTTGTGGTAGTATCCGCTGTATAGCAAAGTGATTTATCTATATATATTATACATATTATTCAGTTATGTATTATTATACATATTATTCAGTTTAATAATATATATGTGATATGAATAATGTGTATAACATATATTAATATGCATATACAACATATATGCATATATAATATATATGCATAATATATGTGCATATATATGCATTTATATGCATATGCTTATATTAATATGCATATATAATATAATATATATTATACATACTGTTCATTTTAATAATATGTTGTATGAATATGTATTATATATTATACATAATAATATAATAATATAAATACATATCATATATTATATATGATATACACACATATAGTATACATATATAATATATAATACATATTATAGATGTGTATATTATACATATTATTCATATATGTGTATTCTTTTTTCATATTCTTTTCCATCATGGTCTATGCCAGGACATTGAGTATAGTTCTCTGTGCCATGCAGTAGGACCTTGTGTTTATCCATAATATATGAGTTTATATGTGCTAAACTCAAACTCAATCTACCTCTCCCTTGACAATCATAAGTATATTTTCCATGTCTGTGAGACTATTTCTGTTTCATGGGTAAGTTTATTTACATCATATTTTAGATTCCACATGTAAGTGATAGTGTGTGGTATCTGTCTTTTTCTTTCTGACTTACTTCACTTAGTAGGAGATTCTCTAGGTCCGTCTATGTTGCTGCAAGTGTATTATTTCATTCTTTTTTACAGTAATATTCCATTATATAAGTACCACATCTTTATCCATTCATCTGTTGATGGACATTTAAGTTGCTTCCCTGTCTTGGCTATTGTGAATTGTGCTGCTATGAACATAGGGTGTAGTGTCTTTTTGAATTATAGTCTTATCTGGATAGATGCCCAGGAGTGGGATTGCTGGATCATATGGCAACTCTATATTTAGTTTTCTGAGGAAGCTCCATACTGTTTCCTGTAGTGGCTGCACCAATTTACATTCTCTTTAGCACTTTATTAATATGTTTTGCATCCACCATGTTTATCGTAAGTTGTCTGTTTATTGTACTAAATGTGACGTCCTGAGGGAAAGGATCCCATATTGTTCTTTCACAAACTTCGATATTTATTCAATCAGACACACTTATTATTTTATTCATGTACCCATTTAGTGGCAGGAATTTCCCCGTTCTTCCAAAAATCTCCATTTTTTTTCCCCACACCAAATCACCCCAAGTCCACATGGAAACCAGCTCTAAGGCACAGTCCTTCCTTCCACCACTCCTTTCATGTAGAAATGATGGAGCTACACTACGTTTTGCAGCTTTAGTCAACTACCCTGCACTGCACAATGCCCAGCGCATTCATTCACCTGAGTATGTATCTCACTGAGCAAATACACTTTCTAGCAGGCAGTCTTAGGTTCTGGGATCACAGCAGTGATCAAAGTGGTTCTGAAGCTCCTGTCCTCATGAAATTGAGGTTCTAGTGTACAGTACAGTGGCAGGTAGAGTAAGCGCTGTGATGAAAACGAAGTAAGTAGACGGGATTGAAAGTGTTGGAGGAGGGATTCTCCTCATGGCTCAGTGGAAACGAATCTGACTAGCGTCCATGAGGACGCAGGTTCCATTCCCAGCCTCGATCCATGGATTAAGCTCTGGCGTTGCCATGAGCTATGGGGTAGGTTGCAGACAAGGCAGATTGGATCAGGTGTTGCGGTGGCTGTGGTGTAGGCCAGCATCTACAGCTCCGATTGGACCCCTAACCTGGAAACCTCCATATGCCACAGGCGCCGCCCTAAAAAAAAGACAAAAGACAAAAAAAGAAAAAAAAGAAAGTGATGGAGGAAGTTATTTTGAATCCCTCCTATGAACATAATGGATGTTTCATTATTGCTGGAATGAATAGAAATTTAGTCTACTGTCCTAAGCTAGAATCAAAACTGAGGTTATAACTCCATTCAGAAGGATCAACATTTGTTTAAGTAACTTAAAGTCGGCCTCCACCCAGAGGAAGCGAGGACCTGCTAGGAAATATTTGACTGGGATTCAAGAACTTGCTGTCTTAGTGAATTTGAACAGGAAGATAGTTTTTAGGGTCAAGTTTACATGCATCTTTTAATTCTTGAACTTGTTAATATTTCCCTTCGGAGACAACCAAAGAAAGATTTATCTTGCTGTGGGACAACAAAGAGAAAAAGGCTTTTGAGTGAACAGATTTGCCAGCAGCGGTGATAATTGGAAGGCTGCAAAATGTGCCTCGGTTGGGGCTTATTCTCATTTAGAGTCATTCTGTGTCCTAGTCTGTCATCAGATGAGCGGCTTTGAAGTCTGCTCCTCAGCTGCTTTGTTTGGCTTTGGAGGAGAGCCACTAATGAGGACGTTATGTATCTAAAGAATGTAGCTCTTTCTAAGCTTTTGTTAGTTCTTCTTAGAACAGTGAGCCCTGGAAGGAAAGATTGGGATTTGCTTCCTGGTGCTGGAAGTTTGGAGGAACCCAGCTCAAGTGTGACCACTTCGGAGTCGCTCTCCCAACACTGTCCTCTTTGTCCCTCGCCTTCTCCACACATCCCCACAGAACTGTACTCGTCCCCAGGCTAATCAGCTCCTGTTGTCTTAAGTGGCTTTATTCGTGCCTGTTTCTTAGGCTTGTTTGGGACCCATTAGGGGCAGGAGGCTGCCTTGCTCATTTTTCTATCCCCGGTGCCTGACACCAGTGCTCAATAATTGCTTGTGGTTTTTTGGTTTTGTTTTTTGTTTTTGCTTTTTAGGGCCACACCCGTGGCATATGGAAATTCCCAGCCTAGGAGTCAAATTGGAACTTCAGTTGCCAGCCTACGCCACGGCCACAGCGATGCGTGATCCAAGTCTCATCTGCAACCTAAACCACAGCTCACGGCAATGCCGGATCCTTAACCCACTGATGGAGGCCAGGGATCGAACCCATGTCCTCATGGATATTGGTCAGGTTCGTTAACCTCTGAGCCACAATGGGTACTCAGTGATTTTCTTTAAGCAAGTGTCAGAAGCTTAAAAGCTGCACTGCCGCTTGTTGAACACTGAATTCGTCCAGCTCGGGCCCAAGAGGACCAGGGAATGCCTGGCCACTTGTTCCAGCCTGATAGGCTGGCTCTGCAGGCGTGACAGCAGGGGTGGCTGATCCCGCTGGTGTTCGCAGTGCCAGAAAGATGAGGCCCTGGTGGAACTGTCCCTTGGAAAGGCATCCATGCCACTTCACCATCTGTGCTTCACTTTTGCTGAGCAAGGGCCTTTTCTTGATTTTCGCATTTCTGCAAAAGAAGCTCCCATAGGTTTTTTCAATTGCAAGCTAGCTTTGGAAATAGAATCTGCTCTGGCGAAGGTAAAGATTGTCTCTTCTATTCATCATCAGTCTTTTCTAATCTCTTACTTAGGTTACCCAAATCCTCTAAATAGTCTAAGAATAAATACTAAGCTTCAGGCAGACTTCCAGGGATTTCCACTGCCTCACAGGAGGAATAGCTTTTCTACAAACTTTTCTTTAGGAGCAATTTGAATCCATTTATTTAAATTTAGAGGACTTGGAGTTCCCATTGTGGTGCAGCGGAAACGAATCCAACTAGGAACCATGAGGTGGCGGGTTCAGTCCCTGGCCTCTCTCCGTGGATTAAGGATCCGGTGTTGCTGTGGCTGTGGTGTAGGCTGGCAGCTGAAGTTCCAATTTGACCCCTTGGCTGGGAATTTCCATACACTGCAGGTGTGGCCCTAAAAATCAAAAAGACTAAAAATGAAACCAAAAACTTTGTATCATTCTTGTTTCTTAATGGCAAAAAACAAAGTTGAGAAATGACTTTTGTTTATGGTCATACCCATGGCATATAGCGGTTCCTGGGCCAAAGATTGAATCCCAGCCACAGCTGTGAGCTATGCCATGGCTGCAGGCCAGATCCTTTAACCCACAGCACTGGGCTAGGGGTTGAACCCACACCTTCACAGTGATCCAAACCACTGCCTTTGGATTCTTAACCCATTGTGCCGCAGCAGGAACTCCGAGAACTGACTTTTTCATAGCATTTCCTTACAATAAAACTTTATAAACAAAATCTGAATATGGTACATTTCAATAAGGGAAATTATATCATATTTTAAAATGTATGGCACAGGCATGGAATAATCTCTGTAAGAGATGTCATCCATAAAGTCAATTTTAGGGAAAATCTCTGGTGTTTTAGCTATTGATTAATGTTGCGTATTGTTTATATGTCATAAGTTACAAATATTTTCTGTTAGCATTAAGAGGCCCATCGCTGAGCTGGATGGGTACAGAACTTTCCATATTGGAGTGGCAATATAGGTGGAAAGGAGATGGGCCTTAGTTTCCATTAGAGCCAGGATTACATTCCAGCTCATGCTGTTATTGCCTTACAGGGCTGTGCTGGTTATATAGGTTCTATTATCTCTCTTTCTCTCTCTCTCTCTCTCTCTTTTTTTTTTTTTGTCTTTTTTGTCTTTTTGAGGGCTGCACCCATGTTATATGGAGGTTCCCAAGCTAGGGGTCTAATTGGATCTGTAGCTGCCGGCCTCTCTTCATTTGAAAGCTGGGATCAATAATACCTTGATGACTTGGGTTCAATGAGAGTCCACCAAGCTTCCACCCATGTCTGACACACAATAACTGTTCAAAACATTGTGGCTATCATGATTTCAAAAACATCTCATGATAAAAATGCTATAAATAGGCATCAGGAGCAAATTTCATTTTGGTCTTCTAGCAATCTCTTATGCATATATCTGTGTCAAGATAATTCTCTAGTTCCAAAAAATAAATACAGAGATTGTATAGTCTCCTTGGGAAAAGAAACTGCAGAGCAAGGGACTTGGCATCTTATGTAGAAAAGGAAATTAAATGCCGGAAATATCCAAGTAGCATACACAAGATTATCCAAGGAGAATGAGAAGAATCCAACAGGCATTCAAGAACACAGACACTTAAGGGAAAGGCAAAGACATTCTGGAAAAGAGATTTAGAGGAGGGAGATTTAGGGGAGGGTTTGGTTCCCGAAACCAAAGAAGGAGAGTATCCTGCGGATGAGAGAGTGAAGATGTTTTTAAGTCAGTGACTGATGTGATGAGTCATGGGGTTGATAGGGAAGGAAGTAGAAGCAGGAGGGGGTTGATAGAGAAGGAGAAAGCAGAGGAGCTGGGATAGATACTGAAGGTCTTGCTGAATAAAATACAGATGTGGCGAATGGAATGAAAAATGGTATCTTGTAATCGGAGTAAACAATCGGATTTTTTTTTTTTTTGGCTGCACCTAAGGCATGTGGAAGTTCCCAAGTTCCCCAGCCAGGGATCGAATCTCCACCATAGCAGCAACCCAAGCTGATGCATTGACAATGCCAGATCCTTAACCCGATGTGACACCAGGGAACTCCACTATTGGATTCAAGATTTCCTAGATAGAGCAATTCTGGGTGATAACAAGGTCCAGGGGTGGCCAAGGGAAGGTGGCTTAAGTGGCTTTGAGTGGAGACTCTTTTGAGATCAAAGAACCGGGCTGCACCCTGGGCATATGGAGGTTCCCAGTCTAGGGGTCGAATTGGAGCTGTAGCGGCTGATCTACTCCACAGCCACAGCAACTCGGGACCCGAGCTGCATCTGTGATCTACACCGCAGCTCAGGTCAATGCCTGATCCTTAACCCCCTGAGAGAGGCCAGGAATCGAACCTGTGTCCTCATGGATACTAGTCAGGTTCGTTACCGCTGAGCCACAACAGGAACTCCCAAAGAACCAAGATATTGAAGCTCCCCAGGATAAGGGCAGGTCCAGGAGTGGAAAGGAAGATTGAGTGAGGTGCCAAAGGCTCCTTGAATGAAGAGGAATGACTGGAGGTTGGCATTTGATCTTGACAGAGGAGTAGAAAGGCTAGTTTCACGTCAGCCTGAATGGGTGTGGAACTGTCACTTGGAGCGGATGTTGGGGTACACATCCCACCTCCTGGGTCCAGTCTGTGAGGAGAGGAAGAATGGGTGGCGTCTCCTTGGGGAGGCTGCAGGGGAGAGGTGGTGTCCTTGCTGGAAGAGCTGGGATTGTTAAACCGGAAGAGGCGGAGGGGCAGACCCACTATGACATGGTCCTGAGTGAGAGAGGCTTTATCATGGGATGAAGTCCTAGAGGGCTCAGGGAAAGGTTATGGAGAGAAGGGCTCAGGAGTTTGGTCAAGGGCAAGGAAGCTCAGAGCTCTCTGGGGGTGCGAATGTAGCAGAGAGATGACAGAGGGGCTCCCATTTAGGCCATTGGCCAAAGATAAGGAACACCCTAGTGCTTGGAGGGGCTGGCTGGCTGCAAATGCTGGTAAGAATGGAAGTTCCCTAGTAGATGAGAGAGGGGCTTAGATCTGGAAGGAGACATCCTCCCTTGACCGGGGGTGGGGGGGGGGGGAGGGGGGGGAGGAAGACTGTCCCACAGAGAGAGGGGCATGCTTGGAGGTAGAGAGAAGAGAGAGTTGCACACCACTAGGGACCAATGATGGAGCAGTTCAGTGGGGCTGGGATGCGATGTCTGCAGAAGAGTGACTGGGCGTCAGGTGGAGTCAGCCTGTGAGGGGCCTTGATGCACCTGCTCAAGCACTCTGTTTATAAGCAGGGGTGTGCCAGTGAGCAGACAGGAGAGTGGGCTGAAGGCAGGTGAGGGAGGGAGGCAATGATGGCTAGAGAGAGATTATGAGACTTCATGTTCTGACCCTTGCTCCATCACCCCTTAATCCCCCAGTGAAAACATGTAAATATTAACATAGACACCAGAGAACTTCCATATGACAAGGGTGCAGCCCGATTCTTTGATCTCAAAAGAGCCTCCACCCAAAGCCACTTAAGCCCACCTTCCCTTTTTGCATATCTTGCTTTTTAAGGACCTGATGTGAACAAGTAGATGTATTTGCTATTTTTTATCCTTCCTTTCTATAAATGGTGATTATTAACTATAATCTCTTGTAATTGAACCTGAGGCCCAAACTCCCTTAGAAAACAAATGCATGCACGTCATTGATGTTGCAATGTCTTCACCCCCTGACAGTCCTCAAATGAGACAGCGTTAGTCATGATTAATACATTTAGTCATGCCTTCATGTCTTCAATTGAAAATCCCAGAGATAAGTGATTCAGGAACATGAGAGCAGACTAGAGAGATAAAAGATAACTGAATCAAAACCAAAGCAGGGACCCAGAGTAGGATTTGGGGCTCTGAAGTGCTCCAGGGGTTGTTGAATTCATGTGGTTATTATTATTATTATTATTCTCAGAGTTGTCCGCCGTTGGGATGTTTATTTATTTAGTTAGTTAGTTAGATAGTTAGTTAGTTATTGTGGTGTCTGGTCATAGCCCTCAGCTGTGGGATAGGAAGTTCCAGGAACTAAGAGAGAGAGTTTGCTGACATTTGATGGATAGCCTATTAATTTTTTTTTTCTTTATCTTTAGGGCTGTACCCACAGCATATGGAGGTTCCCAGACTAGGGGTCAAATCTGAGCTACAGCGGCCAGCATACACCACAGCTACAGCAACTCAGGATCTGAGCCATGTCTGCAAACTACATCACAGCTCATAGCATCACTGGGTCTCTGACCCACTGCTCAGCGGGGCCAGGGATTGAACCTGCATCCTCATGGATACCAGTCTGATTCGTTTCTGCTGCGCCATAACAGGAACTCCTAGACAATCATTTTTTTGAAACCAATTTATTCCAATATGAAGTTCACATGAATTAAATTGTCCTACTCTTTAATATAATTCTTCCTCTTTTATGTCCTCTCTTGCCCCTTCTTCACTTTTTTTCTCCAAACTTAACTTCACCCCCACCCCTAGAAGAATCCTTTTCAACTCTCCATCCCCTGAAAATGGTACCCACTTTCAGTGTCCATCTTTCTCTCCCTTATCTCTCCCCTCCTCCAAGCTTGTCAACTACAGCTTGTTTATCCTTCAGAGATAGGGGTAAGGGGCTTTGGGGTTTTTTAAATTAAAAATGTTTAATATGTTTAATTTGTTTATTCTTAGGCAAAAAAAAATTGATGACTTCCCTCTCTAACTTTTTTTCCCCTTTCCAGTTAATGCTAATTTCCCAGTTGTTTGCTTATTGGCTGTGTGACTGGACATAATTTTCTTAACCTGTTCAAGCCTGTTTCCTTTTCTGTGAAGTAGGGATAAGAATAGCACTTTCCGGACAGCGTTATTTTTAAGAGGTTCGTGAGACAATTAAAGTGCTTAGTTCAGCTTACGGAAAATCTGTAAATAATAGTAACCACTAAGATTTTCAGTTTTTTAATTTATTACTTGCATTTTCAATTACATACAAATATCTGCTGCCTACCAATACAGAATATTTTTATTGTTCTTCTTTTTTTTTTCTTTTTTTTTTTGGTCTTTTTTTAGGGCTGCACCCATAGCATATGGAGGTTCCCAGACTAGGGGTGGAATCTGAGCTGTAGCCACAGGCCTACTCCACAACCACAGCAATGCCACATGCGAGCCATGTCTGTGACCTACACCATAGCTGATGGCAATGCCAGGTCCTTAGCCCACTGAGCAAGGCCAGGGATTGAACCTGGGTCCTCAAGGTTACTAGTCAGATTTGTTTCCACTGGGCCATGATGGGAACTCCATAGCGTTCATTTCACTTTGTTTCATTCCCAGAGTATATGTGACTAACTTTGGGCTATGAAAATTATGTTGAATAGGGAGATCTCATAGGTTTTTATTTTTTTAGTTTGTAATGGACTTTATTTTTTGGAGTGTTTGGAGTTCACAGAAACATTGAGGGAAAGTGCAGAGAGTTCCCATTTGCCCCAGGCCCCCCACCACACACAATCTCCCCCAGCTGGAGTGGTACCTTTGTTACAGTTGATGAACCCATGTTGGCCTTTTGTTTTTTTTAACTATAATGCTTGCAAGTATAAATGGTTTCTTAAGGTGGTCATGTCTTTGTTCTGTGAGCCATCCTAAAGAATCTCTTTGGAGTTCCTGTCGTGGCGCAGTGGTTAACGAATCCGACTAGGACCCATGAGGTTGCGGGTTCGATCCCTGGCCTTGCTCAGTGGGTTAAGGACCTGGCATTGCCATGAGCTGTGGTGTAGGTCGGATCCCGTGTTGCTGTGGCTCTGGCGTAGGCCAGCAGCTATATCTCCTATTCGACCCCTAGCCTGGGAACCTCCATATGCCGAGAGAGTGGCCCTAGAAAAGGCAAAAAAAAAAGACTCTCTTTATCCCCCATTTAAGGGAAAGGTAGCTGGTCAATGGGGCCCAGTTGCACATTAACCTTTTACTATCTATTTAAGATGCAGGAGCTCCTTGGAATTGGCAGGCCTGGTAAGAATAGCACAACCAGTGTATCCTGTCTGGCTGCCCCTTTTCTTTTCTCTTCTACTTCATGAGGTTCTTTAAGGGCCTCGAAATGCAGAAACACAGCCCAAACCCAACAAGAGGTGGGAGGAGAAGCCAGCTTCAGAGATGCCAGTGTTTACGCTGAAGGGACGTGGGCTGAATCTGCCAACAAATAATAACCCCAGAGTCCATTCAGACCGAGTCTGAGTGGGAGCGGTGAATGGCTAACGAGCATCCCCACAGCCCTCTTCATTCTGCTTGAGAGCACAGAATAAACAGGCTGGGTGGGGAGCACCCAACCTCCAGCTACTGTTTCCTCAACCAGGCTACCCCAACCCACTCCTCATGCCAGCCCTCAGGGACAAGCTTGGAGAACCAGGCAGGAAGATTTGGCTAAACATTAACTTGCAAATGAAGCTCTGCCCAAATTCAGGAGGGCACATTTGGCCCTGGGTCTGGATGGTTAGCATATCTGATGCCGATTTCTTCTTTGCAAGGTCACCACATTTCAGTTACAGAAATAATCCTATGATTTCTTCTCCCCAAACCAACAGATGTCTTAAAAAGGAATAGAAGTGGAATTTGAACCTGGGATGTGAAAATGACTCAAGAACAAAGTCCCAGAGAGCCTCCTGATAATCTTTGTCTATTGATTTACCAAAAGAGGGAGAAAACAAGCAAGGGATAAGGAGAAAACTCCTCATTTTTTTCCTAAACCTTTCCATCTTAATGTCTATGGCCAAATTTATATTTGTCAAGAAACACATTATAAATTCATTTTTTAAAGGATCAAAAATTAGTCGACGATTCTCTTGAAGGGGAAACTAAATAGTTTCTAGAGATGTTTTAAAAGACAGACTGGGAGTTCCCATTGTGGCTCAGCACTAACAAACCTGGCTATCATCCATGAGGATGCAGGTTCGATCCCAGGCCTTGCTCAGTGGGTTAAAGGATCTGGCGCTGCCTTGAGCTGTGGTATAGGTCGCAGACATGGCTTGGATCCTGTGTTGCTGTGGCTGTGACGTAGGCCGGAAGCTACAGCTCTGATTAGACCCCTAGCCTGGGACTCTCCATATGCCACAGGTGCAATCCTAAAAATCAAAAAGTAATTAAAAATATAAAAAGGTAGACTGACCAGTACAGTGTTCTGGAAGGTCTGGTGTCATTGTGTTCATCTGGCAGAGCAAAACCCTGGCAGAAGACACCTCAGCCTCTCGCTTTCACTTAGGCAAATTGCACGTCTGATTTACCCGTCTAATCCCCACCATTTTTGGCTTAAGTTAGGGTGCCGAATCCACTGGCTCATTCAACCATATATGTGAAAGCTTTGAGTGAAAAGCTGCTTTCAGTGTGGGCTACTGAACGTTCCTGGGGCTACAAGAACGCATCATTAGTTCAACCCTTCCATCCAGGGAAACTCACTTTTAATGAACTTCATTTGCACAGACTAGACCAGCTTGGCTGAAAGAGACCAGAGGGCTCCCTGTGCAGGTGCCCTTCCTAAAGGGGGTGTGGAGGGGCCCGAAAGAGCACTACCCAGGACCCTCATCAGAAAAGTTTTCCGGAGTTCCCGTCGTGGCGCAGTGGTTAACGAATCCGACTAGGAACCATGACGTTGCGGGTTCGGTCCCTGCCCTTGCTCAGTGGGTTGACGATCCGGCGTTGCCGTGAGCTGTGGTGTAGGTTGCAGACGCGGCTCGGATCCTGCGTTGCTGTGGCTCTGGGCTACAGCTCCGATTAGACCCCTAGCCTGGGAACCTCCATATGCCGCGGGAGCGGCCCAAAAAATAGCAAAAAGACAAAAAAAAGAAAAAAAAAGAAAAGTTTTCCGTCCTCCCACTGCCAGCGCTGGCCATTTCCTCCGCTGTCTCCTCTGATATTTTCTCTACTCTTCACTATTGCAGTAAAAGGCTGTATAAGGTTAACCATCAATGCCTAGAGCTGCGGCCCCCATCCAATCCTTCCTGCCCCATTGCCTGGTTTATTTTTATTCCCCTAGCATTTAACTACCACCCAACACACTATTGACTTTGTTTACTCATTTTGTTTTTTGTCTCTCTTGCTAGAAAGTCACCTTCTGGAGCGGGGGCTTTTTGTTTATATGGATTATTTTTATTTCTAGCACTTAAAACAGTTCCTGGCACATAGTAGGGGCTCCATATACATCTGTGGCCTGAAGGAATAAAGGCAGGCTCTACTGCGCAAGCCCACGTCATACTTCTTAGCACACTGTTTCTCAGAATCGCTAAATACGGGCCTCATTGATTTTGTGGTAGTCGAGGGCGAGGGGAGAAGTCTCATCAGGGCAGGCTCGGTGGCTGTGCTCTGTGCTGTCACACAGGCCCATGCTCAGAAGGGGCTTGTGTTGTAAGGCTCTGCTGTCACTGTCTCAAAATTCTTCATTTTTTTTTTTTTTATTTGAACTTGTGCTTTGTAAGGGAAGTCCCGTGGGACCAAGGAGCATGTACATGGGAGGCAGAAACGTGCGATGTGAGTGTCCAGCGTTGGGTCTCAGCGCCTGGTTCCAGCGTGGTCCCTTCCAACCCCACAGCCTAGGGCGCCAGTGTTCCCAGCACGCATGCGCTGTTCTGTGAGCCCAGATCAGGTGCAAGTTGAGGGAGGTGGGTCTCCGTTGGGTCAGCAGGGGCTCGCACAGCCTTCACCGCGCTTTCTGTTTGAATCAGAATTTAATTTGAAAACAGAGAAAAGGGCAAGAAGACAAGCTGGTATCCTTTCTCAGTACTGTTCTTCTCTTGGATGTGCTGACCATTGCTCTGCAAACCATGCTGTGGGAAGAAAGGGAGACAGCTTCCTCTCAACCCCTTCTTATTCAACAATAAGATTAAGGTGGATGGTTGGTGCTCTGCTTTGTACTGAAGAGAAATAAAAGCAGTTGTGTTGCACTTCCACTCTTCTGTCAAGAACTAAAAGACCGATGCATGTACCAACTCTGTAACAGCAGTTTTGTAAAATGCTCTTATGTTTGCATTTAGAACTGGCTTTGCACAGTATAAAGAGTAAAATTCATGCTAATGAGGTGGGAGGTAGATGGGCCCTTGGGCTGAGAACTGCCAGGACTTATTGGGCTGAATAAATTGGGCCTTGCTTCTCTTTGACACGTCAAGGAGAAGGTTAATGGCAGGAGCTGAGCTTTGCTGGAATGAAAAGATAAGATGACCGCATCAATCACTGCTGGGGTCAAGGAGACCTCCCCAGCTACACATGCACAGAAAGATGCCTAGGGGGTTAAAAAAGGAGGGGGTGCCAGGCCATAAGAAGTCCTGAAAACCATCCCGTAACACTTTGCTCTGGAATCCATCTTGGCCAAAAGAAATGCATGCAGATCCGGGAGGGCCCTGGGTCCTGTCAGGTGTGAGAAATGAAAAAGGATAATTGGCTAAAGGAAAACAAGGACTCAGCAGAACTGTCCTCTGTAAGTGATTGAAATCAGCTCTCTAGCACAGTTCCTCCTTCAGGAGGATGCTGGCGCCCGCACTCCCCCGTTAGGTGTGTATTACTGCTTTGCTTCTGCCTTAGATAAATAGACTGCTTCTCTGGGTGCTCTTCCACATGTTGCACTGTGTTTCTTTTCTTTTTTTTTTTCTTGTTTAATTATTTTAATTTTATTCAGCTGTACAGCATGGGAACCAAGTTACTCTTACACGTATACATTTTTTTTTTCCACCCTTTGTTCTGTTGCAATATAAGCATCTAGACATAGTTCTCGATGCTACTCAGCAACCTCCTTGTAAATCCATTCCAAGTGGTATCCAATAACCCCAAGCTGCCAATCCCTCTGCACTGTGTTTCTAACAATAAACTTCCTACCTGTTTCCACAGTCTTTGCTTCCTTGAAACTTTCTTTCTTTCAACAGGGGACAAGAATCAGGGTCATTCTTCTCTTAGCCTCTAGCTAGTCTAGTGGCTAGGATTCCTTGTTTTCATCTAGGCTTCCCAGGTTCAATTCCTGAGCAGAGAATTAAGATTTCACCTCAAGCCATCACTTTTTTTTTTTTAGGACTGCACCTGCAGCATATGGAGGTTCCCCGGCTAGGGGTTGAATTGGAGCCGTAGTTGCCAACCTACCCCACAGCCACAGCAACGCGGGATCTGAGCCGCGTCTGTGACCTACACTACAGCTCATGTCAGTGCTAGATTTTTAACCCACTGAGTGAGGCCAGGGATTGAACCTGCCTCCTCACGGATGCTAGTCAGATTCGGTTCCGCTGAGCCGCAATGGGAATTTCAAGCCAACACTTAATTGCTGTCTTTCCAAAATCACTAATACTTTAAATTTTTACTTTTTCTTTACGGGGAACAACACTAAATAACAAATGAAAAAAAAATAGCCCTGGAAGAAAGAAAAAACCTTTATATATTTTAGTACCTTTAATAATACTTTTTCTTGCTTTTTGAATGAGAGGTCCCATAATTGGGCCCCAGAAATTATGGAGCTGGCCCTGTTTCTCATGGCTGAGGTTGAATAATCCAATCCAGCCTGTCAAATTCTGGGGCCATGTTTCTCAAATAATTATGTAAGCATAGGAAGCCAAAGTTACCAACAGATTCCATCTTCTTTTACAAGTCAGCTACGTGGAACTTGGCACATATTTGCCTAAAGGAACATTTTTTGCAGTAGTGGTCAGTTTTCCACACTAGCCCTCAAAAACATACTGAAATGGTAATTTGGCAGATTGTCTCCAGTATATCTGAGCTGTTGGATTAATGAAGCTGAAGTCCATTAATGCTGTTTACACTGTGGGGTTGCATTTAGCAGTTGGGTGGGGCCATGGGAATTGTGATTGGTTCCAACGAATGAGCTGTGAGCCGGTGCCACCCAAGGCCAGAGCATCTAATGGATAGTGTGAGACCTTCTGAGGGAAACTCTCCCATAGTGACAGGCAATATTCTAGGGATGGCTGCTCCATAAGCCTGGGTACTGGGGAGAGGGTGACACAGAGCAGAACCCCAGTGGACTGTGATGACATGGAGCATTACCAGGGTATAACCTTACCCATTCTGATCAATGAACTCATCAATTAGAGTTCTTTAATTGCAGTCAGTAGAAGCAAATTCTGACTAATTAAAGCAAAAAGGCACATGTTGGATCCTAGGGCAGCTCATAGACCTGACGAAATGTCTGAGTCGTAGGTCAAAGGACAGCTCCAGGACTCATAGTTATCTCTGGGCTGGTGCCAGCATAACTCAGCTCCAACTATTTCCTTCCTTTCTTCTTTCTTTTTTGTCTTTTTAGGGCCACACCCACAGCATATGGAAGTTCCCAGGCTAGGGGTCAAATCAGAGCTGCAGCTGCAGTCCTATGCCACAGCAATGTGGGATCCGAGCCACATCTGTGACCTACACCACAGCTCATGGCAGCGCCAGATCTTTTAACCCACTGAGCGAGGCAAGGGATTGAACCCTCGTCCTCATGGATACTAGTTGGGTTCATTACCACTGAACCACAACAGGAACTCCTCCAATCATTTTCTGCTTCTGTATTGCTCTATCCCAGAGTTAAGACTCCTGGGAGAAAGGGCTGGATCAGCTTAATTTGGGTCACCAGCCCATCTCTGAGTCAGGAGCTGGGGTCCTACAGGGACCGCCCACAAAGAAACACGGAGATTGTCTCCAAAACAGCAGCTACCACACTACAACACAGCCACTCTTGGGGTAGCCTAGAGGGGCAGGTGGAGAGGAAAGCAACCATACCCCTGGGTCATGATTTTCTAAGTTGGGGTCTGAAGCTCGGGGATGCTGATATATATTTTGTATCTGAACATTACAGTGGCTGCTATGGGCTCTCTGGTTTGCTGAGGCCTCTCCTTTCTTAGCCTTTAGGGCAGTGGTTGTCAACCTTGTCTGTGCATGGGGGGTGGGGATGGGGAGGGCAGCTTTTGTAAAAATAACCAGTGCCCAGGGCTTCACCCCTGAGATTCTGACTTAATTGGTGAGCTTGGATATGAGAATTTAATAAAAACTCCTCTGGTTAAGCTAACAATTGGCCAGGGTTGAATGTGTTTGCCTTGGGCCCTTAAATGGGCCAAGCCCCACAGGATCATTAAGGGATAGAAGAGCTGCATGTGGAGTGTTTTTCTCCCATAGGTTTACTGCCAGAAACAAGTTCAAGTTGCTTTTTCTTTTTCAAGAAGCTTTAGATATGTTTTTGTTGCTGTTGTTTTTTTCCTATAGTAATTTAGTCCCGCTTTATTTGCCCAAATGCCATTTTAGGCTTGTTGCTAGAACAAATATACTGACCTACTCGGCACTCAAAGGAGGAGGGGAAACACTAGAAAGATTTGGGGCTGGACTTTGTTCATCCTTCTGTTGCTTCTTCCTCTGCTACGGCTGCCCTGGTGACTCCGCTAAGGTCCCTTTCCCCCCAATCCCCACCTGGAGAGAAAAGGGGACAATTGAATATCCTTTAGATACAGATCCTCATGCCACAGCCCAGTGGTGAAGTCGAATCTCTGGTCCCCAGTCACCAAGGTTGCACCTGCTATTTCAGGGGCTTCAGCCAACTTGGCACAGTGACCACAGCGGTGAGCGGGAGCAGGAGCAGGAGACACGTGGGAGTAGGCTCATTTTTCTCTTTGAGTTAAAATTATCACAAGACCTGTCCCTGTTGAATTGCTTCCTCTCTTTCATCCCGACACAATGGGTTTCATGTTGGTGCCACCATCTTCCACCCTCTGCCGGAGCCTAGGAAAGAAATGATTGCTTGCTCACTCCTGCTCTGGGAGTCGTTTCAAAACCTGCAGCCCAGGATTCCTTGTAAGTTACAGGCAGAGGCATTTCTGGGCACATCTGTTGTGAGGAGGAGGACATGGTAACCCCAGGCTGCTGACCCTCCCCTCCGTATGACTCAGGCTGCCTCCCCCCACTAGCCAGCTGGAGAGATGACAAGCAAAGCATCATCCTTGGAGTGAAGCCAGGGCCCCGCTCCCCTGCTCCAGCCTTATTTGGGGGCTTACTGGCCACAACAGTAGCCTGTGTGCTCCCATGGATTCACTTGGGCACACACCAGCATCCCTGGCACCTCCCTTTGCTGGTTTGGCCACTTGGGAACGTTCTCAAATCCATCCCCCAAGTCCAGAGGCCCCAGGGGAGGAAGAAGCAATGACTTCCTTAGACTCATGCAGCTTCAGTGGAGGAAGACGGTAGCATCTGTCTTTCCCGAGGGAAACTTTTCACAGGAAAAATCTGAAAACTCTACCGAAAAATCTCACTGGAATTGGCTGTGGAGGTTTTAATTGGGAAGCAGTGTGGTGTATAAACAGGTGTAGTGAGCCGCCTGCTTGCATACTGACTGCTGATCTGGGGGCTTTCTGTCCCTGTGTTAACTTACCTGTGACCCACGGAGGGTGGGCAGCCTCATGATTAAAGGCATGGGCTTCAGAGTCAGACTGACTACGGGTTAAGACTTGGTTGGAACAGCTATGAGCCTTGCCCGCTGGCAGAGTAACTTGACCTTGTGAAGCCCTCTAAATTGGGGACATAAAAATGTGCATGAATTTGCATTTTCTTAACCTCTGTAAAGCCCTGGTTCCCTCAGCTATAAACTGGAAGGAATAATTGTTTCTAACCTCAGGTGGTTGTTGAGGATAAATGATGCAAAGGTTTTTGAAGCTTTTGGGCCAGTAAGGGGCACATAGTAGTCACTCACATAATTGAAGCTGGTTTTTTTTTTTTTTTCTTTTTAGGACCACACCCATGGCATATGGAGGTTTCCAGGCTAGGGGTCGAGTCAGAGCTGTAGCCACCAGCCTACGCCACAACCACAGCAACCCAGGGTCCAAGCTGCATCTGCGACCTATACCACAGCTCACAGCAACACTGGATCCTTAACCCACTGAGCAAGGCCAGGGATTGAACCCACATCCTCATGGATACTAGTCAGGTTCTTAACCCACTGAGCTACAACAGGAACTCCTGAAGCAGTTTTTATTAGGACTGATGGTGTCTGCCTTGTCTCCATTGCAGGCACTTCTTTGGATCAAAGGAAGCAAGCTTTTCTAAAGCACTTGGAAAACTGGAGAGGGACATACTTACAAGATAATTATTTGGAAACTGAATTCTTCAGCTGACTGAATGATTAATTTTCCTCCCTTACCAGTCAGTGTAGCCCCACAATGGGCTGATGAACCATCGCTGGGAGCCAGAAGGTCCTAGTAGCCCCAGTTTTGCTCTTGCCTTCAGGGCTAACTGATCAACCACACAAAGGCCAGATGCAACTTTTGCTTTTTAAGACTCACGACTCCAGCAATTTTAGGGGGCAAGATGAGGTAAATATTTCTTTCTTTTTTCTTTTCTTTTCTTCTTCTTTTTTTTTTTTGTTTGTTTGTTTGTTTGTTTGTTTTGTTTGTTTTGGGACACAGCCTAGGCATATAAAAGGTTCCATGCCAAATTGGGACTACAGCTGCCAAGCCTATGCAACAGCCACAACAATGCTAGATCCGAGCAGAGTCTGCAATCTACACTAGAGCTCAGGGCAATGTCGGATCCTGGACCCACTGAGAAAGATCAAGGATCAAACCGGCATCCTCACAAAGACATGTCGGGTTCTTAACCTGCTGAGCCACAATGGGAACTCCTTTTTTTCTCTTTATTTGTCTCCGCAGATTTGCCCTTTCACCACTCATCTCTGAGCAGTCTGGTGACTGATGGGGACCCGTCATTCAGCTTTTATGTTGGAAGTCAGAGCTGAACCTAAGGCTTCCTGGGGTGTGGCTGTTTAGCAGGATCCTCAGGGCAATGTGGTTTATCTGCTCACAGGTTCCTGAGGAAATTCTGCAGTGCTTCGGGGAATCGTTTATCCTGAGCAGTTGCAAGATAGCCTGTTTTCCAATAAACCTGGAATAAGCATCTCGTTATCTGTCGCCGTGTAACAAACTGCGCCCCCCATCCACTTTGTGACTCAGAGTGCTGATTGTGTTATGTTTGTTTGTGCAACTCTGTTTCTGCAGAGCTGGGGGCCTAGTCTGGGAAGATGCCACTGCCCTGAGTGGAGGGAGGGTGTCTTTCCTGATAAGTTCCAGCAATTTTTAAAAAACAGCTCGAGGAGTTCACTTCATGGCTGAGTGTTTAATGAACCCAACTGGGATCCACGAGGAAGCGGGTTCCATCCCTGGCCTCGCTCATGGGTTAAGGATCCAGCCTTGACCTGAGCTGTGGTGTAGGTCAGACGAGGCTTAGGTCCCACCTAGCTGTGGCTGTGGTGTAGGCTAGTGGCTACAGCTCCGATTAGACCCCTAGCCTGGGAACCTCAATATGCCTCTGGTGTGGCCCTAAAGTAACAACAAAAAAACAGCTCGAGAAAGTTAGTCAAAGTGGGTGCGCTGTTCAGGAATCTTTGGAAGAAAGATTCCGATATCACATGCTGGTGCTTTATGTGAGACAACAGGTGAGTTTTGTGAGGTTACAAGCTGTTTAAAATCCCTCTTGTCGGAGCTCAATAGGTTAAGAACACAACATAGTGTCTGTGAGGATGTGGGTTCGATCCCTGGCCTAGTATGGTGAGTTAAGGACCCCGTGTTGCTGTGAGTTTTGGCATAGGTCATAGATGGGGCTCGGATCCCAAGTTGCAGTGGCTAAGAAATAGGCTGGCAGCTGAAGCTTGATTTGACCACTAGTCTGGGAACTTCCATGTGCCACTGGTGAGGCACTAAATGAAAAGCAAATAAATAAATAAATTCCTCTTCTCCCACCGAAGCTGAGATGTCAACTTCCTAAACGAGCAAGACTTCCTGGTTTTGCTGAGACAAATTGTCTGGTTTCATATAAGCAGATAGAACTCCCATCTGACTCCAGTTACCAAAAGGGGATGCTTGCCGCTGGAAGCCTTCTCCCATTGGATCCTACTTAATAACCACAGAATTTTCTATTCCTTTTATCCTGAAAAGAGTTTAGATCTGTTTGCACTGGCTTATTATAATTTGAGAAGTCCTAAGTCCATAGCATTTAAGGAAGTAATTATGCAAACATGTAAATTTGTATTATTATTATTATTATTATTTTTGGTCTTTTTGCCTTTTCCAGACCCGTACCCATGGCATGTGGAGGCTCCCAGGCTAGGGGTCTAATTGGAGCTGTAGCCACCAGCCTACGCCAGAGCCACAGCGACTCAGGATCCGAGCCGCGTTTTCAACTTACACCACAGCTCACGGCAATGCCGGATCCTTAACCCACTGAACAAGGCCAGGGATGGAACCCCCAACCTCATGGTTCCTAGTCGGATTCACTAACCACTGAGCCATGACAGGAACTCCTGGAAGTTTGTATTTTTGGGGGGTGGGGGAGGGACAAAATGGGGGGAGGCTGATGGGTAGAGAGATTCACAGTAGGGTAGAGGAGGTAAAAATCATGCCTATTCCCTCTGGCAGATTTAACTGCTAATATAATTCCATTCAATCTTTTAATGGCCTATATATTTTAAACATTTTGTTATAAATATAATACTCAATTTTTATAGAAAATGAAAGGGAAAACCCTATTATCTCACCATTTAGGTAACTAGGCCTGACATTATCGTGTCGTTTGTTTTTTTTGCCCTGAATTTAAAGGCAAATACTGAATATTATATGGCATTATAGCATAAAAGTTTTTCCAAACAAAAAACATAGCAAAACTTTAATTGCACAAGACAGAAACACAGAGGGCACACATATCTCACATTTCAACCTTATTTACAAATATTGATGAACGATATCAAATAAAAAACTGGGCATAAAGTCCATCAATACACTTTAAGGAATTTACCATGACCAAGTGAATTTCATTTCAGAGATGCAGAGATAACAAAATATTAGGAAATCTGTTCGTGTAGTCAATTTTAGGTGAAAACTTCCTATGATCATTTTGATGCTGAAAAACCACATTTATAATAAATTCATCCTGTGATTTTTTAAAAATCTCTAATAGTATTATATATAATTAGACACAATCCTGTTAGAGTCAGAAAAAGATGTGTCACCCTTTTCTCCTTGTTTGAAAGTGCTTGTCAATACAGTGAGCAAGATAATTAAATAAGATGTCTAAAGTGTTGGAGAGAAGAAGGTAAAATTGTTTTCATTTGAAGATGTTATGATCGCTCACCAGGAGAATCATTAAAAAGCTCTTGGAAGGAATAGAGTTCCCTGTAGCGTGCAGGTACACATTAAATATATATAAAATTAATAATTTCTTATATATCACCAGGAACCAGTTAGAAAACATAATAGAAAAGGGAATTCCACTTATAAGAGCACTGATAGAATTAAATACCTGGGAACACATGTAAACAAAAATAAAAACAAAACAGAATAGACTCTTTACGAAACTCTCCTGAGGGAAATATGGTTTGAATACATGGAAAGACAAATCATATTATTAGATGGTGTTTTAGTTTCCTAGAGTTGCCATAACAAATTACCACAAACTGGGTGGCCAAGAAATTTCCTGTCACACTTCTGAAGACTAGAATTCTGAAATCGAAGTATAGGCCGACTCTCTCTGAAGGTTCTAGAAGAGAATCTACTGAATGCCTTTCTCTTAGCTTCAGGTGTTGCTGGAATTCTTGGCATTTCTTGGCTTGTAGACACATTGCTCCAATCTCTGCCTGTGGCATTAATAACACTCTCCTTGTGTTTCTGTTGCTGTATCTCTGCTTCTCTTCTTGTAAGGACACCTGCCATATTGAATTAGGGACCATTCTAATGGCTTCAACTTGACTCTATCTTCTAGGACCCTATTTCCAAATAGTGTTATATTCCCTGATACCAGGGGTTAGGACTTCCACACATTTTTTTTTTTTTTTCTTTTTAGGATCACACCCAAGGCATATGGAAGTTCCCAGGCTAGGGGTCAAATTGGAGTTGCAGCTGCCAGCCACAGCCACAGCCACAGCAACACCAGATCCTTAGCCCACTGAGCAAGGCCAGGGATCAAACACACATCCTCATGGATCCTGGTTGGGTTTGTTACTCCTAAGCTGTGATGGGAACTCCTTAACACGTCTTTTTAAGGGGACACAATTCAACCCATAACAGATGAAAAGACATAATGTTCAAAAGATGCACATTCTTAAACCAATCTACACATCCTACAAAATCTCAATAACAATTCCAAAGTGATTCCAAATGAATTTTGAAACTCACAGGGAAGGGAAGCAATATGAAAATAGCCAGGACAGGAGTTCCCGTCGTGGCGCAGTGGTTAACGAATCCGACTAGGAACCATGAGGTTGCGGGTTCAGTCCCTGCCCTTGCTCAGTGGGTTAACATCTGGCGTTGCCGTGAGCTGTGGTGTAGGTTGCAGACGCGGCTCGGATCCCACGTTGCTGTGGCTCTGGCGTAGGCCGGTGGCTATAGCTCCGATTCAACCCCTGGCCTGGGAACCTCCATATGCCGCGGGAGCGGCCCAAGAAATAGCAACAACAACAACAAAAAAGACAAAAAGACAAAAGACAAAAAAAAAAAAAGAAAATAGCCAGGACAATTCTGAAAAAGGCAAGTCACAAGGAGGTACTTGCCCTCTAAATATTTAAATGTATTACAAATCTATGGAGCATGATGGAGGATAAAGTGAGAAAAACAATGTGTGTGTGTGTGTGTGAGACTGAACACTGTAAACCAACTATAATAGAAGAAAATCATTATAAAAAATAAAAAAAATGTATTACAAATCTATAGCAATGGTGTGTGTGTGATGCCAATGTAAGAACAGACAAATCAATAAAACAAGACAATGCAGACCCAAGTGAGTGTGTGTGTGTGTGTGTGTGTGTGTGTGTGTGTGTGTGTGTATGAGATGGGCTGAATTATGTACCCCCATTTTCCTATGTCCTAAACCCTCGTACCTCAGGATGTTACTGTACAGAGGTTCCTTAAAGAGGCAATTAAGACTAGGCCATTAGATTGGCTTTAATCCAATATGACTAGTGTCATTTTAGGAAGTAGAGATCAGGACACAAATACACACAGAGGGAAAACCATGTGAAGACACAGGGGAACAGCAACCTAAAGCCAAGGAGAGAGGCCTTAGAAGAAGTCAGTGCTGTGGAGTTCCCATTGTGGCTCAGTGGAAACGAATCTGACTAGCATTCGTGAGGACGCATGTTTGATCCCTGGCCTTGCTCAGTGGGTTAAGGATCTCGTGTTGCTGTGAGGTGTGGTGTAGGTCACAGACATGACTCAGACCTGGCTTTGCCGTGGCTGTGGATAGGCCAGCGGCTATAACTCCAATTTGACCCCAGGCCTGGGAACCTCCATTTGCCATGGGTATGGCCCTAAAAAGATAAAAAAGGAAAAGAAAAAAAAAAAAAAAGAAATCAGTGCTGCTGACACCTTGATCTTAAACTTCTAGCTTCAGAACTATGAGAAAATAAATTTCTGTTTGTTTAAGCCATTCAGTCTGTCATTTTGTTCCGACAGCCCTAGGAAACTGATATAGTGTGTGTATATAAATATATACCAGGATTTAATATTCGTATATGATAAAGGTGGTATTTCAAATCTCTGACAACTATCTAATGGTAAAACCATGAAGCTTGACCCTTACCTCCTTTTTAATTTTTAAATTTTTTTTTATTTTTAAAAAATTTTCATTCATTAATTATTTTTCTTAGGGCCGCAACTGTGGCATATGGAAGTTCCAAGGCTAGGGGTCCAATTGGAGCTGCAACTGCTGGCCTCCACCCCACCAGATGAGCCACATCTGCAACCTATGCCACAGCTTGTGGCAACACTGGGTCCTTTAACGAAATAAGCAAGGCCAGGGATGGAACCTGTATCCTCATAGATACTATGTCTGGTTCTTAACCCACTGAGCCACAATGGGAACCCCCTTTACTTCATTTATAATAGCTAAATAAGTTGTAAGTAATAAAAAAGTCAAAGATTAAAAATGAACCATAAAACACTAAAATATAAGTAAGTATTGAGGAATATTTTATAGATTTAAGCACATGATTAAAAAAATGCTTTGAAGATTAAGAGTAATGAAGTTGAAATACAACTGAAAAACTAAGGAAATATGTTTGTGACATATATGACAGTTATCTTTAATATACTAAAGACATTTAAAAATTATTTTTTAAAAGGCCATTTATTATTATTATTATTATAATTTTTATTATTTATTATTATTTTTAATAGTTTTTAAATTATTATTTTATTTAATAGTTATTTCCCCAATACAATTTTATTTATTTATTTTTAATTATTATTATTATTTTTTTAATAGTTATTTCCCCAATACAATTTTTTTTCTACTGTACAGCATGGCGACGCAGTTACACATACATGTATACATTCTATTTTCACACATTATCATGCTCCATCATAAGTAACTAGACATAATTCCCAGTGCTACACAGCAGAATCTCATTGCTTATCCATTCCAGAGGCAATAGTTTGTATCTATTAACTCAAGCTCCCCAACCACCCCACTCCCTCCCCTTCCCCCTTGGCAACCACAAGTCTATTCTGCAAGTCCATGATTTTCTTTTCTGTGGAAAGCTTCATTTGTGCCGTATATTAGATTCCAGACGTAAGTGAGGTCATATGGTATTTGTCTTTCTCTTTCTGACTTACTTCACTCAGTATGAGAGTCTCTAGTTCCATCCATGTTGCTGCAAATGGCATTATTTTGTTCTTTTTTATGGCTGAGTAGTATTCCATAATGTATATATACCACATCTTCTTAATCCAATTGTCTATTGAGGTACATTTGGGTTGTTTCCATGTCTTGGCTTGGAAAGTTTTTTAAGGAAAGTTTTGTCCGGATATACGCCCAAGAGTGGGATTGTGGGGTCATATGGTAGTTCTATGTATAGTTTTCCAAGGTATCTCCATACTGTTCTCCACAGTGGTTGTACCAGCTTACATTCCCACCAATAGTGCAGGAAGGTTCCCTTTTCTCCACACCCTCTCCAGAATTTGTTATTTTTGGACTTATTAATGATGGCCATTCTGACTGGTGTGAGGTGGTATCTCGTGGTAGTTTTGATTTGCATTTCTCTAATAATCAGTGATGTTGAGCATTTTTTCATGTGCTTGTTGGCCATCTGTACATCTTCCTTGGAAAAATGTCTGTTCAGGTCTTTTGCCCATTTTTCAATTGGGTTGTTGGCTTTTTTGCTGTTGAGTTGTATAAGTTGCTTGTATATTCTAAGCCCTTGTCAATTGCATCATTTGAAACTATTTTCTCCCATTCTGAAAGTTGTCTTTTTGTTTTCTTTTTGATTTCCTTTGCTGCGCAAAAGCTTGTCAGTTTGATTAGGTCTCTTTGGTTTATTTTTGCTCTTATTTCCATTGCCTTGGGAGACTGACCTGAGAAAATATTCATAAGGTTGATGTCAGAGAATGTTTTGCCCATGTTCTCTTCCAGGAGCTTGGTGTCTTGTCTTATATTTAAGTCTTTCAGCCATTTTGAGTTTATTTTTGTGCATGGTGTGAGGGTCTGTTCTAGTTTCATTGATTTACATGCAGCTGTCCAGATTTCCCAGAAACGTTTGCTGAAAAGACTGTCGTTTTCCCATTTTATGTTCTTGCCTCCTTTGTCAAGGATTAATTGACCATAGGTGTCTGGGTTTATTTCTGGGTTCTCTGTTCTGTTCCATCGATCTGTATGTCTGTTTTGGTACCAGTACCACACTGTCTTGATGACTGTGGCTTTGTAATATTGCCTGAAGTCTGGGAGAGTTATGCCTCCTGCTTGGTTTTTGTTTCTCAGGATTGCTTTGGCAATGCTAGGTCTTATGTGGTTCCATATACATTTTTGGATTGTTTGTTCTAGTTCTGTGAAAAATGTCATGGGTAATTTGTGTGTTTTTTGTTTGTTTGTTTATTTTTTATTTTTTCCTGCTGTACAGCATGGGGATCAAGTTATCCTTACATGTATACATTTTTTTCCCCCACATGTCATGGGTAATTGATAGGGATTGAATTGAATCTGTAGATTGCTTTGAGTAGTATGACCATTTTTACAATATTAATTTTTCCAACCCAGGAGCATGGAATAGCTTTCCATTTCTTTACATCTTCTGTAATTTCCTTGATTAATGTTTTATAGTTCTCAGCATATAGATCCTTTGCCTCCTTGGTCAGGTTTATTCTGAGGTATTTGATTTTGGGGGGTGCAGTTTTAAAAGGTATTGTGTTTTTGTATTCCTTTTCTAAAGTTTCATTGTGAGTATACAGAAATGTGACTGATTTCTGAATGTTAACTTTATATCCTGCTTCTTTGCTGAATTTGTTAATCAGTTCAAGCAGTTTTTTGGGTTGAGTCCTTAGGGTTTTCTATATATAGTACCATGTCATCTGCATACAGTGACAGTTTTACCTCTTCTCTTGCAATTTGGATTCCTTTTATTTCTTTTGTTTGTCTGATTGCTGTGGCTAGGACCTCTAGTACTATGTTGAATAGCAGTGGTGAGTGTGGACATCCTTATCTTGTTCCAGATTTTAGTGGAAAGGCTTTCAGCTTTTCTCCATTGAGTATTATATTTGCTGTGGGTTTGTCATAAATGGCTTTGATTATGTTAAGGTATGTTCCTCTATACTCACTTTGGTAAGAGTTTTTATCATGAATGGATGTTGTACTCTGTCAAATGCTTTTTATGCATCTATTGAGATGATCATGTGGTTTTTGACTTTTCTTTTGTTAATGTGGTGTATGGCGTTGATTGATTTGTGTATGTTGAACCATCCCTGTGAACCTGGGATGAATCCCACCTGGTCGTGGTGTATGATCTTTTTTATATGTTGGTGGATGCGGATGGTTAAAATTTTGTTGAGAAGGCAAGGCCTTTACAAAGTGAGCAAAAGACAAACAGCAGTTCACAAAAGATAAAGAAAAACAAATGCGAAATAAATATATGAAATTGTGCTCATTCTCACTCATAATTAAAGAATACCAATTCAGGAGTTCCTGTTGTGGTACAAGCAGAAATGTATCCAACTAGGAACCATGAGGTTGCATGGCCTTGCTCAGTGGGTTAAGGATCTCGCGTTGCCGAGTTGTGTAGGTTGCACATGCGGCTCAGATCCTACATTGCTGTGGCTGTGGTGTAGGCTGGCAGCTGTAGCTCTGATTAGACCCCCAGGCTGAACCTCCATATGCCATGGGTGAGGCCCTAAAAAGAAAATAAATAAATTAAGTAATTAATAAAAATAAAGGAATATCAGTTCAAATGATAAAGACAGTCCATGTTTGACGGCAATTGGTGACAATCACAGAGTGTCAGGTGGAGGAGCAATGGACTCTCAGAAACTCTTGCTGTAGGTGTAATTGGTTTAGACTTTCTGAAGGGCAACTTGACAGTATTACCATTAGAACAGGCATATTCTTTGACCCAGAAAGGCTGGTTTCTGATTGTATCCTAAGGAGATAATTGGACAAGTGTGCAAAGATGATGGATCCTTGTGATGACTGTAATAGCAAAAATACAGAAAATGTCCAGCAGGAGGAAATTAATTATCCAAATAATGGGCTAGCTATGTTCTGAAATGCAACATGGCCGTTAAAAGAATGGCCAAAGAATATGTCTATATTTATTTTTATGTAAAAATGTCTATTAGCGACCCAGTGGAATAAGCATTTTGGAAAAAAAAAAGGATATCATGATTCCATTATGTCAAATTATATGCCGAGAAAGATATAATTTATTGGAATATTGATTATTTGTTGGAATATTGATAGTGATTGCTTGTTAAAAATTTGGGGTAACTGTCATTTTTTTCTTTATGCTTTTTCATGTTGCTTGGAATTAGAACGAACACAGGCTATTTTTATCATCAGAACAGATGAAAAAGCTATTTTCCTTTGGGGAAAACTATTCATAAATATTTTAATGATTGTAAGATAATAATGGTTCCCCTATTGTAAGGCATTTGCATTTTTCTAAATTTTCAGTATTACAAATAGTGCTGTGATGAATATTTTTGCACACGAATGTTTCAGATTATTTTTCTTCCTTGGATGAAATTACTAGATCAAACATATGAACATTTTTGAATCTCTGGATACATATTATCAAACTATTTCTGAGAAAGATGGTATCAATGTATATGGCTTTGATCATCACATCCTTATCAATATTGAATATTAACACTCTGGACAATATTTGCTAAATAAAAATGATATTCCACTGCTGTTTGTTCTTATTTGAATTTTATTTTTAAAGATTTATGAGTCTCTAAAGAAGATACTTCTTTTATAATTTTTTTTTGTGTTTTTTTTTAATGGCTGCACCTGTGGCATATGGAAGCTCCTGGGCCAGCTTGCAGTAACACCAGATCCTTAAACCACTGAGTGAGGCCAGGAATCGAACTCACATCCTCGTGGATACTGGTCAGCTTCTTAACCTGTTGAGTCACAACAGGAACTCCCCTTTTACAATTCTTTAGTCATGTTACATGCTTTTTTCTATTGAGCTTGCTGCTTAGCTCTTAACTATTATAGATGTAGTTAATTTTTGTCATATTAGTAGTAATATTTTAAAAATTCAAGTTAATGTTAAGATTTTTGCCATGAGTTTTAAGTTGTTGTTATGCTTATGTAGTTCTTTCCTATCCAGATGTATGATAAAATATCTCTATTTTCTCATATGTTACATCTTAATTTTTTTTTCCATTTTAGCTTAAAGCTAAAATTCAGATCTTTAACTCACACCTTTTGAGTGTGAAATGGCATGTTGTTCTAAATATTTTTCTAAGTTTCCATTTCCTCATAACCTTAATTAAAAAAAAAAAATCCAATTTGACCCCTAGCCTGCGAACTTCCATATGCTACAGGTGTGGGCCTAAAAAGGAAAAAAAAAAAATTTAATTGACTTTTTTTTTTTTTTTTTAGAAAAAAGTTTTGGGTTCACAGCAAAATTGAGCAGAAAGTAGAGTTCCCATTTACCACTGCCCCCCACCCTGGCCAGAGTCTCTGCTATCAAAATCCCTTACCAGGAGTTCCTGTCGTGGCACAGCGGAAACAAATCTGACTAGGAACCACGAAGTTGCGGGTTCGATCCCTGGTCTCACTCAGTGGGTTAAGGATCCGGTGTTGCCGTGAGCTGTGGTGTAGGTTGCAGACGCAGCTCAGATCTGGCATTGCTATGGCTGTGGCGTAGGCCGGCGGCTGGAGCTCCGATTCGACCCCTAGCCTCGGAACCTCCATATGCCTCCTGTGTGGCCCTACAAAGCAAAAAACAAACCAAAAAACCCTCACCAGAGGGTACATTTGAACAGTCGATGAACTTACCTTGATACACCTTTATTATCCAGAGTCCAGAGTTTACATTAGGATTTTTTTCTTGATGTTGTACATTCTATGGATTTATTTTTCTTTTATTTATTTTTTAAATGATTTTAATTTTTTTCTATTATAGCTAGCTTACTATAATGTCAATTTTCTGTCAATTTTCTGCTGTCCAGCAAGGTGACCCAGTCACACATCTATATATACGTTCTTTTTTCTCACATTATCATGCTCCATCATATGTGACTAGATATAGTCCCCAGTGCTATACAGCAGGATCTTATTGCTTATCTGTTCCAAAGGCAATAGTTTGCATCTATTAACATTCTGTGGGTTTTGACAAATGTGTTATAACGTGTCTGCCATTATAGTACCCTACAGAATAGTTTCGCTGCCCTGAAAATCCTCTGTGCTCTTCCTATTCATCCCTCTCATGGGCAACCACTGATCTTTTATAGATTTACATTATAGGTGTATATGGGTATCTTATTATTATTTTAATTTGCATTTCCCCCCAACCCAGCACAGTGGGTTAAGAATGCATCTCAGATTCAATCCTTGGCCTGGGAACTTCCATATGCTGTGGGTGAGGCTAAAAGAAAAAAGAAAAAAAACAGATTATTGATTTATTTTCATTTCTTTAATGACATGATGTTATGCATCTTTTCACATGCTTTCTTGCCATCTGTATATCTTCTATCTTCTTTGATGAGGTGACTATTCAGCTCTTTCACTCCTTTTTAGATCAAGTTGTCTTTCTTATTGCTGGGTTTTAGGAGTTCTTTGTATATTTTGGATACAAACCCTTTATCAGATATCTTTTGCATATTTGCTTCCACCTTGTAGCTTGTCTTCACTCTCTTAAGAGTGTCTTTATCACAGTGCAGTTTTTAACTTCAGTGAAATCCAACATATCAGGTCTTCCGAATAAGGCAGATCTGGGTTTGAGTTCTGACAGCTGTATGATCTGGGTCCTGCTTCTTAACTTCTCTGATCCTCATCTGAAATGTGGAAAATTATCTCTGGTGTTGTATCTAAAAAGTCATCACCACATCCAAGGTCACCTAGATTGTCTTCTATGTTATCTTCTAAGAATGTCATAGTTTTGCATTTTATGATCCATTTTGAATTGTGAAGAATGTAAGGTCTTTGTGTAGATTTTTTTTTTTTTTCCTGCATGTGGATGTCTGGTTGTTCCAAGGCTATTTGTTGAAAAGACTGTTTTTTTTTCTCTATTGTATTGTTCCTCACGATCTTTGGTTAAGTAATCCATCCTTTCACCTCTCATTTGAGGTGCATCTTTTGTCAAGTTATTTGTATAAGGTGTATTTCTGGATTCTTAGTTCTGTTCTGTTAATGCATTTGCCTATAACTTGCATGTACTTGCTATTTTAATTTATTAAGAAGTGTTATAATAAAGATGCACCTGTCTCCAATTACTACTGTTCTTCCCTTTTATATTTCTTGGTTTTCCCCAGCCACCTATTTTTCTAAATTTGTGAAGTTTCACCAAAAAAGTCTTGTTAGAATTTTTTTTTTTTTTTAGGGCCACACCTGCAGCATATGGAAGTTCCCAGGCTAGGATTCTCAGAGCTGCAGCTGCCAGCCTATGCCACAGCCAGAGCACCACTGGATCCGAGCTGTGTCTGTGACCTCCATAGCAACATCTGCTTCTTAAGTTACTGAGTGAGGCCAGGGATCGAACATGCATCTTCATGGGTACTAGTTGGGTTTACTATCACTGAGTCACGATGGGAACTCCTCCAGTTAAATTTTGAATGGAATTAATGAAGCCATAAATTAATTTGGAAAGATTGACCCATTGGTTTTCCATTTTTAGGAACCTGGTGGGTCTTTCGGTAATACTGTTTTGTTCATTAATTGAGTTAGGCCAAAGGACATGGAGCTGAAAGAGACTTCAACAGAGAAAGGTGCAAACCAGACCGTGATAGGCACTCTTTAAGGCTTACTTATGGAAGAAAGTGGCCAAAAATTGTGGGGATCCCAGAGGCACTCCCAAGGAGAATTTATCAACTAGAGGCGTTATGGGGGTGCAACTTTTTTTTTTTTTTTTTAGGGCTGCTCCCACGGCATATGGAGGTTCCTAAAGTAGGGGTTGAATCGGAGCTGTAGCTGCTGGTCTACACCACAGCCACAGCAACGCCAGATCTGAGCTGTGCCTGTGACCTACACCACAGCTCATGGTGACACGGGATCCTTAACCGACTGAGAAAGGCCACAAGGGTTGAACCCTCATCTCATGGATACTAGTCATATTTGTTTCTGCTGAGCCTTGATGGGAACTCCCTGTTTTGAAGTTTTTATTCCAGGACAGACTGGCCGTGTGGGGAAGCTGCTCTGTATTTTGACACAGATGCCTTTGTCAGGGTGGAGGGGCGTGGAAGGGCTGGCTGGAGCTGGCATTGTCATGCTCTGCCTCCCATCCTTCTACAGGGACAAACTCCCTTGCTAAAAGGGCTGCATGGAGCAGTGAAAATCATGTGGGCTCCGGAATAAGGCAGATCTGTGTTTGAATTCTGGCGGTTGTATGACCTTGGCCCTGCTTCTTAACTTTTCTGATCCTCATCTGAAATGTGGGTAACTCTCTTCACATGATGGGGATGTTGTTTGTGCTACAGGAGATAATAATACAAAGTACATCTAAGGGCCCAGCACACGATAACATGCGACAATGGGTGGCGCTCAGGAATAGTGATACAATGATTGTTTCTTTGGTGGTGGGAGAATTAAAAGAAGTAATGGATATAAAGAGTGATCACAATGCCTGGTGCATATTAGCTATTGTTATTGTTGTCACTGTATTGTCATTATTGGGGTTATTGTTCTTCATGCCACAAGTATTCCGCATATGACCCTAAACCCTTGGGTGCAGAGGCACCAATTGTGAACTGTGGTGGCAGGTGTCACAGGGCCGTCCTTGTTCACCTGCGTGGCGTTGCCCACAGGAACCCGCTGGACTTGGTCCATGTGCCCCCAACGAGGTTTACCCCACAAAATATAGGACACCCAGTTAAATTTGAAATTGAGGTAAACACCAAAGAATTTTTTAGGAGTTCCTGTTGCGGCTCAGCGGAAATGAATCTGAATTAGTATCCATGAGGGTGCAGGTTCCATCCCATCTCAGGGGGTTAAGGATCTGGCTTTGCCATAAGCTGTGGTGTAGGTTGCAGATGCAGCTCAGATCTGGCATTGCTGTGGCCATGGTGTAGGCTGTTGGCTACAGCTCCGATTCAGTCCCTAGTCTGGGAACCTCCATATGCCACGGATATGGCCCTAAAAAGACAAAAAAAAAAGAAGTTTTTAGTATAGATGTATCCCAAATATCCATAGGACATATGTGCAATGAAAAACTTAATTGCTGTTCAGCTGAAATTCAGATTTAACTGGGAACCCTGTACATCTATTTGCTAAATCTAGCATCCTCATCCCTAACACACACATCAGTTCCCTTCCCTCCCTACCATCTGTAAGCAGGGTCTATAACCCTGACTGCCTCCCAGGACGCTTTGCGGCTCTTATTAATTCCCATGAATGGATTCAACCAAAGTCTTGTTGGGCTGGTATGGGAGATGCACAAAGACAGAGGGATAGAGAGGTTCAGCAAGATTTCTGGCTTGGATTTGTGTTATGAAATGGCCTAAAAAAAGCCAAGTGCCTGTTGCTGTCAGGCTGGCTGTTCAGTTTCGGGGGCCTCCCTCTGGACAGGAAACTCCAGAAGGACAGCATTTGATCTCTTTCGGGAGCTTAATGTGATATCCGTCACCTCCCCATGGTTCTCTAGAAAGCCTGTTGGTGCAGAGGAGGAGCTGGGTGACATACAGGTCAGGGGGGAGCCCGGGATTAGCACTTCCAGGCCGCAAGCACATCCCGAAGGCCCTCCTGGGCTCGGCTCACACCTGTCTGTGAGTCATCAAGTCATCAAGTCATCGAGTCATTGAGGCAGCATTGTGTTCTGGATCCCCTGACAGCAGGAGCCCACCTGCCTGCCCCACGGCAGAGATTCCTTTCTGAATCAGTGGTTGGCGGGGAGGGGGGAAGAGGGACAGAGGCTGGGAATACTAGAGGGGTAGGAGATGAAGAGGTACAAACTGTTATGTATAAAATAAGCTTCAAGGGAGTTCCCGTCGTGGCTCAGTGGTTAACGAATCCGACTAGGAACCATGAGGTTGCAGGTTCCATCTCTGGCCTTGCTCAGTGGGTTAAGGATCAAGCGTTGCCGTGAGCTGTGGTGTAGGTTGCAGACGCGGCTTGGATCCCACGTTGCTGTGGCTCTGGCGTAGGTTGGTGGCTACAGCTCCAATTCAACCCCTAGCCTGGGAACCTCCATTTGCTGCAGAGCCCTAGAAATGACCAAAAAAAAAAGATAAACTTCAAGGATATATAACACGAGAAATAGAGCCAATATTTTAGAAGAACTATAAATGAAGTATAACCTTTAAAAATTGTGAATTACTATATTGTACACCTGTAACTATATACTATTGTACAGCAACTGTACTTCAATAAACATCAAGAAATTTTTTTTAAAAAAAGAACCATAAACAGAAAGGGCAGATGGTGGGGCCACACCTTCGGACTCCCCTGCTGGGTAAGCAGGAAGAGGGGCTGCAGAGCGTCATACAAGTTGTTTGGAATTGGGGTTCTTGCTTAACCTCTGAGCCTCCATGCCTATACAAACTGATAAAAGTTTCCCAAAAGCTAGGATTCCCTTTTTTTTTTTCTTTTTTTCTTTTTTACAGCCACACCTGTGGCATATGGAAGTTCCTGGGCTAGGGGTTGAGTTGTAGCTGCAGCTGAGGCTTACGCCAGAGCTACGGCCCCTTGCTGTCCACCCAGCACCTCCCAGGGCCTGCCAGCCCTGCCAAAGCCAAAAGAGGGTCTCTTCCAGTGGCTGGGTCCCTGCCAGTTTGGGAGAGTGATGACCCCCCCACAAGAGTTGGGGACCAATGGGATGTGAGCAGATCAGTGCCACAGGCTTTCCTCCTGCCTTTTTGGGGTGCTGGGAGTGGAGGTCAGGCAAGGCTTTCTGTCCTCTTGGAAGAAGTTTCTTGGAAGCTTGTATCCGGTCAGGTGACTTGCAGGTGGAGGGTTGAGCTGCTCCCACCTGACAGAGGAGCAGAGGCCTCATAGTGTGGACCTGGATCAGCTCTGGTGTGGACACTGTCAGCTCACTTTAGTGCTTCTTTCTGCCCCTGATCCCTCTCTGCAAGTTAGGTTTGATCAGGGGAGTTCCTGTCGTGGCGCAGCAGAAACAAATCCGACCAGGAGCCATGAAGATGTGGCCTCGCTCAGTGGGTTAAGGATCCGGCGTTGTCATGATCTGTGGTGTAGGCCACAGAGGCTGCTCAGATCTGGTGTTGCTGTGGCTGTAGTGTAGGCTGGCAGCTGTAGCTCCGATTCAGCCCCTAGCCTAGGAACCTCCATATGCCATGGATGTGGCCCTAAAAATACAAAAAGACAAAAAAAAATTAGGCTTGATCATCCAATAATCTCAAGGGGCTGCTGTGAGATGTAATGAAAAGACACAACTAGGGAGTTCCCGTCGTGGCGCAGTGGTTGACAAATCCGACTAGGAACCATGAGGTTGCGGCTTCGGTCCCTGCTCTTGCTCAGTGGGTTAACGATCTGGCGTTGCCGTGAGCTGTGGTGTAGGTCGCAGACGAGGCTCGGATCCCCAGTTGCTGTGGCTCTGGCGTAGGCCGGTGGCTACAGCTCCAATTCAACCCCTAGCCTGGGTACCTCCATATGCCGCGGGAGCGGCCCAAGAAATAGCAACAACAATAACAACAACAATAACAACAACAAAAAAAGACAAAAAAAAAAAAAGACACAACTAATGTGCTGAGTCTAGCACATTGTATTAATATGAGAAGGAAAGTGCCGCTCTGAGCTTGGGTTGAAATGGTTTCTCTGGTGTTAACTGAAATTATTTCCATGACGCCTTGCTTTGTGCAGATGTCCTAGGAGGTGGGTGGCAGGCTTTTGGTTTCCTTCACTCTCTCTGGCCTCCAGCAAGGGGTGGGTGTGTGTGTGTGTGTGTGTGTGTGTGCACGCGTTATGGAGGGGGTGAGATGATTAGCTCACGGGCTCGACAGCAAAACCACCTGATGTTTATTAACTGAAAACCTGTTCCTGCAGAATTCCAACCAGCAGCCACACCCAAAAGCCAATGCAAGAAGAATTTTGTCACACCCAGGATGAGCCACCAATTTATGATGCCTCTGTCCTTAGTCCCAGATGGCTTTGCATCTGTATGATTTAGGGATTAAGTAGTAAATACACCCACTGAGACACAGACAAAGAGAAAAACTACCCCAAAATGCTAACAGGCGGGCATCTCACAGGAGGAAAGAGGGCAATTACATTAATTGAGTCCCAGGTGCTTTGCAAACATTGCTTCATTTACTCTTCACAAGAACCCTAGGAGTTCCCGTGGTTAAAGACCAGTGGGTTAAGGACCCACTGGTTTGTTCCCTGGCCTCACTCAGTGGGTTGAGGATCTGGCATTGCCACAAGTCACAGTTTTGTTTTTTTTTTTTTCCTTTTTGTCTTTTTAGGGCCTCGCCCATGGCATATGGAGGTTCCCAGGTTAGGGGTCGAATCTGAGCTATAGCTGCCAGCCTACACCAGAGCCACAGCAACTTGGAATCTGAGTCGAGGCCACATCTGTGACCTACACCAGAGCTCACAGAAACGCTGGATCCTTAACCCACTGAGCAAGGCCAGGGATTGAACCTGTGTCCTCATGGATGCTAGTCAGGTTTGTTAACCACTGAGCCACGACGGGAACTCCTTCACAAGCCACAGTTTTGAGCACAGATGCAGCTTCGATCTGGTGTGGCTGTGATTTCACCCCTAGCCTGGGAACTTCCAAGCAGCTGTTAAAAAAGAAAAAAAAAATCCTACATCATAGATAGCTTTTATCAATTTATAGAAATGGGGGCTCAGAGGTTCAGCAAGAACCTGAATTTCACAGACTTTGTAACTGGGGGAGTCAGGATTCACACCCATGACTGGCTCTGCAGCCACCATCCAGCTCTATCAGAGTGTTCTTTACCATCACTCTGCCCCCCGTGTCTGTGGCAGAGGCCACACGCTGATTGTGACACTCTGGTTGTGACATTCTTTCTCACCAATGCTCTTCCACACATAGCCAGCCACTCTGGACCTGCAGGGCGAGCAGGCAAACCAAACCTGTTGGCCCTCTTGGCACCATTCAAACTGCCTTCCCATTGGTCATTATGGGCTTTTTGTGCCAACTCAGGTGTGTCCTGGGGGCCAGCTCCCCCTACAGAATGCTGATGCTGGGCTCAGATAGGCAGTGCCAGGTGTATGACGGGCTTCCTCGGAAGGTTTATTGTTTGATGTGGGGCATTGTTTTTCACAAGTCAAACATTTGAGTCAATCGTTTCACTTCCCTCTTAAATGTTCGTACCTCTGGGATAGGTGACATCCATACTTCATTGCAAATTTACTTTCTGGATCACTTTTCTATTTTATTTTTTACCATGCCCGTGACATGCAGAAGCTCCTGGGCCAGGGATTAGACCCTCACCACAGCAGTGACTGGAGCCACAGCAAAGACAATGACAGGTCCTTAACCTACTGTGCCACCAGAGAACTCCCTGGATCCCTTTTTTTCTTTGTCCAGAAGGATAGGCTAGATTCTTCCAGTTGTCTGGGGATGTTGCCTGAAATGCAAAGCCTATAACAATAGATGATCTCCAATCCCTCTCCCCCCCCTCAGCCCCCCCCATCCACTCTCACCTCCGCCAACACACATGCATTTTAAAGAGAGATACAAGACCATCCAAACCGGTCCTGTGACTTCTGGTTTTGGCACATCACCCACCTCCAGCCCAGATCTAAGAAAAGTCTAAAGATGGCTCAGAGAGCTGAGGATTTCTTTAATGAGAAAGAATGTGCAAGCTGCCCTGTGTAGCTTCACAAAACTTTCTTGGGCACAAAACAAATACACTTCCAATATTTGTTAGGCCAGGGCTGGAAAGTTTCCTTGGGGTCCAACATCACCTGACTGATGCCTTGGGAGGTAGCTAGGCTCGAGGGTCTTGAAAGCGCCCTAGCCATGGTTCCTACCTGCCTGGAAGGGGAGACCCCAGAAAAAGGTGCCTCTGAGGGTTGAACTTTCAAGCAGGAGCTAAGGAATGTTTGTGGAGTTAGTTGGAGAGGGCATCCCCCATGTCACCTGGATCAGAGGATGGGGCGATGCTGCAGATCCCCAGCAAAGGGTCTTCAAGAACCCACGAGAGACCCCCTTGAGGAATAGGGGAAAAGCCTGCCTGTAGACAGTTGATAGATAACAGTCCCCTAAAGATGTCCATATTCCTAATCTCCAGACTCTGTGACTATCTTGCCTTAATGACAAACAAACAAACAACCCCCCGCCCAACAAAATAAAACAGAAACCCTTTGCAGATGTGATTAAGGATCTTGAGATGAGGAGATGGGCCTAGATTACCCAGGCAGCCCAATGTAAAAACAAGAGTCATTTAAAAAGAGACAAGGAGTTCCCGTCATGGCGCAGCAGAAACGAATCCGACTAGAAACCATGAGGTTGAGGGTTTGATCCCTGGCCTTGCTCAGTGGGTTAAGGATCCCGCATTGCTGTGAGCTGTGGTGTAGGTGGCAGACGCGGCTCATCCTGTGTTGCTATGGCTGTGGTGTAGGCTGGCAGCTGTAGCTCCGATTAGACCCCTAGCCTGGAAGCTCCGGATGCTGCGCGTGCATCCCTTAAAAAAAAAAAAAAGAAAAAAAAAAGCCACAAAAAGCCAAAAAAAAAAAAAGAGAGAGAGAGAGAGAGAGGAAGACAATGCAAGCAGAAGATGCTGCTGGCTTTGAAGGTGGAGGAGGGGCCACATGCCAAGGAATGCAGGTAGCCTCGAATAGCTGAAGAAGCCAAGGCAAGGGATTCTCTCTGTGAACCACCAGAAGCAATGCAGCCCATTTTAGACATCTGACCCCCAGAACTATAAGAGAATAATCAGGTGTTACTTAAGCCTCTACGTTGGTGGCAGCTTGTTGGGGCAGTGATGGGAAACTAATACACCTCCCTTGGCTTGGAGGCATTTGGCAGCCAGAGTAGCTTTACCTTGAAAAAAAAAAAAAATGCAGGGTGCTCAAATAGGGCATGCAGAATTCTTCTTCTTCTTCTTTTTCTTTTTTTGCTTTTTTAAGGGTGCACTGGTGGCTTATGGAAGTTCCCAGGCTAGGGGTGGCATTGGAGCTACAGCTGCCAGCCTATACCACAGCCACAGCCACAGCCACGCAGGATCCAAATCATGTCTGCAACCTACACCACAGCTCACGGCAATGCCAAATGCCTGACCCACTGAGTGAGGGCAGGGATTGAACCTGCATCCTCATAGGTACTGGTTGGATTTGTTTCTGCTGTGCCACAAGAGGAATTCCAGCATGCAACGTTCTTACACCAAAAAATTATTCATTGCTCATCTGACATTCAACTTTAACTGGGTATCCGATTTTGTTTGTTTGTTTGTTTTTTAAATTTGCTAATTCTAGCCAGAGTGAAGTAGAAGACCCATGAACTAAAAAGGACACTTTGCCCTTCTGCTTCTCATTTCTCTTCCCTCCCCAAACCTGGAGACTCAGAGCAGGCAGTGTATTTAGAATAAGGAGTAGAAAGAAGGGAGGAAGAACCCTTGACCCTCCCCAGGGCAGGTGTCTGTGTCTGTGTCAGGTGTGGAGCCAAAGAAGAGGGAAGGAGCCTTGAGTTGGCTGAGAGATGCAGATGTTCATTTAGATTGGCCTGGATTTGTAATATCTGCAAAGAAGGATCATTGGTTAATATCTGCAAGTGACCAGAACATGTTGGGATCTTCCCAAGAAGTTGTCCCAGGAGGAGAGGAGAGAAACAAGAGCAAAGGTTTGAAAGGCAGTGGGGAAAACAAATAGAGGTGACATCAAACTGTGCAAAAAGTCCAGCCAACTGGTAAACCAGTGGCCATCTTTTTACCCCGTCATTGCTTGCTCCTCTGTTGAAATGCTCTCATCACTTCTGGGAAAAGTGACCCTTACCCGGCCATAATTTTACTAGACTGCTTTTTTAGGGGGCCGGGAAGGATGCCCCGGGACCACAGTGCGGGGAGAAGGTGAGAAAAAGGGCAGAAATTCCAGAGGGGTCCTCGGGAATGAGAAGAACTAAATATGGATTGGATGACTTAGGCAGAGCCTGGCCAACTCTTGATGCTCGCTCAGCTCCAGCATCCACTGGTGTGAACCAGGCCTCAGTTCCACCATCAAAAAGGAAAATATGGAGAGGCTGCCTAGTTATGTGCCTGGAGGGTTTTGGACAGGTGCTGTGAAAACCTCCCCTGGCAGGGCTCTCCCCCAAATATCATGTGATTTTGTTGGCTTCAGGGAGCTGCTTGGAACATTCTCTCCACCTAGGTTTTCTTGATCTAAGCAGATGTGCGTGGCTTCTAGTCTGACTCATCCTGAGCCTGACCTATTTGTGAAAAGCTTTCTCTACAAAAAGCTGGGGATAAGTGCAGGGAATGATACATTTATAACCCCAGCATAGACAGCATTGTCTAACCCTCTCATTTTAGCTACTCCTTGTCCTGCCCGTGGTCGGTGATTGCTGACCAAATAAATGTTGGCGGGCATCTAATGGCCAGACCGGTTGGCTCCAGCAGTCATTGGCTGGTAGGTGGGGGTGGGGGTGGGGGGGGTGGGGGTGGGAGTTGGGGAGTGGGAAAGGGTTTGCAAAGTGCAGGAGCAGCAGGCTGGGGGAGGCTGAGAGCACCCAGAAATCCATTGCCAGTTCTGCCTTTGCTTCATTGTACCCCAGGAACCCCAGGAACCTCTTAAGGATGAATAGAGGCATCAACACAGCCGGGAGTTGGCTTGACGGAGTGGGAAGAGCTGAGACTTTGTACGCAGATCTGGGGTTGGATCTTTTCTGCCATTTTACTTGCTATGTGATGGTGGCTTGTCACGCTCTCTTCCAGAACCTGCTGCCTCACCCATCAAGTGGCCATAGTGATCTGCCTTTCACACCTCTCAGACTTCATATGAAAGAAAGGTTACCTATGAAAGGGTGTTTTTCTATATGGCAGAGTGGCGTCTGTGCTTATTGTGTTTGGAGAGCTTTACGTGGGGTGTCTGAAATTTTGCCTTTTTCGTGGGTAGGAGGAGGAAGGGATGCCAGGTTAATTCCAGATGACAGCTATTGCTAACACAGTTTGGACTGGCCGAGCCTATCTGGGACCCTCAAGTCGGCCCAGACTCTCCCACCAGACTCCCTGTCAGGGTTTGGGCAAGGGAGTCCAGCGAACCTGGCCCCGGTCCGTTTGGATAATAAATACAGCCGCTGCTACCAACACTGCAGAGCTGCGGGTGCCCTTGACAAGGTCTCCACAGCCACCTCTGTGCCCCTGATGACAAGGTGGGGGCGTTTGGGATGGTGGTAGGGACGCTGGAGAACGTGGCGCTGTGGACAGCGTTGCCTCACTGGCTCTGCCTTGGCCACCTGCTGGCTGCCTCTGAACATGGAGCTTTGAGGGGACATTGGTAGTGACCTTGGGTTTAGCTCAGATGCCACACATGTTCCTACTACTGAAAGCAGCTACCTACAAAGGCAGCTGTGGGCCTTTTCTGTGGCAGAGGCTACGATTGTATCCCTCTTGTAAGGCTCCTTGTGGCTCCATCTCTGAAAAGGAAAGGTGGGATATGCTGACTGAGTCATGGGCTTGGATTCTGGCTTGTTTCCTTGGAGATGTGACTTGTCGCCATCAGACCATGGGCCAGAGTGGAGCTGACTTCCTCTGCATCTCTTTTTTGCCAACTTCTGATGTTAAGAGAATGCCCGGATTCCAGAGACTTCCTAGGTCTCGCTGGGCCAGATTGGGATCTGCAGTGAGGCCAGCAGTGAGTCAGGGAATCACCCACGGTGAGGAGGCAGAGGGGAGGCCCAGCTTCAGCCACAAGACTCGACTCGCTTCCTGCTGGGCTCTGCTACCTGCCCCAGGTGTGACGGGCCCTGGGCCCATAGATGAACTGCCAGGGGAGGCGAAAGGTGGAAAATGGGCTGAGTTGAGATACTGGGCCAGAGCCAGGGTGTTTTCTGACAAAAGTGTCTCTCAAAGGACTTCAGAAATCAGTCTTTTAGGGGATTATGTGTCATTTTTTCGGACATCCAACAAATGAAACCATAAAGCTGTTCTCACTGTTGTCTTTTACTAGGATCATTAGCTGAATACACCCTCCATGTGTGGATGGGATCAACACAGCCCAGAGATTCTTTCCTTCCTTTTTTTTTTTGTCTTTTTTAGGGCTGCACCCGCGGCATATCGAGGTCCCCAGGCCAAGGGTTTAATCAGAGCTGCAGCCACCGGCCTACACCATAGCCACAGGAACGTGGGATCCAAGCCACGTCTGCAACCTACACCATAGCTCACAGCAATGTCGCATCCTTAACCCACTGAGTGAGGCCAGGATTGAACATGCATCCTCGTGGATCCTAGTTGGGTTCATTAACCACTGAGCCATAATGGGAACTCCCCCAGAGATTGTTTCAGTATGCAAGTTTTGGACCCGGACTGCCTGGATTCAAATCCTGACTTTACCCCTACTCACTGGGTGACTTTGGGCAAGTGACTCATCCCCCCTGTGCCTGGATAATAATAGTATCAACCTCATAGGATTGTTGTAAAGGAGGAAAATGTATATTATACATGTAAAGAGTTTAGAACAGGAATGGGCCCAAAATAAACACTTAAAAAGTGTGAGCTCGTCTTGTTTCATGTCATGATTTCAAGAGAATCATTTCTCTCTTTTCCTTTTCACATGTATACATGGCTCTGTTGGAAAATGGGTTTCAACTGGTGTATCAGGTTCAATCATTTAGTTGTAGGTACCTGGACGGCTGTGTTGAGAAGGATTCTGAAGCTGCATCCAGTCTCAGCAAAGGAAATTACAAATGTTGCATTAGCAGAGTCTGCTGTGAGTGAGGCGATAAGGTGCAGTGGCATGGGTGTCCCATTGTTTCCTGTCCTGTGGCTTGTCCTGCTGTAAGGTTTTTTCTCTACCTCTGTCCCAGCCCTCCCCTCACTCTCTGCCTTTGCCTCAGGCATCCTGGTCCTTGGATGGGCTGTCGTGCTAACAGCTGCGCTGTAGAATCTGGAGTTCATGTCGATAGGAACTTCCTGAGACTTTTTTTCCTTTGGAGAAAGCAAAGCCCACAAGTTCTGGTATTGAGGATGCTGCTAGCTCAGTGGGGCATTTTCTTAGAGAAACCACGCAGCTTTTCATCCAGCAGCTTGGTCTGCTGTGAGCCCCGTGGTTCTGGAATCTAAGTGCTAATGATTAGCATAGGCTCTCCCTCAAGACCTAGGCAATCATTGACCTGTTAATCCATGCAGGACCTTGGGCTGAGTTATCGCTATTTCCATCGAGTGCTCAGGCTTTCTGCCTGAACACAGATGGACGATTGTGGTCAGCTTACCTGATGGCACCTTGGGGGCCATCTCTGTTGGCACAGTGCTGTTCTGCCAGTTTTTGTGACCTGTGCTTTGTCTTGGTCGAAGAGATCTGGGTTTGAATCCCTTGTTCTACCAGCTCCTTGTTCAAGCATTATGGTTTGAGTCAATTGCCTAAATCCTCCAAGCCTCGGAGTTCCCGTCGTGGCGCAGTGGTTAACGAATCCGACTAGGAACCATGAGGTTGCAAGTTTGATCCCTGGCCTTGCTCAGTGGGTAAAGGATCCAGCGTTGCTGTGAGCTGTGGTGTAGGTTGCAGACGCGGCTTGGACCCCGCGTTGCTGTAGCTGTGGCGCAGGCCGGTAGCTACAGCTCTGATTAGATCCCTAGCCTGGGAACCTCCATATGCCCCGGGTGTGGGCCTAGAAAAAAGGCCAAAAGACAAAAAAAAAAAAATCTTCCAAGCCTCATGCTGCTTGTCTGTAAATGGGAAGAATGGCAGACCTGCCTCTTCAGGCGATAGGGAGGCCTAAGGGAAGAATGCACAGAAAGCACTTGGCATGAGCCTGGCCTGTACGAAGTGCACCCAGAGCGTTAACTATTATTTTCTTAACTCAACCAGAGAGCTCATCTTCATTAAATGATGCGATATAAAAATAAGGTTTAAGTTTTTCAATGTCTGTGAGTCAGCATCTGTTCTGCAAAGAAGTTCAGTCTGTCCTTTTTTCAGATTCCACATGTCAGTGAAAGCATTTGATGTTGGTGTCTCATTGTAAACTTATGGTCTCTGGAGGAGACAGTTTGGGGGGTTGGGGGGAATATGCTTGGGTTATGGGATGGAAATCCTGTGAAATTGGATTGATATGATCATTATACAACTACAGATGTGATAAATTCATGTGAGTAATTAGAAAAAAGAAACTTCTATAAAAAAATAATGGTTCAAATTTGTGTGGCACTTTCACCTTTATTATGCCTAGCACATAGCAAGTGCTGACTGTTAGCTATTATTGTTATCATTATTATTACTATTATTTTGCCTTTTGGGGCCACACCTGCAGCATATGAAAGTTCCCAGGCTAGGGGTCGAATCAGAGCTGCAGCGGCCAGCCTACACCACAGCCACAGCAACCCAGGATCCAAGCTGTGTCTGTGACCTACACCACAGTTCACGGCAACAGCAGCTACTTAACCCACTGAGTGAGGCCAGGGATCAAACCAGTATCTTCATGGATACTAGTTGGGTTTGTTATCACTGAGCCACAATGGGAACTCCCAGCATTAGCTATTATTATTGATAACAATAGTGATCGCCGTAGCTCTACTTAAACAATGATGAAGCGTGGGATTATCATCCAAGCCCTTGACCAGGCTTCTTAATCCGGGGCCCATCCACAATCTTGAAGGTTTGTGCGTAGAATTCATGGGATTTGTGACCTTGGATAGGAAAAAAGAATTAGACCTTTTATTTTCACTAACCTCTAGCTGAAATTAAGAATCTCTTTCGGAGTTCCCTTTGTGGCACATTGGATGTCGCACCTGACTAGGCTCCATGAGGACGTGGGTTTGATCCCTGGCCTTGCTCAGTGGGTTGAGCATCTGGCATTGCCATGAGGTGTGGTGTAGGTCGCAGATGTGGCTCGGATCCTGAGTTGCTGTGGCTCTGGTGTGGGCTGGCAGCTACAGCTCCGATTGGACCCCTAGCCTGGGAACCCCCATGTGCCTCAGGTATGGCCCTAAAGAGACAAAAAAAAAAAAAGAAAGAATCTCCTTCAATTACGAATGTAGAAAACAAAATACTCCAGTAGTTTCAGTAGCAACAATACCTGTGACTTTGACACCAACCCAAGTCCACGTGAAGCATGGGCTGTCCTCGATACCACTTCAAAACTAGACATTAAACCTGCAGTTACAACTTGTTATTTAATGTGTTCATAGAGAAGCACATATTTTGATCTTTACATTTCAATGTTTAAGTGATTTTCTTTGAATAGTTTATATTTCATTTTATGCATTTAAGAACATGATCCTGAAGAAATGTCGACGGGCCTCACCAGACTGATTGGGAAGGAATCCAGGGCACAAAAAGGCACAAATTTGCAGGGTGAGCAGTTAAGAATCCAACTGCAGTGGCTGGGGTCACTGCAGAGGTGTGCGTTTGATCCTGGCCTGGTGCAGTAGATTGTAGAGTCTGGCCTGGCTGCAGCTGCAGCTTGGATTCAATTCCATATGCCACAGAGGGAGGGGGTGTGTGTGTGTGTGAGAGAGAGAGAGAGCAACTGTTAAAAAAAGGAAAAGAATGCTCGCTTTGGCAGCACATATACTAAAATTGGAACAATACAGAGAAGATTAGCACGGTCCCTGCTCAAGGATGACATGCAAATTCGTGAAGCGTTTCATATTTTTATGCAGCCTATTGCCTTTGGAATGGATTAGCAATGAGATCCTTCTGTATAGCCCTGGGAAATATATGTAGTCACTTGTGAGAGAGCCTGATGGAGGGTCATGTGAGAAAAAGAATGTATATATGTAGGAGTGACTGGGCACTTTGCTGTACAGTAGAAAATTGACAGAACACTGTAAACCAGCTATAATGGAAAAAATAGAAATCAATTCTTAAAAAAATGAAAAAGGAAGAGAACCCCCCCAAAACCAATAAAACCAATACAGAGTGAGGAGGCACTTCCCAAGACCACTCTCATTTCTTTTTTTTTTTTTTGTCTTTTTGCTATTTCTTGGGCCGCTCCCGCGGCATATGGAGGTTCCCAAGCTAGGGGTCTAATCGGAGCTGTGGCCGCCAGCCTACGCCAGAGTCACAGCAACGCGGGATCCGAGCCGCGTCTGCAACCTACACCACAGCTCACGGCAACGCCGCATAGTTAACCCATTGAGCAAGGGCAGGGACCGAACCCGCAACCTCATGGTTCCTAGTCGGATTCGTTAACCACTGCGCCACGACGGGAACTCCCACTCTCATTTCTAATGCCAGTTACAAGCCGTGGGATCCCCAAGACTACGTTCAGTTTTTCTTTTCTTTTCTTTTCTTTTCTTTTCTTTTCTTTGAAGTATAGTAATTTACAATGTCTCAGGTATTCAGCAAAGTGGACATTTATACATATGTATGTATAATATGTACATATAATATGTATGTGTATATATATATTTTCTTTCTTTTTCAGACTCTTTTTCCATTATAGGTTATAAGATATTGCATATAGTTCCCTGTGCTCTGTGGTAGGTCCTTGTTGTTTATCTATTTTGTGTATAATTGTGTGTATCTCTTCATCCCAGAGTCCACATTTATCCCCCTCTTTTTGGTAACGATTGTTTGTCTTCTGTGAGTCTGTTGCTATTTTGTAAATGAGTTCATTTGTATCATTATTTTACATATAAGTGTTATCACATGATCTGCATCTTTCTGTCTGACTTATTTCATGTAATATGATAATTTCTAGGTCCTTCTGAGTTCCTGAGACCAACCTCGGTTTTGATAAATTACTGGAAGAATTTATAGACTTTACTGAAAGCTACTACGGTTATAGTTTATTACAGTGACAGAAATCAGCCAAGGGAAGAAACACATGGAGCAGAAAGTTCCAGAAGGGATGCTTCTGGCTGTCCTCTCCCAGGGGATCCAGGGACAGCACCAACTTTTCCTGGCAACAACACGTGACAAAACACATGGAATATTGTCAACCAAGGAAGTTCATTTGAGCCTTAGCTTGCAGAATTTTCTTTTAGGCTCAGTCATGTTAGCCACAGTGGATCACCTGCTTGGCTGACCTTTCATCTCCAGCCCTTCTGGAAGCTGAGCTGATACTATGTGGCCAAAACCCCCACCATAAATCACATTGTTAGACTATCCAGTGTGGTCCAAGGCCTCGGGTAAACTCTTATTGGGTAGGACATTCTAAAATTTAGCCATACAACACTGGAGCTGAGGACAAAGGCCAGACCTGTCTTTGGGTAAGGTTAATTCTTTACTACACAGGCTCCACTCTGGAAACTACCTTGGACAGGCAGGCCTGGAGGCGGGTGAGTTTAGGGAGTGGGGTGGGAATCTGCTAATGTGTTCTGTTGTAGCTACTGAAACCCAATTTAGAGGAAGAATTTCTTTTTTTTGTACCCAGAAAAAATGAGGTAAAGTTCACTGTTTCCAATGGCAACTGAATAATGCCAGTGATTAAAAACATCGTTCAGAAGTTCCCATAGTGGCTCAATGGGTTAAGAACCCAAATAGTTCTTTTTTTTTTTGTCTTTTTGTCTTTTTTAGGGCCACGCCTGCGGCATGTGGAGGTTCCCAGGCTAGGGGTCTAGTCAGAGCTGTAGCCGCCGGCCTACGCCAGAGTGACAGCAAAGTGGGATCTGAGCTGAGTCTGCGAACTACACAACAGCTCACGGCAGCGCCAAATCCTTAACCCACTGAGCAAGGCCAGAGATCAAACCCACAACCTCATGGTTCCTAGCCGGATTTGTTTCCACTGTGCCATGACAGGAACTCCAGAACCCAAAGAGTTCTTAACTAGTGAGGATGCAGGTTCGATCCTTGGCATTGCTCAGTGGGTTAAGGATCTGGCATTGCTGTGAGCTGTGGTGTAGGTCACAGACATGCCTCCAATCTGGCTTTGCTGTGGTTGTCGTGTAGGCCGGCAGCTGCAGCTCCGATGGGACAATTGGACTCCTAGCCTGGGAACTTCCATATACTGCAGATGTGACTGTAAAAAGGAAAAAAAAAAAAAAAAAGGAAGGAATTCCCATCACGGTACAGCAGAAACGAATCTGACCAGGAACCATGAGGTTGCGGGTTCGATCCCTGGCCTTGCTCATTGGGTTAAGGATCTGGCTTTGCCCCAAGCTGTTGTGTAGGTGGCAGATGCGGCTCAGATTCTGGATTGCTGTGGCTGTGGTGTAGGCCAGCAGCTGTAGCTCTGATTAGACCCCTAGCCTGGGAAGCTCCACATGCCACCAGTGCAGCCCTAAAAAGACTAAAAGACACACATACACACACACACACACACACACACACACACACGAAGAGAAAAAGAAAAGAAAAAAAAAAAAAAGCGTCACTCAGCCTTGGCTCTATAACAGTTTTCAAAGTGTATTTTCATCGTTGGAAGTGATAATTCTCAAAAGAGGTGAAAAGAAGGATCCTGTCAGATCTCTGAAGGTGGGGGATGGGGGAGGGCTCAGTGATGCGGCACAATGTGGAATGTCCTGGCCTCCTCCCTCACCCCAGCCTACCCCATGCTTCTTCCTGGGCTGTTCAGACAGAGTGAATCTTGTGGCCAAGAAGATGAGCAGGTATTTTGCAGAATCAGGTTATGTAGTAATGCTTGGGTGGTGCTAGAGCTTAGCCAGCTTTAGAGATGGCCTGCTCTGGAGTTCACCAGTGGGGTGATTACATGAGGTCACTGCCTGTGGATGCGACCAGCTTATATGTGGGGAATCACGAGTTCGCTGGAGTGGGGAGTCTCCTAGCCCAACATGTTCTGACACCTCTAAAGCAAGCCCAGAGTCATGACTTCAGCCTCAAGTTTGGCGTAAATTACATGCAGTCAATCTCTACGTTAACACTGAAAAGCCACTCTTTCAGGACACTATTATGGGTGTCTCCCCAGGGTAGGTCATTTCTATGGGCCAGTGAGAGCTGAAGTCCCACCCTCTCTTGCAGGAGCCTGTGTTCCCTGAAGGGGGAAATGCAGGAACTGACCAGTATCAGCCCCAAAGACGTATAAGGCTTTCTGGGCTGTGGCAAGGATCCAGAGAACTTTGTGTTTCTCTGAAGAGCACATCTGTGCTCACAAGTGTACTTGCCACTATTTTATGAAGGTCCATGTTTTCTTTGCTTTTTTTTTTTTTTTTTTTTTTTTAAGGATCCTTTAAAATGACCATTCTCTCCTTCTTCTCATCCATGATGCTGTCGGTAATTATTCAGAGCAAGCTCCTTCAGATAATCATCTACACACCCTTGGGCCTTCAGCACCAAGCTGGACTGCAGCTCTGTGGGGGCAAAGCCTGCTCTGTCCCATGCATCTCAGCACTGACAGCAGTGCTGGCATAGAGTGGGCACTTGGGAGATGTTTATTGAAGGAATAACAGGAATGAATCCTATGAGATCACTCACTGTATTCATTTCCCATTGCTCCTGTAACAAATTTCCAGAAACGGGGTGGCTTAAAGCAACAGAAATTTTGGTCTCTCACAGTTCTGGAGGCCACAAGTGCAAACTCAGTATCACTGGGCTGAAATCAAGGCATTAGCAGGGCTAACCTCTTCTGGAGCCTACAGGGGAGCATCTCTTCCTTGTTTCTTTGAGCCTCTGGTGGCTGCGGCATCCCTTCTCTTGTGGCTGCATCACTCCAACCTCTGCCCCTGTGGTCACATGGCCTTCTACTCTTCTGTGTGGGTCAGATCTTCCTCTGCCTCCCTCTTATAAGGATTGCACTTGGGGTCTACCAGGAAACCCAGGATAATCTCCCCATCTCAATACCCTCAGTTACACCTGCAAAGTTCCCCTCCCTCCCTTTTTTCTGTACAGGGTAGCAGTCCCAGGTTCTAGGTTTATGAGGTGGAGTCTCCAAATGGGGCTTCTACCCCTAACCTCTCTTTGGGAATATGCTTGCCTGTGAGGAGCGGCTCCCAGTTTACATGTGACACCTTTGTCCAACCCGTTGTCTTTCCATTCTCCCCAAACCCCCTGAGCCCCTCTTGAGTGCTACACGCTGCAATAGTGAGAGGAGGAGGTCAGGGACTCTTCGTGGTAGGGAAGACTCTTCAGTGAGCCTGGCTGCAGGGATGGGGAAGGGGTCCAGCAAGAGAAGCCTTAGAAGGTTTCAGCTTGATGTCTCGATACATTTTTGCACACCCATGGCATGGGAAGTTCCTGGGCCAGGGATTGAACCCACGCCACAGCTATAACCAGAGCCAGAGCCATAGCAGTGACAACGCCGTATCCTTAACCCACTGTGCCATCAGGGAACTCCAACATCTTGATATTTTTGATATGCCATGTTCCTTACTACCTCCAAGCCTGTCCACGGGCTAATCCCTCTGCCCAGTCCCCCTTCCCCCCTTACTTGGTGAGCTCCTATGTATCCTTCAGGTGTCCATGAAAGTCTTCCCTGAGGCCCTCCCCCTCATTATTCCAATTCCTCTTAACATCTCATAGCTTTGTTTCCTTTTCCTCTCCCTCCCACAGGACAGAGACCATGTCTGTCATGTTCCTTGTCATAGCCCAGTGCCTGGCACATGGTAAGCAGGCAGTAAATGCTTTTTGGATCATTGAAGGATGCTGTGACACAGAGCAGACTCTGGTTAATTTCATCAGGAGCCAATCAGGGAAAGCCTTCTGGAGGAGGGGATGCCTAAAGAAGAATAGAAGAAGCTTGCTGGATATTCCAGGCAGAATGTGCAAAGGCCCAGAGAGATGTCATGTGGAAGGTCAGTGTGGCTGGGATATCAATGAAAGGGCCACAGAGGCAGGGCCTGCCCATGGAAGTCCCAGCAGGTGTGTTCAGAAGCTGGGGACTGGGGATTAGAAGGGACATAAAGCCACTGCTCTGGAGGCTGTGTTAGGTGGATTGAGGGCTCCCAAGCTGCACCAAGGAGCCCAGTTAGGGGCTATTGTGATGCCCCACGAGAGGACCATGAGCCTGAACCCAGGCAGCAGCTATGAGGATGGGGAGGGGGAGACAAATTTGAGGTTTCAGTCTGGAGCCCCAGGGCTTTGATGACCAATTCAGTGGAGTGGAAGGAGCAATGGAGAGTGAAAGGTGACTCCATTAACCTGAACCACAGACCCAAAAAGAAGAACAACTCTGAGGAAGTTGGGGCAGGAAGGTCTAGATTATTTCTGTTTTAGACACATCAAGTTTGAGGGTCCTTTGGGACCTTGGGTAGCAAACAGTTTTATATTTGGGTCTAGATCTCAAGAGAGGGTTTAGAGCTGGAGGTGGAGATCTGGACTCCAGGACATATATGTGAAACTTAAAACCATGGGGATGAATGAGACTGCTGGGGAGAGGGTGTGGAGTAGAACCAGTAGAAGTCTGGACATAAAACCCCTGTGGAAGTAAAAATTCAGGTACTTTCAGAGAAAGATAACCCAGGAGAGGACACTAAGAAAGATCTGTCCCTTTATCCTTCTTGACAGGTGTGTGGTTCTTCCTGTTCTAGAAGAGTGGCTCTTGAGTGGAAGCCAGTGGTGGTAAATGCCTTTCCCCTTGCCAGTGACTGGTTTAGGAATAGACATGTGACACATTCTGACCAATGAAACATGAGAGGAAGAGTTCTAAAGGGCTTCTGGGAAACTCTTCCTATTCTTAAGACAGAAGTCTGCATGTGATATCTGGAACAGTTGCAGCTCTCTTGTGACCATAAGGAAAGCCGGCCTAGGGCTCAAGTCACCATACCAAAGCTGAAAGAGAGGAGACATGGAAAAAAGTGGAATCTTTGGTGATACTGGAGATCCATTATCACAGTTGAAATCTATTCCTCCACCGAGACTTTTCCTTTGTGATATAACGAATTATATTTTTGTTTTAGCCAGTTTGGATGAGGTTTTGTTACTTTTCGCTAGAGTAACCAAGAGAGGAAAATATTTCATTCAGCAGAATCACACTTTTCAGAAATCTGTTATGGAAAATGTCTAATACTGTCCATTGGATTTGGCAATATGGTGGTCACGGGGCCAATTCAGTAGACAGATGGGCTGGAAGGCTGACCAAAGAGATGAAAAGATGAGGGGGAGGTGTGGAAGTAAAGACAGTGAGGGCAGACAACACTTTTAAGAAGCCTGTTTGAAAAAGGATGATGGAGAAACATCTCGTCAGAAAAATGGGGGTTTTGGTATCCAAGGATAGGCTATGCTGTGACGACAAACAGGCTGAGTCTCAGCAGCTCAACAGACACACGTTCTGTATTTTGTTTCTGTTTTTTTGCTTGTAGGAAGTCCTCTGTTGTTCAGATAGCTCTCTTCCAGCAGTGTCTTGAGGGTCTGGGTTCTTTCAATATTGTGGTTATACCATCTCAGGGCAAACATTCATGGTCACCATGGCAGGTGACGAGGGAGCTAGGGGTACTTTTATGGGGCTTTCTCTTCCTTATCCTGCCTGGTGACATTTGTCACTTTTGTTCACAGTCCCTTGTACAGAAGTGGTCACATGGGCTCATGTAGCTACAGGGGAGCTGGGAAATTTGGAGTCACACATGGATAGGTGCTGAGCAGCAACTGTGTCTGCTGGATCTTAACTTTCTGAGCGTTACTTTTTCCCTGGTAAAATAAAATACCACCCAACTCACAAGGGGGTTGTGAAAAGCAAACACCATATGGAGGAACCCTTTTTTTTTTTCTGTTGTCTTCCATGATTCTGTTTTATCCTGGTTTTTCCACTCCAAGATGATCTGGATGTTAACAGATCCCACCCAGAATTCCCTGGTGGCTCAGCAGGTTATGGGTCTGGTGTTGTCATGCTGTGGCACAGGTTCAATCCCTGGTCCCAGCACTTCCACATTCCATGGGTGCAGCCAAAAATAAAAAAATAAAAATAAAAACAATAAATCCCATGTGCTGAGTATCTACTACAAATAATAGTAGCTGGTATTTATTGAATGCTTACTATGAGTCAGGCACAGGTCCAGGCACTGGCCGTGTATCAGCGCAGTATTGAATGTTCTGTTTCCTCCGTTTTTTCAGGAAGCTCATGCCTAGCACAGGGCCTGGCACACAGAAGGCATCCAATAGATGTTTGGATAAACTAAGCAACGTGTTCAAGTCACAGATCTAGCAAGGGGCGAGGTGACCCTCAAGGCCAGGCCTTTAGCCTAATGCTTTTCCCTCCATGTCACCAACTCTAACGTCACTCAACTGCTGCTGATGGTTGGAGGTAGCTGGTGGGGGAGGGTATGGATCTTGGACTCGGGAGGATTTGGATCTTTCTGCATTCAGAGTTTTTGCACTGGCAGGTGTGTTAGATGAAATGATGGCCTCCTAAATACTTCTAGGTCTTAATCCCTTGGACCTGTGAATGTCACCTTCCTTATAGGGCAGAAAAGGACTTTGTCATATTCCAGAGGTGATTAAATTAAAGTTAATCCAGATGTGCTTAAGGATCTCAAGATAGGAAGATTAGCCTGCATTATCCAGGTGGGCCCCAAATGCCATTGCATGTATCCTTTTAAGAGGGAGGCGGGGGGAGAGTTGACCCAAGAGAGAAGGAGGCGATATGATGGTGGAAGTAGAGATGGGAAGTTGGAAGAGACAAGGCACAGATTATTTCCTTCCTTAGAGCCTCTGGAGGGAGAGCCACCTCCTCTTGTCCCCACACCAGAGTCCTTGATTTCAGCCCAGGGATCCTGATTTCTTTTTCTTTTTTTTTTTTTTTTTTGGTCTTTTTGCCAGTTCTTGGGCCGCTCCCGTGGCACATGGAGGTTCCCAGGCTAGGGGTGGAATCAGTCTACACCAGAGCCACAGCAATGTGGGATCCGAGCCTCGTCTGCGATCTATACCACAGCTCACAGCAATGCCAGATCCTTAACCCACTGAGCAAGGCCAGGGATCGAACCTGCAACCTCATGGTTCCTAGTCGGATTCGTTAACCACTGAGCCACGACGGGAACTCCAGGGATCCTGATTTCTGGTTTCCAGAATTGTGAAGCAATACATTTCTGCTGTTTGAAGCAACCTGGTTTATGGTAATTTGATATGGCAGCCACAGGACATTGATACATGGGGGGGGGGGGGCGGAACACCGCAGAGTCTGCAGTCCTCTGACCCCTACCACCTTGGAGGTCAAGAAGGGGTTCCTACCTACGGGCCCGGTGCCTGCAGCACAAACAGAGGAGGAGGCTGAGCTGCACCTGGGCTGGTCTGAAGGAAGATTTTTAAAAAATGGTCTATAGACTCCCAGGAACAAGAAGTTGAAAGCCATTCATCCAGGAATTCTTATTATGCACCTGCTGCTTGGCAGAGCTGCTGGGACTACGGATTTATTTAGACTAGGAATTGAGTGTGGGTGGATTCGTGTTTTCTAGGCTGAGACAAGTGGGCTTGAGGCTGGGCTGTGGCTTGGAGCTGTTGGAGCACAGGCAATTCCCTGGCCCGTCCTGCAGGCCCGACTAAGGGGTCAGGGATCCGGGAAGGAAGGGATGGAAATCTGAAATCTCCTGCACCTGAAAGCAGATGCGAGGTGCGTGCATCCCCAGGCAGCCTTTGGCTCAGGCTTCTCAGGAAATTAAGACGAGGGTGGTGGAGGAACCCCGCCTGGAGTCCCGCCTGACCTGGAAGGAAGTGCACGGGGTGAAGCATGGAGCTGCCAAACTCCAGGGGGCCTGGGAGGCCTGCAGCTGAAGTGTGGGGCTCAGGGGCTGGGAACAGCAGGTGGAGGCAGCCAGCCACAGAGCGCCAGGCTGGCCTCTCCAGAGACAGAGACCGGGCTCTGCCGGAGCTTGGTTTGCAGTCACTTTTGTGCCTGCTCAGCTGAAGGAAGGGAGTGGCTGTCCCTGGAGGACAGACGGGCCTCTGGGCCTCTCCATCACTGCTGGGCACTGACCTTGGGCTGGAAGGTGTCTGGATCTTGGTTGTCACGTGACACCCCATCCTGGAGCTGGGAATGCATGTACGTGATCTATTTTCAGAGGCCATCAGTGGGCACACTGGTCCTCAGAGCTTCACCTGCTCGACTCAGAGGGGCCGTGACAGCCTCTTTTCCTCAACTTTATGGAAAAAAACAAACAAACAAACAAAGAAAACAGAGCTGGTGGGGAGGGGGAGAGTCCTTTTTTGTTTTTGTTTTTGTCTTTTTGCCTTTTCTAGGGCTGCTCCCATAGCATGTGGAGGTTCCCAGGCTAGGGGTCTAATTGGAACTGTAGTCACCGGCCAATGCCAGAGCCACAGCAACTCAGGATCTGAGCTGCGTCTGCAACCTACACCACAGCTCACGGCAACGCCGGATCATTAACCCACTGAGCTAGTCCAGTGATTGCACCCGCAACCTCATGGTTCCTAGTCGGATTCGTTAACTACTGCACCATGATGGAACTCCGGAGAGTCCTTTTGAATCAAGAAGAGACAAAAAGGGGAGGTTAGCCAGGTGGCGGGGGCAGGGATACTAGTCCGCACCCAGCGACTGGAACATTCTAGAACTTTCCTGAGCACTCCCTGAAGGGGAGAAGTCTGCTTCTGTTCGGCTTGGGGGAGGGGGCACTTTGAGAGTGTGACATGGTGAAGAGGGTCCCAGTTCTGTGGTGGGGATGGCTCTCTGACTCTCTTTTCTCTCTCCTTCTCTTTCTTCCCTTCCTGTGTCTCCCTTCTCCTCGTATTCTTTCTTTTCTCTGTGTGGCTCCCTGACTCTCCCTGCCTCTCTTTGGGTCCTTTGCTGTGTCTGCCTCGATGCCACACATGCCCCTCCCCCAGCCTGGCTTTATTCTAATCTGATCACCTCGGCTAACCGGCCAGCCTGGACATCACAGGAAACACCTGTGCTCTGACACGGCCCAAGCGTGTTTTTTTCTCTTTGCTCGTTTATACTTCCTCATTCACCCTTTCCTTTACGTTGACTTACCCATGTCATCTGGGATGTTCTGGTCCCCTTGCCTATCTTCATCTATTTTTATCAGCAAACACCTAAACGTCTTCCTGGTGCCCCCACTAACCCCACCCCATGCAGCCTGCAGAGAAGGCTCAGCTTCCAGAGCCCAAGGTTGGGGGTCAGGAGGCTGCAGGGGGATGGGCAGCAGGCAGCTGGCTCCTCACCTGGACTCCTGAGCGGTCACTCAGACAGGAGGGGGTGAGTGTCTCCCCTCAGCTCCTGACCTGCCCGGGGCTTCTCCCTCCTGAAGTCCAGGAGCTCTTCTGGAAGTGGGAGAAGAGCACCCAGGTGGAGGCTGCAGACTTTCCCACTAGCACATGATTCTGAGCAGGGATACCAGAGGGACAGTCAGGGTAACCTCTCTTCTTGGTGACCCCTGGCAAGCCCCATAATCCCTTAGAGCCTCAGTAGTTTTTTCTTTTCTTTTCCTTTCTTTCTTTCTTTTTTTTGCTTTTAGGGCCACACGTGCGGCATATGGAAGTTCCCAGGCTAAGGGTCCGATCAGAGCTACAGCCACTGGCCTACGCCACAGCCACAGCAACAATGGATCCGAGCTGTGTCTGCGATCTACACCACAGCTCACAGAAATGCCAGATCCTTAACTCACTGAGCTGGGCCAGGGAGCAAACCTGCATCCTCATGGATACTAGTCAGGTTCTTAACCTGCTGAGCCACAGTGAGCACTGTGAGCCTCAGTATTTTTAGTCTGCGTAATGGGCATTTTCTTGCACTCTGCCTCTTGCACAGAGGGTTGTGAGCTACCTGTAAGGGTGAGAACAACAAAGACAAGGAGATGCCCATGACAGCACCTGCCACGAAAGCAACTGCCTTGTCCTAGGTGCCTTAAAGGATGAACTCACTGACTCCTCCAACAACCTTAGAAGGAGGTACTGTTATCATCTGTGTTTTAGAGGTAAAGAAATGGAGATGCAGAGAGGGTAAGCTACTTGTCCAAGGTCGCACAGCTGGTAAGCCGCTGAGCTGGGATTCCAACTCAGCAGTCTGGCCCCAGACCTCGCTGAGTTTTTCTGATGGCCTGGCAAATACTCTCCCTTCGTATATGTCCTCGGTGGGGAGAACAGGGTGGGTGTCTTCTCCCAGTATCTCAGAGAAACTGCGTTTATAGGTCTGGCTCTGTGGACAAGTGCCCGTGGGTGGGTACCCAGTCTGCAGAAGCGGTTGTCCAGGTCCTGAGTGCATGTGGTCATCCCCACCTCGGTATCCCCAGGGCTATGCGGTCATGGGGAGGGGGGGGGGGCTGCTCCAGGGCTCCAGGAACCATCTGTGTTTCTCAGTGCCCTCTCTTCAGGCTTTGTTACCACATTACATTTATTTTTGGAGAATTGCTATTCCCAGCTTGGCACAGCAGCCCTCCTATTTGTCAGCCTCATCCTTTCTGGTTTCTGTTTAAATGCATTGTGTGTTGACTCCACTGCTGCTATCTTTGCTTCCTTTCTATAAACAGTATTTGAGTGGGAAACACGGTGTGTTCACTCGCTTCTTCAACAAACATGACTTGTGCTTCAGGATGTTGTGAAGATGGCACTGGGGGGCATCGAAGAGGAAATTGGTGTGGCCTTTGCCCTTGAGAATCTTCCAGGCCCCTGGTGACAGATGCCAAGCATGGAGGTGGCTGTACTGGCCCATGGATGCTGTATGAGTGCAGCCACCAAAAACGTGACAGGACTTCAGACAGAGCTCTCGGGGAATCACTTTCAGAGGAGATGATGGATATGGAAGCTGTGGCGGAGCTCCCCAAATACAGTAATCTCTGTGAAGTCAGCCTTAAGAGATAATTGTATTTCTCTCTCCCATGACAGTGCAGATGTAGGAGGCACTAGGCTGGTGGGACAGCTCAGCTCCACAGGGCCATTCAGGGACCCAGTTCTGCTCATTCCCATTGCTTTTCTCCAGTGTCTTGATGGGTGTTGTCTTCAGCTGTAGGGTTAAACTTGGTCATTTCCACTGTGACCTTCCACCTTGTGGCAAGGGCGAAGACAGGATGGAGGAGCAAACAGATGTTTTAAGGCACAGACCCAGAGTGGCTCACCTCTCCTCTTGGCCAGAACTTGGTCATTTGGCCACCTCTAGTTACAAAGGAGGCTGGGAAATATAGTCTGTGGCCAAGTGTCCAGCCAAAAGTTCTATATAGAAGGGATAATAGGGGAATTCTTATATCTATCTCAACGACTTGGGCTTGGCACACGGGCAGGGTATGTTTGGGTAGAAATTAGAGGGGGTGCATCCCAGGTAGAGAAAATGGCAGAGGTGTGGAAAGGTGCATGATGGATTTAGCGAAAGTGAAGACCCTGGGGGTGTAGGATTTATGAAGAGGAGGCTGTGACCTGTGTTTGAGTAGAGATGGGTCCGTCTTCATCTCTTTAATAGTTGCTCAGCCTTGAGCAAGTTGCTCCCTTGTAGAATGGGATTCTTGTCACCTGCTATCCAAAAAAGAATCTTTTAAATCAACCACACAGGATGTGTGCACCGTTGGCCCTACTCAGGAAACTTAATCTTGAATTGATAGCCATCTAGATTCTATCACAATCTTGACTCCCAAGGGGTGTGCCATTTTCAACCATAGTTCTTATAGCAAGTGCTGAGCCTCATTTAATACAAGTTCTAAAAAGGACTCCATTAGCCCGGTTGCCTAGCAAAAGACCTTCACGGTGCTGGATTTTGTGTTAAGTCCTTGGAAGAAATGGCTTCCTGAAGAATAAGTTGGTATGTTTCAACAAAACATTCAATAAAACATTAAAAATGTTGCCCATGGAGTTCCCATTGTAGTTCAGCAGAAATGAATCTGACTAGCATCCAAGAGAATGCGGGTTGGATCCCTGGCCTCACACAGTTGATCTGGTGTTGTGGTGAGTTGTGATGTAGGTTGCAGACACGGCTAGGATCCAGCATTGCTGTGGCTGTGGTGTAGGCCAACAGCTACAGCTCCAATTCGACCCCTAGCCTGGGAACCTCCATATCCCGCAAGTGAGGACCAAAAAAAAAATAAAAATGTTGCCTGCTATTTCGTTAACTGAGTAATGAAAAAATTATTTTCCTTAGTATGAAAATCAACGAATTATATGTCAGTTATGTCTTAATAAACTAGGGAAAGAACTTTAAAACTTGAAATGTATTTATAGAGACCCTAGGTGCGGATTACCGTCCGTACTTGGGATTCTTCATTAAGATTTTATGTTGTTTTTTGGCTTTGGAACACATGTATTTAATAAGAATGCTATTGCTTTAGCTCATACTTTGTCTTATTGTCTTGCTTTTCCAAAATGGCCATGTTGTCTTTCAGAGTTTTCACAATTTCTGCTGGATTTTTGTATGATTTACTGAACACAGGAATTTTTTTCACGCATAGATATCTCCAATATGAAATGCCAAAAACAAACAAAGATGCACAAATCATGATGCCACGAAGAGAATCAAGCAGGTATAGTTCTTCATATCCTGCTGCTATATCCTTGCCATTCAACCCTTTGACAAATGTTCATTAAGTCGCTATTGACAGGTAATGCACCAGGTGCTGGAGATACAGAGAGAAGAGACACAGCCCCAGACTTCAAGTTTGGGGTAGGGTGTAGGTGTGTGTGGCATGTGACAGGGATAGGTAAGTAATAGGCATTTATGATATAATGTGTAATGTGTAATTGTGACAGACATAGGGCCAGAGGCTAGGGAGCCTTGAGAGGGAAGGTGGAAGAAGATATTCGGAGGGGGCAGAGTCTTGAAGGTTGAATCAAGGTTAATAACAATGAATGTTCCCAGCAAAGGGAACAGCATATGCAAAGGCATGGAGAGGTGAGAGAGGGTGGGGCAGAGGTGGTTCAGGGACTCAGGCATGGGGGTTCTTTTAGGGGACAGTGGGAGCCTGGCTGGAGAGGGAGCTGGGACTGGTCACATGGGCCTCATAGCCACACTGAGGAGGGTGGTCTTTGGCCCAAAGCATTATATCCCTGTCCCTATCTGTGTCATAGAAATGTCAGCTATATTTCCTGGGTAGGGAAGGGACAAAGAAGGGAAGCTGTTTCATCACTGCAGCTGAGAAATGATGGGGCTTTAAATATGTTAAGACAGGGAGTTCCCACTGTGGCTCAGTAGTTAACGAGGTTTCAGGTTCAATCCCTGGCCTTGCTCAGTGGATTAAGGATCCGATGTTGCCGTGAGCTGTGGTGTAGGTCGCAGACGTGCTCAGATCCTGCACTTTTCTGTGGCTGTGGTATAGGCCGGCAGCTACAGCTCTGATTGGACCCCTAGCATGGGAGCCTCCACATCCCAAGGATGTGGCCCTAAAAGACAAAAGACCAAAAAAAAAAAAAGAAACCCCAAAAGAAACAAAAAAAAAACCCACATGTGAAGACAAGGTAGACATAAGGAGGTGGAGAAAGATTCAAGGACTATTCAGGAAGAAGGACCAGCAAGACTTGGAGTGAAGGGGAGAGGCCTGCTAGATGTTTGGGTTGGGTGGCTACTCATGAAGATGAAGTTTACAGGATGAGGACCCAGTGGGGTGAGTTTGTGGGGAGATGCAGCTTCTGACTGTGGAAAGATCGAGCTATGGGTCAGGCACTCAGATGGGCAGGAGGAAGAGAGACTGAGGAGTTAGCCATGTGCGGGCGCTACTTCTGAACAGGAGTGTCTTCCAAGTTGGTGAGCATGGAATGGTTGTGAGCATGGAATGGTGCACCTGCTGTGTGGTCACACACTTATTCAGAAATCATTCCCAGTGTTCTTTCCCACACAAGTTGACATGCCTCCACGTGTCGCAGGGCCCTCAGCTGGATGAAAACTATGGGCATCATTGATTGATGCCTGCCCACCAGGCATGGCCCTGGCAGTTCAGGAAAGAGTCTGGCAGGGCCACAGTTCTCAAGAGACTCAGAGTCTTGGCCTGGGGATGGGGGTTGGGATGGGGTCTTATCACTTCGGGGGCCTTAAGAACTCTTATTGGTTTTGGAACATCAGCTCAGGACCTTGCTAGACATCTGGGTCTCCTCCAGCTCCGTGGTGGCACAGCAGCCGCTCAGCAGGCACCAGCCCATGGAGTTGTGGCTTCACCCACGCAAGGTGATGAACTCCCCCACAAAGCAGTAAGCAGTGAATGCCCGCCACTGGAGCCACCATGATAAGGAAAATGCACCAGTGCCTAGACCTAAAGCCTGTGATATTCCTGAAGGGGCGCCCCAACTCTTTCTGGAGCCATGGAGAAAGTGCGAGGTGATGTCACGTGGGAGCTGAGGCTTGAAGGAGTGCAAGTTACCTAGGCGTGGAGGAAGAGAGGAGAGTCTTTAGGGATGCAGCTTCCTCTCCCCTCCGTGGGGGTTTCTCTTCTGTCAAGGCTGATTGCTCATTCAGGGCACTCTTTTCTGCTTTCTTTCCTTCTTTCTCTCCCTCTCTCCCTCCTTTCTTCCTTCTCCCCTTCTCTCCACCCCATCCCTTGTCCTTTTTTCCTTTCTCAGCCTAGCCTTCCAACTACTTGCATCAGATTCATTGGCTATACTTGGCTGGGCTGCGTCCCAGACATAACGAGTTAGAATCTCTGAGGGTAGGGCCTAGGTATCTGCATTTTTAATACTTTTCCCAGATGATCCTGATCCACCGTCTAGTGGGAATAGCTGACCTAAAGGTACTTTGGACATAGCCCACCTTTGCTGGCCTGATATGGGGCAGGTGTGTGCTTTGGGGCCAAGCCTCATTCCTGACTTGGGAAACTGGGATATGGAGGCTTCTTGGCTCAGAAGGACCCTGAGCTGGAAGCCATTTGGGCAGGATGAGCTCAGGGGTGGAGCATTTGGTGGCTAGTCTGAGATTTGGTGAGAATGGCTTTGCTACTCGTTAGCTAGATGGTCTTAAGCAGGCTATTTTCTTTTAAATTTTTTTTGGCTGCACCCATGGCCTATGGAAGTGCCTGGACCAGGGATGGAATCTGAGCTACAGCTGTGACCTACATGCTACAGCTGCAGCAACAACTGGATCCTTAACCCACTGTGTCACAGCAGGAACTCCAAGCAAGCTATTTTCTCATCTGTAAAGTGGGCCAACAATAGAACTAACCTCAGTGGGTTGTTGCGATAACTGACTAAGTAAGATGCCTTTCTGCACGCACAGTACAGTTTGAAGAGCAGAGCTTTTGTCTGTTTTTGTTATCTTTTGTTTCTAAATAATATCATCAAGAAAAAAAATTTGTCTTGTCCCAAAGAGAGAAAACTTGATTTGAAATCATTACAAAGCCCAGCTGAAGCTTGACTTTTTTATCAGCGTGATGAAAATAGGGTCAAGTATGTTTGAAGTTCAGCGATGATTCTTGATAGATTATACATCAGAGCTACTGTGTTCAAAAACACCAGTCTAAATATTCCTGTTGTGGCTTGGTGGAAATGAACCCAACTAGTATCCATGAGGATACGGATTCCATCCTTGGCCTTGCTCAGTGGGTTAAGGATCAGGCATTGCTGTGAGCTGTGGTGTAGGTTACAGACATGGCTCGGATCCTGAGTTGCTGTGGCTGTGGCTGTGGCTGTGGACGGCACCTATAGCTCCGATTTGACCCCTAGCCTGGGAACTTCCATATGCTGCAGGGGCACCCCTAAAAAAAAATTCTGTCTAACCTGCTTCCACCTGCTCCCACTTCTCCCACTGAAGTTGGAATCTCAAGGGAGGAGGAAGCTGAATTTTTTTAAAAAAGTAGGGGAGGAGGTGGGATGGACTGGGAGTTTGGGATTAGTAGATGCAAACTATTACATTTAGAATGGATAAGCAATGAGGTCCTGCTGTACAGTACAGGGAAGTACATCCAATCTTGTGGGATAGAACATGATGGAACATAGTATAAGAAAAGGAATGTAAATATATGTATGACTGGGTCACTTTTCTGCATGGCAGAAATTGGCACAACATTGTAAATCAACTATACTTTAATAAAAAAAAAGTTTTTTTTTAAAAATTGGGGGAAAATGCTTTCTTATGATAAGAATCACCTGGAGGCATTTGTAGAACCATCTTTCCTGACTTCTGCTGCTTTAGGGGGTTGGGAATGGGTTCTGGAATTTGCATTTTTAAACAGTTGCTTCTTTTGAGAAGTTAAGGAAGCTCTGGTTTAAAGCAAACGTGGGAGTGCCTGTCATGGCACAGTAGAAATGAATCCAACTAGGAACCATGAGATTGAGGGTTCGATCCCTGGCCTCGCTTGGTGGGTTAAGGATCCAGCATTACCATGAGCTGTGGTGTAGGTTCCCTAGCCTGGGAACCTCCATGTGCCATGGGTGTGGCCCTAAAAAGACAAAAATAAAAATAGAGCAAGCTTGACCTTCTGTGGTAGGTAAAGTTTTTGGCACCATCTAACTAGTCAGAAGCCTCTCTCTCTCTTTATTTTTTATTTTTTATTTTTTTTTTGGCTTTTTAAGGCCATACCCGGGGCATATGGGATTTCCCAAATCAGAGCTATAACTGCTGGTCTGTGCCACAGCCACAGCAACTCAGTATACAAGCCACGTCTGCAAACTGCCCCACAGCTCTTGGCAACACCAGATTTTTAATCCACTGAGAGAGGCCAGGAATCAAACCCCCATCCTCATGGACACTAGTTGGGTTCCTTACTGTTGAGCCACAACAGGAACTCCAGGAGCCTCCCCACAATTTATACCTTTATACCCACAATTTTTTGTGATGGCTTCATCCCCAGACAGTCTAGAAATACCACTCATGGTTTGGTAGACCTGACAGCTGTGTTTGGAGATTACAAAGCATAAAATCGTTGTTGGTGTGTGCATGTGTTTACACAAACAACACACTCCTGAAAACTATCTAGGATGATGGTAGGAAAAAAGGTTTGCCTAAGATTGTAGAAACTGGGGGCTGAGATGGTGCTCAGAGAAATATCTCTAACACAAAATAAAAACAAAGAGATGAGGGGTATAACTCCACGGAGAGACGGGAAAAATTTAGGACTTGACCCTGAAGGAAGGATCCTGCACCACAAATCCTAGAGAGAGTTCCCGACTTGGGTCACCTTCCAAGAGAGGGAAGCATCACAGATTAATTCCACCTGGAAACGGTGGTGCACTCACCTTCCCCATGAGCTTCAATCCTAGAAAATGCTAGAAATTGTCCTACTACCTGGGACAGGAAGAGGCCTGCCGAGCAACCCTAGGGAGAATGAGCCTGGGGGAGGCTAAGTCTCTTGCTCCTTCCCTCCCCCACTCTTTGGAAAGACCCCTCTTTCCATCTGCACCCCTCCTGTCTGTCTCCTCCATGGGGCTGGCTGCCCAGGGCATGGCTTTACTTGCTGAACCCTGTGCTGCTGGTGCTTAGCTTTTCTGGCATGGCTCCTGTTACCCGAACTGGAAAATAACGTGAACAATATCGTGCTCGAATCGTCCCCTTTTGAGGAACCCTCCATATGAGGCATGTTGAAATTTCGAATGCACCAGTGCTGGATTGGCAGCCTTCTTCCAAGTCCAGACCGGGATCACCAGACAGGGCAAGAGTAGAACAAGCCCTTGGAAAATGATTTAGGAAAACCAGACAACAACCAGGAAAATATGCAGCCCTGTGAATGTTCTGGAAACTACTGAGTTGAGCACTTTAAGTGGTGAATCATATGGTATGAGGATGATAGCTTAATAAAACTCTTACCCCACCACCCTACCCCCCCCCCCCACCACCGAAAAAGAAGAATTTAAAAAGTCAAATGTAGACAATGATTTCCTGAAAAGGTAGTTTCTTATTTTAAGATGTAATGACCAGCCTGTGTGGGACTTGGTTTTCTCCCCTATCCTGTTTAGAAATGTGATTATCCATTAACACCACAGAACCTGACCTGACACCCCCCCACCCCCTGCCCCGAGCCCCCACGGACTCCTGCTCCAACATCCTCAAACCACGCCACTGTTTAAGAGGATGAGATTTGACAGATCTCAAAAGAGCCAAAGAGGTGAACCATCACTTCTCAGGTTGCATTTGCAGACTGAATCCTAACTACAATTAATAATAGCAGCTGATGCTTAGCAAAGAGTTAGGACATGTCAGGCCCTGCCTAAGTGCTCCCCACCCTCACAGGAACCCTATAAGGTGCATTTCACACATGAGAAAACTGAAGTGCCGGTTGAGTAAATTGCCCAAAGTTTTATGGCCGAGCCAGAGGCCAACCTCAGGTTCTAACTCTGGCTGCACGTTGCAGATAATCTGGGGAGTTTGACAATCCACTGGTCCTTGGTTCCTGGCCCTGGAGATTCTGATTTGATTGATTTGTGTAAAGCCTGAGCTTAAGGCTTATTGCTTTGTTTTTCGTGCACGGAAGACTCCAATAAGAGCCGTCTCTAGGGTCCAGGGTCTCCCTGGCAGTTCACTCCTTGCAGGCACCACGGCTATGACCTGGACAGCTGTCTCTGGCAGTGTGGCTAAATTCCTCCCCTTGGGGTTAATAGAAGAGGAATATGTTTCAGGACGGTGGCCGTGCAGGCTGCCAGCTCCTGCACATTGTGTCAGGTCCTGTCTCACCCTTGATCTGTGCTAGTAGCCTCTTCTCCTCACAGCTGGAAAGCATGGTGTCACCTCCAAGTCCAGCCCCATCCCACCGAGCTCTGCCTGCATCTTACCCTGGCCGGGGGTGGGGTGGGGTGGGGTGGGGTGCGTGGGGTGAATATTTGCGGCATCTTCAGCTCAAGAGACTGTGTCAACAGCAGGAATTTCTGGCTGTGAACCCACCCAACCCTGTGCTAAACTCCTCTAACTGACTTTAGGACTTTGTCCCGGCTCCGAACTGTGAACTAGTTAAGGTACCTGCAGGTCTGCCCAGCTCCTCCGTCAGGTCCTCATCAGGAAGGTGGCTCCCTTTCTCAGGTGTGGCCCCTGCCCTTCCCTCAGGCCCAGGTCTCTCTTTGGGCTTTGACCCCTGCCGCTGCCCCTTTAAAATTACAGTCCACGTTCCTTTCCCACCACCGTTCTGAGTGGGTCTCCCTCTGGCTAGTCTTGTGCCAACCTCCTTTGGGGGCCTGGCAGGCTGTGGCTTACAGAACAGCCTCTTCAAGATCCACATGCTTGCCCCAGGTTTGCATTTTCAACCCTGTTTAAGGGTCCGCCCTTCAAAACAGAGGTGTGGGGTCCTCTGAAGTGAATACAGAATTTGGGTTAGAAACACACAAGTAATGTTTCACAGTAATGTTGCACATCTGATCTTGAACTATGCTTTTCAATCAATAAAATCTCCAATGGTGTGTGTGCCACCTTTTTTCAAAAAAAAAAGAAAAGAAAAGAAAAGAAACAGGTAAATAAGAAAGTGGGCAACACGGCGCCCCACCCTTGGGACGGCTCCTCCGAGGGCCGCTCCCCTTCCTGCTCCCCTGCCCTCCCCACCCTGGGCTGGCTTCCTGCCCAGCTCTCTAGCCTTGTGAGGCGACTGCAGGAAGGAAGCTGAGTCTCCCCAAACTTGACAAGTTCAGCAGGAGACTGGCTAAACGCTCTTGAAAACCATGAGCCTGGTTAGGCCCTTGGCTCTTGTTGTTGACCTCTGTCCTAAATAGAGACCCTCTTGGCCTTCCTGTTGTTGTGCAGCAGAAACGAATCTGACTAGCACAGGTTCGATCCCTGGCCTCACTCAGTGGGTTAAGGATCTGGCATGGCCATGAGCTGTGGTGTAGGTCGCAGGCTGGCCTCACTCAATGGGTTAAGGATCTGGCGTGGCCATGAGCTGTGGTGTAGGTCGCAGACTCAGCTCAGATCCTGTGTGGCTCTGGCTGTGGCTGTGGCTGGCAGCTACAACTCCCACTCAACCCCTAGCCTGGGAACTTCCATATGCCGCGGGTACAGCCCTAAAAAGCCACGACACAAGTTCCCAATTTGGAGTGCTTTCTCAAGCCTCTCAGCTTCGCTTTTAAGAAACTCTGCTCCTCTGACCACCCTCCCGGTGGCTTCTAGCTCTTTGCAGCCTCTCCCTCTTCCTTCTTGCTTGAGCTAAGGAAGGAACACAGCTGCCCAGAGCCCCTGTGAGGGAGGCTGTTTGTTCTCACACTCCCACGTTACCTCAGGCCTGGAAGCCATTATGGATCTTCTTGAAGCTTCCCAGTGCTGTTTATAGGCAAAGACGTGCTCACCGTGTGTTCTAGAAAGTGGTTCTCCTGTGAAATATGGGCCATTCCTCATACACCATCTGTAATGTTCAGGATTAGTTTCTCTGCTGACAGAAAGCCTCCAATAAGCAGTGTCTTGAACATGAGATTTTACTTTACTTTTTATTTTATTTTTTTAGGGCCTCACCTGTGGCTTATGGACGTTCCCAGGCTAGGGGTGCAATTGGAGCTGCAGCTGCAGGCCTACGCCACAGCCACAGCAAACACAGGCTCTGTGCTACATCTGTAACCCATGCCAAAGGTTGCCGCCATGCCCGATCCTTAACCCACTGAGCTAGGCCAGGGATCAAACCCACATCCTCGTGGACACTATGTCACTATGTAGGGTGCTTAACCCACTGAGCCACAATGGGAACTCCCAAGACTTTAAGTCTCAAAGATAGGTGGTCCAGGGCCAGTGTTTGCTTCATAAAGTGTCATCACCTAGGCTTACTCCCAGCCACTGCTTGGCCTTTCTTTGGATGCGACACACCTCCTCATGGCCCAGTGGGCAGCACAAGCTTCAGTCACATGCCCCAGTTCCAGGTTGGCCACAGAGGGAAGGACATAAGAACAGCTTCCAGAAATACCCCAGAGTAGTCACATGGCCAGTCACCAGGTAGGCTGGGCAAAGTGATTTCATTTTTTTAAAAATTTTGTTTATTTATTTGTTTAGGGCCACACCTGTGGCATATGGAAGTTCCCAAGCTAGGGGTCCAATTGGAGCTGCAGATGGTGGACAGTGCCACAGCCACAGCAATGCTGGATGTGAGCCATATCTGTGACCTACACCGCAGCTCACAGTTAAGGTTAAAGTGAACCTTAATCCACCGAGCAAGGTCAGGGAGCGAACCTGCATCTTCATGGATACTAGTTGGGTTCGTTGCCACTGAGCCACAACAGGAACTTCTGGGCAATGCGATTTTAAAAAGTCTAGATGACAGACAGTTTTCCCTGGTGGCTCAATGGGTTGAGGATCCAGTGTTGTCACTGCCATGGCTGGGGTTGCTGCTGTACAGGGGTTCGATTCCCTGGCCCCAGGAACTTTTGGATGCCCTGGGCAAGCCAAAAAAAAAAAAAAAAAGTCTGGATGACAATGACTCCAACTAAATCCCACTAAAGCCATCCATCCCCTACTGCTGAGGAAGAAGGAGAGGGTGGTTATTGAGAGGCAACCCTCAGTCTCTCCCTGGACATCCTCTGCCCCCTGATGGCCACCTCCACGGCTCCAAGTTCTTCCTTTCAAGCTCTGAGGACTTCGATGCTTTTTTCCCTCAACTTTACCGTCATCGTGGGAGACCTCAGCATCCGGGTCAAGGACCTGCTCTTTGACCTCTCCGTGCCAACCGTCCACGCAGCCTGCCCGGCCACAGTCTAGAGCTTGTCATCCCACCTCAGACGTGTGTTTGGACACAGCCTCTTTCCTTCCTGCTCTCTCTTCCCTCCCACGGTGTCTCTTCCAGGACCTCGCCAGGCTCTGGAGTTCCTTGCCTCCTTAGACTTAACTATGTTCAATTTCTTCCCCACAGTCCTGCCCTTCTCTCACCACATTGCCAGCCCCCTCCCAGGCCTGGGACCCAGGCCTGCCTCCAGCACAGAGCCCAGGAACCCCCACCCAGGATCTAGGGCCAGCTGCCTGCACGCTGCTCTCAGCCTCTTATGTGGACTGGGTCAGCTCCTCACATTTGCCTTCTCAGCTGGTTCCCGCCTAATACTTTCCTCAGGCCCTCCCCACCCCCAGGAATGACCCTGCTTTCTATTTTTTTTGCAAAGGGGTGGTCAGGTGTGGCCTCCTCCACCCCCTTTCCCTCCCTACTACCAGCATCTGGGACCAGCTCCATCTTTCTGCTCCATCTCTCCACTGAGCTACAGGCAACTATACTTCTTTATTTATTTATTTACTTATTTTTTGTCTTTTTGCCTTTGCTAGGGCCACTCCCGCAGCATATGGAGGCTCCCAGGCCAGGGGTCTAATCGGAGCTGTAGCCACCGGCCTACACCAGAGCCACAGCAACGCGGGATCTGAGCCGCGTCTGCAACCTACACCACAGCTCACGGCAACGCCGGATCCTTAACCCACTGAGCAAGGCCAGGGATCGAACCCACAACCTCATGGTTCCTAGTCAGATTCGTTAACCACTGAGCCACGATGGGAACTGTTATACTTCTGATCTTCTCACCTCCTTGGGATTATCACTGCTTTGAGCATCCCCTGGATTCCCTGTCCTTCAGCCTCCATCCTCTTCACTGACTTCTTCCCTCCTGGGTACACATGGGAGCATCTCTCCCCAGCTGAGAAAGCCCGCTCGTGCGTCTCTGACCACTGGCCCACAGCGGTCCTCTCCAGCCCCATGTGTTGGGAAGTTGCCTCACACCCAATCTCCGCCCCCTCACTCCCGCTCCCCTATCTCCCCCACACCGGCCCAGGTGCCCCTGACTTGGTCTTTATTTCTTGGTCATGCCTGGTGATTCCCAGGACAGGGCTTGTTTTCAGCCAGGGCCCTGCCCTCTGCCCCCTGCAATTCTCCGCTCCCTTAACGTCTCTGACACCCCTCTTTCTCCAGTCACCCCATTTGTGTCTCCCACGCCAGCTGAATTCTTCTCCGTGTGGTTAAAGGTCGTTTGTTATTTCCCACAAAATGGGGACCACCCCTGTGGCCAGGCCAGCATCACAGATCTAACAGACCTAAGTCAGCCGGCGCTTGTAGGACACAGCTCACCGTCAGGAGAACCTAACACACACCGATCCTCATCCTCTAACTTGGCTTTGGCTCCCCTCGTCTTGGGAAATAGGACCTGGTGGCCTTGGAAGGACATCTCCACCTCCTAGTCGACTGTGCCCTGTTACTTCTTTCTTTCTTTCTTTCTTTCTTTGGAATATTGTTTTGTTTCTTGGACTTTCTTTGGTTTGGGTTATGTATTTATTGTTTACTGCGTGCAGTACTGCTTCATTCCTTCATTCCTTACGTCATTCCTTCCTTCATTTCCTTTCCTTCTTTCTTTATTTCGTTCTTTTCTTCTCTTCTTTTATTTCTTTCTTTCTTTCTTTTCTTTCTTTCTTTCTTTCTTTCTTTCTTTCTCTTTATTTCCTTCCTTCCTTCTTTCTTTCTCTCTCTCTCTTTCTTTATTTCTTTCTTTTTCTGAATTTTAGGGCCACACCCACAGCATATGGAGGTTCCCAGGCTGGAGTTGTATTGGAGCTGCAGCCACTGGCTTACACCACAGCCACAGCAATGCCAGATCTGAGTTGCATCTGCGACCTCCACCACAGCTGGTGGCCACGCCGGATCCTTAACTCACTGAGCCAAGCCAGGGGTTGAACCTGAGTCCTCATGAATACTAGTTGGGTTCATTACCTCTGAGCTGCAATGAGAACTTCCTTCCGCCCTGTTACTTCTAAGCTCTAGAAACTCTCTCTTGCCCAAATCCCCAGGGAGGAGGGATCTGCTGTTTGGGGGGCATTGCCTCCCCCCGCCCCTGGATTGGCTTCACACACACAAATTGCTTTATTGTTGCCATTGGGCAGTGTCTCGGGAATGCTTCGCTCTCCAGCTGTCCCCCCTGCCCCCTGCTCTTCTAGGGGCTAAGTTCCCCAGGGAGCTCCTTCACACCCAGGGGTTCAGCTGTGCCCTGCTTCCCAGCAGGGCTTCCTGGTTTGAAGGAGGCTACATTCAGGCATGTTTGGGCCTGTCCAGGAGCCTGTTGGATGGACGTGTCCAGGTCTATTTGTAAGGGAACTGAGGGGTCTCCTGGGATGAACCCAGCCACTGGGTCATTCCCTCCATCACAGTCAACTACCAGATTTACCTCCACCCACACTGAACACAGACAAAATTCTGGTCTTCACAGAAACAGACAAAAACAAGATCAGTAAGGAAGCTATGATGAAATGCTGAAGAGAAAAATTAAGACAGTGAAGAGCTAGGAAGTGTGTGTGTGTGTGTGTGTGTGTGTGTGTGTGTGTGTTGATATTTGAGACATCACTGAGCTGGTGAGCAAAGATGGCAGGGGGTGTACATGGCCCCATATGGGGAGAATATTCCAGGCTGAGGGAAGAGCAAGTGTAAAGGCCCTGAGAAGACAGCAAAGGTTCTGGGCCTGAGGTCTGGAGGAGCAGCGTGAATCAGAAGGACAAGCCTAGAGTCAAGGTCAGAGCCTTTCGGGGGTGGGCGTGTGTTGGGGGTGTCCTGAGAGCACAGGGTTTTGCAAGCACTTGGGCTCTACTCTGAGGTGGGAAGACAGGAAGGGTTTGAGCAGAACATGGTCTGATGGGTGCTTTACCCAGGCTGCTGTGTGGCGACTAGGCTGAGGGCAGAAACAGGAAGACCCGTCAGGAGGCTGTCGCAATAATCCAGGCAAGAGACAGGGGTGGTGGGGTCTGGTTGGGAACAATGGTGGTGATGAGCCGTGGTTAGAATGTGCATGGGTTTTGAGGGTAATGCCAAGAGACTGCTAATGGGGTACCCACAAATCGAATGATCCAGACTCTGGGTCTTGATTCTTGTCTTCTTGGACCATGCCACCTGATGGCACAGTCTGGATAGGCTAGTGATTTTTTTTTTTTTTCCCCTGAAGCAAGTTGATATTCTCAGGTATCAATTGTTAAGCAAAGATGCTAACCCTGGCGTAGGAATGGAGGCAGGCTTGGATGGGGGCCGGGGTGTCAGGGGGTCCCCGGGTGTGGAAATACTGGGGACCATCCTGGTGATGGTGGTATTGGTAGCGGTGGTTTGGGTGGGCGTGGGAGTGGTAGCTGAGTGAGTTATCTCTGTCCTGGACGGGGCCTGGCCCGCTGAGGGACTAGGGTGCCGTGGGTTCTGTTGGTTTTCAGAGAAGCCCCTTCTAATAGTGGTCACACTACACTTCGCCTGCTTCTTGAACACTTGTTCCTTTCCATGAGGACATCCATGCCCTTGGCAGTGGGCCTGGCCCCAGGCCCCGGTGGGTCAGGGCGAGAACCTGGCACTTGGGTGGCATTGGGACCCAGGCGTGGCTCTGTGTCTGAGGGGTTCACAGTGAGCAGGAGGGGGAACCATGGAGGCCTCATGGCCAGAATCTAGTTCAGGAAGTAAGTTCGTGTAAGTGTGTAAATAAGTAGGTAAGCTCAAGGGTTACCAGGCTGTGTTTGAGAGGGGCCAGAGCTCCCTAGGAGTGGGAGAGACAGAGGCAGAGAAAGCCTGTCCTGGTGACTCACTGTCATGCTCCTTCCCCCCTCCAGGCTCCGTTGTCTGGGCAGAATGCCTTCTCCAAGTCAGCTGACTCCTGCCGGCTCTCTCCAGGCCAGCCTTCTCTCCTGATATCCACACCTTCCGGGCACCTCGGCCTCTGCTATCCTGGATCTTGAACCCAACATCCTCCCCTGCCACCCTTTCTCCCTCCTGCTCTCAGTGCCCAGCCAGAGCCTGGAGTGCTATTATTTGTCACAGCCGATTAATCACCGGATCCTGAGTGTCACCTCCCAAACCCCTCTCATTCCCTGGACTTTTTTTTTTTTTTATATTTTCCTTTGTTTTATTTATTTAGTCTTTTTGCTATTTCTTGGGCCGCTCCCGCAGCATATGGAGGTTCCCAGGCCAGGGGTTGAATCGGAGCTGTAGCTGCCAGCCTACGCCAGAGCCACAGCAACGCAGGATCCGAGCCGTGTCTGCAACCTACACCACAGCTCACGGCAACGCTGGATTGTTAACCCACTGAGCAAGGACAAGGACCGAACCCGCAACCTCATGGTTCCTAGTCGGATTCGTTAACCACTGCGCCACCTTGGGAACTTCTGGACTTTTTTTTCCCACCCTCTCAGCTCTGAGCAGAGTTCTGGGGTGGCCCCTGAGAGGCTAGCCTCCCGGTCATGTCCTCTGCTCCACCCTCTTACCCCACGACTCCCCAGACAGCCTCCTTGTGCTGTCTCTGTCCTGCTCAGGGGCTCCTGTCACCTTGGCGGGTACAGCCCTCCCACTGCAGGGCACACAAGGCCTGGCTACCTGTCCAGCCTTCAGCCTTGCAGCCCTTCCCAGACAGCCTCTCCAAACAATGCTGACAGGGTGGGGTGGGGTAGGGATTATGCCCAGAGCTTTCTTTTTTATGTAGGCTGGCAGCAATTGCAGACTCCTCAAGGAAATGATACAGAAGAGGCAGTGCCCTCCTTCTCCATTCTCCTGGGGCTGGGGCTGGGCTCTTTGGTGACCCAGGAGGAGAAACCCAGCTCCCTCGGCTGGGTATCTATCTCCCCGTTTGTCCTGCAGAGACATGCACTGGTTGCTATTTGCCAGTGTTCATTGTCAGGGTTGGGCTTTGCTTTGGGAAGGAGGAGGCCTGTAATTTGGGGTAGGAGGAATCTAGTTCATGGGGGAGGAGCCCCTTAGAAGGCCTAGTGCCTCTAGAGTGCTATTTATTTATTTATCTTTTTTTAGGGCTGAACCTGTGGCATATGGAAATTCCGAGGCTAGGCTAGGGGTCCAGTTGGAGCTACAGCTGCCGGCCTATGCCATAGCCACAGCAATGCCAGATCAGAGCTGCATCTGTGACCTACACCACAGCTCATGGCAATGCCGGCTCCTTAACCCACTGAGGGAGGCCAGGGATAGAACCCACATCCTCACAGATACTAGTCAGGCTCACTACCGCCGAGCCACAGTAGGAACTCCAGAGTGGTATGTATTACTCCCCTGAAACCCTAGCCAAATCAGGCTTTCTCCAACCTCCATACTTCAGCCTCTGATCTTCCCTCTCTGACATGGCTCATTCTTCTTGTGGCAAATTTCTTGTTTTTAGCTCACTCCAGCTCTGTATCAGCCATGGTGCCTCTCTTACCTCATCTCAGGGCTCTAGTGCTCCCTCCCCACGAGTCCTGCTGGATGCCTTCTTCCATTCTTCCAAGTACCTAATTCTTTTTTTTTTAATTGTCTTTTGTCTGTTTAGGGCCCCACCCGAAGCTAATGGAGGTTCCCAGGCTAGGGGTTGAAATTGGAGCTGTAGCCGCCGGCCTACTCACAGCCACGGCAATGCCAGGTCCAAGCTTCATCTGCAACCTATACCACAGCTCACGGCAATGCCAGATCCTTACCCCACTGAGCAAGGCCAGGGATCAAACCCGTGTCCTCGTGGTTTCTAGTCAGGTTTGCTAACCGCTGAGCCACGATGGGAACTCCCCGAGTACTTAATTCTCCTGCAGTGTTTGTGTGTCTGACATAGGTTACCCCCGCCCCACTGCCCCTCACTTCCTTTTCATTGAGTAGCCCTTGCTTCTAGCATGAGTTCAGGCACAAAGGATTTTGCTTGATGAAAGTTTGCTAAATATGGGAGTTCCCCTTGTGGCTCAGCAGTAATGAACCCAACTAGTATCCATGAGGATGCAGGTTTGCTTCCTGGCCTCACTCAGTGGGTTAAGGGTCTGGCGTTGCCATGAGCTGTGGTATAGTTCAAAGAGGTGGCTCAGATCCTGTGTTGCTGTGGCTGTGGTGTAGGCTGGTAGCTGCATCTCTGATTCAGCCCCTAGCCTGGGAATTTCCATATGCTGCAGGTGTGGCCCTAAAAAGCAAAAAAATAAAAAAATTGTTTGCTGAATCATCAGTCCAACATAGTCTATTCTGCATGTATTGTGTTCCAGACCCTGTAAAGTAAGCACTGGGATACAAGAGCAAATAAGATGGGACTCCTGGAGGTGTATGGCACACGCACCTGCAATTAAGAACTTATCAAGTCATATGGTAAGTCCTACACTGACTCTGTGAAGAATGCAGCTCTTGGGCAAAGAAGTACTGGATCTAGTGTTAAGACTGAATTTAAATCTGCTAATTAGGAATTGGTACTTGCCATCACCTCTGCAACGATGAAATCACTAACCAAGGCAGTTACTGACTTTCAACACACCCTGAAAGGAGTTCAGGGTGGAGACCAGGAGCACTGCACGCTGAGAAAAACTGGCAGAACAAGCCTTCAGATAGTTATATATTTTCAGAAGATTTTATAAGCCCAAATTCTTGCATCTCCACATATCTTGAAGAGCATTAAAATCATTAAGACATCTGCTCTTCATGACTAGAAGAAATGTCTGCCAAAATGTGGGCTTGATTGCCTGTATCCCCCTTCACCAAAATCACAGATATATTGACCGCATCCTGACCTCTTTGGAGCAGTTCCTCTGATCTACTTGGGAGATGCTGCTCCTGTGCTCTAGTCCTCATTTTGCCCCAAATAAAACTTCAGTCACAACTCTCACGTTGTGCTTTTTTTTTTTTCAGTCTACACATCCTAACTCTATAACCCACTAGGCTCTGTTTTCATAACTGTAAAATGGGAATAATAATACCTATCTCAACAGGTTAAGGATGAAATGAGATGAAATATGTAAAAGCATCCTGCAGAGGTAATATGCTAATATGCTAATATGTCTGATTAACATTTGCAGAATTCTCCCTGCTGCCTAGAGACTTTGATTTGCAGACTTCATGGAGGAGTGACACTGGAGCTAGATTGGCGAGGGCAGCTGTCAATTGCATTTTTGGACCCAGTGAAGCTGCAGGCAAAGCAGCTTTTAGAGGAGCCGTGTGAGCAAGGAGATCTGGAGTAACGTGTCCCCCGCCTGCCTGCCCGCCTGCCCTCCTGCCAGCCCCAGAGCTGCTGAGTCAGGCTCAGACCCAAAGGGTTCTGTTTTGTCCTAGGGAGCAGGAGCCTGCTGGGGAAGGGCAAGCCTGAACAGGCCCTGGGGGCTGGGACTTTGTGCCCAGCTGTTTCCTGGGAGCTGATCACTGCCCTGCCAGGCCCCTCCCATCCCATTCCTCCCCTCCCTGCAGGGAGCCTTAGCCTGGGTTCCTGATGTGAGGGCCAGCTGGGATTTAGAGTGGGCAGGTTTTTTCCTTGGGGGTTTGATTTACGTGCAGCTCCCTCCCCCCAAGTGAAGAATTCCTGCCTCAGGTGGCAGATTTAGAGGCTGAGCTGCCCTAGGGTGAAATCCTACCTCTTTGACTTTATAACCTTGGGCGTGCAGTCTGACCTCTTTAAGCCTAGTTTCTTCATCTGTAAAATGGGAATAACAATATCAACTTCCCAGGGTTGCCACCAGAATTAAGTAAGGAAAATCGTGCTTTCTTACTTGGTACAATAAAAACCTTTGAATGTGGTATTGATTATTCACAGTAGCTCTGGGGGAGGGTGCTCCAATCTAATGTGTCATGGAGCTCTACAGAATCCAGTACTTCTCAAACTTTCATGTTTGGATCATCCAGGGATCTATAAAATGCAGTTATGGGAGTTCCCTGGTGGCCTAGGGGTTAAGGATCAGGCAGAGTCATCACTGTGGCTTGAGTCACTGCTGTGGCATGGGTTCCATCCCTGGCCTAGGAATTTCTGCATGCTGAGGGCCCAGCCAAAAAATATATATAATAAAATGCAGTTTCAGATCCAGGGGGCCTGGGGCAGGAGCTGGGAGTCCGCATCTCTAACAAACTCCCAGGCAATCCCACCATCCGATGCTTGGAGCAGCCCGGCTGCAGGTGCCTGCCCTGCTCTCACTGGCCTGGCTCCTCCAGCCTCCCTCAGCCCTGTGCAAGTTGCTTACTCTTGTCAGACGACTCTTCCCCACAGGGAGTAGAGGACAGACAAGGACAATCACAGGAGTCGTCGCTTTGGTGGGAAAGGAGAGGGAGGGCATAGTTGTCTCAAGAGTGGATGGCCTTTGGAGTTCCCATTGTGGCTCAGTGATAATGAATCCGACTAGTATCCATGAGGTTGCATGTTCGATCCCTGGCCCCGCTCAGTGAGTTAAGCATCCGGCGTTGCCCTGAGCTGTGGTGTAGGTCGAAGATGTGGCTCGGATCCCGTGTTCTGTGGCTGTGGCGTAGGCTAGCAGCTGCAGCTTGGATTCAACCCCTAGCCTGGGCACTTCTATATGCCGCAGGTTCGGCCCTAAAAAAAACAAAACAAACAAACAAAAAACAAAGAGTGGATGGCCTTTTTTGTCCAGCAAGATGCCTCAGAAGCTGCTTGGGTGTGGGAGGTGAGTCACCCAGGGCTTGTTGGTAAGACTTTCAGTGGTATGAGGCTTAGCAAGAAAGGTGGCTGCTTCAGACAGGTCCTCCCTCCAGGTGGGGGGTGGTTGCTGTGAGGCTCTCTGCCTGACTCAGTCTTTCTGTTGGGAAAGGGCTCAGCAGGTGCCCAGATGCCCCGGCAATGAGGAGCACCTGCTGGGAAGGAGGCCAGATGAAGGGCCAGAGCCATCCTCTCTGCCCCATCTCTGCGCAGCTCCAGTCTTTCTGGGAGAAACAGTGGCCACACAAACATTCAGACAGATAAAGTCCTGCTCCAAAATGCTGACAGCCATCTCCGTGATGGGCTGGAAGACGCTCTGGAGAAAAGAGGAAAATGGGCTGAGGCATAGAGCTGGGGAGGGGTTCCCAGCATTGCAGGGGCGCTGGATCTTGCACCGGCCCTCCTTGGTGGGAAGGACTTGCCGACATTCTGGTAGCCAACAAGAAGCTCTGTGCTGGCTTCACTTTGTTTTTCTAATGTCAAGAAATATAAAGTTGAGATTTACTGGACTGTGCAAAACTGAAGGTAGACTGTTGGGCTGGCAGGGCCTGGAACTGGGGTGGAGTTTTGACCACAAGGGGTTGTGCTGGTTGAGCCCTAAGGTCAAATGCTAAGAACAGATCCGGAGGAGCGTCATTTTCAAGCTGATGAATGAGAAAATGCAGATGGTGATTACTGCACATAAACCACATTCAAGAGGACATTGGGGCCCCTGTGAGGCTCTATCCACTTTTTTGTCTTGCATAAAAGAGATGATTGGTGTGAGTCTAGCTGGTCTGTTAGCTCAACACAGATGTGCATTTGCAGCTGTGGTTACACTTGGGCTGTCAGGAGGCAACTGTATATAGTGCATTAATGAGCAACTGATTAAATAGAGGAAGCTGACTGTCCATCAGTGGTGGCTCTGATTCCACTTTGACACCATAGACAGGGGATAAGGAAATACTTTAAAACATGAGCGAGACTGGAATCGATCTATAGCAAATTCTTTTACACCTATGGCGGCTCCGTGGAATTAAAAAAAAGAGAGACAACGCACTTTCTGTCATATTCTTCTTTCATTTATTCCTGAATCTACTTCCAGGAAGTAACTGGTGGAGGCAACTTGTAATTAAAAACACCTATGTAAACTGGGCAGCTTAAATATAAGTCAGAAAGAGCAGAAACCAGAGAGGAAGTGGGGAGAAAATTCTGCCCAGAACCTAAAGTAAGAGGTACTAGGTAATAAATATAGAACTGACACTCTCCTGTCTTGCTGACTCCACCTTCCTATTTATGAGACCCTGAAGAATTTGCATTTCCTGTGGTTCCAATAGAAGAAGTTATGAAAAATTTCCCCAGGAGTTCAAAACTGGAATCTGGATCAGCCTTTGGCAGCTTTCAGAGCCCAGGGAGCAGTCAGGAGCATCCTTAAGATCCCGTGGCCCCTGCTCTGCTGCCTTCTCCTTATCCTGGAAGGTTACTGCTCTCTCTCCATGTTTCTTCTGAACCCCAGGTCCTGTGATAGCCAGCGTCTGGGCCTCAGTTCCCAAGGTGGGTGTCAGTGGAGAGGCAGCCCCACGAGTACAATGAGGCCAGGTGCTGTGCCTGAGAAGGGTCCTGAGGACAGGCTCTCAGCAGGTACCCCTGCCACCTGGCTGGATTGCTCTCTGAATACCCTTCTGAATTGGGGGCATGGGAGCAGCAGCACAGGGAGAAGTCGAGAATGGGAGAGACAGGAGGCTGGAGGGTGGGGAGGGCCTCAAAGGCCATGTTGACTGTGAAGCTTCATGCTTTAAGCAGGGAAATGATTCTCAAACTCACATAGCACTGGGTCTCCAGCTACTGTGCTGGGTGACAGGCCTGAACACAGGGAATCCATCAGCTGTGCAGTGTGGCAGGGGACCATGGCTTAGATTAAAGGTAGAAGGTCCATCCTCTGGGCTCCTTTCCCATCTGGTGTTGGTCACTCCCCTATTCCTGCTCCCTAAACTTTGGTCATATTGTAGATCTTTGAGTTCCAGCAAAGGGTTTCATTCATTTTCTTGGGGTGTTTGGGCCTTTCTAAGACAGTACCCACCACTGCCTTCCCCCCACCCCCCAACTTGAATATAAACCCACAACCTCCACTTGGCTCCCTCCTTAGGGAGCCTGTCCCTAACACCTCATCCTGGGACAGACCCTGCAATTTCCCCTTTGAAATACTCATTGCGCTTGTAATTACACGGATGGAACCGATATTCTCTAGTTTAAAAAATTCTCTAGTTGAGTTTTTTTGTTTGGTTGGTTTTTGTTTTTGTTTTTGGCATGTGAAATTTCCCAGGCCAGGGACCCAACCAGAGCCACAGCATTGACAACACTGAATCTTTAAACCACTGGGCCACCAGGGAACTCTGAATATGCCCTATTTTTGTGGCCCAGCAGCCTATGCTGTGTGTGTGGCTACAGTACCCTTGTTTTATTCGTAGGTACCAACCCTCCTTCACTTTCAACCTATGTGCTTTGGGTAAAGACCCCCACCCTTGGGAGCAAAGAGTGGAACATGTGACCTAGGCTAGACCAATCAGCACAGTCTATCATGTGAGCTTCAATGATTGGTTCAGAGATAGGCAGGTGATCCAATTTAAGCCAATCAGATCTAAGAACATTCAACCTCTGGATATTTGGGTTTTCCAGATTGTTGGCTCACTTTCACTGGCCTAAAGCAGTGAGGAGATGGATCAGGGTTTGCCTGGACCACTGTGAGTAAGAATTGAACCAACCCAGAGGGAGCAGAGATGCCCTTGAAGCTCTGAAGCTAGTTGTACCTAAAGCCAGTTTATCTTTGCACATTTCTGTTCTGGCAGCTAATCGGTTCTGTTTTTAAATATAGACCCGTTTAGGTTGAATTTTCTGTCAGGTGCAATTGAAATAATCTAAATGATAACCTTGGTCCATGTTGTCTTCCTTTTGCCATGAGTCTCCCCAGAGCCTGGCTTAATGCCAGACCTCTAAGAATGTTCAACAAATGAATCAACCAATGAAGACAGGTGTCTTGGAGTTTCCCCCATCTCACTCTTTCTTCCTTTCAGACCTGGGAATGAGGAAGTAGGTTGAGGTTCTTTCTGGGTTTCTTTCTTGTTACAGAGGTCTATTGGAACCAATTTCTCTAGAGCTGGGAATTTCAACTACAAGAAAGCAGAAACTTATGAATCATGACAAAAAGGGTCCTGGGACAGACCTGTTGCTCTATGAGATTTTCAGATTGTCTAAAGTTCTCCTGTTGGTAGGATTACTTTGGCGTACAGTTCTGAGATCTCTTAGGAGTTCTCTGTAAATATAGCTCTATTTGCTTATATGGGCATAAATTCTGTAAAGATGCACACAAATCAAATAAAAAAAAAAATAGTTACCTGCAGAGAATTGGGATGGAAACTGGCTCAATGAAAGGCAGGCAGGTATAGGAATGAAAGTCAATTTTTCTTCCTCCTTCTTTCTTTCTTCCCTTCTTTTTAGGGCCACACTGTTGGCATATGGAAGTTCCCAGGCTAGGGGTCAATTTGGAGCTGTAGCCACTGGCCTACACCACAGCCACAGCAACACCAGATCCAAGCTTCATCTGTGACCTACGCTGCAGCCTGTGGCAACGCCAGACCCTTCACCCACTGAACAAGGCCAGAGATTGAACCTGCATCCTCATGGATACTAGCATGTTCATTACCACTGAGCCACAACGGGAACTCCAGGACTGAGAATTTTTATATTGTTTGAATTTTAAACCACATGAATGCATTGTCTTCTCAAAAATTAGGTTAGAATAATCCATGAGAGTGTAGAACCACTAGATGTCATTATCAGCTCTTAACAGCTGGGGTTGGGGGGGCATTTATTTATCAGCTCGTTTTTCCACTGAGAGAGCTGGTTTCATTGGGGGAGGCCCTGATAGACTGGGCAGGAATGGTTTGTCCTGGTTGAGGAAGGGGGCATAGAAGGGGGGATGAGGAACTCAGGGGACCTTCTGGAGAGGTCTGGCCTGGGCAGATCACATACCAGAAAAGGTGAGAGGGAGAAGAATTGGGCCGGCCATAGGGAGGGGTAAGGCATCAAAGATACTCTTTCCCCAAGGGCCCTCCTCTCCCTGGCTGGACTTGATAATTTCCAAGCTTCATCTTATCTAAAAAAGTTCCTGACTTATCTGCGTGTCTGTAGGCAGGTCCCTTCAACTTTCGAAGCCTGTTGACTCATCTATTAAAGGAAGGGGCTCGATTCATGATCTAATCTTGAGTCCTTTCCAGCTCTGATGCTTTTATTCTAACTGCTGTCTTTTCTCCCTGAGACCTCCAGGCTAAAGCTGCTCCGAAAAGACACAAGTTATAATGTGGAAACAACTCACGTACTTTCAGGACAGGCCAAGCCTAACCCCTGAAGACAGATTGGGTGTCAGGTCATCCAGCAAGGGTATTCACAGTTCCTTCTTGTGTTTTAGTGTTGCTCATTGAAATTAAGTGGACAAGCAGGTCATGAATCAGCCGACCTGCAGTTGACTTGCTTCCAGCCCCCTGGGGGCTCCCTTGCAGGCAAAGGAGTTTTTTTTTTTTTTTTTTTTCTTTTTAGGGCTATACCTACAGCATATGGAGGTTCCCAGGCTATGGGTCGAATTAGAGCTGTAGCCGCTGGCCTATGCCAGAGCCACAGCAACGCAGGATCTGAGCCATGTCTGTGACCTACACTACAGCTCACAGCAACGCTGGATCCTTAACCCACTGAGCGTGGCCAGGGATGGAACCTGCATCCTCATGGACCTTAATCAGATTCATTAACCGCTAAGCCATGAAGGGAACTCCCAAATGTCCTCTTTTTTTTTTTTTTAATAACTCAATGAATTTTATTACATTTATAGTCATACAACAATCATCACAACCAAATTTTACAGCATTTCCATCCCAAACCCTCAGTGTCTCCCCCCAACCCCCAATCTGTCTCATTTGGAAATAATTACGTCTTTTAAAGTCTGTGAGTCAGTATCTGTTCTGCAAAGAAGTTCAGTCTGTCCTTTTTTCAGAGTCCACATGTAAGTAATAGCATTTGATGTTGGTGTCTCATTGTCTGACTGACTTCACTGAGCATGATAATTTCTAGGTCCATCCAGGATGCTAAAAATGCCATTATTTCTTCCCTTTTAATGGCTGAGTAATATTCCATTGTGTATATGTACCACTTCTTCTTGATCCACTCCTCTGTCAATGGACATTTGGGTTGTTTCCATGTCTTGGCTATTGAAAATAGTGCTGCAATGAACATCGGAGTCCATGTGTCTTTGTGAGTCATGGTTTTCTCTGGATAGATGCCCAGGAGTGGGATTGCTGGATCAAATGGGAGTTCTATATTTAGTTTTCTGAGGCATCTCCATACTGTTTTCCACAGTGGTTGTACCAATTTACAATCCCTCCAAAAGTGTAAGAGGGGTCCTCTTTCTCCACACCATCTCCAGCACTTACTGTTTGTAGACGTTTTGATGATGGTCATTCTGGCTGATGTAAGGTGGTACCTCACAGTGGTTTTGCTTGCATTTATCTAGTAATTAGTGACGCTGAACATCTTTTCATGTGTTCTTTTTTTTTTTTTTTACCATCTCTGTGTCTTCTTTGGAGAATTGTCTGTTTAGATCTTCTGCCCATTTTTTGATAGGGTAGTTTGTTTGGTATTGAGCTGCAGAAAGTGTTTATAAATTTTGGAGATTAATCCCTTGTCAGTTGCTTCATTTGCAAATACTTTCTCCCATTCTGTGGGTTGTCTTTTCATTTTGTTTAGGATTTCCTTTGCTGTGCAGAAACTTTTCAGTTTGACTAGGTCCCATTTGTTTATTTTTGTTTTTATTGTCAATACTCTAAGAGGTGGATCTGAGAAGATGCTGCTGCTGTTGTTTATGTCAGAGAGTGTTTGGCCTATGCTTTCCTCTAGGAGTTTGATAGTGTCTGGTCTTATATCTAGGTCTTTAATCCATTTGGAGTTTATTTTTGTGTATGGTGTTAGGGAGTGTTCTGATTTCATTCTTTTCCATGTGGCTGTCCAGTTTTCCCAGCACCACTGATTGAACAAGCTGTCCTTTCTCCATTGTATCTTCTTGCCTCCTTTGTCATAGATGAGCTGGCTGTAGGTGCGTGGGTTTAATTCTGGGCTTTCTATCCTGTTCCACTGATCTATCTTTCTGTCTTTGTGCCAGTACCATGTGGTTTTGATGATTGTTGCTTTGTAGTATAGTCTGAAGTTCTGGGAGCCTGATTCCTCCAGCTCCATTTTTCTTTTTCAGGATGTCTTTGGCTATTCTGGGTCTTTTGTGCTTCCAAACAAACTTTAAAATATTTTGTTCAAGTTCTGTGAAAAATGTCCTTGGTAATTTGATAGGGATTGCATTGAATCTGTAGATTGCCTTGGGTGGTATAGTCATTTTGATAATATTGACTCTTTCAATCCAAGAGCATGGTATGTCTTTCCATCTGTTTGTGTCACCTTTGATTTCTCTCATCAGTGTCTTATAGTTTTCAGAGTACAAGTCTTTTGTCACTTTAGGTAGGTTTATTTCTAAGTATTTTATTCTTTTGGATGTGATGGTAAACAGGATTCCTTCCCTAATTTCTCTTTCTGATCTTTCATTGTTAGTGTATAGAAATGCGATTTCTGTGTATTAATTTTGTATTGTGTGACTGCCATATTCATTGATGAGCTCTAACAGTTTTTTGGTAGAGTCTTTAGGATTCTATCCAAATGCCCTCTTGATACACTCCCACTGGCCAGTGGACTTCTGCAGAACTGAAAACCTGTGCTGGTGGCTGGGTCCCTAGAAAGGCTGCTGGCCCTCATCTCTGAGAGACCCCCTGTGAGAATGGAGGATGCTCTCATCTTAGGAGCACAGCGGTGGCAGTTGCTATGGTTGTCCATGGTCAGGAGGCAGTAAGGGGGGGCGGAGATGTGTGGCATTTGATCATGATGGGAAGATCAGAGACCTGGTGTGAGGTGACGGTGGAGCAGCCAGGCTGGTCTGTGGAGGCTGGAGGATGGCCGTGCCCTGCAGGCACAGGCTCTATTGAGCAAAAGGAAGAGAGGAGGCCCTGTGGGAGCACCCATCAAGAGCTCAGCTTTTGGTTTTGATATTACAGCAAATGAGACAATAAATACAGGACAGAGATACAGTGACAGGACTGAAAATTGTTCATCACATCACTTAAAACTGGTGGCTCCTGGCATCCAGCTCTTATTGCCAGGCAAGAGCAGCAGCTGCTCAGAGAGGGGTAGGGAGAGTGGGGAGTAAAGATACCATTCAAGCCCCATGTGGCCGTGGTAATATTACTATAGTGACACAAAAATACAAGCCATATAATAATTTAATGACATGTAATATATAAACTGTATATCTGTATTTTTTTGGTGCATTATATTCTGTAGGTGTGGCAGTAGTGCCACACCTAGTAGTGCCACATCTACAGAACCTACTGCCACACCTACAGAATATAATGCACTGAAAAAAATACAGATATACAGTTTAAATATTACATGTTATTAAATTCTCTATTATATGGCTTGTATTTTTTGTTACTATAGTAATTTATTCAAAGTAGTACTTTAAATGATGTCAGTATTTCCATGACTTTGTTTTGAGTCTTGATTTTCTATTTTTTCTTTTTTCTTTTCTTTTTTTTTTTTTTTTTTTTTTGCTTTTTAAGGCTGCTGGTGTGGCATATGGAGGTTCCCAGGCTAGGGGTCTAATCGGAGCTACAACTGCCGGCCTACACCACAGTCACGGCACCACCAGATCTGAGCAGCATCTGCCTCCTACACCACAGCTCATGGCAATGCTGGATCCCCAACCCATTGAGCTAGGCCAGGGATGGAACCCGCATCCTCATGGATACTAGTCAGATTTATTTCCACTGTGCCACAACGGGAACTCCTGAGCTTTCACTTTCTAACTGACTAGGGATCACAGCCAAGCTCTTCTCCCTAGAAGCTCTGTGGGGAACGCTTCTCTGTGCTTGGTGGGCTCAGGGTTGCTGAGGCAGTCAACAGGGAATTGGAACAGTCACTAAAGAGCTGACTAAACTGTTTTCTGACATTCCGAGCATATGGCTTTGCTCTCCATCTCTTTATCTCTATCATCTGTCCCAGGTGAGGAGAGTACCACTGGATGTCAGGTGTCCTCCTGGGCTTCTGCAGTGGGAGCTTGTGTTCCTATCTCCAGGTGCCTGGGTCTCGACTGCCTGACCTCTCTGCTCAGGTGATCATAATTTACACACCTATTTCTTTTTGGAATATGACTTTGGTTGGCTCCTCCTACTTTGTGTTTCTCAAAGATTTTTCACGCCCCTATTTCTCTCTGACTTCCTTCCATTCTCAGTCCCGCCAGAACAGAATCCAAACAACTTCAGTTTTCACTCCCTCCCAGCCCCGTGTCCTGTCCCCCTTCTCCCATGATGCCCTTTGCTGACTTGGAGGTTACGGCTTATGTCTCATTTGCAGACTTTGGTGGTGCCAAAACAAAGGGAGTCAGGAGGAGAGGGCCAGAGGACCAGCCAGAGCTTTGTTTTTCTTTTTCTTTGAAGTTCTGTGATCTTCAGAAGCTCAGACAGTATGACCCAAAGTCTGAGCCTTCCACTACTATTGATCTACAATTTGAGTTACACCACATGAAAAGGGAAGTTGGTAAAGGAAATGAGTTTGGGCTTCGAAGTCAACAAATTTGGATTAAAATCTCAATGTCACAATTTAGCTGAAGTGGACATTTTTCTGGAGAAAAATAATTATTAGATTTAGACTCAAGAAGTGATCAAAATATATACGAACCAATATTTTATCCTGTTCTCTGTACTTTCCCGTGTGTTTGAAATATTTCATAATTAAATGTATTGTAAAAAGCCAATAATGACAGAAAATACAGACTCTTCACCCCATTCCTTTAGAGAAGAACCTAGTCATTCTCTGTCATAGTTAACACTAATATAAGGTGATACAATCTTGTAAAGGTGTAATTTGACAATATCTGAATGAAAATTGTGCTAATTTGATCAAGCAATTCTAATTTTTTTCTTTTCTTCTTCTTCTTCTTTTTTTTTTTTTTTGGTTTAAAACCATCACAATTTTATCTCACAATTTTGTGGACCATGAATTCAGACAGGGCCTGCCTGGACAATTCTTTTGCTCCACATCAACTGTGGTGTTTTGCAAAAATATGTAGATGACAGATGGGCTGATCTGGAGGGTCCAAGATAACTTCACTGAGTAGGAAAGGCAGAGCTCCGCTGCCACCATCAACCAGGGGGTTTATACATGGCTTCTTTTTCTCCTTCTTCTTCTTTTTTTTTTTAGGCCCGCATGTATGGCACATGGACGTTCCCAGGGGAGGGGTCAAATTGGAGCTACAGTTGCCCACCTACACCACAGCCATAGCAACACTGGATCCCTGATCCACTGAGCAAAGCCAGGGACTGAACCTGCATCCTTGTGGATACTAGTTGGATTTGTTTTCTTTGCGCCGTGATGGGAACTCCCTACACATGGCTTTTTTTCCGGTGGATATATCTTAGATTAGCTGGACTTGTTATATGATGGACTACTTAAATGAATTGCCGGCTCAAAATATGGTACCTAGATCAGCACTATAGGTATCACATGTAAGTTTCCTAGAAATGTGGATTCTGACCAGAAATCTTTTTTTTTTTTTTCTTTTAGGCTGTACCCAAGGCATGTGGAAGTTCCTAGGCCAGGGATTAAATCCAAACCAGAACGGTGACTATGCCACAGCTGCAGCAACTTGTCAGGCTGGAGATGAAACCAGCTCCTCCACAGAGACAAGCCAGATCATTAACCCACTGTGCCTCAGAAATTCCATTTTTAATAATCCATAGGAAATAATAATGAGTATGTGTAAAGATGTCTGTACAACGATATTCTCTGAAGTATAGTTTTCAACAGAAAAACATTGAAAAATAAATTGCCATAAATAGAAAAATTGTTAAATAAATCTTGAAATATCCATACCATGGAATACCATCGAGACATGAGTGAGATAAATATATGTATACTGGCCTGGAAAGATGTCCATGAATTTTTACTCTTTGGTTAAAAAAAAAAAGCAAATAGCTGAATAATATATCCATATACCAGGACTCCATTTTTTTTTAAATTTTTTAATTTTTTGCTTTTTAGGGTCCAAGGGCCACATGGAGGTTTCCAGGTTAGTGGTCGAATTGGAGATACAGCTGCCAGCCACAGCCACAGCCACAGCAATGCAGGATCTGAGCCACATCTGCAACCTATACCTTAGCTCACAGCAATGTCAGATCCTTAACCCACAACCTCATAGTTCCTAGTTGGATTCGTTTCTGCTGTGCCAGGAGGGGAACCCCTAGGACTCCATTTTTTTATTATGAAAAAAAAAATCAGGAAATGTCTCTATCACCCACCCTTCCATCCATTCATCTGTTCATCCATCGAAAAATCCAGAAGGATGGGTATCCAATGAACAGTATTTACCTTTTGGGATAGTGGAGAGATTTTTGCTTTTTTATGTATTGTATTTCTATGCACCAAAAAGCGAGAGTATGGAACAATTTATCTTGTTTTGCTTTTCTGCATTTGATTTTCAAATAAATCCAAATCACTCTCTTCTGGGAATTTTTGTGCTGAACAATCCCGCTTCAAGGTCATGAAGTTATGGTTTCCTGGCCTCAGAAGGCCTGTCAGCACAAACTCGCCCTTGCAACTTCCTCAATTGCCTCTGCCAAGCCCGTCACCTTGATTTCCCATATTCGGTTGTGAGGAGTCATTTCATTGCTGCTCTTTAACTTCAGATTCACTTATATTCCTTGAGGCACTTGAGGAGTTGATTTTTTTTTTTTTTTTGGTCTTTTTAGGGCTGCACCCATGGCATATGGAGGCTCCCAGGCTAGGGGTGGAATTGGAGCTGTAGCTGCTGGCCTATGCCACAGCCACAGCCACAGCCATGCCAGATCTGAGCCTTGTCTGTGACCTACACCACAGCTCACAGCAACGCCGGATCCTTAACCCACTGAGTGAGGCCAGGGATCAAACCTGCGTCCTCATGAACGCTAGTCGGGTTCGTTAACTGCTGAGCCAGGATGGGAAATTCCAGTTGATTTTTGAAGTGAATCAGTTAAAATGTTCTACTTTTCTCCCTCGGGTGGGTTCACAAGCTCAAGATGACAAGTGCTTCCATGGAGAAAAAGTATGAAACTTCCTCAGTAAGACTGTCTAGCGTTTGGTGCCTACCTTTTTCAACTAAGAACAAAGACAGGTGATTTATACTAGGGAGAAGTTCTATCTGCAGCCAGAGAAAAACAAGGACCTTCACTACTGCAAGATAACTTTACAAAACATTGATGAAAAAACGGAATGCATGACCTTTAGGAGTGTTCTAAGTACTTTTCTCAGAAACCAAAGCCAGACCAAGAAATGAAATCTGGTTTTCAGTGCAGGTCTGCCCTCTATGGGCTAGATACTCAATTTATTCATTTCATGAAGTCAGCCTTACTAAGAAGGTGGGTCTTTTAAAATCCTCAAGTCCCTGGAGCAAAATCTGTCTCTTTTTATCTCCACTGGGATGAGCTGTAGTCGTGTGAAGTCTTCTATAGGACCCCCTGCCTTTGTGGTCCCTTGCTGGTCAGGGATGGCTGGTGTTGGGCTCAGAATGTGACTCAATGACTAGACAGTTTACCCGAAATTGCAGTAGGAATTTTAGACTAAGAAAGGGGAAGTTGAAGCAAAGTGCCTTCCTTTCTGCCTCCCTGGGTGCCGTGTCCTTTTCTAGCACAAGGAGTGACACAGGGTTAGCAGTTTCCATTTTGGTCACATCAGAATCAGTGATGAGCACACGGGGGATGGCCAGGAGAGAATTTCACTACATTGTGAAATTGCCTCTATGTACCAGCTTTGCCTGTGATTATCTTTGATGTTTGGTATTGACCCGCGTCAAAGACACCTAGCATGGATTCCTTAGGCAGTGACCCATGTGTCACCAATTCTACTCCTGTCAAAGTAGCACCTCTGGGCCCTGTGGCCACATATCTGGCACCATGCAGGTGGGCACTTAGGTGAAAATGCACCTGTGCTTTGAAGCCCCCTTTAAATGGGTTACTTTGGATTTCTTGCCCTGAGACAAAGCTTGTTGGGACTAAACATATTTAAGGCAAAATGAAGAAGGCTGAAGGAGAAAACCCATCCAGAATCATGGCAGAAAGTTAACTTTCAGGTATGCATTTTTATATTGACAGATCTTAGCAAAGAAGTCATACCTACTAAGCACTCACGAAGTGCCAGGTACCGCATTAAATATGTTACGTGGATGATCTCATTCACCTCCTCCCAGCAGGAGGTAAGTATTTTTATAATCTGTTACACAGCTCAGGAAGAAGAGGATGGGAGTGGGTAAGTGGCTGCAGAATGTGACATCCTGGGTATACTACAGAGCGAGGATTCCAGTCCAGGTCTGGGCCCCTAGCCTCCCCCACAACAGCTGCTCATTTAGGGCATGATTCTGCTAACTAATGGGGCAAAGGCAAGGAGGGGCCCCTTTACTGAGGACATGATGCCAAACCACATGAGTGCCCACATCCTCTATGCCTTTACAAATATTAACCTTTTTTCCTGGGTTTTCTATCAGACCTGGGATATTTCAGAATAAATGTGCTAGCAATTAAATTAATTACCTAGGAGTTCCCATCTTCGCTCAGTGGAGATGAGTCTGACTGGCATCCATGAGGATACAGGTTCAGTCCCTGGCTTTGCTCAGTGAGTTAAGGGTCCAGCGTTGCCGTGATGATGTGGCTCAGATCCTGTATTACTGTTGCTGCGGCTGTGGCATAGGCCGGCGGCTGTGGCATAGACTGGCACCTGCAGCTCCAATTCGAACCCTAGCCAGGAAACCTCCATATGCCCCGGGTGTGGCCCTAAAAAGACCAAAGACCAAAAAAAAAAAAAAGTTAACTAGCTAAAGGTCTTCCATAGAAACTGAGTGGAAAGAAACCTGAGTAGTCTTTGTTGCATAGTCAGCTGTGGAGGAAACCAAGGGAAGGGACTTGGAAGGCCCTTGCTGGGTCCTTCCAGGTGCCAGATGTGGAGGCTGAAGAGACTTATAACAGGCTATGCCTCAATCCACTGGGAAATATCTGGTTTAATCCCCTGTCCCTCAAGAAAAACGTAAAAAATAAAGCATTATATTCTTCAAGACCAAAGCTATCATAATTTCTCCTATACATCTTGTGGATGTTAATTTTACTAAAAAAATTTTTTTAATTAAAAACAGATTTTGGAGTTCCCATCGTGGCTCAGTGGTTAACGAATCTGACTAGGAACCATGAGTATTCAGGCTCGATCCCCAGCCTCGCTCAGTGGTTTAACGATCTAGTGTTTCTGTGAGCTGTGGTGTAGGTCGCAGCTGTGACTCAGATTCTGTGTTGCTGTGGCTGTGGCGTAGGCTGGAGGCTACAGCTCTGATTAGACGCCTAGCCTGGGAACCTCCGTATGCCTTGGGTGCAGCTCTAGAAAAGACAAAAAGACAAAAAAAGAAAAAAACAAATTTTTATTATAGTTGATTTACAATGTTCTGTCAATTTCTGCTATACAGCAAAGTGACTCAGTCATTCATATACCTATATTCTTTTCTTCACATTATCCTCCATCATGTTCTATCACAAGTGATTAGATATAGTTCCCAGTGCTATACAGCAGGACCTAATTGCTTATCCACTCCAAATGCAATAGTTTGCATCTACTAACCCCAAACTACCAGTCCAACCCGCTCCCTCTCCCTCCCCTTTGGCAACCACAAGTCAATTTTTTTTTTAATCTTAAAAATTTATCTTTATTTATTTAGGCCACAGTGTGCAGTGGCTTGATGTGGGATCTCAGTTCCCAAACCAGGGATTGAACCCAGGCCCCAGAGGTGAAAGCAGCCAGTCCTTACCACTTCCCCACCACGGAATTCCCCTGTGGATGTCAATTTTAAAAATCTTGACTATATGAACTTACACTGGCTTCTAAACTACGTAAAGTCTCCATTGGCTTAAAATTGTCTTCTATCCACTTTCTAGAGTCCTGTTTTCTGATATTATTAGTAAGTGCAGCTCTTTGCACTGGAAGATGGCACCGGTGACTCACTTTTTGGAGGGCTGTATCTCTGAGATGCTTCTGTTGGGGAAGGATTTGTACTGTCCACATTGGAAGGTTGCTATTCTTTTCTGTGTAAGGTGAGTGAGTTATGACGGCATTCAAACTTTGAACTCAGCATTGACCCCATGCTGTGTCTAGGTACTAAGGGAAATACTGATGACAGGAAAATGCACTCTGACCCCCAAATGAAATAATTACTTTAAAATGATTACGTCATGAAAAGAGATTCTCAAAAGTTTAATCCTGGAAGGGACATTACAAATCACTTAATAGGAGTTCCTACTGTGGCTCAGCCGGCAGTAACGAGCCTGACTAGTATCCGTGAGGATGCTGGTTTGATCCCTGGCTCAGCTCAGTGGGTTAAGGATCTGGCATTGCTATGGCTATGGGACAGGCTGGCAGCTGCAGCTCTGATTCAACCCCTAGCCTGGGAACTTCCATATGCTTAGGTTGCGACCCTAAAAAAAAGGAAAAAAAAATCACCTAATGTAACCTCATATTTTTGTATTGGCAGGGAGAGCTCTTTGTAAAAAAAAAATATATATATATATATATATATATATATATATATATATATATATATATATATATATTTAAGACAGGCAAGGTTATTAAAGCCCAAAAAGGAATGTGACACGTCCAAAGTCACATTTCTACTAGTAGATTATCAACCCTGGAAGCACATTGATATAACTGGGAGAGTTTTTTTAAAAATTACTGATGCTCGGGCCTCACTGAAGACAAATTAATCCAAATTTCTGGGCCTAGGGCCTAGACGCTGGTACTTTTTAAAGCTCCCCAGGCAATTCAATCTGAAACCGAAGTTGAGAATCACTGGGCTAGGCGAGAACCCAGGTCCTAATGTAACCAGGCAGGACCCTGCGGGGCCTTCTACGGACAGGCCTTTCCCCTGTATTCTCTGCTTTAGCTCCTCTCTGAAGTACCTAGATAACAGTATCTGATGTACATTTCCCGAGTTGTTTTATGCTTATGAAAAAAGAAACAATCCAGAGAGAAGATGTTAACTCTTTGATGACCACAGCACATAGCCTCTAGGCCTCCTGGAGCCTAAGGACTGATAATGCATCCTCCTGTGGCACCACTCTGTTACCTGATCAGCCAGAGGACTGTGCCTGAGCTGATCACTTACCCTGCGGACACCCCTCCCCACCAATCAAACCTGGCTTTTGTTTTTTATTTTTTAATTTATTTTTTCAAACCTGGCCTGTAAAGGGGCTTTACAATTTTGTTTGGGGAGTTCAGAGGGCATGAGCCACTGTCTCCTTGCATTGCCTGCAATAACCTTTCTCTGCTCCAAACTCCAATGATTTCGGTTTGTTTGGCCTCACCGTGCATTGGGCACATGAACTTGCGCTATCACGATTCAGGGCAGTCTCTCCTTCCTCATCCCGGGGCCCAGGAACGACTTGACTAATGGATTGTGGAACTCTTTTCTGCTGCATCTACCCTGGCCTGCTTCTCGTGTTTTCCTTGGAAGCTACCCCCTGTCCTTCACATCTGGGAGACGACCTGAAGCCCAGCTGCACCTGGGCACTGCATCTTGCTTTCTCTAGACAAAAGCATAGAAAATGTTTGTAAGTATTGTTTTGGGAAAACAGCATATTCTCACAGTCCAGGGTATTCATCAATGACTCCACCAGGGCTCTACTGGGGAATTCCAGGGTGAAAGTCCTGGGTTACTCAACTGAGGTTTGCTCAAGCTCACTTTGCAGAAAGCAATTTCTCCTTCCCTTTTACAGAGAATCAAAAAGATCTAGGTTTAGGAGTTCCCGTCGTGGCACAGTGGAAACAAATCCGACTAGGAACCATGAGGTTGCGGGTTTGAGCCCTGGCCTTGCCCAGTGGGTTAAGGATCCAGTGTTGCTGTGAGCTGTGGTGTAGGTCACAGATGCAGCTTGGATCTGGTGTTGCTGTGCCTCTGGCATAGGCCAGAGGCTATAGCTCCGATTGGACCCCTAGTCTGGGAACCTCCATATGCTGCGTGTGCGGCCCTAAAAAGGCAAAAAGACAAAAACAAAAAAAACAAAACATCTAGGTTTGAATCCTACTCTGCTATTTACAACCTATGGGCAAGTTCTTTGTGCCTGTTTCCTCATCTGTTAATAAGAATAATGATAAAACGATTTCCCGAGTCCATCCTTCTTGTCTCTCCTCTGGTTTTGATCTCTAGCGAAGCTGAAATCTTTTTCAGTTTTCTTCATCTTCCTGAATCTCAATTCCCTAGGCTTTTGAGAAAAACTTGTTCTGATGAACAAATCTTTGAGAAAGAAAGGCCTCACTCACTAGTAATTCAGAGTTCCTGTAAATGACCTTCTGAAGACCATGACTAATTATAAAACTTTTTTCTTTTTTCTTTTTTTTTTTTTTTTGCTATGCGTGACATGCAAAATTCCTGGACCAGGGATTGCAACTCGCACCCCAGCAGTGACAAGAGTCACAACAATGATGTGGCCCAAGCCTCAACCCACTGAGCCACCAGGGAACTCCCAAAACATCTTTTCTTGGGTACTTCTAGCCAGAGATGAGCTTTGCAGTCTCCTAACAATTTGGATTTTATCAGAATCCAATTCTATTTAAACCTGAGAGTAAAGGCTGTAGACTGCAGACCAGATGCAAGAGACGGCAGTCCAACAGGCTGGGTCATCATCCAGAGCCACGAGCCTATGTCATGCACAGAAACCATTATGTTTCTAGCTGGAACCAGAGTTTGGTTAGATCTGTGAGGCCAGCTAACACCTCAGAGCTCTCTATTGTTTTTTGGCTGAAATGTAAGTTCCTTCCAGGCTCTCATCTCAACACCGCTCAGCAGCTCTATCCTCTCCTGCACCTGCACCTGCACCTCCCCCTACTGTTGCCTCTGGTCAATTCCATCCCCCACACCCTCTGGGATGCCTGTTTTGTGGTGATCTGCTCATGCCCTCACACTGCCTTAACGTGGCTTTCTTGGGAATGCCTCCCTGAGGTCCTTTCATTCTCAAAATGTGAGATGTAATTCTTCTCCCTCTGAGAGCAGATGCAGACGTGCAGTTCTCCTGGAAGGAAGGCAAAGAGTAACTGAACAAAAATACCACACACATAATATGTGTTACTTGGAAAAACGGTTTCTCATTTTTGTCTCTCAACTGCGTCTTCCAGTTAATTCCATTTCCATCCCCACAGGACTACCCGGGGCAGGTTTCTTTTTTCTTTTCTCTCTCTCTCTCTCTCTCTTTTTTTTTTGTCTTTTTGCCTTTTCTTGGGCCGCTCCCGTGGCATATGGAGGTTCCCAGGCTAGGGGTCGAATCGGGGCTGTAGCCACTGGCCTACGCCAGAGCCACATCAACATGGGATCCGAGCCGTGTCTGCAACCTACACCACAGCTCACGGCAACACCGGATCGTTAACCCACTGAACAAGGGCAGGGACCGAACCCGCAACCTCATGGTTCCTAGTCGGATTCGTTAACCACTGCGCCACAACGGGAACTCCTGTCTCTCTCTCTTTTTTAGGGCCACAGCTGCAGCACATGGAAATTTCCAGACTAGGAGTTGAATCAGAGCTGCAGCTGCTGGCCTACGCCACAGCAATACCAGATCCGAGCCACATCTGTGACCCACACCACAGTTCACGGCAACTCCGGATCCTTAGCCCACTGATCAGGGCCAGGGATTGAACCTGCATCCTCATGGATACCAGTCAGGTTTGCAACCCGCTGAGTCACAATGGGAACTCCGACAGGTTTTTAAATTTAATCCTGCTTCTCCAGTGCAGCCTCAGACCTTACCATGCCATTCCCTATATTTACAGTAAAAATCAAGCCAAAGACATTTAAATGTAATTCTTGAAAGAAAACTTAAGAATCGTCTTCTACAAGAAGGAAGAGCCCTCTTCCCTCCCACTTGAATTTCAGTGTCTGTGCTCTGTACGGATCTTGATTCCTTCTCGCTGAGAGCACTCCTCGTCTCAGGAATAAGTGGTTCACTTCTTTCCTCCACTGGCTGAAAACTTCAAGAGGTAACAGATATCATCTTTTTGAACCCCACACCTCTCTGATCCCAGAATCTGGGCTCTTTCACACAACACACACCCCATCTCCCAATGTATGCCCAGCACAACACTGGATCTACAAAAGGAACAATATTCAAGTATCTCAAGCTGGAAAGAAACTCATATGTCATTGAATCAACTCTGTTTTTATACATGAGCCCAAAGACACAGTGGTTTACTCACAGCACCCCAGAAAATTAATGGCACAACTGTCTCAGGAAGTTTCCTCTGTACCACAAGGAGATCATTCAAGACTTGAAATCTAGTCCCTCAGATGACTGTACAATAAGCACACAAATAATTATAATACAAGGTATTATATGAGAAAAAGTTTGAGAGCAGATGGACAGGGGAGAAATCATATCTTTAGGCTGGGCTGGGGCAGGTCATCAGGATTGTGTGAAATTGTTCTCAACATTTTTGGCCTCAGAACCCTTTTACAGTCTTAAATGATTGCAAATGCCAAAGAGCTTGTTTCTTTGTGGTTATATCTCTCGATATTTATCGTATTAGAAATGAAAACTGAAGACATGAGAAACTATTAAATTAACTTAAATTCATTACACATCGCTTGTTCATATAACCACTAGTCTCAGCAGGAAAGTCTCATGCTCAGAGTGGTGAATAAAGTTTTCCAAAATTTTAACGTTTGCTCGAAGACTTCGATTTTCTCACTGGCAGCAACTACTATCAGTTATTTTTCTGGAGGTGACTCACTTTGTTACTTTTTGAGAAAACGTATGTTAATATTTAAGTCTGACTACTCATAGTTTGTCAGTCTTCTTCTTCTTTTTTTAAATTTTTTCTTTTTTTTTTGTCTTTTGTCTTTTTTGTTGTTGTTGTTGTTGTTGCTATTTCTTGGGCCGCTCCCCCGGCATATGGAGGTTCCCAGGCTAGGGGTTGAAACGGAGCTGTAGCCACCGGCCTACGCCAGAGCCACAGCAACGTGGGATCCGAGCCGCGTCTGCAACCTACACCACAGCTCACGGCAACGCCAGATCGTTAACCCACTGAGCAAGGGCAGGGACCGAACTCACAACCTCATGGTTCCTAGTCGGATTCGTTAACCACTGCGCCACGATGGGAACTCCTTTTTTTTTTTTCTTTTTAGGGCTGCACCTGCAGCATATGGAAATTCCCAGGCTAGGGGTTGAATCAGAGCCACAGCTACACCACAGCCACAGCAACGCCAGATCTGAGCCGCATCTTTGACCTACACCACAGCTCACTGCAATGCCAGATTCCTGACCCACGGATCGAGGCCAGGGATCAAACTTGCAGCCTCATGGATACTAGTTGGGTTTGTTACCACTGAGCCACAATGGGAACTCCTGTCAGTTGTTCTTTCAAGGAAAGATGGATTCCATGAAAAAAGTGGTTTGTTCAGCTCGCAACTCAATTACACAAGTGCTTTTGCGTACTCCCCATTTAGCTACACAGAATATTAAAAAGATATACTCTTGAAGGCTGAAATTAATAAAATTAGTAATTCTTACTGCATTTATAAATGACATTCTTAAGTGAAACCGACTCTCCCTTCCTTCCTTCCTCCCTCCCCTCTTTACTTCCTTCCTTCCTTTTTTTTCTTTTTTGCTTTTTAGGGCCGCACCCACAGCATATGGAAATTCCCAGGCTAGGGGTGGAAATAGAGCTGCAGCTGTCAGCCTATACCACAGCCACAGCAACGTGGGATCCTCGCCACATCTGTGACTTACACCACAGCTCATGGCAACACTGAATCCTTAATCCACAGCGTGAGGCCAGGGATCAAACCCATATCATCATGGATACTAGTCGGGTTCATAACCCCCTGAGCCACAATGAGAACTCCCCAAACTGGCCTTCTCTATTGCAAGTGCATGGTGCCACTGCTTTGAATCATAAGGTGCTAGCAGTTTTACCTATATTTGTACCATTGGTGCAAATGTCAACAAAGTGAAAAGGAGAAAAACACTAATATCTTTTTTTTTTGTCTTTTTGCCTTTTTCTTGGGCTGCTCCCATGGCATACGGAGGTTCCCAGGCTAGGGGTCGAATCGGAGTTGCAGCCGCCAGCCTAAGCCAGAGCCACAGCAATGCGGGATCCGAGCCGCATCTGCGACCTACACCACGGCTCGCGGCAACACTGAATCCTTAACCCACTGGGCAAGGCCAGGGGTTGAACCCTCAACCTCATGGTTCCTAGTCAGATTCGTTAACCACTGCGCCACGACGGGAACTCCAGCACTAATATCTTAGTATTATGAAAATAGGTTTGATCCTGTGAACCCCTGAAAGAGTACTGGGCACTCCTCTGAGAGTAGGCAACACTCTGAGAAACACTTGTGTGCAAGATACAGGCTTTGAAAAATGAGTTGGTTTTGACACAATACGATGAGGGACGGCAGGAATGTTAAGACAGTACAACGTGAAGTGTATCTGAGGAACAGTGCGTGGGCTGTAGGTCTGGTTTGGAAGAGGAGGGGTAGCTGAGGCAGGTGGAGCCAAAAAGATAGTGTGAAAAGCCTGGAAGGCCTTCACGGTGATCAAATAGATTTAAACCAGACCGGAAGAGTAGGCTGGGGTGAGCATTTTTCTTTGTTGTTTGTTTTTGAAAGTTGTTTCAACTTACATAAAAATAAAACTAGACATGTTTACATTCACTAGTTATAAAATCAAAATGAGAGCAGAGCTGCTTCTCTCAAATGGAGTGTTTAGGGAATGAATATGAGGTTAAGTGCTTGACGGTAAGAAACATGTTACACCAATTAATTTAGATAGTATTACTTTTATTTGTTTATTTTTTTCTTTTGGCTGCACCCATGGCATGTGGAAGTTCCCAGACGAGAGACTGAACCTGCACCACAGCAGTGACCTGAGCCACAGCAGTGACAACACTGGATCCTTAACCCACTGAGCCTCCAGAGAACTCCTACATAGTATTACTTTTATAAGGAGGAAGAATGAGAGCATTTATTAAGCACTTATTCTGAACTAAACACTATGTTATATAATTTTCACATTATGAATTTAATCCTTACCACAAGCTTACAAAAGAGATTATCACTCCCAGTACAGATGAGGCAAATGAAGTCCCGGAAGTTAAGTAACTTTCCGAGGGACGTGACTTTAAATTCTGATTTTGTAACACTTCATATGGTGACCCATTATCTTAAGGCATTTGGGGAAAGTCTGAAATCAAATTTAACAATCAACCATATGTACATTATATTATACATTCCATGTAGTATTTTGAAATAGGGCACATTATGGTGTCACAAACCCAAATAAATGTGATAAAATGTGAAGTCTCTAAAGAGAAATTTTGAATTTTCTCTTTCCTTCCAGAATTGTTTAAAATAATATGTAAAGCTGATCCCTAGCTGGTAGGAAGGCTGAGGGAGATTTTTAAAACATAATAACTGGAAAAAAAACCATCTGAGTTATTGCTAATCTTATCACAATACTTGTTGGATTCAAGTCATCTTCTCCCCACATTTAAAAATTTCAAAAGAGTAAGAAGAGGAGGGAAAAGAGTTCAAAATTATAGTTTGGGAGTTCCTGTCGTGGTTCAGTGGTTAACGAACCTGACCAATATCCGTGAGGACATGGGTTCGATCCCTGGCCTCGCTCAGTGGGTTAAGGATCTGGCAGTGCCATGAGCTGAGGTGTAGGTCACAGACGAGTTGCTGCATCTATGGATTCCATGTGGCTGTGGCTGTGGTGGAGGCCGGCAGCTGCAGCTCTGATTGGACCCCTAATCTGGGAACCTCCATATGCCTTGGATGCAGCCGTAAAAAGACAAAAGACAAAAAAAAAATGTCATAGTTTGATGCTATCTCCTTTGGTCCAAGAAAAGGAGAGTGCTACGTGTCCTGACACCATCACCAGGGTCTGGGTGCACAGCACTGGGTCAACATGGTTCCTTTCTGTACTCGGACTTGTTCCTTTAGCTACCATACTCTCTTACCCAGACAGACAGACACACACAGACACACACACAAACTTATACTTAAGGCATGCTTCTCCACCCCCAAGCGAATGAATAAATTCGCTGTTCAGCTGTATTGTTGGAAGCTTTTTGTTGACATATTAAAGGAAATTACTGAAATTATTTCAAATCAATCCCTATATGAATATTTTTTTTGTTTTTTCTTAAATGATTTTTATTTTTTCCATTATAGTTGGTTTACAGTGTTCTGTCAATTTTCTACTGTACAGCAAAGTGACCCAGTCTCACATACACATATACATTCTTTTTCTCACATTATCCTCCATCCTGCTCCATCACAAGTGACTGGATATAGTTCCCTGTGCTATACAGCAGGATCTCATTGCTTATCCATTCCAAAAGCAATAGTTTGCCTCTCAGATTCCCAGTCCATCCCACTCCCTTTCCCTCCCTCTTGCAACCACAAGTCTGTTCTCCAAGTCCATGAGTTTCTTTTCTGTGGAAAGGTTCATTTGTGCGAATATTAGATTCCAGATATAAGTGATATCATATGGTATTTGTCTTTCTCTTTCTGACCTACTTCACTTAGTGTGAGAGTCTCTAGTTCCATCCACGTTGCTACAAGTGACATTATTTTGTTCTTTTTAATTATTGAGCAATATTCCATTGCATATATATACCACACCTTAATCCATTCATCTCTCAATGGACATTTAGGTTATTTCCATGTCTTGGCTATTGTGAATAGTGCTGCAATGAACATGCGGGCACATGTGTCTTTTTCAAGGAAAGTTTCGTCTGGGTATATATGCTCAAGAGTGGGATTGTGGGGTCATATGGTAGTTCTATGTATAGATTTCTAAAGTATTTCCATACTGTTCTCCATAGTGGTTGTACCAGCTTACATTCCCACCAACAGTGCGGGAGGGCTCCCTTTTCTCCACACCCTCTCCAGCATTTGTTATTTGTGGACTTCTTAATGATGGCCATTCTGACTGGTGTGAGGTGGTATCTCCTGGTAGTTTTGATGTGCATTTCTCTAATAATCAGTGATGTTGAGCATTTTTTCATGTGCTTGTTGCCCATCTGTATATCTTCTTTGGAGAAATGTCTTTTCTTTTGCCCATTTTTCAATTGGGTCTTTTGTTTTTATTTTTATTTTATTTATTTATTTATTTTTTGCTGCGACATTGTATAAGTTGTTTGTATATTTTAGAGATTAAGCCCTTGTCAGTTGCATCATTTAAAACTATTTTCTCCCATTCTGTAGGTTGCCTTTTTTTTTTTTTTATGGTTTCCTCTGACGTGCAAAAGCTTGTCAGTTTGATTAGACCCCATTGGTTTATTGCTTTTATTTCTGTTGCCTGGGGAGATTGATCTGAGAAAACATTTGTAAGGTTGATGTCAGAGAATGTTTTGCCTATGTTCTCTTCCAGGAGTTTGATGGTATCTTGTCTTATGTTTAAGTCTTTCAGCCATTTTGAGTTTATTTTTGTGCATGATGTGAGGGTGTGTTCTGATTTCATTGATTTACACGTGGCTGTGCAGTTTTCCCAGCACCACTTGCTGAAGAGACTGTCTTTTTCCCATTTTATGTTCTTGCCTCCTTTGTCAAGGATTAATTGACCATAGGTATCTGGGTTTATTTCTGGGTTCTCTCTTCTGTTCCATCGATCTGTGTGTCTGTTTTGGTACCAGTACCACACTGTCTTGATGACTGTGGCTTTGTAATATTGCTTGAGGTCTGGGAGAGTTATGCCTCCTGCTTGGTTTTTGTTCCTCAGAAAAATTGCTTTGGCAATTCTGGGTCTTTTATGGTTCCATATAAATTTTTGGATTGTTTGTTCTAGTTCTGTGAAAAATGTCATGGGTAATTTGACAGGGATTGCACTGACTCTGAAGATTGCTTTGGGTAGTATGGTCATTTTTACAATATTAATTTTTCTAACCCAGGAGGATGGAATATCTTTCCATTTCTTTGAATCCTCTTTAATTTCCTCGATTAATGTTTTATAGTTCTCAGCATATGTCTTTCAGGTTTATTCCCAGGTATTTAATATTTTGAGGTGCAATTTTAAAAGGTATTGTATTTTTGTATTCCTTTTCTAATATTTCATTTTTAGTATACAGATATGTGACTGATTTCTGAATGTTAATCTTATATCTTGCTACTTTGCTGAATTTGTTGATTAGTTCAAATAGTTTTTGTGTTGCATCCTTAGGGTTTTCCATATATAGTATCATGTCATCTGCATACAGTGGCAGTTTTACCTCTTCTCTTACAATTTGGATACATTTTATTTCTTTTGTTTGTCTGGTTGCTGTGACTAGGACTCCCAATATTATGTTGAATAAAGTTGGTGAGAGTAGGCATGCTTGTCTTGTTCCAAATTTTAGCCAGAAGGCTTTCAGCTTTTCTCCATTGAGTATTATATTTGCTGTGGGTTTGTCATAAATGGCTTTTATTATGATAAGCTATGTTCCCTCTATACCCACTTTGGTGAGAGCTTTTATCATGAATGGATATTGGACTTTGTCATATGGCTTTTCTGCATATATTAAGATGATCATGTATTTTTTTGACTTTTCTTTTGTTAATGTGGTGTAGGACATTGATTGATTTGTGTATGTTGAGCAATCCTTGTGAACCTGGGATGAATCCCACTTGGTTGTGGTGTATGATATTTTTTTATAGGTTGTTCGATTTGGTTGGCTAGAATTTTGTTGAGAATTTTTGCATCTATATTCATCAAAGATATTGGCCTATAGTTTTCTTTTTTTCGTAGTATCTGGTTTTGGTATTAGGGTGATGGTGGCATCTTAGAATGTCTTTGGGAGTGTTCCTTCTTCTTGGATCTTTTAGAAAAGTATAAGAAGGATGGGTATAAGTTCCTCTTGGTATGTTTGTTAGAATTCTCCTGTGAAGCCATTTGGTCCTGGACTTTTGTTTGTAGGGAGTGTTTTTATGACATATTCAATTTCATTTCTAGTGATCAGTCTGTTCAGTTGATCTAGTTCTTCTTGATTCAGTTTTGGCAGGCTGTAAGTCTCCAGAAAGTTGTCTATTTCTTCTGGGTTGTCAAATTTGTTGGCATATAATTGTTGATAGTATTCCCTTATTTTTTTTGTATTTCTGAAGTATCTGTTGAGATTTCTCCTTTTTCATTTATTTGGTTTATTTGGGTTTTTTTTCCTCTCCTCTTCTTGGTGAGTCTGGCCAGAGGTGTGTCAATTTTGTTTACCTTTTCATAGAATCAGCCCTTGGTTTTATTGATTTTGTCTATTGTTTTTTGAATCTCTGGTTTATTGATTTCCTCTCTGATCTATATGATTTCCTTCCTTCTGCTGACTTTAGGTTTTGTTTGTTTTCTTTTTTTCTAATTCATTTAGGTGGTGGGTTAAGTTGTCGATTTGAGATTTTTCTTCTTTTTTGAGAAAGGCCTATATCACTATGAGTTTCCCTCTAAGCACTTCTTTTGTGGCATCCCATAGATTTTGAATGATTGTGTCTTCATTATCATTTGCCTCAAGGTATTTTTTAATTTCCTATCGATTTCCTCATTGACCCATTGTTTTTTTTAATAGCATGTTGTTTAGTCTCCATGTAGTTAGTTTTTTCTCATTTATTTTCCTGTGATTGATTTCTAGTTTTATGCCATTGTGGTCAGAGAAGATACTTGAAATAATTGCTATACTCTTTTTTTTTTTTTTTGAAATAATTTCTACATTCTTAAACTTGTTGAGGTTAGTTTTGTGCCCCAGCATATGATCAATCCTTAAGAATGTTCCATGTGCACTTGAAAAGAATGTATATTCTGATTTTTTTGATGTAATGTCCTGAAAATGTCATTAAGTCTAACTTTTCTACTGTGTTATTCAGGATCTCTGTTGCCTTATTGATTTTCTGTCTAGAAGACCTGTTCATTGATGTGAGTGGGGTGTTAAAGTCGCCTACTATTGTTGTATTCTCATCAATTCATCCCTTTATGTTAGTATTTGTTGTATGTATCTGGGTGCTCCTATATTAGGGGCATATATACTAATGATTGTAATATCCTCTTCTTGAATGGATCCTTTTTATTATTAAATAGTGTCCTTCTTTGTCTTTTTTTTTTTGTCTTTTCTAGGGCCACTCCAGTGGCATATGGAGGTTCCCAGGCTAGAGGTCTAATCAGAGCTGTAGCCACCAGCCTACAACCACAGCCACACCAATGCAGGATCCGAGCCGCATCTGCGACCTACACCACAGCTCATGGCAATGCTGGAACCTTAACTGACTGAGCAAGGCCAGGGATCAAACCCGCAATCTCATGATTCCTAGTCGGATTCATTAACCACTGCACCACAACGGGAACTCCTGTCTTTCTTTATATGGCCTTAATTTTAAAGTCTATTTTGTCTTATATGCGTATTGCAACTCCTGCTTTCCTGTCTTGTTCATTGGGATGAAATATCTTTTCCCATCCCCTTGCTCTGAATCTATATGTGTCCTTTGCTCTAAGTGAGTCTCTTGGAGACAGCATATTATATATAGGCTTTTGCTTTTTTATTCAATCTGCTACTCTGTGTCTTTTGATTGGAGCATTCAGTCCATTGACATTTAAGGTAATTATTGATAAATATGTATTTATTGCCATTTTAAACCTTGTTTTCCATTTGATTCTATATTTCTCCTTTGTTCCTTTTTTTTTTTTTTTGGTTGGATGATTTCCATTTATTTTATGCTTGTGTACTTTTTTAGGTTTTGTGAATGTAATATTTGGTTTTGATTTGTGGTTGCCCTGTTTTTTAAGTATGTTAACCCCTTCCTATATCTGCTTGCCTTAGCAGTCATATAGGCTCATACACATTATTAAAAAAAAAAAAAGTCTAGGTTTTTCTTTCTTTCCCCACATTCTATGGTTTTGAAGTCCTTTTTTTTAACATCTTCATGTTTGTCCTTTCACTGTTCCTTATGTTTATCATCACTTTTACAGTAGTTTTTCCCCCCTTTTAGATCTGTATACTGGCTTATTTAAGTAATTGCTTTCCAATTGTGATTTCCTTCATCCTATTTCTTATTTTTTATTTAGAGAAGCCCTTTCAGTATTTCCTTTAGCATGGGTTTGGTATTGCTGTACTTGTTTATCTTTTGTTTGTTGGAGAAATTCTTTATTTCTCCTACTATTTTAAATGATATTCTTGCTGGGTAGAGTATTCTAGGTTGCATCTTTTTCCCTTTTAGAACTTTGAATATATCTAGCCACTCTCTTTTGGCCTGTAGTGTTTCTATAGAGAAATCAGCTGATAGTCTTATGGGGGTTCCATTACAGTTAATGCTTTGTTTCTCTTGCTGCCTTTAGAATCCTCTTTTACCTTTTGCCATTTTTATTATAATGTCTTGGTGTGGTCCTATTTGGGTTCAACTTGTTTGGGGCCCCCTGTATCTTGATATCAGTTTTCTTTAGATTTGGAAAGTTTTCAGACATAATTTCTTCAAATACATTTCCAATCCCCTTTTCTTTTTCTCCTCCTTCTAGAATTCCTATTATGCATAGATTGGCCTGCTTTACATTGTCCCATAGATCTCTTATATTGCTTTCATGTTTTTTTTTTTTTTTTTTAATTTGGTTTTCTGTCTGCTGTCCTGATTGGGTGATTTCCATTAGTCTATCTTCCAAGTCACTAATTCATTCTTCTGCACTATTCATTCTGCTCTTTAGTGCCTTTAGCTCTGTTTGCATCTCTGCAAGTGAATTTTCTAATTTTTCTTAGTTCCTCCTTATATTTTCTACTTCCTTTCTAAAGTAATCAGCATTACTGTTTATATCTGCTCTTAATTCCTTCATATTCACCCTTAATTCCTTCAGTATTTTCACTATCTCCCTTTTGAACCCAGTGTCTATTCGACTGCAGAGGTCTGTTTCATTGTTTGCTGCTTCAGGTGAATTCTCCTGTTCTTTTAACTGGGAATGGTTCCTGAGATTCTTCATCTTGCTTGTATTTTTCTTTTTCTGTGAGTTTAGGGAAGCCAAACTGTAGTCTTGGAGGAGTATTTCTATGCAAGAGCACCCCTTTATATTTTGTGGGGGAGTTACTTTTTTGGCATGGGAGTTTGGATATTTGCTTCTCTTTCTTCAGTGTGAGCAGGATGTTATCCTCAGGGTGCTGAATGTATTTCCAGGGAGAAGAAGGCAATAGGTAGGGCTAGTAGTCAGTGCCTGGTTGCTGGGCTCTCGAGAATAGTAAGGACCTGCAGGAAGGTAGCACAGGCTACTCCTAGTTGCAGAGCCCTGGAAAGTAGTAGTGAGCCTTAGGCAGATTTACAAGGTGCCCAGGATATTTGGCAGTGGCAGTGGCATTGTGTGTGTCCCAGGGGAGTGAGATCAACAACAGGTGGTATTCAGTCACAATGCCCTTCTCTGTGGTGCCCTCTGAGGTGATTGAGGCCACAAGTGGTGCCTGACCACAGACCCCTAGTGGTGGTGAGCCACTCCCACCTCTGGAGTCAGAGATAACTGTGGTGATTTGCCCCTGTCACCTGTAGATCATGCAAGAAGCACCCCATCCCGCTCAGCCCACACAGGAGGTGCTGCACAGTCTGCTCCTAGTTGCAGGGTCCTAGGAAGTGACAGTGATTGAGTGTGTGGGCATTGTCCAGAGCATTTGGTAGTGGCAGCAGCAGGGCAGGTGTGTTCCCAGGGAAGTGAGAGCAACAACAGGTGGTGTCCAGTTGCAATACCCTCCTCTGTGGTCCATATGAATATTTTATATATAAAACAAACAAACAAACAAAAAACTAAATATAGAGTAAAGCTATTTATTATTTATTCATTTCTAGGCAAGATAAGGGTCTGAGGGTATCCTTCAATACAATTCAAATAAAGTAGCTATCTGGCTTGATAAAAAATAGATACTTGCTAAAGGTAGAAAATTATAAATATTAGGAAAACAAATACGCAAAACATCTTGAACATTTCATAGACCTGGCATTTTTAAAATTATAGTTGATTAGAAATTATTTTTCTTCTAAAACTCTTACTAAAATAGTTGCATTTTGCCTTAAATTACATCTGGTAATAATCTATACATTTGTATATAAATGTAATATTTTTTCTACACTTTAGATTAAAAACTGTACAATATTAAAAAGCTTGTAAAGTAAATTGCCAACAAAAATGTGAACTCATTTATACATTTCTGACTTTGGGAAGTTATAATTATTATGTTATGAAATGCCAAACATGGGCTGTAGAATGAAATAATAATAGAGGAAATTTCAAATCCATAATTTAGTAAATTTGCTCATTTAAATTGAAAAAACCCACCATTCTGATGAAATGTGCCACATTCCATGAGGTTCTAAATGTGTGGATCTTGTTGTTCTGTTACTTTTTGGAAAGAGGCGACTTCAGTCCCTCTGTTTCTGATTCCATTACACTGAGATCGAATTTGAGGGGGTAGAAATTTTATTGAAAGATAAAATCTGTAAATATATCCTTCATACAAAAATATGAGCATCTGCTACAATGAGACTTGTTCTGTTGGAATACTAGACTTATTAGAGTAAGTTTTACACACATGCAAATGTGTCACGGTTAGGAAAAGGATTTTAATGACAGATCTTCAAGTAAAAGTGGCTGGAACAGATTCAGCATGAGACTAAGCAGATCGTAACTTTGCTTCAATTACTCCTTTTCTGCAAGCCTTGTGTCACACATTTGAACTATACATTAGAACATGCAGTAAGAAGCTTTTGGCAGATTGGAAAGCCCCCAGAATCTCGGCATGGGGCTGGCAGCTGGCACTTTGAAGTAACCGGTTTCCCTTCTTCTTCTTCTTCTTCTTTTTTTTTTTTGCTTTTTAGGGCCGCATTTGCGGCATATGGAAGTTCCCAGGCTAGGGGTTGAATGGGGAGTTACAGAGGCCAGCCTATGCCACAGCACAGCAGGGACCAAACTAGCATTCTCCTGGATACTACTCAGATTCGTTTCCCCTGCGCCACAACAGGAACTCCCGAAGTAACTGATTTTCTGAATGTGCTGCCACTGTGGGGTTTCTCAAATGTTCATGGTGTCAAGAAGGAGCCTAATAGTTACCTGTTGGTTCAGCTATGCTTTATTTGTCTTTTCATGTACTCATCTAATAAATAGTATGTCAACCTCATCCTACCAGAAGAATCAACAGGCTGCCTGAGAAAATATCTTAACTTGCTGTTTATTTTACTTGATTGAGTTTTAGGGCATTAAAGGCAAGAAGGTCCTTGAAAAAAATCCAACAATGCCCTGTCTGTATTAGGATTTTTCCTTGTGGTTTTAGGTGCATCAAAAACAACTTTTTAAAAATAGAAATAAATATTTGGTAAAGCAGCAAACTAAATAACTTTTGATAGCTAAATGAAAAGGAGGAGAAATAAGCTAAGACTGGTAATGCATACTTATTACTGTACATAATATTGCTTTGAGTTGGTGAAGTAAGGTCAGACACAGGCAGTGTTTTCACCTACAATATACCTATACTCTTGAAAACCCTTCAATCAGTCCCTCATCACATGGTTTCTGACAAATCTAAATTATGACCTTTGATGACAACAGATCTGGCGGGAGGAGGTAATGTATGCACCCCTCAATGACCTCTCTGAACCCACCAGCTTTATCCTTGAACTGCTGTAAACAAGGAGTGCTTATGCTAAGTGTAGTAGCGTCAGGAATACCGCAGTTGCAACTGAATGGATATAGTTCATATTTGTATGAAACTACACAATTAAACTGCTATTTAACAGGAGAGAGGCTAGCAAAGAAGTATTTGGATAACTCAACACTTTACTTATTAAGTGAAATGTCCATCTAGCAAAAAGGAATAATTCTAAACTGTTAAAGCACATTATCTTCTCAAGTCCATTTGGTCTTTGAAAACGTGCGCAGCCGCGAAAGGAAATTTCCTCTCTTTTCCATGATATTGTTCTGCCCCTTTACCTAAATGTGGTGACCATGACCTGAGACTGCTCTCATGGAGGGATCTGTCTGAATGTGGAAAGCCTGCATCCTTAGTGTTTACCGCAAACCCAGCGAAGCTGATGGTCATTCTGAAGGTCAGTCAGTGCTTCAATGGTTCTCCAGCTGCACTGGCAGGCATAGGCCCGTGTTCCTTTCTTCTTTACCAACTTTGCTTTCAATTTGTGGAATTCTGGCATATTGTTCCTATTAGTAAAACAAGAAGGATTTAGCACAGTGGCTTTGTTCAGTACTTGACTTAAAAAAAAAAAATTCCACTGGCTTTATTTTCCTATCTTTATAACATCCAGACACTAAATTGCCTAGTACCCCTTACTCAAACAACTGGTGCTCTCTGAGGATTTCATTTTTTTTTTTTCTTTTTAGGGCTGCACCCATGGCATATGGAAGTTGGGACTAGGGGTCGAATCGGAGCTGTAGCAGCTGTCGGCCTATACCACAGTCACAGCAACTTGGGATCTGAGCTGTGTCTGTGACCTACACTGCAGCTCACAGGAACGCCGGATTCTTAACCCACTGAAGGAGGCTTGGGATCAAACCTGCATCCTCATGGATACCAGTTGGGTTCGTGACCACTGAGCCACAATGGGAACTCCAGATTTCAATATTTTTATTTTATTTATTTATTTTTTGTATTTTTAGGGCTACACTGTGGCACATGGACGTTCCCAGGCTAGGGGTCGAATATGAGCTACAGTTACTGGCCTACGCCACAGGTGTAGCATCGCCAGACCCGAGCCACGTCTGCGACTTACATCACAGCTCGTGGCAATGCCGGATCCCGTCCAACTGAGTGAGGCCAGGCCTCGACCTGCATCCTTATGGATGCTAGTCGGATTCGTTTCTGCTGCGTCACAATGGGAACTCCCGGATTTCAATATTTTTAAATGGCATTCCTCTAGGTCTTTTTATTAAGTCTCCTGCAGAACAAAATGACCTAAAGAGGTGAAGGGTTATTGATCTGTCCTATCAGAGATGACATGATATGAGAATAGAGGGAACAGGATGGTGGTTCATCTCCTACCTCAAAGACTCACCTGTGCCAAATTTTAAAAGCCTGCAAGTGACAAGTGGAGGGCATATAAGAGGCAGAAAGAAAACAGGCTTCTAGTGGGTTAAGTACAGGAGATTTTCATTAACAGAGAAAGTACCTGTTATTTCTATGTGTTGAACTCATTTGTAGCTCATTTGTGTCTGTGATCTGCTTATTTACTTATACTAACAGAAATAAAATAAATGCCTATCCTGAAATAAACATCAATGTTATCATGATTAAATCAATGGTCAGGACTGTCGTAAAAAAAGATAACCATCTGACTTGATGGTATAAAAAAGACTATGGAACTTAATTGATAGCAAATCAATTATGACTTTCATGATAATCTATGTACTGAATTTATGTATATTTCATGGCAAAAGAAAAATGAAAAAATTCAAAGTAAAATGATGAAAACAAACACAGTAAAACAATAAACTACAGTATAAATATTAAAGAAAAAAAAGGGTACATGCTGTTATTTGCTGAATTCACTGCAGTGGAAAGCAGGATACAAAGTGCCCTCTGGTGGCCAGTGGGCACCATGTTCGGTCCTGTACAGAATTCAGGCACAATTTAGGTTAGAACCTAACAAAACCTGAGAGATTTTCCAGGCTAATTCTCTGACTTCAGAAAACTGAGACATAGACCAGCTAAGTGACTTAGCTGTGACATAGGGGAAGAACCGAATATCTAAGTTTTATCTAAATGGCTAAATGAAAGATGGTCCTTTAGTCAATCTGCAATATATTTTGACAAATTTAACATGTGACACTTGACTGAATCCTTAAGAGATTTTAGGGAAGGAATCATGGATTGCCACAGAACTACTTAATACATTCCAAGTAGTGCATATCTTAAAAGCTTAGAAAGAAAATTTCATTATTTCCCATATAGGAAACACGATTTCATAGGAAAGTAAGAGTGTTTTCTTTAGCTATTATGGCAGGATGGTCAAGTATAACTGACACTTCTTTTAGAAAGTTCTAGAACTTGTCAAAGCTAGGATACACTTAGTGCCCTCATCTGCAAGATACAGACAAGGAAACAAGCAACTAAACAGGGTTTCACTGTATAACCAGTGTGCAGACTGATACCACTAAAAACAAATGGCTCCCCACGTTCAGCTGGGCTGTGGACACACAGGAAAGGGTGAGTTTGCTTCCAAGCTGAGAGAGTGCTAAGGGAATCACGGAGGATGAGCAGTGACGTGTACCCTGAGGGCCAGGTAGGGTCTGGGTAGATAAGACGGTGGGAGGGTACTCCAGGAGGTGGCCAGTTTACACAGTCATGGGGAATGGGAGCTTTGAGTGCTATGATGTCGCTAGAATCTTGCAAAGGTAAAAAGTCTACTGTGGAAAGACAGGCAGAGCTGGGTGACAGATGGCTGGGGGCTGGAATGTGGAGGGTCTTGAACGCCATGGTAATGAATTTGGACGCTATTCTGTCAGCAGAATGGTTTTGGGCAGGACATACAAAGAGGTATGCTTTAACTCTCAGCAAGAGAAGGAAGGTCTGAAAGAAGAGAGCTTAGGCAGGAAAATCAGTGAGGAGGCTACTTCTGTACCTTTGTCCTTACCTAGGCTGATGGCAGACAGATGGAAAGGAGGAGATGATGAGAGAAATGCCACCAAGAGGCATTACAGCACCATAAGAAACATAAAATTGTATCAAGTACATTCTTCACAGAGTGAAGTTCTTCAGAAACATACCTGAAAAACAGGTAATCGCATGATGTGTCCCACCTATGGTCATCGTAGCTTACTATCCAGAAATCACATGCTATACAACGCAGATGGTCACACGCTCTGTTCAGAGAGAAAGAACTATACATTAGAAATTATTGGTATGTTTAAGAAAATAGGATGATTTATTCATGGAATATATGACATATTATAGATTACGGAGCAAACAACAGAAAAGTAAAGATGATTATAAATTTTTATAATCCAATTATAACTTTTTATACTAAAGGAATGATTATCCATTTGAACTTTCAGGTTAAACGTCTTCACAAACCTATCTTACTAAGATCATGCATACTGATATATAATGCACATTTGCAGATATAAAAGAAACAAAATGGATGTGTAGATCTTTTATTTCAATGGTTTTCAAATTGTGTCTGAGGGAGATCTTCACTTCCTGAAGTGTTTCCCTGCCTAATGAAATTTTTAGGATGCTTCTATCTCACAGTTTGCCGCACTGTATTGAAATGAATCTGTTTCTCCCACAAGCTAATTCAGGGCTGGGACAGGATCTTATTTGTTTCTGTTTCCACACTACTTGGCATGAATGTATTCATTTACTCACTTAAAAAATATTTACTGAAAGCCTACTATGTGCTGGTGAGATTCTGTCCACATAGAGCTTAGATTCTAATGAGAAAAGGAAGAAACAATACTGATAACTAAATTATATATAGTCTGTTAGGAGGTAAGAAGTGCTTCAAATAAAATAAAAAGTAGAGTAGGGTCAATAAAATTGGAAGTACTTGGAGGAAGTGGGTTGTAATTTTAAAACAGGCTTCATGGAGTAGGTATAGCTAAGCAGTTTCTTTAAGGGGCTGGTAAAGGAAGTGAGTGAACTTAAGAAGGAAGGAAAAAGGGCAAGTTTGTATGTTGATGGCAAAGGTGCAGGGAAGAGCAAAATGCTGCTGATGTGAAGGGCAGAACTTCCAGAACAATACTTAGCCTGTAACAGGTACTCAGTGACTACTTAAGGAACTGACATGCCAAGCAAATCTCAAAATTTATAGACTACACAGTAACTTTAGGAGTGAAATGATAATATATATAATGGTACGAATTATGAATTGCTATTAAAATAATTTGATTTGTATAATCATTGTGAGTTAACTTAAAAGAAACCTTCTCCATTATTTGAAGTATTTAAAAACTACAATCAATATAGATACACTGGATCATCTAAAAATTACAAGGAAATAAGAAGAGTTAAGCTAGCAAAAACAAAATGAAAAGACAGTAACAGAGTGAGAGAAAACATTTTCAATTCACAATCAAAAAGAGTGCTTACAAATGACAACAAAGAAAAAAAATCCTAAAAATATATTCAATCTCACTAATAAAGGTGGTATTAGATAAGCAGTCAAGCATGAAGACAAGACTGCCTAGGTTCAAATGCTAACTCCAGTAATCACTAGCTGTCTAATCATAGTCAAGTAACTTAACTTCTCTGTGACTCAGTCTCCTTACCTGTAAAGAGGGGATAATAATACTTACACACCTCATGAAAGAATTATGAGGAGCTAACCAAGTTAATATTGATAAAATGCTTATAGCAGTGCCTGGCATACGGTATTTGTTAAAAAAAAGTTAAAATACTACATAAAGAATTAACATTTAAAGCAACCATGAAATAAATATTGAAAACCAACTAAGCTAGCAAAAACTAGCACTCTCGGACATTTTCAGTGGGGGCGTGAGCTGCTATAACCTTTAGGGAAAAATTTTGGCATTATTTGAAAATTAAAATGATACCCTAGCTTCTGCATTAGCAATCCCATCTTTGGGAGTCTATTACACACAAATAAAAGCACCAGAATATAGGCATATAGCTCAAGAATTTCTACTGCAGTATGGCTGAAGTGGCAAAAACCGGACACCTCCTGGAGAGCTATCAAAGAGGGGAAAGACGGAGTAACATTTATACTCTGGAATATTAGGCAGTTGATAAAGAGATTTAATTAGATTTCCCTACTGACCTAGAGGGGAACAAAGCAAGTTGCACAATAACATCTACAGCATGATCTTATCTTTGTAAAAACTATGCCTCAACTTCTCCTGTATATGTATTTACAAGTTTGTAAGACCACAGAGAAAAACCTGGAAGGTAATATACCATGCAGCCATCACTGGTTGCCTCAGGAGGGAAGGGAATGGAGAGAAAGGAAGGAGGTTATTTTCTCCTTATACATTTTAACTTTTGTTTTTATTTTTTTCAATAAGCGCACAGTACTTCTGTAATTAAAAAATAAAATCATCATTAGATTTTTTTCACTTATTTCCCTCTAAAATTCAGAGGTGAACTTCAAAATTGCAAATGTATTTCAGCCTGAGAGTTTCTTTGAGAATAAATGCTTTACATTTCTAGAAATATTATTCACAGTAAGAACTAAACATTTAAAATCTATACGAATTTCATAAACAATTCTATATTTTCTTTCAAACTGTTAGCAATTTATGAAGTTGTATTCGTATGTGTGGAAATTCAACACAATTACATTTGTACACATTGGAACTTGGATTTTGAGTGTACAAGTCAGGAAATGCAAAATGATGGTTCCCAGAGCTGCTATAACTTGCTTTCTTATGCATATGTGGTTTATTACATGATTGCACAGAGTGTTAACTTTAATGCCTTAATACATATGTGCAATTTGGCTGAATTACTGCTGCTGTGGGAACCATAATTCAGAATTTCCTGACATTTTGTATGTGTAAAATTTCAACCATAATGTTAAATACAGCTTTTTAATTTAATTTAAAATTTAGTAGTTTATTCAAATCTATTCACACTACCACATTTTCCTACAAACACTGTCCTTTGAGAAAAATAAAACTAACTTGCAGCTAAGAAATCATTCTGTTGCTAAGATTCACTCTATTAGATCATAATTAGTACCAGCCTATGGAATAATCCAGTCTTGCAAGTAGTTTAAAAAATAATTAGGAGAGTAAAATTCAACTTGGCTTGAAAATCATGCTTGGTTTTATCTGTGCCTTATTAACGCCACCACTTTCTCCTTTCCACCAACTGGGTAAAAGACTCAAATCTTTACAATCATTTGGGATTACTCTCAAACCAGAGCTTTATCCAAGTATCAAACAAATATAACACAAAAAAAAAACCCCAGGCAGAATAGACTCCATTTCCCTTATGGCCTCAGCATTATTTTCAGGGCTTAAGTATATCTTTCTTCCGTAACTATATATAAAAAATACTAAAAAGTTCTGGTTCTAATGAAAGATAAATTGTTAGATCTTGCCTTTAAAATGTAAGGAAATACAAACATGAAGATGTCACCAACGGCTTTGTCCTTTTATCTGGCTAATAGGTAAAATCTTCATTATTTTAAAGATGTTTGTGATAGGAATGCCCCCAATAATAGTCCAAAATAGTCTCCTGCACAGACTTTGTGGTCCTCAGTTAAATCCAGTGGGCCAGGGAGTCTTGCTCTTTGGGAAGTTGGAAAATAACAACAGCTGCAACAGCAAAAGCAGCCTCCCTCTTACATAAATCTATGGCCTTTTGCAAATTGGCATACTAGAAAGCAGAATGGGCCTGGGAATCAAGTTACACATCTGAACCCTTGTGTTGGGCAGGGCACAGCACTTGGGAGTCATTCCTGGAAACTTTCTCTCATACCTCCAATAACCACTTAATCTCTGAATTCTGTCAATTCTATATTCTGAATATCTCGAGCGTTTCCCTACAGCCGCTGCCACCACTCAGGTCCCACGTGCCATCCTCATCTCTTTCCTAGGTTACTGGTAACTACTGCTTATTGACTGGTCTTCCTGTGTTTTCTCCTGTCTTGCCCCTCCAGCGTCTAGTCCATTTTCCATTGTGGAAACAAAATTTCTTTCGACGCACAAATACGATTATGTCATCTCTATTTGCTTAAAAAAAAAAAAAAAACCAAAAAACCCAGAAAACCAACCCAATGGCATCCACTGCATGTAGGAATTATTTTTCCAATATCCTCCAGGGGACCACGAACTAAACATCCCTTGACTACCTCTCCAGCCAATCAGGACCTATCCTCACCCTCACTCACTACACTTCAGCTCACCTGGCTGCTCTCTGCTCCTCTAACACTCCTGGCTCCAGTGGTCCCCTCTCTTTGCTTAATTCCTACTTATTCATCATATCAGAGTCTGATTAAATGTTATTTGCTTAGGAAAACAATCCCTAACCTTTCATATTAGTTAAGATGCCAATTATCCATGCTTGCAGTATCCCGTACTTACTATTCACATTACGTGTTATGTGGAAATTAAAGTTATTTGTGGAACTGAAGTCTCTCTCCTCATATAGACCGAAAATTCACTGGGGGCATGGAAATGTCCATATATTTGTTCACCACGATTTATTTAATCAACATATAGGCCTTAGCAAGCACATTATAATGAACATATATTTCATGAAATTAACACCACTGCCTCAATTTCCTCATTTATAAAAAATGGGGGTTCAAAATTCTTGCTCTATCTGCGTCTTGTTTTTTTCCTGTGAAGCAGGTAAACCGATACACATATAAAAAGTGCTTGGACAGGAGTTCCCATTGTGGTGCAGTGGAAAATCCCACTAGGAACCTTGAGGTTTCGGGTTTGATCCCTGGCCTCGCTCAATGGGTTAAGGATCTGGCGTTGCTGTGAGTTGTGGTGTAGGCTGGCAGCTATAGCTCCGATTCAACCCCTAGTCCGGGAACCTCCACATGCCATGAGTGCGGCCCTAAAAAAAAGCAAAAATAAAAGTGCTTGAATAGTGTAAAGTACTTTATACATACAATATTTTATATATACCTGAATATATAAGTGCTTATCTTTCTGTGGGTGCTGATCTGTCTCATGCAGAGGGTGGTCAATGACTAATATCTCTGTGATGGGCAAAGATCTGTGAATATAAACATTTAACTGTGAATATAAATGCAAATTGCAAGTGTTTTCTTGTCACTGTGCAGAGGCAGGAATGGGGTTTGATGTTTTGGCATTCTTATGGATCAGTATTTTATGAAAGACATATATTGAAATTCCATCAGGGAACGAGACTCTTCTATGCTAGAACTAAGTAAAGTACATGTAAAAAATACTATATAAAAGAAGATCTTAATATTTACTCTTTGGAAGTAAACCAGAACATAATATCTTAAAGACCATTGTTAAAATCAGAAGGCACCTGTAAGTAAACATATGTAGACATTTCCTGAGATAAAACGAAAAAGGAGAATATAGGATTCTTGCAGCTGAGGTGTAACACAATGAGAAGGCAGCACTAACAGAGGAGAAAGACCTCCAAATAACTACAAACTAGTGGACCTATAGCAACTAGCTGTCTTTTGTAACATAGGCACAAATTTTAATGTATTATTTCATTGGATCCCTTACTTCCATAAAGTATGTTTAGTGTTTATGGGTGAGAGGCTGAGGTTTTATAATGCTATTCCCTTCTCAAAGGCTTCACACCTTGTAAGAGGCAGTGAATATCTGAGCTTAGGTATCGTGTCATCAGAGCCTGTTTTCTTCAGGCCCTGGGTATAATCATTTGCTTCTTTATCAGTTTCTCTATTGGACAGTGTTTATCTTTTTCTTGATATCTAGTATCTAGGACATAGTGGGCATTCAATGACTATTAAAAAAAGAAAAGAAAAAGGAAATTCAAATAGAATGAGAAAGTAAGTCTGTAGCAAGTGAACTGAGCAGGTAAGACAGTGGGGACCTGCCTTAGAAAGGAGCATCATTCTAGACAGGGAATAAGTGTAAAAATACTCAGAGAGAGGAAAATGTAAGTGGAAAGTAGGAGAATAACAAGTATCTTGGTGGAAGTCGAGTATCTGACCCAGGCTTCAACTGGAGGTGAAAGAACAAGAGAAAGAACAAGAAAAACAATTTGGTAAAACAAACAATGAGTTTGACAATAGAGTTACTAGGAGACAGATGGTGACTCTCATTTTCCTTCTGAACAGGGGAGAGGTGCTCAAAATAATAGTTATGGATGTTATCTTTAATGCTCTCTGCAGGTGAGACTACAGAAGATGTAAGTGGATGGTAACTGGGAAATCTTTGCTGTAATTTAAGGGTGACCTGAAAGAAGCCTGGATGAGAGAGAGAGAGAGAGAGAGAGAGAGAGAGAGAGAGAGAGAGAGAGAGGAGAGAGAGAGAGAGAGAGAGAGAGAGGGAGGTCTGGCAATGGCTGAGACAAGTCCAACTGGGAAAGTCAGGATCAACAACAACCCGACTATATTCTTCTCTAGGGGCAGTTTGTGTCTCTGATCCTTTGCACAGACAATCTCGATGCATGATGACTGGGGTGCTGTCAACTCTTATTTACAACCCTCACAGCAGGCAGCAGTCCTGTGGACCGTTATAGCCTGTCTGCTGCCTGGTGTTCCTGGTCCAGGCTTCCCCAGATTTCCAATTTCCCTCTAGTCCCATGACCCCTTTTTCCAGGCCTCTAAGATCTAGGCCAGCACCACCAAACCTTCCAACAACCTGTTTTTAGATTCTACTTCTATTACTCAGTGCAATAGTTATCTCTCTTGAAATGGGATCGACATGCAATCACAGAGCTCAGTCTGTTCTTTCTTAAGAAATTATCAGAAAAAGTGTTTTAAAAATAACTAGACCAAATATAATAACATAGTTAGGTAGGACTCTTTAAAAATGGAACCTAGGAGCTCCTGTCGTGGCTCAGCAGTTAAGGAACCCAACTAGTATCCTTGAGGATGTGGGTTCGATCCTTGGCCTCACTCAGTAGCTTAAGGATCCGGCATTGCTGTGAGCTGTGGTGCAGGTTGCAGATGTGGCTCAGATCTGGCGTTGGTATAGCTGTGGTGTAGGCTGGCAGCTACAGCTCTGATTTGACCCCTAGACTGGGAACATCTATATGCTGTGGGTGCAGCCCTAAAAAGACAGATAAATAAATAAATAAATAAATAAATAAATAAATAAATAAATAGTAAATAAATGGAACCTAAAGGATCAGGAGAGTAAAAAGATTTGTTGAAAAAAGCCAATCTTTATGCTCACTTTATGACAATAACAATGGAATCGGTGACAATGGTATAGGCTAGGAGTCTGAGGCTGCTATGGGGCTGGGGGTTGGTGGCATCAAGACCCTGAGAATGCCCTGGAAGAAGTCTGAGTGAGATACCAGCTGAAAGGAGGGTTGAAGAAGTGACAAAAAAAAAAAGGAGGGTTTCTGCTTTTAAAACATGTAAAATCAAGCAACTATGCTTAAGAACTCTGGGTCTTACAGACGAGCAGCTTCTCATGCTGACTGGCCAAGGCAGAGTGGCTAACACATCTTTCAGTGCACGGCTGCACTGTTCATCCATCTTACTCACTGGCTTCCCCTGCCTGGAAGGAAAAGTAGCAAAGCAAAAGCTCATTCTCCTGCTGTCTTGTGAAGACTGAGCTGGGACGGAAGTGATCCAGGCATTTCAAGTGGAGCTTAGAAACGGGTGTCAACACAAGGAACAACACACGGGTGTCAACATCATTGCTTCCAACAGCTATCATTCAAGAATAATAAACATTTCAGTAAAGTGTTCTTAGACTGGCTAATAAAATATCTTTTTTTTTTTTTTTTGTCTGCACCCATGGCATATGGAAATTCCCAGACCACAGGGTGAAATGGAGCTGCAGCTGCCGGCCTTAGCAACCAGATCCAAGCCACGCCTGTGACCTACACCACAGCTCACAGCAATGCCGGATCCATAACCCACTGAGCAAGGCCAGGGATCACACCAGTGTCCTCATGGATACTAGTCGGGTTTATTAGGGCTGAGCCACAAAGGGAACTCCCAAAAATATACTGCTTATTATGAAATGGACTGATGCCAAGATGATAAGAACTATGTTTTCACAGGGTTATCAACTTGGAAAAACCTAAGAAGAAAGTATAATGTATTTCCAACGTCTTACCTCTGTGAAGTATTTGTCCCAATCCCACAAGGAACAGCACTTCCACCAAGGTACACTGGGCTGCAACTAGACATGTTTAACAGACAGGAGAAAAACAAAATTGAAATGTAAAAGAAAGATGAGAAGTTAGTCCGGCTGTGTTGTCGCCATATTCTTGTAATCAAACTCTGTATTTTCCTGAGCAAGCCAATTATTTCAAAGAAGAGGTATTTATACTAGGATCAGCGCTTTTTTGGCTATAACCTGTATATTTAGGAACACTCAAGGAGTTAAAATGAGTCACAGAAGAAAGTGTTTGCCAAATAATGTAAGGGATAAAGTAAATACTGAAGAATATAACAGAACATTAATTTTGAGAGTGTTCACACTTTTTTTTTACATGGCAGAAAATTATTTACAATAGCAATAACCTCCCATTCAAGTTCCTTTACACTAAGAGGTCGCAGGACATAATAACACTAAAAATACTGCTATTGGTCTTTCTCATGAAAGCCAACCAGTGCTTTGTTGCTCAATGTTGTTAAATGGTAACAAAATCTATGAGACCACGCTTACCAATGTGTATAATTCACCAAAGCAATTCCAACTTACCTTTTACCAAGGCCTTGAGTGGGAGCTCTGACAGATGCGTTACCTGAAGATGTAGACTTTAATTTCTGTTAAAAAAACAAAACAAAACAACCAAAACAATAAAAGGCCAAGGGTAACTTAGAGAATTGCGACACGAAAACTAATCTTTATTTTATAGTGAAAATACTTTTAAAATGGCTTAAATAAAAATTCGGTATCATTTTAAAGTTTCTGAAATAAAAGCAGTGATCAAAACCTTTTAAAGGCAAAAGGGAAGTAGACCTCCCTGAGGAATTTACAAATTACTCTGCTAACTTTTCGCCTAGAAAATTGATATACTGCCATTATTAGCTTGCTAAGATTTAGAGTCACTTTATAATTCTTCAGTTAATACTAGAGTTCAATGATTTAATATGAAAGACCTGCTATTTAAAACTTCATCCTGGAAAAATTCAATGGAGGTGGGGGGGAAACCTCAGACTCATTTTAAAGGCTGTGAATGGTACTCACCTGAACTAAAAATAAACTAACCAAAGTCCTGGATAACTTCAGGAATATTAATTTTGATCAAATGGAACGGTATCAACCATTAGGAATTCAGGGAAAATGTAGAGCTACCTAGTCACAACCATACAGTAGTGCCTATATGGTTACATAACATCATCATTAGCAAGCATTTATTAAGTGTTAACTGGTATATGGTACCAAACAGCAGAAGCCAACCACATACGAGGACCACCGCCAAAGAAAGGAAGTGGGATGGAGAAAAGGCAATTTAAACTATGTGGAGACATGCCTTCATTTACCTAGTAGGTGCGGAAATTTAATGGAGGCAAAAACCTTTCTCTTAACTCTTTTATTTGTTAAATAAAAGTGATGTTAAACAGAACTGGAAACATTTTTGGTGCATATCTGAAAAACAACACTGCGTGTAGATAGATCCTTTTGCTTTCAGGAGCCCGTTCCAGGGACCATCCGGGCGCGTGCTTACAGCTCAAGAGCTGGCACACTGGGACATCTACTGTTGTTTCTGGGCTTTCCTGTGTGAGTCTGAGAGCAATTAGCAAAAACAACAACCTGAAATGTATATAATATTGCAAAGCAACTACACTTCAACTAAAAATAAAAAATAAACACAGGAGTTCCCGTCATGGCACAATGGTTAACGAATCCGACTAGGAACCATGAGGTTGCGGGTTCGGTCCCTGCCCTCGCTCAGTGGGTTGACGATCTGGCGTTGCCGTGAGCTGTGGTGCAGGTTGCAGACTCGGCTCAGATCCCGCGTTGCTGTGGCTCTGGTGTAGGCTGGTGGCTACAGCTCCGATTAGACCCCTAGCCTGGGAATCTCCATATGCCGCGGGAGCAGTCCAAGAAATAGCAAAAAGACAAAAAATAAATAAATAAAAAAATAAAAAAAAATAAACACAACAGGATAGGCCAGCAATGCGGGAGGGAGCAGTACTCTCAGGAGCATGATCTGGCCTCTGAGGACAAGGTGGGCATGGACTGGACACTCACAGCCACTTTTCCTAATCCAACCAATGTTGTACATTGATCTGCTTTCCTTAGAAGTTTGCTAGGGTTGCTTTCTCTTCTGCAGGCTTAAAGACAAATAAGCTTCTCTTTGATATTATACTATATTACAAGTGGAAAAGCATCTGAGATGCTAAGCACACTCCCATAATGAACGATGTTTTGGGTCTCTTAGAAAAGTGTTCTTAGAGTCTACGAATAAATACAAGTTATCCACTTGATCTGCAAGTTGCTTTTTGTTCAACAGTTTTCCTAATTTCTCAGTCTTGCCAAGTAAACAGCAAAACACAGAGTTTCTAATTTTCTTCTATAAATCTAAGTGGAATAATTTCTTTAAATAATTTGTATTTTTCAGAATTCAAAGGACTATAACTGTGCAGTCTACAAGTTTTTGGACTATTCTAAACAGTATTTCATTGAAATAATGAAAGAATTGCTCTACATTTACACTTGACTTACAAATTGTTTTTTGTCAAAGCTGGGCTCTTCAAATATTTCATTAATAAGACTGTCAAGATCATCTTCTTTTTTAAATGTTTCTATTGGTCTGAAAAAACAAACAACAACAATAACAACAACAACAAACAGTTGAAGCTTAAGTGCAGGTAAAATCAACCAGTATCAGAAGAATTCTGTTTAAATAAAGCCCATTGATAGAGTTGCTAACAGAAAGACAAATGTGACTTTTCCCCCCTACTATGGACACAGCCTAAGTTTGTTGAGAAAAAGATGTCGTTTATCAGGTACACATTCACATATGTACTTTTACATACTTAAAACATTTAAAGCTGTATGTTACATTTAAGAGAAAGCTGGATATGTATTTTTCTAAATTACATCAGCCACTCATTTAAAGAATACAAAATATGTTCAATTATAAGTAGAATATGAGCATTGTAAACAAAGATAATTTAAATATGTCTAAATTTTTCTCTAAGGGTTCCACTGTAAGTCAAATAACCATATCTCTTTATTACAGGAGCCAAAGGTTATATAATCAAATGATCAATTAATTACACACACATACACACAGTTGATATTAGCTTTGACAGAGCATCTCAACAACCTCTTTACCATCTGTAGGTAAAGCCATCACAAGATTACTAATACAAACTGTTTACTGCATGGAACTTCCATTTAACAGCTAACATTTACTGAATATTTGCTACACAGATGAAGAAATAAGGATTTAGAGACTCAGAAACGTGCCCAAGGTCATACAAATAGTGGGAGGGGAGGCTTGGAATTGAATCTAGGGCAGTCCAGACACCTAACATAAACGAGCTGAACTCTAAAGTTTGCATGTTATAGATACTGTACATCAACTTCATAACTTCATTGGATCACTAAATTATTTTAGAAGACAGGCTCTGTAGCCTAACTCTATTTTTAAAAACATATTTGTCCTGAAATTCTTAACATCAGGACAATAGCCCTTCTTTAAAATGGCTTCGAGTGAGATAATTAACCTGATGTAAGAACATTCAGAGGCTACTGCCTGCTACTGAATGTATAATTCCATCTATGACCAGGTTTCCCCTCTTCAATTCTTCCTTTTCTAACTTTTACCCCTAATATTTTCTCCTCTATATAAAGTATGCTTTCCTCCTCAAAGAGACACTCCAAAGAGGCTGCCACTCTTGCTTACTACTGACGACCAGTCAATATTCATTATTTCTACTTCTTTACAACTATATTGGATTTAGCATTAGCGCATGACCTGGACGAGGGTTTCTCAACATTGACAATACTGACAATTGGGGCCAGATAATTCTTGGGTGTGTGTGTGTGTGTGTGTGTGTGTGTGTTGCAGGGAGAGGTGGCAGGCTGATGTGTTGCAGGATGTTTTACGGCACCCCTCACTTCCACCCACTAGATGCCAGTAGCATACCCTTTCCCAGTTATGACAATCAGAAAACAGCAAACACTGCCAAATGCCCTTGAGTGGTAAAATCATCACTGGTTGAAAACATGCAACCTAGTTTAAATTATTTAACCTCACGGAGCCTCAGACATTTCACATGTAAAAAGGAGAGCTAGACAACCATTTATAACTTGTTTCAGGTGTAATAGTCTATCTCTGGCCTCTACATCCCTCAACTATAGTGAAACTTTTTTTTTTCCTCTTCAAAGTCACTACTGTCCAAATCACTGCATTCAATGGCTTTTCTCAGTTCTAATCCTCTTTAATTTTTCAGCAGCACCTGACACTTGGGTACCCGTTCCTTCAATTTCTCTCATGACAGCAAGTTGCTAAAATGTCCTCTAGAAATTCTCTCCTCTGGTTTTCAGTTACTCTCTAGATTCTCCTCTTTCATGCAACTCCATAATTTCAAGAATTGGATGCATTCAAACTTTACCAAGCTACTCAGCACTGTTAGGGACCCAAACTGCCAGCTTACACAAGATTCTGGTCTGCTATTAGATTGTGCAATTTCATGATGCCTATGCTTGCCTGTGCTTTGCTATAGAAATGGGAGGAAAAATGCCATCATTTCATTGAGGAAGCACATAAATTTTAAAGGACAGTATATTTTTTTTTTGTCTTTTGATGCTATAATACCAGAAATCTTAATCAAAGGTTAATAAACATTTATTGGTTCCCAACCTAACTTTGCTTCTTATATTGAATCTTGTTTTAAGATATAGATATTTAAAAATAAAATATGCATTCTAAATAAAATACACACTTGAAACCCCTAACTGAATGTGAAAGGTATATATAAAAGCCTAAATCTGGATGTACAATGTCCTGGTAGACTTGGAAATAGAAACTTGAGCAAGTAACTATTTTTCTAAGTTTTGGTTTGGTCAGTGATACAAGGATAATAGGATTCACCTCATAGGGTGGCAGAGATTAAATGAAATTAACACATATAAGGCTCTCAGCATATAGAGTGAATAAATGTTGGCTATTATTATAGCTATTATCTAGGAGGTTATGATATTATCTGTAAATACTTCCATTCTTATGATCTTGAACCACTTTATTCTTATTGCAGTTCAACCCACATTAGCCTCTTTTTAAAAAAATTATTGCATAGTTCCCTTTATCATTTTGAACTCTTCACCAAATCGCAAATATTCTGATCATTTATATTAGCAGTTGTTCCTGGTACCGGATGTGGCATGGCCATTGATTATTTGTAGAGCTATCATTTTAAGAGACAATTTCAGTATTTTAACCCTCAGAAGAAAAAGAGACACAGGCTCTACCTCTGTATAATTGGCAGAGTGTCTCCTATTAATAAATTCACAATATAAATCAGTTCCTAAGTTTCAGGTATCAATTTTGGTTCAGGTGAAAATTTTAATATTTCACACTGTATGCCAGGTAGGAACTGTATTTATTATTAGGTTTAGTGTCTTTGTTGCTTATTTATTTATTTGTCTTTTTTTTTTTTTTTTGCTATTTCTTGGGCCGCTCCTGCGGCATATGGAGGTTCCCAGGCTAGGGGTCGAATCGGAGCTGTAGCCACTGGCCTACGCCAGAGCCACAGCAACGCGGGATCCGAGCCGCGTCTGCAACCTATACCACAGCTCACGGCAACGCCAGATCGTTAACCCACTGAGCAAGGGCAGGGACCGAACCTGCAACCTCATGGTTCCTAGTCGGATTCGTTAACCACTGCGCCACGACGGGAACTCCTGTTGCTTTTTTTTTTTTTTTTTTTTTTTTGCAAAAACTTACCTTTACAACTCCATTGCCAAAAGAAAAGTTTTAACACATGACAACAGCACTGGTGTGCTAGCTTTTATAAATTTATTATGAAAAAAATCTGATGTAGTAAGGTGGGATGGGGTGCTAGAAGCTTTATGGATGGATTTTCACAGTATAACAACAGGCTACAGAGAGGCATAAAAGAACATGTAAACAGAGAATATGTGCACTTTAGTACCCCTTCCCATTCTGAGCAGGCTGCTCCAAGATATTCTACCCCTCTGTGCCAGTTCTCCTCCGATGAATAGGCTCCGGAAGGCTGTTTGAGAAATTCTCTCTATTTCCCCAAAGCAATGAATAAAAAGAACAAAGAAATTGGTAGGTAATGCGGGATCAGGATGGCAGATGTGCTGGGAATGAGCCCATAAGGATGTCTAGCGTTCAAGATAATAATATTCAAATTAACGAGTCATCTTTGTACACAAAGTCAAATGGGCCCATTCAAAGCAGTCTAGCTTTTAGCTGGCTCTACATTTATTTTTTAGAGTGCTGCCCAGTACTTGACTAATTTTCAGAACTTCTGTTTCTGAACTTTAGACTCTTTCCAATGTTTTTATCTTCTGAGGGTGAATTTTTATAAACAAACAAATGTCATGAGAAGTAAATCTGGTAAACTGTGCAGCCAATGGTGTTGGGTAATACATCTGGGAAATTACACACAGGCATACAAAAACAAAACCAAACCCAGGAATACAGCCATAAATGAAAAAGAATGACTTTCTTGGGCTGTTCCAAAGCTGTCTCTGTGTAATTCCACAAGTGTTTCCAAGAGATTCAAGCAAGAGGTACTGCTCCCAAGCCATCACTTTGAAGGACAATACTCGTTCTGGCAAAACTTTTGTTTTTTTGGGATTGAGGGGGAAATGAGACAAAGAAGACAGTCCTATTATTTTATAATTACACTAAAGAAAAATGACTGACAAATCCAAAAGATAATTTTTTTTTTTTTTTTGGTATCAAAACCGAAGACTTAAGGAAATTCCCCAAATTTCACTTTGGATGCCTCAGATCCTCTGGTACTCTGAGCTGGGGCCGCGGGTAGAAGGAAGGTGGTTGGGATTAATAAAGACAGTACCAATTACCAATTACAATTACCAATAATTAAACCCTTTTATCATATATCTAATCTCATCTAATTCTCTGAGTTAAAAGAAATCAACTGATGATGGAACAGAATGGAAGCATTTTTTTGTTTTCCTCAACAATCAGCCCAATGATTGCTTGCCTGGGGAACAGGGTCAGAGGCAAGATGATGAGGTTCTCCTTTGAGGTGGCGCCTCAAAAGGGGATGACAACAGCTCAGGCAAACGGAGGCCAGGTCACCGTGACCCCCTCGGCGCTCAAGAAAGGGCGCCTAAGCTGCACCACCTGTACCCCATCGGAACCCCCTGGGATTTATCTGGGTGACAGAAACCGGGTGAAGCCTTGCGCTCTCAGAAACGAGGCATGGCCGGGGCCAGGTGTCGGGGTTTGCTCAGGGGCGGAGTCGGGCCTTGGGAAGAGATGACAGGATCCTCGAGGACAAGAAGTTAGAGTGTGTGCGGCCCTGGGAGCGGGCAATCAAGGGTCTGGTCCCTAACAGGGAGAGGAGCCGGCAGTCTCGGGCGAGGGGGTGCGTTCCTTAGGGTCCGGCGGCGGAGGGGTGGCTTTAGGGCCTGGAGCAGGCTTTACCAGAGCAGCCCACCCCTCCCGCCCGTTAACCTGAGAGTCTCTTTCTCCTCGGCTCGGCTCCGGTCGTTGCTGAGGACACCACCGCCGCAGCCTCTGGGCCGCTCGACAATGCCCAGTCTCAGGGGGTCTGATCCGCAGAACTTGGACTCGACCTCATCCAAGAGCTCGTCCAGGTCCTTCGCCATCTTGAATTGTCACAGCCCTCCGCCTCTGCAGTTGCTATAGTACTGCGTGGTTTCCAGGGGCAACGCGAGGACACGCTGCGCGCGCTCGCCGTCCTCGCGCATGCGTGCGCTGTCCCAGGGCCGCCCGGGTCCCGGCGACGCCGCAGCGCAAAAGCGCTGTTGTGGAAGGTCTAGTTGGGTTCCGGAGGCCCCGTGGCGCAGGCTTTCTCGTGGAGCTGGTGGTCGGAGCTGTTCCTTTCTGCGTAACCTGGCGATGCCTCGCTTGTCTTTGTTCCAGAATGTCTGGAGTGTTTTGTTCCATCTCCCTCTCCTGGACTCAGGTTGTAACCACAGTCACACGACTCCCTAGCTCTTTCAACTGCTCTTCTTCTGGCCTCATTGGGGGTCCCCCTCCTATCCTAAACGTTCATAAATAGTTCAAATAGTCTGTGGACAAGCCTGCAAAAGGAAGGCCGTGTTCATTGCAAAAATGTACCTGCCCGTAGTCGGCAGGATTCGAACCTGCGCGGGGAGACCCCAATGGATTTCTAGTCCATCGCCTTAACCACTCGGCCACGACTACTGCTGGTGTTAGTTTCAGCAGTGATCTATGTAGAATCTACACGCAAGTGTCTGCTGCAGTAACAGGTATGTTTGGTTCGCGAGTAAGACATAACAATGCTGTTCTGTCAGATAACAGCATGTTTGAATGTTTTGGGACTAATAATTGTAGTTTTTTGAAAGGCTCTTTGAGCGTGTCCCTTCCAACCCTTTGATTCCCCATCAGAAAAAAAACTGAATTCTAGTAAAATCGCTAAAGTTAGAGTCAGAAAACAGGACAGAGGGCGAAAAGCCTGGTACACCTGCCGGCAGAGTGATGGAACCGTTTCCAGGAGGGAATCGGGAACCTCAGTGCCCCCCAACGCCCAGCCTTCAGGTTTCCTTGCGTGGCTCCTGGCTCCTGGCTCCACCCCTCCCACTCTCTCTTAGCCAAAGAGCTCCCAGACTGTCCCTGCCTTAAAAGCAGTACTTTGAAAAGTGTAATTCATGATAAAAATGCAAGATATTGTCAGTTAATCCTATTCCTACAATACTATGCGCACTGAAACTTGAACTTTGAGTATTTCTAATGTGGGATAATACAGAGGTTGGCAACCTTGGAAACTGGCTATAGTTTGATCCAAATGAATTAATAGCCTCATTTATTTGGTTTGCTGTTTGTTCAGAACAACTTTAATGTCCCTGAAGTGGTGTGATGGAGTGAATGTGCCTGCTCACTAGAGCCCACCTCTGAAGTTTTGGGTGTTTTGGGAGCCAGTTGTTAAATGCAACTATTACTAAAATTAAATTAAAAAATAAATCAAACTATATAAACCCCACAATTAAATTAACCATATTAGAAAAAGCAGTACTCACCACAATCTAGTTATTTCCCTACGTTTTACTATAATTTCTGCTGTTGAGATTATTTATATCTGTTGTATCTGAAATACTGTATAATGGCTTACTATTGTGAATTTCTTCTTAACTTGGCATTCAGTGATGTCAGCTTGAAATCAGCCTTTCTGGATGTATTTACACCAGGGAAATTGCAGAAGCTACAAACATGTTTTTTTTTTTTTTTTTTTTCCTAGAGCTGGTTTTCAAACACTTACCCAGCACACCACTAATGTTACCATCATACCAACCTTGAATGTTTCCAGCAAGGCAACATACCCCTTACTTGCAGGGCTGCCCTGGTTTTTCTCCCCGCAACTTTGTTTTAGCTAACAGAATCGCATATTGTATGATTTCCCACTCAGTAGTTTAAGTTTTACTTTGATTTTTGCCAACTTGTCTTGCTTGGTGTTTCTACTTAGAACTGGCCTCCAGCAGAAAGACAGGAACAAGTCACTTGGTTTTGAAATTGCCCTTGGAATATGGTTCCAGAGGGAGTAACACATGATTGCCATACAGTTTAACAGGCTTAAATTAATAATTTGATTTTTCTCTAGAAAATATGAAATCTGAGGTATACCACGCTAGTCGTTGAAAGGCTCTATTAGCATATAGAAGATTTGCACGAAGGACCATGAAAAGATAAAAGAGAAAATGTTTCTAGCTGTGTGTTTTGTTTTGTTTACATAAATATTAGAAGAAAATTGGAGGTTGTTTTCTGTTTGCTCCATTCCCATCCACATTTTAATCAGCTATCATGTGTATACCATCCAGAGGTTGGTGTTTTGAGAATTTCACTTACAGTTTGTTCAACTCCCCATTGGGTCTTCCAACTGCAGTTGTGTTGTCCTTCTGTTTGCCATAGAGAAAGTCAAGTCCAGTTCAGTGCCTACCATGAGAGATGCCACATATCGTATATGGGTATGGCTGTGTGATAAACTGGAAAATGATAGTGCAGTATTAAAAATCTTTGCATATCAGGAGTGACACCAGGTCCAGGTGCACTTCAGTGGACTCTAACCAGGGCAGGTGGATGTACATGTTGAGTGTACACATGGCTTTGGAAGATTCTGCGTTCATTCATTCATCATATTACAAGATAATTAAAAAAAAAAACCCCACACATTATGGGAGTGGAGCAGCAGAAACGAATCTGACTAGTATCCATGAGGATGTGGGTTTGATCCCTGGCCTCATTCGGGGGCGGGGATGTGACGTTGCCATGAGCTGTGGTGGAGGTCACAGACGTGGCTCCGATCTGGCATGGCTGTGAGTGTGGCATAGGCTGGCAGCTGTAGCTCTGATTCAGCCCCTAGCCTGGGAACCTCCATATGCCTCGGGTACAGCCCTAAAAAGCAAACCCAAACAAACTATATTATGTATTCCTTTGGTCTTTTCTTTTTCTTTTCCCAAGTGAAGGATCTTATTTATTATCTCTATACCTGTTCATATGTGTAGACAGTGATGTGAATTCGTGTCCCCGAAGTCTTTCCCAGTCTTGGAGCACATGCTGAGCGTCTGATGTTTCCTAAAATCGTGGAGCTGAGGGTCTTCGGACGATAGAGTTAGTAAACGTGGTGCAAGTGGCATGCTGTGTGTTGACTTCGTCTTCCTAGGAAGTATGGGAGGGAAAAGGTGTCCAGAGTAAGAAAACAAAGCCCTGTAGGCTTTCCCAGATAACTGAAGAATGCACTGAACCTGCCCTCTTGCTAGCGCTGTTCTAAATGAGCTCGAGGTGGTGGTACAGCTGGTTCTGTTGTCACACACAGCTCCAGGCCAACCTTTTCAGTTACAAGGTGTTTTATAATCCTCTTGGCTCTTCACATGATGAATTGGAAGGCCTCTTTGGATTCCCGTGTACTTAGGTTTAATTTTCCTGGCCCTGCTTTTCTCCCCCCACACCCCAGACCTTCCAAATAGATACCCACTGGTGTTAGGGGAGGCATCCTCCCAGAGCAGTTGCCAGCCTCCCGGCCCCTCATGCTATAGGAAGAGATGGACTAGTGTTGGGACAGCTCCAGTTCTTTTAAGTGGTCCCCGAGTTAGGCCTCAGTGCTGTGTAGGTAAATTCAGTCCAGAACACGCAGCATCTTTATTGGAATTTGTGCATTCGTCTCTCACAGCTGTGGAGAGTTTAGACTAATCACAACTCTCCCTGGGATACTATCATCTTTGTAATTTGAAAAAGGATCAGGAGCCTGCAGGCTTGGAACATCTTGAGAAAACTCTGGCCCTGACATACATCATCACACGTGGGGGACACCACTCACGGCATCATCACAGAGAGCTGAAGAATGCTGAAATCAAGTATTTCTCTGGCATGATTTCAAATGGCCTGAGAAATCTGAGAACTGTTTTTTTTTTTTCTTTCTTTTTTTTTCTCACTGCAAACCAGATTCTTTCCTCTTCCATCAACGCTGTTGCTGTCAATGTGTCCAACGTTAGGTGCCAGAAATGAGGATAGCCGTTTAATGATACCAGTGCCGAGGTTCACAGGGCCGCTGCTGGGGGTCTTGCAAGAATCTGTTAGGGTGTCTTTTGAGCCACAGACACCTTCCGAAGGCGTGCACCTCTTTACTCGTTCTACTTTCAGTCCATTTCTCTTCAGCAGTCCAAACAAAACCTGCCACTTTTTGCCAGCCCTGCTCATGCTTTCGGGCCCCTCAGACACTATTTTTCATGGACCCCCACGTGTCCATATGGTAGGGCAAGGCTCAAAGTTGGTATTTGGGAAGTAGCTTCTGACAACCCCGAGGCCTAGTGAACTATAGTCATTTGTTCAAAAGGCCAGGACTCACAGATATGCTTGAAGAGGCAAATACAATTTTTGATCCCACCTAAATGGATCTTTTGTCACCATCCACATAGCAGCCACCAAACAGATCAGCCTGAGCAGACAAGTGCTAACGTATGTGGCTCAAACCCGTCAACCCTCTAAGGAGTCAGTGGTCCAGCCTTTGTTTGAGGCTTTGACATTAAAGTATTGTTTTCACTTCTACAGTTCTATGAGTTCAGCTCCCTCTTCCTTCCTCCTTGTGGTGTATCTTTTTTTTTTTTTTTTTTTTTTTGCTTTATGCTTTTCAGCCTTGAGAAAGTTACACCTGGTTGAAGAAAAAGAAGATAGGATCATTGGGGAACTCTGTGGGGGAGGAGGAATTGCAGCCAGGCATTATAATGAAAGCAAAGTGAGAACCAAATTGATGGAGACCATCAGATGAGCCTTAGGTTTAGTGCTTTGCAGTTGTCCATGTCCCTAACTAGCCAGAGGGCCCCTTAGGAAGGAACCCAGAGTTTTAAGCCAACAGGTTAACTTGGTCTCCTCAGTCACACTTTCACATATCACCCCATCTTTATAGCTTTAAAAAAAGATGCCTGTAGGTTTCTGAAAATCCGAAAGCTCTCCACCTACATGAAAAGCTCACGGAAGTCCCTGAGGACAAAGTCGGCAGAGTTGTCTCCCTTATAGTGAGCTGCCCAAAGAATATGAGGGGGCTGGAAAGGACTTTAGTGATTATGTATGAAACTTTCATTTTACAGATGAAGCAGTCAAGGCCAAAGAAGTGAAGCAATTTAGAAATTCTTTGATTATTAAGAGATTTTATTATATAGTCTTATTTCATTATCATGCTGGTTATTCTGGATAAGGCTATTTCTAGCAACTATAAGATTAATGATGTAAATATAATATCAAATTACCACATCTTGGAATCTTTTCATGCTTGGATTGACATACTAATAAAAGCCATCTTATGCCCTCAAGTTCTTTTACCTCTGGTTGTCTCTGTCATTCTAAGGTACCCACTGCTCTATAGTTTTAGTGATTTTGTCAAGACCTCATATTACCTACGAGGACACAAGCTTCTGAAGGACAGGGGCTGGAACTGATGCGTCTCTGTTTCTCCTATAGTGCTAGGGAGGACAGGGGAGAAGTATGGCTTTTGAGAGCATCTAAATGGAATTTTTTTTTTTTTTTTAATGGCTACAACTGTGGCATATGAAATTCCCATGTTGGGGGTAGAATTAGAGCTGCTGCTGCAGGCCTACACCACAGCCACACTGGATCCAAGCCACATCTGTGACCTACTCTGTAGCTCATGGCAATGCTGGATTCTTTTTTTTTTTTTTTTGTCTTTTTGTCATTGCTTGGGCTGCTCCCATGGCATATGGAGGTTCCCAGGCTAGGGGTCGAATCAGAGCTGTAGCTGCTGGCCTGTGCCACAGCCACAGCAACATGGGATCCAAGCCACCTCTGCGACCTACACCACAGCTCATGGCAACGCTGGATCCTTAACCTGCTGAACAAGGCCAGGGATCGAACCTGCAATCTCATAGTTCCTAGTCAGATTCGTTAACCACTGAGCCACGGCGGGAACTCTGGCAATGCTGGATTCTTAACCCACTGAGCAAAGCCAGGGATAGAACCCACATCCTCACAGATACTACGTTGGGTTCTTAACCTATTGAGCCACATTAGGAACTCTGAAATCTTATTACAGTATTTTTGGGGGCTAGAGAACCTCATTGTTTGCTTCCTTGACCTGTAGCCTCCTCACTCTAATCTCTGCCTCCATCTTCACACTGCCTTCTCTGTGTGTCTTCTCTTTTGTGTGTCTATTTTATGATGATTCATCTAAATGCCTTTAGGACTCATCCACATTATCCAGGATAAGCTCCTCCTTTCAGGGATCTTAAGTCAATCACATCTGTAAAGATCCCATTTCCAAATAAGGTAACATTCATAGATTCCAGGGATTTGATATGGATATCTTTTTTGGTGGTGGTGGGGAAATCATTACTTAGATTACCACGAGGGTCCTGATATCTCCTGGCCCATGTTGGCCCCTCTTCCGGGGCCTCTTGTCTTTCTTGTTTCTGGCTAAGATTATGCTTGAACATGAATAAGTCTGTCTGGAATTCTGTCACCCACTTGACTATGAGCATCTCCACAGCTCACACATTCTTACTGCCTTTCCAGGCCTCCAGTTCTAGCTCCTTGGGTGTAAGTGTCAGGTTGGATCAGATCCAAGCTTGCCTTTATATACTTTGATTTTGCCTGATGGACTCCTTTCCCACAAATAAGCCCAAGGTCAGGTCCATTCTCTCATCAGCCTGGCCTTGAGGTCTCAGCATGCCTCATAGCAAGGCCTGTGTCGGGTAGAGTATTTGCGTGTCTGTAGTATAATTTATTGCACACCTGCCATATTCTGAGCTCTTTGTAAAGAAATAGGGACAGAGAGGTAAAATTACTTGCCCAAGGGTCAAACACCCTGGGTTCTCAAATTGGGTCTATGCAAAACTCATGCTCATTTTTTGTGACATACTGTATTTTGTTTTATATATATATATGTATAAATATTATATATAAACATAAATTATATGTGTTTATACTACATATAAACATATACTATGTATGTTTTATATTTGTGTATATATATATATAAATTTTCATTATTTATCTTAAGGTTATCTTCCCTCCTGCTCCTCATTAAAAAACAAAACAACAAAGGAACTCTAACTTCATTTTCTAATTACTTATAAGGCCTTCGCAGACGAACTTACTCAAACAACTTAAATCTTAAATCTTTACTTCTTATCTGTGGGGGAATCTTTCTAGTTGAGGATCGTTGAATGTACGTAACTACGCTTGCCAGTTTGTGTTATTCAACAGTTATTGCGATTTCCCACTGTGCGTGGATTCTGTCTGTACACTGTTAATGCTTTCCAGAGACCGTCTTGTGTACACATAGATGAGACCTGAGTGTGAAGGAAAACACCAACAAGTTCAATCAGCTGGAAAAGAGTCCACATTCCAAGGAGGAAGTCATGTAATGAATTTACACACTGGCCTTTGACTGAAATCCAGACCAGTATTGATGTTCTGAGTACAGTTCAACTAAGATTCCCATTGTGGCTCAGTGGTTAACGAATCTGTCTAGGAACCATGAGGTTGCAGGTTTGATCCCTGGCCTCTCTCAGTGGATTAAGGATCCGGTGTTGCTGTGACCTGTGGTGTAGGTCGAAGATGTGGCTTGGATACTATGTTGCTGTGGCTCTGGCAGCTACAGCTCCGATTCGACCCCTAGCCTGGGGAACCTCCATATGCCTTGAGTGTGGCCCTAGAAAAAGACAAGAAAAAAAAAATTCTTAGAGCCAACAGCTATTTATCACTTGGCCGTGCTAGCCTTGGTTTTAGTTCTAGGCTCTGTTATATTAGGATCTTGGATGAGACATAGAACTTTCATGTTTTTCAGTCTCCTTAGCTGTAATTCATGGCTAGGAAATACTTGATATCTTTAGCTTTCCATGGTATAATAAACTAAATAAAATTTTAAAAAGATAACTTTTTTATCTAAAGGAAAATTTCTTCTAAATTTAATGAAAGGCAGTGCACTGATGATGGTGAACTTTTGGCTTTAGAAATCACATGGGCTTGGGTTTATACCATATATCTATATTTATATATATCTATCATACTCTATATGGTCCCACTTTCTCAATTTACTACCTGAGAATGGGAGTACTTGAAGGCAATTGTTTATCTTCTTTTTTTTTTTTTCACATGTAAAAGGTTTATTTGTTTTTTTTTCATGTATAAATGGTTTATTTGTGTTTTTTATTACTCAAATGAATTTATGACATCTGTAGTTGTATAATGATCATAACAATCCAAGCATTTGAGATTCATGAGGGTGGGGAATGTGTTCACCCCATGTATACTCTCCACAGCCCAAGCACATCCCCCACCCCCCAAGCTGTCTCCTCCAGGAGACCATAAGTTTTTCAAAGCCTGTGAGTCAGCATCTGTTCTGCAAAGAAGTTTATTCTGTCCTTTTTTTAGATTCCACATGTCAGTGAAAGCATTTGATGTTGGTGTCTCATTGTATGGCTGACTTCACTTAGCATGATAGTTTCTAGGTCCATCCATGTTGCTAAAAATGCCAGTATTTTGTTCCTTTTAATGGCTGAGTAATATTCCATTGTGTATATGTACCATGTCTTTTTGATCCACTCCTCTTTGTCGATGGACATTTAGGTTGTTTCCATGTCTTGGCTGTCGAAAATAGTGCTGCAATGAACATTGGAGTCCATGTGTCTTTGTGAGTCATGGTTTTCTCTGGATAGATGCCCAGGAGTGGGATTGCTGGATCAAATGGGAGTTCTATGTTTAGTTTTCTGAGGCATCTTCATACTGTTTTCCACAGTGGTTGCACCAATGTTTATCTTCTCTGTCAGTTTCTTCATCTGTTAAAAATGGGGTTAGTAATACAGCAATTGCCTGGCAAGGATGGTGAGAGGGTCAAATGGGAGCCCAAGGTGGAGCAGAACGGCAGAGCTGCTCAAAGAACCAGGATGGCCTCTAGCAATGGACCCAAGAGGAAGAGACCATCCGCACAGCCTAGCACCTCTCTGGGCCTGCTTAACATTCCCTCTCCAAAGCCAGGGCACTACTTTGTAACAGAGAATAGAGTTCTTTTCATTACTTTAAAACAAACCCACACATCAAAGACTCCTTTGCTTGATGGAAGGTATGCCTCTGATAGTGGGGCAAGTCAGAGGGGCCTGTTGAGGGCAGAAAGAACAGGTAAATGATGTCCTAGTGTAGATTAAGGCAGAGAAAACAGGTCTCTGTTGCACAAAATACTTTCCTTTGAGTCCTGCTGCCACTACGCCAGTTTTTGTCCATTGCCAAAATCCTCAAATATCCTGGGGGTTTCTCTGCTTCCCTCCCCCCCCCCCCCCGACGCTCTTTCTGCAATCACACATCACACTTATATACTTGCACTCCTGGGAATCTTTTTAGTGCTGAGGCTTTTGTACCCTTAGACTACAGCTAACACTAAGAAATACATTTTAGATGACAGCACAGTATACACATATATCTTTCTGCTATTTCTCTCTCTCTCTGCCTGTTATCATCATCTACCTACTTACCTGTATATTGTCTATCTAAAATGAGAAAAAAGTTTTATATGTGGAGGTTTTCAGGCTAGGGGCCTAATAGGAGCTGTAGCCACCGGCCTACGCCAGAGCCACAGCAATGCGGGATCCAAGCTGCGTCTGCGACCTACACCATAGCTCACAGCAACGCCAGATCCTTAACCCACCGAGTGAGGCCAGGGATCAAAGCCACAACCTCATGGTTCCTAGTTGGATTCGTTAACCACTGAGCCACAACAGGAACTCCTGTAATTGTGTTTAATTTATGTGAGATGCATGCCAGTATTTTCTGTTCTATTCTGTTCTGTTCTATGGTTTTCATTGGGGAAAAAAGTGGTAGTCAAAACATACTTAAATAGATTTCATGACCCACAAATAAGTAGTGACCCACAGTTTGAAGTATTCCATTTTAAGAGCATCACTCTAATTATGTCCTTAGTTTCTTACTACATCTCTGATGGTCTTACATTGCCTTCCATAGTAAGTCCAAATTCCTTAACCTGGAAGGTTCCTAGTTCACCCCAGAGCCATTTCCCATTACTCCCCGCAGGAGGCAGCAGAATGGGGCCTTTGCAGTGAGATGGGCCAGAACTGAAGGCTAGTCCATGGCACTTACAAGAGCTGTGGCCTTGGACAAGTTAACTTAATTTTTTATGTCCCTGCACCATCACTTGTAAAAGGAGATAATGATGTTTACCACATTGGGCTGTTGGGAGGGTCAGATGGAGTGCATATAGTAAGCACTCAGAATACGTTGCTGGGGAGGTTTTCTGCTCAGTATGTGCTCTGGTTCCTGACACACTCCACTGTCAGCTGTTTTCCAGAAGAATTTGGTGCCTTCCTGTATCTGTGCATTTGCTCAGTCCATTACTCCTTTCCTGACCCTGCCGCCTTTTTAGGGGGAGAAACCTAATCAATCTTTTTTGACTCATCCAAAACGTCACCATTTTCGTCTCCCCTGATGAATGAATGAGAAGTGGTTCACTCCTCTCTTGAGTATCTGTGGTCCTATAACCATGTGTGGCGCTTACTGTCTGTCATAGTTATTTCTAATGTCCCTTACAAGCATTTGAGATTCATGAGGGTGGGGAATGTGTTCACCCCATGTATACTCTCCCAACGTGCATCTCCTCAAAACGCTTAGCACAAATAATATGTTGAATGATTCAGTATGTAAACTTGCTTGCTGCTTGCTGTAGGAAGCCGGGATGAGTACAGCTCTAAGTTTTCCAGTTAAACTAGAATGTTTGATAACTATGCAACTAAGGATGTATTGCCTATCTTACATTTTTAATTCCATCAAAAATAAAAATAATTCTTGGTTGATCGGAACCCTTCATATATACGCAGACTGCCCATGTAAGTGACCAGCTTGTGGCTGGTTTTGTATTAATGATATCAATATGGTTAATGATCATTCCCAGAACAATCTTGTGTACGTATGTATGTGTATGCTTTAGTTCTTGCAACAGTGCATGCTAGGGGAAAATTAGTTAGCAAGATAACAGACTTCTAGAAGAAATCCTGGCTTAAGAGTGCAGAGTGGTAGTTACAGGTACAGGCTCTGGACCTAAACCTCCTGAATTTAAGCCCTATTTAAATGGAATTAATCTATTTACTGGTTGTGCTATTTAATCTATTTAACCTTTCTATGTCTCTATTTCCTCATCTTTAAAAATGGGGGCTAATAATAGTACCTGCATTTTTAGGACTACCATGAGGATTAAAAGAGTTAATACATATGAAGTACTTATTGTATCTAGTCAGCATGTACCAGTGGAACACCGTGCATACCCTTTGTTCTAGCAATTCCATTTTCAGGCATACACCCAGTAAATATGAGTACATATATTTACCAAGAGACATTTACTAGAATGTTTACAGTAGCATGATTTGTAGTAGCCCCAAACTGGAAGCTACCCAAATTCTCATCAACAGTAGAATGGGTAAATAAAGTCTGGTATATTTACTAGAATATTTAATAGAATATTCATAGAAACTGTATATTTAATAGAATATTATATAGCATTGAAAATGAATAAATTTCATTTTCATGTACATATAAAACATGGATGAATCTCACAAGCATAAGGTAGAGGGAAAGTAGCCAGATATGAAAAAGTAAATACTACATGATCATTTTCATATAAAGATCAAAAATAGGCAAAACTAGAAAATAGAATAATGAATGCCCAGTTGGGGAGATTGGCTAGAAAGTAGAATGAGGAGAGTATCTCGGGGTCCTGAGTATATTGAGGTTTTGTGGGGTTTTTTTGCTTTTTAGGGCCACACCCTTGGCATATGGAGGTTCCCAGGCTAGGGGTTGAATTGGAGCTATAGCTGCTGGCCTAGGCTACAGCCACAGCAACACAGGGTCCAGGCCATGTCTACGGCCTACACCATAGCTCATGGCAACGCTGGATCATTAACCAACTAAGCGAGGCTAGGGATTGAACCTGCATCTTCATCAATCCTAGTCGGGTTCGTTAACCCCTGAGCCACGAAGGGAGCTTCATGGATACGTTGAGTGTTTTATTGTGGGTACTGACTATGTGGGTGTGCTCGGTTTGTGAAAATTCACCAAGCTAAGTACTTGAGATTTCTGTACTTTTCTGTATGTTCATTATTTTAAAGTTTCAAAAAACAATGTTGACCTGAAGTGAATAGACTTCCAGATATTTCTCCAGCAATATTTGGGATTGTCAGAGAATTGCAGGTTTGGTTCTGCAATGATGCCAACCATGTGCAAACCCCCACATGGCAAGGGAAGGAGAATACCTCTATATAGAGAAAAAGGAATTTGGGAGGGCTATTGTAAACAAAGTTCATGGCTTTTCATAGACTGAGTCCTTGCCAGGAAAGAAGAGGAGTCATTCTTGTTCCTGTTGGGCTCTGCTCTTGTTGCAGGGCATGGGAGTTCCCTCTTCTGGTCTCTCAAATATGTATAACTGAGGTTTCTGTTTATTAATTTTTTTACATTTCCCCCTTTTGATCAAGATGTTTCTCTAAAAGCATCTCTGATCAAGAGTCAGATTTTCAAGCTTCAGTGGCTTTTTGTCCCTCAGTGTTAAGAAGGACCTTTCCTTGGGTGTAGTGTCTCATGTCGGAGGGAAAGTACACAGATTAGAGGCTTATTAAGGTCACATTTGAGTAGCAAGGAGGGGTAGGAGGGAGTACTCTCAGGTACTTTTAATCTGAAGTCCATATGTTATCAAGATTAAAGACAGTAGAGAACATCTGAAGTATTATGTAATCATCAAAGGTTTGGCAACAAACTTTCAACAGGCCTGATCTGGACACTTGGGAAAGCTGTGTCATCAGATGTCATCTACTTCGGTTCCAGGAACTCTTTACTTTCAGATCACCAGATGATGTACAGGTCCAGTCAAGTTTCTTTGCTTTCTTTAGGTGTGTTTTGTGAATCCGAGAGTCTGTTCCCTGGAACATGGCTGTGTGAGGGTTGGTTAGCAGTATCTGATAGGGGCCTTTCCAGCAAGGTTGAAAAAGAGACGTCGGAGATCTTTTCCAATAGACAAAATCTCCAGATTGCAAGGTGTGATGCTTAAGGTCTTTATCTCCCAACAGCACTTGGTGAATAGATTGTTTTTACCAAAGCTTGGTTATTTTTAATAGAAGCAGTTAGGCCTTTGCAATATTAAACTATCTCTACTTTTATCATTGAGCATCAAAAGAAGCAGTTGCCAAGTTCATTGAGCATCCTGTGACTCTCTCAAAAAGTGAGAGTTTATGAATTCCAAAGATGTGAGGATCTGAGATTTAGAATCACCAATGGTAATGTTTTGGGCCAAGGTATTTGGAGGGCTTCTAGATATTTTGCCAATTGAGTATTTTAAAAAGGCTTTTTGGCCATGCCCATGGCATGTGGAAGTTCCTGGGCCAGGGATCGAACCTGCACCAAAACAGGTGCAGGATCGAACCTGCACCAAAACACAAGCCACTGTAGTGACAGTGCTGGATTCTTAAACCACCTTGCCACAAGAAAGCCCCACCAATTGAGCCTTAATAATGCCATTAGTGTGTTTGAAATACCAGAAGATTGAGGGTGAGAAACATAATGAGTCATAAAACCAGAAAACAGTGCAGACTTGTTGAAGTACCTGGCCAGTAAAATGGGTTCTTCAGTCACTATGAAGTTTTAGAGGAATTCCCCATGTAGGGATAATCTTTTCCAAAAGGGGCTTTAGCCACAGGGGAGGCAGTAGTCTGAAAGGGAAGGCTTTAGTCTAGTATGAAAACATACATACTGTGACTGAACCATATATATATATATTTGTCTTTTGAGGGCCGCATCCCTGGCATATGGAAGTTCCCAGGCTAGGGGTCCGATGGGAGCTGCAGCTGCCAGCCTACGCCACAGGCCACAGCAACGCCAGATCCGAGCCTTGTCTGCAGCCTACATTGCAGCTCACAGCAACGCTAGATTCTTAAACCACTGAGCAAGGCCAGGGGTCGAACCCATGTCCTCATGGTTTTTAGTCAGGTTTGTTGCCGCTGAGCCACAACGGGAACTCCCACTAAACTATATTTATATCCATTAGACAGAGGAAGTTGTATGAAATACATTTGCCAGACCTTGAATGGTATAGGCTGTTTAAAATGTGGGAATAGTACAAACAGGCTTCTCTGGGTTGGGTTTCAGATAGGTGGGACAAGAAAGGTAGGCACTTTTTGTGGACTTGTTAATATTTCCCCACCAATATTGGTTCAAGAAGGCTAGCATTTTGTCAGTAGACTAATGGTTTAATGCATATACAGTGGTGAAGAGCAGGAATTTAATCTCCCGTAAGACTGGGTTGTCATTTGGTACAATGACAGAGTTTTTCCTTTTTATCAAATCAACAATTGTTGAATTTCCAATCTTTTTTTCCCCTTGAGGCTAATAGTTGGGCTTCTCTAAGCCAGTTTTTCTAAATTATCATTTGGGGAAATATCCTTTTGGATCCTGACAGAAGCTTAGCTCTTGTTGGTCCCTTTAAGGGAATATTATTGAGGAAATATTAGCAAGGAGGTTTCCTTTAGCTTCCAGAGAGTCAAGTTTAGAATGCCCTGTTTTTTGCCGCATCTGGGGCATGTGGAAGTTCTTGGGCCAGAGATTGAACCCACGTGCAACAGTGACAATGCAGGATCCTTAACCACTAGTCCACCAGGGAACTCCCTAGAATGTCTTGGAATTTTAACAATCACTAAAGTGGTAGATAAAGGTCTTGTATTTAGTAATTCCTGAAAGTAGGTGCCATTTTAAATTTTATTTCTCCTGGAAGTAAGACAGTTACATTGCTTCCACAACATTGCTAAATCATGAGCTACTCCAAAAGTGTATCTACTGTCAGTATAAATCTTGGAAGTTTTGTCCTTGGCTAAAGTACAAGCTGTGTAAGAGCAGATAATTCAGCCCATTAGGCTGGGTAGCCATAGGTAAAGATGTTGTCTCAAAACCTCAAAAGGAGTTGTAATAGTTAGTATACTAAGCAGAATATTTTCTATTTTCACTTTTTTTTTTCCCAGGGCTGCACCCGTGGCATACGGAGCTTCCCAGGCTAGGGGCCTAATCAGAGCTACAGCTGCCGGCCTCCACCAACAGGATCCGAGCCTCATCTGGGACCTGCACCACAGGTCATGGCAACTCTGGATCCTTAACCCACTGAGCGAGGCCAGGGATCAAACCTGCATCCTCATGGATACTAGTTGGATTCATTACCTCTGAGCCACAATGGGAACTCCTGTTTTCACCTTTCAAATAAGTGCCATCAGTGAACAATTAGAAATCAGCATTAGCCAAAAGAATTTCCTGCATATTTTCATGAGGAGTCAGGAAGTGGTCCGTTGGTGTTAAGCAGTCGTGAGAGACTTTGCCAGTGACAGAGGAGAGAAGAGTAGCAGGGTTAAGGTTATTGTAAAAGAGTTATGTGAGGAGCAGTTAACAAAAGGACTTCATAGGAGACAACTGGCTGAGAAATATATTGACTGTGATGAGAATCCAGGGGGGCTTCTACTGTGTGATATATACAAATGGTGGTAGGGGTCCTACAGTGATTTTCTCGGTGGCCTTAACCAAAAGGATAGTGGAGGTAATGGCTCTAAGGCAAAAGGGGTATCCCCATGTCACAGGGTTCAGTGGCTGGTTATAATCCCCTATGGGTCAGTGGTGGTAGAACTCCAAGGTGAGAACTCCAAGGGCATCTCCTCCCTTTTCATACACAACAATGAAAAATGGGATTTGATAATTGGGATGCCCAAGGGCATGTAGGTTCATCAGACTCTCTTTTAAGACCCTGAAAGCTATGTCTTTGGTTCTTCCTATAGAACTGGGTCAGGGTTATTTTTGGTTAAATATATCACGGTTTGGCCATAAGAGAGAGATTTGAAATCTAATTTCAGTAATAACTGGCCCAAGAAAACCTTGAAGCTGGCACTTAGTTTTGGGTGTTTGGAAACTCAGGACACTATGAAGTCTGTCTGGATCCAGGAGTAGCCTTTGTTCTGATATAAGATACCCTAAATATTGAACCTGGGTTTCGGCAAAACTGCCGTTTTTCCTTGGCAACTCTGTGTCCCTTTAAGGTGAAAAGCTTTAGCAAGTGGATGCTGCCCTCCTTTCAAGAGGCTTGAGAATACTGAAGAAGCAAATCATCTACATATTGCAACAAAGTAGAGACCTTTACGTCATCCAGATCAACTTTCAGGATTTGTGAAAAATAAGGACTCAGTAAAACCCTGAGGCCTTACTGCCCAGGTGAATTGTTATTCTTCGCAAATGAAGGTGAAAAGGTATGGGCTAGCGTCATCCCTGGAGTACTAAAGAATGAACTGCATAAGTCAATTTCAGTGAAGAAATTCCCTCTGGTGGGATGTTAGTAGTATATGAGCTTTAGGAACAAGAGTGTCTAGGGGTAACGAGGTTGTTTATTGCTTGGAGGTCCCCGATAAACCTCCGTCTTTTGTGCTTAGGTTTACTGACCAGTAAAAGGGAAATATTACAGGGATTGGTTTAAGAGATTACGAGACCTTGAGCCTTATAATCTTCTATTATGGATTTTATGCCTTGAATTTCTTTTCTTTTTTTTTTGTCTTTTTGCCTTTTCTAGGGCCGCTCCCGCGGCACATGGAGGTTCCCAGGCTAAGGGTCCAATCAGAGCTGTAGCCACTGGCCTACGCCAGAGCCACAGCAACGCGGGATCCGAGCCACGTCTGCAACCTACACCACAGCTCACGGCAACGCTGGATCCTTAACCCACTGAGCAAGGCCAGGGATCGAACCCACAACCTCATGGTTCCTAGTCAGATTCGTTAACCTACTGCACCACGACGGGAACTCCTTTCATTTTTTTTTTTTATTACTCAATGAATTTATTACATTTATAGTTGTACAATGATAATCACAATCCAATTTCATAGGAGTTCCAACTCACAACCAAAGCATATCACCCCACCCCCCAAACTGTCTCCTTTTGGAGACCATAAGTTTTTCAAAGTCTGTGAGTCAGTGTCTGTTCTGCAAAGAAGTTCATTCTGTCCTTTTTTTTCAGATTCCACATGTCAGTGAAAGCATTTGATGTTGGTGTCTCATTGTATGCCTGACTTCACTTAGCATGATAGTTTCTAGGTCCATCCATGTTGCTAAAAATGCCAGTATTTCGTTCCTTTTAATGGCTGAGTAATATTCCATTGTGTATATGTACCATGTCTTTTTGATCCACTCCTCTTTGTCGATGGACATTTAGGTTGTTTCCATGTCTTGGCTATCGAAAATAGTGCTGCAATGAACATTGGAGTCCATGTGTCTTTGTGAGTCATGGTTTTCTCTGGATAGATGCCCAGGAGTGGATTGCTGGATCAAATGGGAGTTCTATGTTTAGTTTTCTGAGGCATCTCCATACTGTTTTCCACAGTGGTTGTACCAATTTACATTCCCATCAACAGTGTAAGAGGGTTCCTTTTTCTCCACACCATCTCCATCCCTTATTGTTTCTAGACTTTTCGATGATAGCCATTCTGGCCAGTACAAGATGGTACTTCATAGTGGTTTTGATTTGCATTTCTCTAATCATGAGTGATGTTGAACATCTTTTCATGTGTTTTTTTTGCCATCTGTATGTCTTCTTTGGAGAATTGTCTGTTTAGATCTTCTGCCCATTTTTTGATGGGGTAGTTTGTTTTTTTGGTATTGAGCTGCAGAAGGTGTTTATAAATTTTGGAGATTAATCCCTTGTCAGTCGATTCATTTGCAAAGATTTTCTCCCATTCTGTGGGTTGTCTTTTCATTTTGTTTAGGGTTTCCTTTGCTGTGCGGAAACTTTTAAGTTTAATTAGGTTCCATTTGTTTATTTTTGTCTTTACCATCATTACTCTAGGAGATGAATCTGAGAAGATGTTGCTGTCATTTGGTTTATGTTGGAGAGTGTTTGGCCTATGTTTTCCTCTAAGAGTTTGATAGTGTCTGGTCTTATATCTAGGTCTTTAATCCATTTGGAGTTTATTTTGGTGTGGGGTGTTAGGGAGTGTTCTGATTTCATTCTTTTCCATGTGGCTGTCCAGTTTTCCCAGCACCACTTATTGAAAGGCCTGTCTTTTCTCCTTTGTATCTTCTCGCCTCCTTTGTCATAGATTAGTTGGCTGTAGGTGTATGGGTTTAATTCTGGGCTTTCTATCCTGTTCCACTGATCTATCTTTCTGTCTTTGTGCCAGTACCGTATAGTTTTGATGATTGTTGTTTTGTGGTATAGTCTGAAGTCCGGGAGCCTGATTCCTCCAGCTCAATTTTTCTTTTTCAGGTTGTCTGGCTATTCTGGGTCTTTTGTGCTTCTAAACAAACTTTAAAATATTTTGTTCAAGTTCTGTGAAAAATGTCCTTGGTAATTTGATAGGGATTGCATTGAATCTGTAGATTGCCTTAGGTAGTATAGTCATTTTGATAATATTGACTCTTCCAATGCAAGAGCATGGTATGTCTTTCCATCTATTTGTGTGAATTTCTTTTTCTTACAAAGTTTTGATTAATTCTGGGGAGAGATTTTGAGGTATCTGTTTGAATTCTGATGGGAGGTACACTGTGAATTTGCCAACATTAGTTGGAGATTTTTCCCATAAGAGAAGTGAGAGCTGGAGTTTCCGTCATGGCTTAGTGGTAGCAAACCAACTAATCTTCATGAGGATGTAGGTTTGATCCCTGGCCTTGCGCTGTGGGTAAAGGATCAGCTATTGCCGTGAGCTATAGTGTAGGTCACAGACACAGCTCGAATACCATAGCGTTGCTGTGGCTGTGGTGTAGGCTGGCAGCTGCAACTCTGATTAGACACCCCCACCCCCAAAAGTGATAGCTGATTTAGTAGAACAGATGATCAGTGTTTCTAGAATTGGCTCTAATAACATTAGTGATTGAAGAACTAGAAGATGTCAAAGGGTAATTTTGTTCACCTGGTTGGTTACTTTGATGACTACTGTAAAATTTTAGGTTTATTTCCCCCTTTTGGGAAAAAGACATTCCAGTATGATACTTCTCTAAGAAGTCTCTACCTAATAAACGCATAGGAAAAGGGTGTGTATGTTTTAAAGGGCCTAAACAAAAGGGAATATATTAAGAGGACCATTTTGAAATTCATTAGAGATCCTCACTATTTGAACTATTTCAGTACTCCAAGGTAAGGGCTGTTTTAAAGTAGTAGGGTTGAGGGAGTTCCCTTGTGACTCAGGAGGTTACAAACCTGACTAGTATCCATGAGGATGCAGGTTCTATCCCTGGCCTTGCTCAGTGAGGTAAGGATGTGGGATTGCTGCACGCTGTGGCTAGGTCACAGACAAGGCACAGATCCCTAGTTGCTGTGGCTGGTGGCTATGGTATAGGTTGGAAGCTGCAGCTCGATATGACCCTAGCCTGGGAACTTTCATATGCCACAGATGTGGCCCCAAAAAGCCAAAAAAAAAAAAAAAAAGGAGTAGGGTTGAGTTAGGACTGGAGGAGAATCTCCAATCTGGAGAAATGTTTCCGCAAGCTGATTAGGAGGGAGAATCAGGAAGGGCCCCCGTAGTTCTTTGGACGCCCATCATTGAGAACTGGAAGGTCATTGGAAAGGCTAGTTAGAGGGCTGAAGATGCCTAAAGTGCTTAAATGTGTAAGATCTCTCTTCCAGTACTCTGGATCTTTGCAATAATGGCAGAAAGTAGGAAGATTTTGGTTTCATTTAGGAGCCTTCATTTGTGAGAGTCGAAGATTACGAATTTTGACAATCTTCCTTTGAGACTCATCTGGGGTACACAAGAGCTGTTTTATGAGAGTAACTAAATCTGGAATGGAGATAGTTTCCCATTCCATCCAGGTCCTTTTTACTAGAAAGGAAAGGTCCTAGTTCAACCCATTAATAAACAAAGAGTAAAAGCAGAATTTTCCTTAAAAATAATCTGGAGTTGGTTGTAATAATTATGAACAGGTACATGAGATTTTTGTGTGCAATCCTGAATTTTATTCCAATCAGCAGGCTTTGTAAACACTGTAGGCATTGCTCGATTAAGTCATCTAGCAGTTGCCCAAGCCTGACCATGCATAAGCAGGCTGGTCTCTCAGCTGTAATTCTAGAAACCATTCAGGATTTTCTCACTTAGGGATTTCCATCCAATGTTGAGCCAGGCTTTTGCCAACAGGCATATGAACTAGGTGATGTAAGTCAGAGAAACCAGGTTGATAAGTTTGAATGACTATAAATAAATTTCTGAGAAAATCTGTGAGAATCTTTGGTTACTTTGGGAAAATCTTTGACTGTGGCTTGCAGTTCAGCTTTAGTCCAGGGAGTATGAGAAATTAAGGGCTTAGGAGTTCCTGTTGTGGTGCCACAGAAATGAATCTGACCAGTATCCAGGAGAATGCAGGTTCAATCCCTGACCTTGATCAGTGGGTTGGGGATCTGGCATTGCCATGAGCTGTGGTGTAGGTCACAGATGCAGCTCGGATCCCGGGTGGCTGTGGCTGTGGTGTAGGCTGGTATAGAAAGGAAGGAGGAAGCTGGTGTTGGAGGCAGAGTGTGGAGTGAGGTGCAGAGAAAGAAATGAGATGGCTCTGGAGGTGCAGCCTGAGTCAGAGAAGCCTAGAGCCTTTGGGAACCACTTTATTTTTCTTTAATCAGTTGTTTGCCCCAGTTAATCTTAAAATCTTACTTTGTAGTAGAGCAAATTTAGACTCATTGGGAAGCCTCAAAATACCAATTGAGATAAGTATTCCATTCAATTTTTTTTTTTGTCTTTTTGCCATTTCTTGGGCTGCTCCCGCGGCATATTGAGGTTCCCAGGCTAGGGGTCCAATAAGAGCTGTAGCCACCGGCCTATGCCAGAGCCACAGCAATGCGGGATCCGAGCCGCGTCTGCAACCTACACCGCAGCTCATGGCAATGCCGGATCCTTAACCCACTGAGCAAGGCCAGGTATCGAACCTGCAACCTCATGGTTCCTAGTCGGATTCGTTAACCACTGAGCCATGACAGGAACTCCAATTCTGGACATTTTTGAACTCTTGTAGTCCAGTCTGGTTTTAAGGAAATTCAGTTTGAGGACTTCAGAAAGATCCCCATAATGGCTGTTGGTATTCTAGATTGCCTTTATTCAGGTTGGTCTTTTTGGTTAGATAGGAATGTGTATGAGGAATGACCTTGATTTTTAAACATAATGTGGCTGGAGTCATTGTGTGTGGGGGTACCCTTAAAATATTTAGATAACGGGGTCCCATTTCTCAGAGGGTTTTCTCTAGTGTAAAAGAACAGTTTTCGAACAGCTTACAGCACGTTTCAAACAGCTTGCAACCCTGGATACCAGCTGTTTCGAAGGAAACAGCTTGGTCCTGGAGGAGGAGCTAGGTGTAGGCTTTTCTAGCCAGTTTCCTAAGGAATAGGCTGAAGGTTGAATGGCCATCATTTCCTTTGAAGCAGCTTCTTCCTGAAGGATGAGGCATTTTCAGCCAGTTTTTCTTGAAATAGTTTGGCCTCAAGATCACACCAAAGTGCTAAGTGAGTTCTCATATACAAAACAAGGCCTTATCAGAAAGGTGAAACCTTAACATAGATCCCAAGTGAAACCTGGAAGTCTTCAAGTGCAAAGAGGGAGTGAGCTTGGGTTGAGGAGAAAGATGTACCTGCACACTTCAGAATTGATGAGAAAAGTAGGGAGGGACAGTGGGCTCAATTGTAGATATTGCACCTGTTTGTCCACCAGACCCAGAGCTGTCAGGGGTCTTCTCTGGTCCCTGTATGGGCCACTAAAATGTTGACCTTAAATAGACTGCCAGGTATTTCTCGAGCAAAGATGGGTTGATTCAGGATCAGCAAAGAATTGCAATTCAAAGTCTGTCAACATGGAAAGCCATGAACAAGTCCCTGTGTGGCTGAGGAAGCAGAACACTTTTTATGGAGGGAAAGGGAAGTTGGGAGGACTAGAGGAGGCAAAGAGTCCATGGCTTTTCATTTTCTGAGTCCTGGCCAGGAAAGACGACAAGTTGTCCTTGTTCCTGTTGGGCTCTGTTATGGTGGCAGGGTGTGGGAACTTCCCCTTTTTGGTCTTTCATTTCTATTGAATTGAGATTTTTGTTTATTAACATTTTTAAGCACACAGTGAATAAAAAGTGCTTAATAAAGGCTAGATATTGTTATTATTTTATTATTAACCAGAAAGACCAAGTTTTGAATCTTGGCTCTGTGGTCATTGAGAATAAGGGATTTCTTAAACTTTCCGTTTCTAACACAATAAGCAGAAATAATGATACGTGTCTTGCAGAGATGTTAAATGTTACTGAAAACTGTTGAGATGAGGCATTCCCATTGAAGCTCAGCTGCTATGAACGGGACTAGTGTCCATGAGGATCTGGGTTCAATCCTTGGCCCTGCTCAGTGGGTTAATTATTCAGCATTTCTGTGAGCTGTGCTGTAGGTCACAGATGCCGCTCGAATCCTGAATTGCTGTGGCTGAGGCGTTGGTCGGCAGCTGCAGCTCTGATTTGACCCGTAGCCTGGGAATATCCACGTGCCACAAATGCGGCCCTAAAAGCAAACAAACAAACAAAAAACCCCAGAAAACAAAAAACCTGTTGAGAATGAGATTTTTTTAAAAAAATGGTGCTAGCCTCTTTAATATCTAGCAACAGCTTTGGAGAAGATTTTTATTATAATAGGAAAAATTAGGGAGTTGGTAGTTTTTACAAGTGGCCAAGGAAAGGGATAAAGTCCTTGGCCCTTTGCTTTTGAGGGTTAATGTTATTAGATATTGAAGTATTGCGCTGAAAATTTTGGAAATTCAGAACACCAAGGGTCCTCGAATGGAATTCACCATGGTTGTGTCTGGTCCAGATATAGGGTTGGGTCAGGGTTTCATGGGACTCTGGGGTGGTGAGAAGGGGTGGTTCTCCAGCACTTGGGTGAGGCAGGACGTTTCTACACCCAGCCAGCTGGCATAGTTTCATGTTTAGAGATGATGACTCAGTAGATGCATTTGATTCGAAAGGATGGGTGGAGACTTGACTGTGGCTGTGAGAAGCAAAAGCTTCTCTATGACGGGGATAATCAGGTGTTGGAACGAGTGGGACCAGCGTTTGGTATGCCCATGAGGTAGCTGCCAAAGCAGTGGGATAGGTGAGCTAGTGGAACTTTCTAATTATTTCTCTCACCTAGCTGGAAAGGTGACTCTTTGGAAATTTGGATTGGAAATATGGTTGACTCTTTAGAACTGAGAAAGGCCCTAGGATGTTGTGCTCTATAGGGCTGAAAGAATGGGAAAGGCCTCAAGGAAGGAATTCCAGACTCCTGCTGGCAAGGTCTTTGGGCCTCAAGCAATTTACCAGAAGAATAGAGTAAATGAAACCGTATTTGTATCCTAAGCTTGAGAAGCATATGTCATTGGTTAGTAATAACTGTAATAATAGCTGTCATTTATTGGGCACTTACTATGTGTCTGGCATGAAGACTGATCTTTGTTCACCAAATTTTATCCTCTCCTTCTTCCTCGATTTGACTAGACTAGCTGTCCTAGCATCCTTTGAGTTAGATGTGGCCCTGTGACTAAATTCAGGAAAGAAACACTGTGCAGTGCTTGTGGTCTTAGGTCTCAGCACCATAGAAGGTTTACTTCCAATGCTCTCCTTCTCTGCTGCTGGCTGGAACCCAGACTGGTCCAGCTTTGACGGGGCGGATGTTAGCAATGTCCTAAGGGATGACAGAGCAACATAGAGAAAGGAACCTGGATCCCAAATGACTGCGTGGAGTAGGACTTCACTGTTACCGTGGACTGTTAGCCCTGGAACTGTAAGGTGAGGAGAAATAAGCTTCTTTGTCATCTGAGCTTGTGTTTCTCAAACATCTTTAACATCTTATTAAAATGTAAATCTTGATTCAGTAGGCCTTGAATGGGGGCTTGAGGGGGACTTCAGGTTCTGCATTTCTAACAAATTCCTGAGTGTTATTAATGGTATTGGTTTAGGATCTATAGTTAGGCCCCTCCTCCAGGAATTCTGATTTAATTGGTTGCAGTGAGGTTCTGCAACAACTGATAAAAGAAAAACAAACCCAAACAATAACTTTACCCAGATGATTTCGATCTATGAATAAGGTTAAGACCCACTGCATGGGAGGAACATTTTCTGAGGATGCAGGAATCCTTTCCTGGTGCCCTTCAGCCAAGGAGACAGTTCTTTCTGGCTCTTCTAAACAGCCTTGTCATCCTGTCTTCTTATTTATTAACCACTTATGGATATGCTTCTGGTTGCTTGTCTGCACTGCTGGGAGTACTTGTCTTCCTAAACTTCAGTTCAGCCAGAAACTTTTGGTTTTTTTTTTTTTTTTTTTTGACATCTTGTTTTGGATGCTGAGCTTTGTCTTTGAACAAAATAATTCAAGATGACGATGTATAGAGAAGCTGATTGTTGGCTCTTTCCAAAATCTGCCTTTAGGGACCACATATTGAACATTTGATCTTCAGCCCTGCAGCAGTGGTCTAACTTGAGGTTTCAGCCCTAAGACAGACAGACGCTCGCCATTACTGAGATGGATGATGTAATAATTAAACTACTATTCTGTGCAATCAGTTTCAGTTGAAGGCTCCAAAGCCTTAAGAACATCTGGTGGCAATTTGTAGTTAACACAACATTATTTTGCATTTATTAAGTGTTAATAATGCAATAGGTGTTCAGTCCCTGTTTAGAGGTCAAGAGAGGGCAAGTGTGTCCCCTCCAAAAAAGAATGTGAGGCTTAAAATAGTTAAAGATTTTTCCTAAAACCCCATCTGTGTAGGTTAGTTGAAACTTCATAATTTTGGAAAAAGCTGTTATTTCTATACATTTTCTACAGTTTATACAATGTTTTTTATGTAGATGAATCTTTACTTTAGCCTTGTTGCATTGTGATATACTCAGTAGCAGGCAATTGAAAACCTGACTCAAACTGCATTAAAGAATAAGAAAAGTTGTGATTGTCTTAACTCTGAATCCAGGGGTGTCATGGTCTTGGGATGGTGAATCCAGCAGGTTCTCTTTCCACTCTGTCAGATAGGATATCAGCTCAAGCCAAGACACTTTCCCTCATGGTAGTAAGAACTCTGTCGGTAGCAATGGGAGCTACCCACCTCATTATTCATGTCTTGCTCAAAAGAAGAAAAATCTCTTGTCCAAGCCTGGAAGAGAAATTCTTCCCTTCTCCCTGTTAGTCAGGTTAGGTAATGAGTCCATCCCCAGGTTGGGGGTGGGGGGGCGGCCAGCGGATGGGGTGGTGACCTGCAGTGACTGGCTTGAGTCCTTGGACCAATTACCGGCAAGGAAGGGTGGGGTTACTCTGATTGGAACAGACTGGTCAGGACCCCCTCCTGGAGCTGGGTGTGGAGTCAGTTTCCCCTGGGTCACGTGGAGGGGGGGTGGGTGAATGACCAAAGCCAGATCTCTGTTAGGAAATAAGCAGAGGGGAATGGATGCTGGTAGCACTCAACAGGGTTTACTGCAAGGATTTGGTGCTAATTTACAGAGGAAAATCTTGAGGGTCATGGAAGTTGAATAACTGCCCAAGATCTCACAGTTAAATGGGTGGCAGAACGGACACTTCTGATTATAAATCTGTTGTCCACCTAGCAGCAGAACCAATCCAAAACAACAGTTAAAGCAGAGGTTTGTCTGTAGTGACTCCCCTCCCGCCCCCTCCGACTCCTCCTCTCTCATCCTCTCTCCCTTACCATTTAGAGAAAAAGTACTCTCTGGCATGGCCATGGGGTCCAGGACTACTGAGAGTGATGCTCTCGGCACTGGGCAGGCTTGCCCAGCATTACTTGTAGGGAGCAGGAGTCCCCACCGACCTTCCCCCCAACCTGGGCCAGTGTTGTGGCTGATCCAGCCCTGTGCTGCTTATTATAATCACAGGACGCACTTCAGCCAAGCCATTAGGGAGCTTTGTTCAGCAAGATTTATTACTTATGAGTCGTGGAGGGTACGAGGCACACCTGAAGTCTGCACAGCTGAGAGGAGGGAAGAGAGAGAGGATAGGTTGCAGGGTGAGGGGAGGAGAGAGAGAGGGAGAGAGAGGGAAATAGAGGGGAGAGAGAGAGAGAGAGAGAAGACTTGAGGCTCTGCCTTTGTTAATAAGGCCCTAGGGTGGAATGTCTAGGGTTTTTTGTAGGCTCACTATTGGCTAATTTAAAGCATAGCATGGAGGATTAGGTCACTGCAAGGAGGAAATAAAGTCACTCAAGTGGTCCGTTATCTCAAGTGGTCAATTATCTAAGTTACCCAGGGCTGTCTTCTGAAAGAGGGACTTTCATGGGTGAGGGCAGGCCAACTCCTCCTATGATTTTTTGCTAGTAGCTGGGTCAGACAGCTGATAGTATGTTATCAAAGGTGCACTTCTTTGAAATAGATGTCTTGGCAATCAAGAGCTTCACGTCAGGCATGTAGACTGCAGTAATGAAGATACCGTGCTGCACTGTCCTGAACCCTAGAACCTGGGGCTTCTCTTCTTCAGGGAAGGAAGGCATTAGAACTGTAAGTGGCATGTGCTAAGAACTTTAACTTTCACAAATTTTATAGCTCGTTTCTCCCTCTTTTCCTGTTTCCACTGGAGCCTCTGCTTCCCAGTGGTTTCATACTTTCTTGGAAAATACACATGGTAACATGTGCACACATGTGCATGAACCACACCCTGAATTGTTTCATTGAACAATATTTATCCATCGTCCAGAACCTGCTGTACTCTTCTAGCACGATCTCCTGTAGTCTATGTCTTATCTCAACCTATCCTATCCTATTTTATTTTTTTTGTCTTTTCGCCTTTTCTAGGGCCACTCCTACGGCATACGGAGGTTCCCAGGCTAGGGGTCTAATCAGAGCTGTAGCCACCGGCCTACGCCAGAGCCGCGGCAACTCGGGATCTGAGCCATGTCTGCAACCTACACCACAGCCACAGCAACGCTGGATCCTTAACCCACTGAGCAAGGCCAGGGATCAAACCCGCAACCTCATGGTTCCTAGTCGGATTTGTTAACCACTGAGCCATGACGGGAACTCCTCCTATTTTATTTTATAAAATTCTGAGAAAAAGGACTACATTGATTTCATGACCCTTCCATGGATCTCAATCCCTAGTAAAGCTGTCAGGGTCAACCTTTGACTGATTCTTTGGGCCTTGGCTTGGCAAGTCTTCATTCTCCCAATCTCCCCATGTACTGTCTGACTCCCAGTAAAATTTCTCAGTCTTATGTCTCATTTCCTTGGGATCCTGGCTTTGCCCTGTGACAGTTGTCACTTAGAGACGCTGACATTTAGCTCAGCCATGAGCTAATATCCTTTATTCTGCCCAACTTTCTCTGGCCCAAGAGATTATGAAAATCTGCTGGTTAGATCTGGTTAGATCCTCATCGGGCCTTGAGCTGGGTCCCTCTTGACCCAGCTATCAATTCTTGACTGTCCTTTTCTAGAACAGAGATAAAAGACTCTAGAATTTTAAAAAGCGAGTGACTTCCTTTTTGAGATTCCCTCTTCTCGTTCTGCCTCGCCCTTCTCTCTCCCTCCCTCCATCCCTTTCATCTTTTCTTCTGCTCAGAGTGAGTTGCTCAAGCGTATGACTTCGTAGCGGGTTGTCCTGCTTAAATACTAAACCTCACCATCACAAATGTTTGACGTTAGCTCTGCCTGTAGACCTGTAGCTCTGCCCAGAATCCCTGCAGAAATGCCGAGTTCGTGCAGGTTCACCAGCAACTTTCACCCCCAGAAATCAAGTCCAGTCTAGCTATCCGTAAATACATAAATCATTTTAGGGAAGGTGAAAGTTCACCTGGCCCAATATTTCTCCTCTGTTTTTGGTTTATCTTAATCCCGGTTTGCTATTTTTTTCACCACACCCTCAATCTTCTCTGTCTCCAAAAAAAGCATAACTGCCCCTCCTCAGCTTGTGCAAATTCTGTGATAGAGCCACTTTCTTCAATAACTTATTCCATATGTTGCATACACGAGCTCCATCAGGACCCTCCCTCTCCCCACTGCTTCCTCATTTTTATATGGCATCCCTCAGTGTTTGAATCATTACAAGTAAAAGGAGCAAATACTCTCCAATCCCACACCAGTGGGGCCCTTCTCTTTGGTGTGTTCCATGTGATCCATTGTTTCAGAGGTTTTGTGGGAGTTTTAACCCAGTGAGAAACAGTTGCTCTGCCTTCTCCGTCCTCCTTCCCTTGAAAGTCCCGCATGGCTTGGGAGGTGCTGCCCTTCCTGCTCGGGACACTAACCTTCCTGGGATAAAGGACAAAGAAGGCTTCCACCTTGGAGTTCTCGTCATGGCTCAGTGGAAACGAATCTGACTAGTATCCATGAGGACACAGATTCGATCCCTGGCCCCGCTCAGTGGGTGAAGGATCTGGCATTGCTGTGGCTGTCCGTGGTATAGGCCGGCGGCTACAGCTCCAATTAGACCCCTAACAGGTCCCAGAATACATAGTGAGAGAAGGAGAACCCTTTTAAAGAGCGGAAAAGGAAGTCTGGAAGGCTAGAGAAAACTGAAAAGTCCATGGCTCTTTTCATTGAGTCCTGGCTAGGAAAGAAGTCTTCCTTTTGGGCTCTGCTATCTTTATGGGGTATGGGAGCTCCGTCTTCTGATCTCTCAATTCTATTTAATTGTGGTTTCTGTTTATTAATATTTTTACACTTTTCAGGTGGGTATAGCTTTTCTTTGTGGTGAGATCTTTTCCATGCACCAATAGGCTTTATCCCCTTTCCCCTGCATATTTATGAAACAAGGGAGTGGGCTTTGCCTGCTTTGCCCTGGGGTCAGGCCCCCCTCCGCCCCTGCCCAGGTGCTGGGACCTGCAAATAGTTCACAGGGCCTGGCAGGGCTGCAGGAGTTGTATTTCATCTGTGTTGATTTGTAAGTCTGGACCTTTCTTGCAAAGGTAAGCTGCCAGGAAGCTGCTTTAGAGTGTTTGCCATGCCTCAAAGGCATGGAACCCCATGGATGTGGTCAGCCTGTAGAGGCCGTGCCAAGGTTCATGAAAGGAAGAGTGAGGCATCGTGAGTATTTTTTCACAGTACCAATTTCTTCCTTCCCTCTCTTTTTCAGTCTTTTAAAGATTTCATTGGGTTTGTTCCACAGGTCCAAACGACTACCTCTTTTGCAAAAACTCTGGCCTTATGTGCACTGATACCCGCTGATGGAGGTATTTCTAAACCAAAGGAGACTTGAGAGATTCCTCTGTCTCTGATGTGACCCTGGAGTGCATTATTTAAGTGGGTTCTTTGTTTGGCTCCATCATATAGTATTCAAGTAAATAAACTCTGATAACACTGCCTTGATAAAATATTCTAGCTCTGCTACCTATTCACTGTGGATCTTGGGGGAAGTTACTTAATCTTTCTGTGCTTTACAGCTCATCTGTAAAATGGAGCTGATAATACTACTCTCCTGAGAATAAAATGAGTTAATGCATGAGAGTGCTTAAGAAGAGTGCCTGGCACATTGTAAACACCAAAATATATTGACTGTGATTATCTGGCACCGTCATCTTCTGGCTCCATTCTCTAAACTCCCCCAACCTAGGAGCGCTTCTACAAATGGACAGTTAGGAGACATTGGTCCTTGCAACTGTAGTATTTCTTTTTTTCTTAAAAAAAAAATTTTTTTTTTCCTTTTTTAGGGTCATACTTGTGGCATATGGAAGTTCCTGGGCTAGGGGTCAAATCAGAGCTGCAGCTGCAGCCTACACCATGGCCATAGCAACTCTGGATCCTTAACCCACTGAATGAGGCCAGGAGTCAAACCTTCATTCTCATGGATACTGTGTCGTGTTCTGATGACTCCCAGCAGAGAAAACAAAAGAGATTTTCAGCCATGTCTGTGTCTCTCCAGGGCAAAAGCTAGATCACTTCCCCAGCGGCCTTAAGGGAATAGGTAGAAACCAGCTCCATCCAGTTGTCCCTTCCTAATTGCCTGTTTACTGGTCTGATTCAGTTGTTACTTTGGTATTTTTTAATTATGCTGTGACTGACTTTCCAGGTGTGTCTTTTGCTTATGCAGCTTAACCAAAATCACATTTTGGTGTAACACTTATTATAGTCATACTGGGTGCTATTGCCTGGCTTTCTAAGCTCTTTCCATACCTAATTTTTAGTTTGAATTGGTAATTTTATGAAGTGGGATAATCACTTTCTAACTCGTGCATCTTTTCTTGGGTGGACTTCCATTTTAATTTTTTTGGCAAGTGAGCAACAGATAAAGGCTGGGGTTATAGCGAAACTTGTTTTAAACACTGTGACTGAACTGAACACCAGGTTAACTGAATCTTTTACTAAATGGGCAAGTTCATTGATTAATTTATTTATTCCTTGAGTCAGCTTTCTTGAATAGTTGGTCTGTTATATAGAGCCTGCAATAGTTTTACTTCCCCAACCTTGTAAAACACAAGTATTCATTTGCTGAGGTTCTTTGTCAAGCAGTCCTTGTTCTTAAAACCCTGCCACAGGGGATATTTTCAGGTACCCTTACGTGGATTGTCTTTGCACCTTTTTTTTTTTTTTTGTCTATTTAGGGCCACACCAGCAGCATATGGAGGTTCCCAGCTAGGGGTCCAGAGCTGTAGCCTCTGGCCTACACCACAGCCACAGCAACACGGGATCCAAGCCGTGTCTGCGACCTACACCACAGCTCATGGCAACGCTGTATCCTTCACCCACTGATCGAGGCCAGGGATCGAACCTGCGTCCTCATGGATGCTAGTCAGGTTCGCTAACCACTGAGCCACAACGGGAACTCCACTGTGGAGCTCTTCTTGTTGCATGTGTGAGTCAGCTCAGCAGAATAACAGATTTGTCCGAACTACTGGATTGTTTCTCTGCCTTGAATCAATCGCCAAGTGGTTTTGACCCTGAAGGGCAAAACTTAGCATTGGTTTGTGTCCTTTATTATCAAGCGGACCAGCTACCAATTCTACAGGGACTTGGGGCAAGAGTCGTCTTAGAGCCGGGTTTATTTCTCAGCTTGGGTCTGCCGGTGTGGTGGTTCTTGGGGGGTGACTCATTTCTTATAGTTACAGGGTGTGCCTCCTGGATTTACAAGGCCTCAACATTTATTTTATTAATTTTCAGGCAGTAATAATAACTAGTACATGCCTCTTACTGCATGCAGGCACAGCTCTAAGTACTTTAGATATATTACATTTAATGCTTTCAGTAGCCCTGTGATGTAAGTTCAGTTATTACATCCACTTTACAGATGAGGAAACAAAAATTGCTCCAGAGAGATGATGATCTTGTCTGAGGTCCCATAGCAAGTGAGGGGTAATAGCCCAGGTCCCAGAGCTGGTGAGGGCAGAGGATTTAAACTCAAGCTGCCTGGTTCTAGAGTCAGAATTATTATACTCTACTGAGGGACTGACAACTTTTGATGAAACCCGAATGGAAATCAATTTATTTACACGAGATAGAATAACTCTGATAAAAAATATTGACTTTTTTCTCTGGTCACTCCTTCCCAGTGAGCAGATCCACTTGAAAAGTCCAAATCCAAATCAACGGTTGCTAGATGAGCGTAAAACCAGAACCAAGAAGTTTTTTAAAAAATCCGATTGCATGGGTAGGGAATAGGGAGCGTTGTTGGTGCCTCCGGGCTTCAGGTCACACGGCCTCAGCCGTCTTTTTCAGAGACACATCCATGTTTGGAGTCGAGAGGTGATGCTTAAATCTCGCTCCATGAAGTCTTAGGTCAGTGCCAAGAGTCTGGGACACATTTACCAGCTCCACCTTGGGAAACAGGCAGAGAAGGAGCCAAGGTGAGAAGCCAAGAGAGCTGAGAACCATGTGTGATGTGTGAGAAGGCTCCAAGCGGGCTCTGGGGAGGCATTCTGGAAGGATTTCCTGAGCTGGAGTCCAGTGTTTGCCATGGCTTTTTATATGTGCCTCTGGTGTGGGCATCCTGGGAAGAGTTAAAAGAGCTGCCAAAGAGGAGGCTTGATTTCTAGGACTGGGAAGCTGCATGGATCATCACCCTTCCTCCTTCTAGGGATGTGCTCAGAACTCCCACAGTGGTTCCAGAATCAGACCGCCTTCCCTCTTGGGTAGATTGGAGTCACAATCACATTCTTTACTCTCATTTTTTTTTTAAAAAAACTTTCTATTTTGAAATAGTTACAGATTCATAGGAAATTGTAAAAGTAGTACCGAGAAATCCTTCACCCAGCTTCCCCTGGTGGTACTCTTACCTAACTAGGGTATAGTGTCAAGCCAGGAAATTGACATTGGTACAATCCATTAGACCTTTTCCAGAGTTCACCAATTTATGTACACTTATTTTTTTGTGTATGTGAATAATTCTGTGTAGTTTTATCATATGTGTGGATTGGTGTAAACACCACCGTAATCAAGATACAGAACTCTTCCATCACCACACAGAGGTCCTTGAATTCATTTTAAAGAGGAAAAATCTACTCCTGAAAGTTCATGCTGCTGCAAGTCAATTGAGCAGGTTAGAGTTTCCTTTATATCCTTTACATTTCTTTAATATTTCTTTCTTTCTCTTTTTTTTAGGGCTGCACCTGCGGCATATGGAGGTTCCCAGGCTAGGGGTTGAATCAGAGCTGTAGCTGCTGGCATACACCACAACTCACAGCAACGCATGATCCAAGCTGTGTCTGTGACCTACACCACGGCTTATGGCAACACCAGATCCTTAACCCATTGAATGAAGCCAGGGATCGAACCTGCATCCTCGTGGATGCTAGTCAGATTCGTTAACTGCTGAGTCATGATGGGAACTCCACACATGTCATTAATATTTCTATGTGACTACATTCCATTCACCTCTAAGGACCTAACACCTCTTTTGGGTCTTTTTGACTGGATTAGGAAGTTAAGCTGCTCCCATTTTCTGCATACCCTTAGGTAAGCCACTTAAGGAGGTGGGAGATGGGTCTACTTGTGTATCACCGTCTACCCAGCACCCAGAACCAGGTCCAGAACACAGAAGACACGCAACAAACATTTCTGAAATGAATGAACTCATTCTGTCTTGATTCTTACTGTGAATGCTGTCAACAAGGGGGCCTCTCCAACCCCTCGTGAATCGGTTCCTCGATTGACCTTAACTTTTGCGAAGGTCTGACTCAATTCAAGAACTTGTATTTCATTGTTATTTTCATGGATTATTGTTATTAATGGACTACCATGCACTTTTGAACAAAGCTAAAAATTTAAGACAGTTTTTAAACAAAATCACAGGGTTAAAAATTGTCTAGCTTCAAGTGAATGTGTTTGACAAATATATACAGATACAGTTTATGCCTGCCCCTCCCTCCTCATCCATCCGGCTGGCCTATTTCTTCTTAAAGCTCTTCATTTCCCTGGGCTAAAACATCTACCAACTGAATGACATTCACATCAGCCCTTGCCCTCAAACATAAGTGCTCATGAAAATCTCATTAGCAGGGAGGTGGAGTAAATTACATCCCCCCCCCCCCACCGAGTCCCACCCATTTGAGTTTCATTATATCTGCAGCTTGGCCTTTGTTAGGTTGATGCACATCTAGTCACTGGCCACATGGATCAGAGCTCGTTTTCGTGACCAAACTGGAGTGGTTTCACCGCCATTGAGTGTCCTGGCGAGAATCACTGCTAGTTTCAGAGGGAAACTTGCAGTTGAAGGGTGGTGGGAGTGAAGAGGGATGGAAGGAAGGTCAGGATGGAACTTCACTAGGAAAATGAGGAAGAGATTTCCTTCAACTACTGAGACAGATACCTGGCTCCTCTCACTGATGCCGAAAATCCAGGCAGTTTGTTTCTGTGCCAACAAAGTACAGGCCTCAGATGGACATTGGCTGAACTGCCATTCAAGCTACTTTTCTTTCTGAATTCTCAGTTTGGGCAGAGGCATTGCCTTTTTTCCTGTGCTGATATTCGATATCTGGTTGAAATGCCCTATTTTTAGTGTGTTAATTCCTGTTGTTCTTCTGACACAGCCTTCATCTAGTGTCTGTATTCTTAAAACTAAATGTCTAAATGCAATCCTGACTTCAGGAGCCACCCCTCCTGGCTTACACCTCTATCTGTACTACCCCCCTGTTTCCAGTGGAACCTTAAAAACACCTGCTTTAGGGAGTTTTTATTGTGGCTCAGTGGAAACGAATCTGACTAGGATCCATGAGGACATGGGTTCGATCCCTTGTCCCACTCAGTGGGTTAAGGATCTGGCATTACTGTGGGCTGTGGTGCAGGTCACATACGTGGCTTAGATCCCGAGTTGTTGTGGCTGTGGTGTACGCTGGCAGCTGTAGCTCTGATTCGATGTCTAGCCTGGGAACTTCCATATGCTGTGGGTACGTCCCTAGAAAATAAGCCAAAAATCTTGCTTTAATCAAGAGCCTATGGCTGCCCATTGGATCAAGTAAAAATTCCTCATTCATAGTTCTGCTCTTTCACCTAACTCCCCACCCTCTGTCCTTTGGGTCTGTATGCTCCTTTTCTTTTCTTTCTTTTTTTTTTTTTCTCTTCACTGCCACCTTTGGCATATAGAAGTTTCAGGGCCAGGGGTGGAATCGGAGCAGCAGCTGCAGGCCTACACACAGCCACAGTAACACCAGATCTGAGTTGCATCTGCAGCTTGTGGCAACACTGGATCCTAACCCACTGAGTGAGGCCAGGATTGAACATGCATCCTCATGGACACTACGTCAGGTTCTTAACCCACTGAGTCACAATAGGAACTCCCTTGTAGGCTCCTTTGATGGTCTTCTTCACACAACATCTAGCTCCTATTAATATATACAACAAGGAAGTGGCAAGAGGTGGTGGTGAAACACATCATACTAATTTCTTGGGATGGCCCAGACTTGGCGGCTTAAACAGTAGAAACTTATTCTCTCACATTCTGGAGGCTGGATGTCTGAAATCAAGGTGTCCACAGCATCTTGCTCCTTCCAGAGGTTTAGAAGACAATTCTTTTTTTTTTTTTTTTTTGTCTTTTTGCTATTTCTTTGGGCCGCTCCCGTGGCATATGGAGGTTCCCAGGCTAGGGGTCGAATCGGAGCTGTAGCCACTGGCCTACGCCAGAGCCACAGCAACGCGGGATCCAAGCCGCGTCTGCAACCTACACCACAGCTCATAGCAATGCCAGATCGTCAACCCACCGAGCAAGGGCAGGGACCGAACCTGCAACCTCATGGTTCCTAGTCGGATTTGTCAACCACTGCGCCACGACGGGAACTCCTAGAGGACAATTCTTCTCGTCTCTTTCGGCTTCTAGTGGCTCCATGCATTACTTCTGGTGGGGGTGAAAGACAGGGGTAGGAGCAAGGTTTCCTTCCTTCCTTCCTTCCTTCCTTCCTTCCTTCCTTCCTTCCTTCCTTCCTTCCTTCCTTCCTTCCTTCCTTCCTTTCTTTCTTTCTTTCTTTCTTTCTTTCTTTCTTTCTTTCTTTCTTTCTTTCTTTCTTTCTTCTTTTCCACTTTCAGGCTACACCTGTGGCATATGGAAGTTCCCAGGCTAGGGGTTGCATTGGAGCTGTAGCTGCTGGTCTACACCACAGTCACAGTAACACTGGATCTGAGCCGTGTCTGCAGCTATGCCAGATCCTCAACCCACTGAGCAAGGCCAGGGATCGAACCTGCAACCTCATGGTTCCTAGTCGGATTCGTCAACCACTAAGCCACGACGGGCACTCCCACCCGGGCATTTTTAAAGTTCCAAACATATTTCTGGGCTCCCCCCGTGAACCAAAAATGTACCTCCTCGGTAAGCACATCATGAGTCTTTAGTTCTGTGCTGAGAACTCGAGGTTTGTGTAACTAAGGTAGACATAACTATGTTTGGAGTGGTTGCCATGATATGGGTCTAGATGGGGTAAGGCCTCTTGCCATGAGGCAAGGGGCTGCCAGGAAGTGATGGCTGGTCTCTCCTGGAATGTGTGAGGTATAAGGAAAAAACTGCTGTTTTGTCCATGGGAGCCTTGTACCCTTGGAGAATGAATGAGAGCTAAACCTTCTTCCTGCCTTTTAACCATCTTTATTTTTCTGTCTTTACTACCCTGGACCGTTTCCACTTCCCTCCTCCTTTGTCCTATCCTTCCTTCCTTTTGATCAAAGAGCAGGGGGATCTGGCCAATAATCTGATTTAATGAAATCTGCCATGCTGTTTGAGAAAATGTGACCTAAATAATTAAAAATCGTATATCATAATGTTAAATTACTAAAATGGACTCGTTATGGAAACAGCATGTGCTGGAATTTGTTAATGTGAACAAGCCCTATTTCAGCTTTGAGGAACAAGCCCAGCTTGCTGTGGGTGATGGACATCCCATAGGCCCACACAGTGAGGTGGTCAGAGGTGGATGGGCAGGCTCTCAGAAAAGATGAAGTGAGGTCCAGAGCTTGTCAAGGTCAAGGGGATCTTCTGATTGTCTTTATGGAGTTGAAGCTAATCAAGTCTCAAGTAGAGGATTTTAGGGAATTTAAGAAGGCACTGGAAAATGAGTATTTTTATGGGAGCCTTAAGGGGGCATTTCTTGGCTGGTGGGCTTAAGTAGTAGATTTTATTTATGGATTTGTAGCTAGGAAATAAAGTACCAAATTCTTTATATCTGTTGAAATTTCCAGAATTTTCTCTAGAAGCTGAGTTTGACAAATGGTAACTGTGCATCAGTACCCAGGAGTCAGGTAGTCTGGGTTCAGATTCACTTACTAGTGTGCTTGATCCCAGGGTAAGTTACTTCTCTGAACTTTGGTTTTCCCATCTTTGAAATGGGATGCTTTGGAGAATTCATTGAGGTCATAATGCAGAGGAATGTGGTGTATAGTGCTCTTCAAATACGAGTTGTTATTCTTCTCGAGTCCTCTTTTCCTAGAGTGGAAGATGGAGACACCTTGCAGGGTCTGAGAGGCTTACACAGGCTGTGTTCCAGTGCCCTTCCCCAGCTGCCATGGAACCTCTGGGACCTGAGCCCATGTTTCTCTTCCTTCTCTATTAACAATGAAATGAACAATCATAGTCATTACAGAATCTAGTTAAAGTCAAACCTTTTCTTTCCCCCACCTCAGGCTCTTTGGGCTGGGAGTTTGTGTGGGGCTAGTGAGAGGGCTCGGCTGGCTCCTCTGTTTCCCTGTCTTGTTCTTTGACTTCCACACCACTTGTTCTGCTGTCCTGGGTGGGAGTGGGAGGGAGGGAGGAACTCGGAAGGTCTTAGTTGGCAGATCATTGGTGATTTGGCCTTGGGGTACCCAAGTGGGTTGATGCTACAGTGCTGATGCTTACTCTTGGTGGGAGAGGTCTTTCAGGGACTCTGGCCCTGGCAGTTTCCTACCTGTAGCTCCCCTGAAATGGGTAGCGGCTCCTGCAGTGGACATTTGCGACTCTCTCCTCAGTTCCTAGCAATTATCCTTCTGTTGGATCACCTCGACCTTCTGGAGGATCCATTTAAAGGTAATCCCATGTTCTCTTCCATGGGGTTTATAGCTGCTCAGTGAGAAACCTTTGAAATCTTTGCCCCATCAAACTCTGGAAAGACTGTTCCCTTTTTGTCTCTTGCCTCTTTGCCACCAGGCAGGATGCTCCAGTCAGCCTCTCACCTTTAACATTTGAGGGATGGGCCACATGTCAATCCTGCCATCTCCAGGGAACAAATGACAAACTCTTCAAGTTCTTCTCTTGAAGAACCCTTCACTTGGCATAAGGCGGAGGTTGGGGATGGCACCACCTTCTCTTTGTCTGTGCTGAGGAGCACTCGACACCAACAACTCTCTTCAAAGAAAATCCCAACTATTTCCCAGCTTCTTCCCTTCTAATGAATTCCTACATTGATTTTTATATGGTCTGGATGTGGATGATGGGCTCCCCTTGGAAGAACAATATTTTTGGTTACCCCCTTGCAAATCCTGCAGGATGGCCTTGGCATCTATTATCTAAGCTTTGGAACATGGCCCACACTCAGAGATGGGAAAGGGCCCCCCTGAACACTGTATCACCAGGGTCAGAGTAAGTGTTCATGAAAATGGGGCTGTAAATAGAATTTTTTCAGGATCCTACTACTGCCCCTGGATACTTAGAGGCCCTGGGACCTCAGGACCTCCCTCTGGGTACACGCCCCAGCCTCCTTAATACAAGTCTTGCCAACTAATCCCAGACCAAGTTAGACAAAGCCAGTCTGGTCAAGGAAATCACTTAAAGCAAATGCAATTGCTTTAAATGTAGATGTAAATTTAAATGCAAGTTTAAATTGCTTTAAATGTAAGTGCAGTTCAAAGAAAAGGAGAATTCATGAGGGGACAAAAACCCAAAGGAGGATTTCAGCATAGAGTTCTTGGCGGATGAAACTGACATTCTGTCCTCTTGTAGCTACCCTGTCTGGGTTGGGGGTGGGGGGTGGAGAGCCCTAAAGAAGATCTGAGCTGCTCTGTTTCTTTCCCTGAAAGGGTTCGCTTTTTGCTCCCCCACCTGGAGTTTGAAGTTCCTCTCCCTTCTATTAACAGTGGGTCATCGCCAGTGTGACTCATAGGTATTCTCTGTAAGCTTGTAACCAGGAGGGCTGATATGCCAAAATAATACCCAATCTGAAGGATGTGTGGGAAGAAACCCCCACGTAATCATTCTCTCAGCACCATTGAGGAAGTCACTGCCATTCCCTCAATGTCGCAAAATGACCAGTAGGGGGCACTGCAGGGTGAGATTCCCACAGTACGCCCACTTCTCTGCTAAGTTACTGGAACGTGAAGTATGGAATAGAATCCACTTACTTTAGTGACAGTAGTATTCTTTTAGCTACAGTAATTCTTCCTGAGCGATTAAGATTAGGATCTCAGTTTAAGGTCTCAGTTGCTCTTGGGATGTGATTAAAGAAGGGAGTTTTGGCTTGAAGGATATATAACACCTTCTGACTGGGTGTTAGAAGGAGGTGAAGCAACAGGCCCTAGTGATTGTCCCTGGAAGAATGGCTCAGACGCAGCCACTGGGGGACTGTGATGCATTTGGCTAGGGCACTGAGAGATGGAACTGGCAGCCTTAGAGTGGAGGATGTGAGGGAGCCAGAGACGTGAAAGCTGAGTGTTTTAAAACCTCAGGATGCAGCTATCTTCTAGGCCGGACTTTATTGGATACTATGAACTTGGGCAATTGAACTTAAAGCCAGCAGCAAGTTTATCATAAAATCAAATGAAGGGACAGATAGTTCTTTTCGTCAAGGAAGGGAAATTGAGAGAAGAGTGGAGAGGAAAGAGAAAACAAACCGTAGATGTTTTTTAAAAGAGTCACAGATGCCAAACGAAAATCCACGGTGATTTTGCAACTAGGGCTTTTTTATTTAAAATGAAATCATTTTTCAATCACAGAGCTTTAGGTGGCTCAAATACAACAGTATGAAGAGGTGGATGATGAGAAGTCTCTGACCTCTTTCTATGAGGCACCACTTCCCCCTCTCTGTGGCTTTCTAGAGATATTTCATGCAAATGAATGCATCGTCCTAGTTCTCATTTTTAATAGGACTATAACTTGGAGATAATTCTTTTTTAGTCCTAAAGTGTTTTCTCATTCTTGTTTTCTGGCTGTAAAACATTTCATTGTCTGTGGATAGACATCTGGGTTATTTTCAATCATTTCCTACTACAGATGAGGATTTGCTGCACATCCTTGAACAGGAAGTCCGCGCTCTGGGGAGGATACTAAAGTTCTCCACAGCAGCAGCCAATTCAATATCTGGCTGCTTTGCGGGGGCTGCCAGCAAGGGGCACATTCACAGAAGGAAACAAGGACCCCCCCGCCCCCAGAGCTACTTTCACCAATCCAAGGTTGTAAAATCTGTGAATCTATGACCTCAGCCCTACTCCCAGACCTTTTATAGTTTTTATAAAGTGTTACTTATACCGTGGTCATCCTGTGTGGAACCCAGGGAACTTTCTGATGTTCATCCTATGCTCTTGTCTCCTCTGGGCCTCAGTTTATTCATCTGTAAAATCAGAAAAGTGGGCCATAAGATGTTCTCACCCTTTTTCTTAAGCCGAAGTACTTTTATGTTTTTCCACGAGATGAAATTTAGGAGGACCTCTCACAGATGTTCCAGATAAAAGCAAGGAATGGTGTGATTTAAAAGTTTCTTCATTGTTTCTTGGGAAATTGTTTTCTGTGGAACCCCTGAAGTAGCTCTGAGAAGCTGTGGGCACCTGTGGAAGACTGGACGATAAGAAACAAACACCAGCTTGAAAGGTTTTGTGTTCCTGCCTGTGACAACACTGTTACCATGGTTGGTTACCTTGATTCACAGGGATACAGGATCTGTCGAGAGTCTGCCATCCCCAGCTGCTGTATAAATTATGATACTATGTAGATTGCCCCAAAGGAAAAAAGGCCAGAAACGGAACATGAAAAGTAGATCTGGGTGGGTGGGAACGAAGGAAAGAAAAGATGAGAACTAGGAAGGTAAAGAAGAAAAGACATTCACATAAGCTTTAGATGAATGAACTGAACAGAAAATACCTTTTGTGCACCGATTCCTGAATGTGGGGAGGCTCTGAGATGGAAAGGAAGCAGAGAGACTGAGATACTTAGAATTTAGTTAAGATTGAAAAAATATAATGTGTGGATGTTGACATTTTTCAGCTACATACATAACTTCATCTCTGGATTTTAGATGGGTTGGAAAGGGTCTAAACATGTATGGTTAAATTGCCTGGTAGAAGCATATTTCAATTTTGTCTCATCTTCGAGGAGGAATCATGATGGGGGTGTGTCTTTGTCCCGTTGTAGGCAGACTGAACCAGCAATGCCAGCCTGGGGATCTGGCAACATATTCCTCTTAGGAACGTCCCCTGGGGGGGTCTGTGGTTATCTGGGGAAATTTGGCTGTGGCCAAGTCAGTGGAGATTTAGCCCTAAAAATACTTCAGGGTGAATACTTGTGGCTCTGGCCCATTGAATGATGAAAGAGGAAACAGGAGTTCCCACTGTGGGGCAATGAAATTGACGCTGTCTCTGGAGCACTGGGTTGCAGGTTCCATCCCCAGCCCAGCACAGTGGGTTCAAGATCCATCATTGCCACAGCTGTGGTGTAGGTTGCAACTACGGCTTAGATCTGACCCCTTGCCTGGGAACTCCATATGCCATGGGGCAGCCAAAAGGAAAATAAAAAAAAAGGAAAAATAAAGAGGAATAACAAAAGAGATTTAATTTGCAAGTCATGTCTAAAAGTTCCTGAAAAGCCTCACTTTCCTCCTAATCATTGCAGATTGTCCCCCACATCTGAGTTAAGAAAGACTCCCAGCTAAGTATTTCTCTTTTTAAAAAATACTTCTGAAATGTGAATAAATATAATAATAAAACCAGGGTTCTGTGGGCTCATAACTTTTAATATTTTGCTAGCATTGCTACTTCCTTGCCATTCCTCTAAGGTTTACTGTCTCAGAGTTTGTGTCTGAATTTAACATAAGTCGTAAGAGGGAATAGGAAGTGCAAGGGGTGTGTGTGTGTGTGTATGTAGCAGGCAAAACAGAGTTATAGCTTCAAAATTTATTCAGGGTTTCCTGAGTTCATAAAGATAGCAGTAACAAAGCTTGATGGTTCAAATATTCTGTCTCTCTGGCCTTTAATACCATTTGGGATTTTAAGAGATGCTTAGACACATTTTTTTCCCCCTGCAAATATCTGGGAAACTTTGTGGGTTTTCAAAGTGGGAATTAAAATGCTTGTTTTCTGTACTGTCTGATATCTGCTGGAAGCCATCCTATCCAAGGAATGCTTTGTCACAGTGCAGGGATTTCTGAAGTCTTTTGATTGAAATGAGTTTGCAAAGACAAAAGATAGGTAGCAGGAGAATGAATCTGCTCTGAAAGGTCATTGACTGACCCATCAGCCTCTGCATTTAAAAGCAGGGAACTGACAAGGCCAAGGATAATAATCCGATCTCCTCAGAGACTATTAATGGATTTGCCAGAAAGAGATAACCGCTACTCATCGCAGAGGATACTGATTCTCATCTCAGTGAGAATCTCCTCATTCCCATTGAAAATCTGGTTCACAATGGTTACTAATTTTGTGTTGATGAAGTCATCTCTGTATAACAAGGAGAACATGCTATGGTTGAAGAGACACAGCTAGTCAAATGGCTTATTAGATTAACTGTGTCTAATTCGAGAAGTGTCTTAGAATGGTTACAATAATTTTGAAGAAGCAAATCAAGTATGTTTTGGCCTGATACCTATCCAGTTATGCATCCTGACCTTTGGCAAGTGCAGGACTGGTATCCACTTGTGGCTGATAAAGGATAATAATCCATACGTACTCCATCAAATCCTTATGAATAGAGAAGAGAGTGACTTCCTCTGAGGATAGTGAAAAATCTTGATTTTTTAAATTATTTAAATTTATTTTTTATTAAAGTATAGTTGATTTACAGTGTTGTGCCAATTTCTGTTGTACAGCAAAGTGACCCAGTCATACACACACACACACACACACACACACACACACACACACACACACATATTCTCTTTTTTGTATTATTTTCCATCATGGTCTATCCCAGGAGATTGGATATGGTTTAGTTCCCCATGCTATACTGTATGACCTTATTGTTTATTCATTCTAAATATAATAGTTTGCATCTACTAACCCCAAACTCCCAGTCCATTCCACTCCCTCTTGCTCTCCCTTGGCAACCACAAGTCTGTTTTCTATGTCTGTGAATCTGTTTCTGTTTTATAGATAGGTTCATTTGTGTCATATTTTAGATTCCACATGTAAGTGATATCATATGGTATTTGTCTTTCTCTTTTTGACTTAGTTCATTTAGCATGAGAATCTCTAGTTGCATCCATGTTGCTGCAGATTTCATTATTTTATTCTTTTTATGGCTGAGTAGTATTCCATTGTATCCATGTACCATATCTTCTTAATCCATTCATCTGTTGATGGAAATTTAGATTGTTTCCATGTCTTGGCTATTGTGAATAGCGCTGCTATGAACATAATAATGCATGCATCTTTTACAGTTTTGTCCAGATACACACCCAAGAATGGGGTTGCTGAATCCTATGGTAGTTTTATTTTTAGTTTTCTGAGGAACTTCCATACTGTTTTCCATAGCGGTTGTACCAATTTACATTCCTCCCAGCAGTGTAGGAGGGTTCCCTTCTCTCCACACCATCTCTAGCATATTATTTGTAGACTTATTAATGATGGCCATTCTGACCAGTGTAAGGTAGTGCCTCACTGTGGTTTCGATTTGCCTCTCTCTAATAATTGTGATTGTTGAGCATCTTTTCTTTCTTTTTTTTTTTTTTTGTCTTTTTGCTATTTCTTGGGCTGCTCCCGCGGCATATGGAGTTTCCCAGGCTAGGGGTCGAATCGGAGCTGTAGCTGCCAGCCTATGCCAGAGCCACAGCAACTCGGGATCCGAGCCGCATCTGCAACCTACACCACAGCTCATGGCAACGCCGGATCGTTAACCCACTGAGCAAGGGCAGGGATCGAACCCGCAACCTCATGGTTCCTAGTCGGATTCGTTAACCACTGCGCCACGACGGGAACTCCTTGAGTATCTTTTCATGTGCTTACTGGCTGCCCATATGTTTTCTTTGGAGAAAGGTCTATTTAGGTCTTTTCATGTGCCTACTGGCTACCTGTATGTTTTCTTTGGAGAAAAGTCTCTTAGGTCCACCAAATCTTATTTTTTAAAAAGGAGTTCTTTGATAAAAAGATTGTAAGCACCTAGAAGAGTATTGACATTACACACACACACACACACACACACACACACACACACACACACACACACATATATATATAAATTATATATGTAGTTAAGAAACACCTTTCCCTTCTTATTCCCTCAGAGGTGGTTCTTTGGGCAGAGTGAACACTATTAAGGGTATCTGACAAAATGATGTTCTAGCATTCACTATTTGAAATAAATCATTCTTAAAGATCTCAAAAGAAGCCATAGTGATGGAAGCGGTGTTATAAAGGTACATGGATTTTGAAAGGACATGGAGAACTTTGAGAATATTTTTAGGAGAGGCAAAAGCATCTTGGATATGCTAGAAAAAAGATCCTGGACCAATTTGATCTTGCTGTCTCTCCATCCCTCAGCTATGTGATTGTGGGAAAGTTGCTTAAACTCTCAGTATCTTAGTTTCCTCATCTATGAAACTGGCAGAATAATGTGTTTACAATATAGGGTTGTTTTAAGAATTAAGTGAGCTAACATATCAGAACTTGGAGCAATGATTGGCCATAGTAATTGCTCAACAAATGTTGAGAATTACTACTATTTTCTTTAATGTGTTTTTTTGTTTGTTTTGTTTTTTTGTTTTTTTTAGTTCTGCATGTGTGGCATATGGAAGTTCCTAGGCTAGGGGTCAAATCGGAGCTGCAGCTGCTGGCCTATGCCACAGCCACAGCAATGCAGGATCCGAACTGAATCTGTGACCTACACCGCAGCTCATGGCAATGCCGGATCCTTGACCCACTGAACGATGCCAGAGATCAAACTCACATCCTCATGCATACTAGTCAGGTTTGTTACCGCTGAGCCACAAAGGGAACTCCGAGAATTACTACCATTTTCATTAAAGATCTTAGGGGAAAGGATAGAGTAGCTTCTCTCCTTCCCCCAAGTGTAAAGTATTTGACTAACATACTTTCAATATAACACTCTTTTAACTTTTCAGAGAGAGACTTTTGTGAACCTTCAGGCATAGTCATTTACAAATGTGAAGCCTGTCTTGTTTCCCCTCCCACTTCAGCCTCTGCTTCTTTGATCTCCCTGAAATTCCTTGGGCCAGGTGTCTTTGGTGCTCCCCAGAAGCGAAGTAAGACCCATGAGGCAGTGGGGACTCATGGAAGAAGACTCGTGGGTGAAACCTGTGTTCACTTCTGCCTCTGCTGCCTCCTGTCCCGGTGAGCCATGCACTCCTATACCTCTTATATATCAAATAAACACAAATACATACGTCAAGAACATTGAATGCCATCCTCTGTGAGCTGGAAGTCACCTTGTAGGTCATTTAATCTAGGCATCCTTGACTAGATGAGGAAATTAAGGTCCAGAAGAGTCATTCCTTGCCTAAGGTCAAGTGAGAGATTTCAGGTCTTCATCCAGGGCTTTTCCACCTCCATTGGATTGGTTCACTTAGTTCATACTAACTTCCCACTTATCCCTATGTTGCTTATTTATGCACAGGTTTGTTTTGTATTTATGTAGTTTGTACCACCTTGTTTTCCAAGGCTATAGAGGATAGGAAGTGCATAGCTGCTACTTTATTACCTCTCTCTTTCCCACGGTTAACCTTCTGACTTCTTGGACTATTTCAGAGAATAAATACTCTATGATCTTGGGCAGAAAGATCCTAAAAGCAACCCACAGAGCCTAGGAGAAATTCCCTGAAACAAATGTTTCTTAGGAGCTCGCTCAGCAGAATATCAACACCTGACACTCCAGTCTGGTTGGCCTGTTCATATGATATTCCTGCAGAAAATCAAGCTATGGCCATTATAGTTTTGCTGTCCAATGGGAGGCATTACTTAGCAAAGCCCTGGGCTTTTTTTTTTTTTCCCCTCTTCTTTTTAAGGCCATACCTGTGGCACATAGAAATTCCCAGGCCAGGGGTTGAATCAGAGCTGCAGCTGTACACACAGTAGACTGCAGTTTACGGCAACACCAGATCCTTAACCCACTGAGCCAGGCCAGGGATGAACCCGCATCCTCACAGAGACAATGTTGGGTCCTTAACCTGCTGAGCTACAACGGGAACTCCAGCCCTGGCCTCTGACTCCTCCACTCTACCATTCCCTTGGCTAAGTGGCCTTGGGGGCTGCAGAGAGGGTGGAGGAGACCTGAGGAAACAGTAGCCCAAGTCATTCTCTGACTCTGAGACTCAGAACCGAATGCTTGAGAAATTTCATCTAGAGAACTTGTTTTCTGGAAGCATTTACGCCTTCATAACATTTTTGGTGAGTTTTTTTTTATGGCATTCATCTCAGCCACTTTTGTTCTCTTCCAGGTATCCAATCTCTTTTTTTCTTTTTTGGTTACACATGTGGCATGTGGAAATTCACAGGCCAGGGACGTGAACCCGCACCACAGCACCGACCCAAGCGGCAGCAGTGAAAACACTGGAACCTTAACCTGCTCCACCACATGAAACCTCCCAGTTATTCTCTCTTCATCTTTTTTCCTCAAGCTTTTGTCCATCTTTTTTCTATGTCACCTTCCATTTCTTTGTGCCTCTCTTGGTGTCTCTGTCCAGCTGCAGACCTCTTTATTCACCCTATCGCTGTACCCCGTCTATCTTTTTCTGTCTCTGTCTTTAACTGGAGGGAAAATAAGCCAGCATAGAGAAAATGCGCAGCAAATACTGTGATATATAGTGGTGTTCAATAAACATAATTAGGCAGCCAAAAAGTATTTAGATGTACTAGAACCATGGAACCGAAGTGCATGATGATACTATATAATAGCCAATAACATTTCTTTTAAGCTTCAACTTTTTTTTTTTTTTTTTTTTTGCTTTTTATTTCTGCACCCACAGCATATGGAACCTCTCAGGCCAGGGGTTGAATTGGAGCTACAGCTGCTGGCCTACACCACAGCCACAGCAATATAGGATCTGAGCCGTATCTGTGACCTACACTACAGCTCACGGCAACGCCGGATCCTTAACCCACTGAGCGAGGCCAGGGATCGGACCCACATCCTCATGGATGCTAGTCAGATTCATTTCTGCTGCGCAACAGTGGAAACTCTCTAAGCTTCAACATTTTGATCAAGGACTTCCAGGTACCATGCAGTCCTGACTCACAAAGTTAGCTGCAGGGACAGGGAGTGTATAGGCCTAGAGCTCAGAGAAGTACCACCTTGCAGCTCTACCTGTGGGCAGATACTTGTCTGGATTCCCTATTTTTGAATCTACAGCCATAGAAATCCACCTCATGACCTGTGGTGTGCATACCAGGAGAATAATGAGCCTACCAGAAAGTTGTAATAATATTTAGTGCAGTGGATATTAAAATTTTTTGACTTAGGAGCTCCTACTGTGGTGCCACAAAATTGGTGGTGTCTTGGAAGCACTGGGACATGGGTTTGGTCCCTGGCCCGGCACAGTGGGTTAAGGATCCATTGTTGCTACAGCTGAGGCTTTGGTCGAGACTGTGGCTGGGATCTGATCCCTAGCCAGGGAGCTCCATATGCCATGAGGCAACCAAAAAAAAAAAAAAAGAAAATTTATTTATTTATTTATTATTTATTTTTACTTAACCCAGTGTCTGTTCTTCCTTCCAAGAAACATCCCAATTTCCTTTTGAGTTGTAGCGTTGCCCCACTGTTGATGTCTTGGGGAAACCATGTGTTAGCAGGCTGTGGTAGAAGTGTAAAGGAGAGGATTCCTTTTCTCCCTGTCCTGGCATAGCCAGGATAACACATGGCCTAGGCTTAGATAATCAGATACATCCTCCTGGGACTTGGAATTTTGAGCAAGTGATGGAAAAATGAGAGAAACAGTAGGCATTTCCTTGCCACAGCAGTGGCGCCCTGATCACTGCTCAGTTCCTGATTCCTTTCTCTGGAGCTGACCTGGATCTTGACTGTTTCCAGTCTGGTTCTTCAACCTCTACTCTGTTCTGTGAGCCTTTCATTTCCTTTGACTGGTGTTAAGCCATTGTCCTGGTCTACTTGGGCTGTCACAGCAAAGTACCACAGATTGCATGGCTTAACCAACAGAAATTTATTTCTCATAGTTCTGGAGGCTGTCGAGTTCAAGATCAAGGTTCTGGCAGGGTTTGGTTTCTTTTCTTTCTTTTCTTTTTTTTTTTTTGGCTTTTTAGGACCACATCCATGACATATGGAGGTTCCCAGAGTAGGGGTCGAATTGGAGTTACAGTTGCCGAACTATGCCTCAGCCACAGCAATGCCAGATCTGAGCCGTGTCTGCGACCTACATTGCAGCTCACAGCAATGCTGGATCCTTAACCCACTGGGCAAGGCCAGGAACTCCCAGCATTTGGTTTCTGGTGATGATTTTCCTCCTGTCTTGCATAGAATTGCTTTGGCCTCACATGGTCTTTCCAATGTACATGCATGCAGGAAGAGAGAGGGCTTGATGTCCGGTGTCTCTTCTTATAAGAACCCTAACCCTTTTAGATGAGGGTTCTACTCGTGTGACCTCTTGACCTTAATTACTTTCTTATGTCATATACAGCCACTTCGAGGGTTAGAACTTCACCATGTGGATTTTAGAGAGGTGCAAACATTTCGTTCGTAATACCAGCCAAAGTCAGTTTGTTTTGCTTGCAAATTGGAGAGTTGAGTGGATACACCTAAACCTAAATTTGCCAGTCTTACTTTTCCCTTCTGAAATCCAAACTCCAAAATGAGTTTCTTTTCTTTTCTTTCTTTCTTTTTTGCATCTTGTTCTGCAGCTGGCTTTATTTCATTTGATTGAAATAGTAGTCTATTTAATAAAAAGTGAGGATCTTTTGAACAACATTAGTTCTCCCTCTTTTCTTGGGTCTCTGGCTTCTCTGGCATTTCTCGAGCAAGCCTGTCAGTCCAGCAGGTGATTGGAGACCCCCTGATGTCATTCTCCACACTGATGTCAGACGCCAGCTTGGGGGTTGGCTGGGTGGAAAAATGACTAGCTTGGCTCTTGACATTATGGCTCCATGTTGCAAGGAGTTGGCAATTCTCTTCTTTCTTTTTTCTTTTTATTGCTTGTTCCACAGTCTGGAGAGCATACACAGCTGCCTGGCAGTTTTGCTCCTAAGGCTATGGCACTCACCATCAAAGGCACTTACTCTGTCTGTTGCTTCAGATAGGACAGTGGCAAATAATATTAAGCCAAGCCCTTCCCCCAAGGGTCACTGAACTAGAAGTCTGCAAGGAGCTTATCAGAGGGAAATTTGCCTGAAATTGTCCCCAGGATGAGGCTTTTCTCAAACAAGTAGCACATACTGCCGCATGTTACCAACCAATAAGGTGAGTATAAATATGGCCCTAAAAACCCTTGGTTCATGCTCATTTCATTTTTTAAATTCTGTCCCAGTCTTCTCCTTCACACCTGGAAATCACTCACTATGAAGTAAACCACAGCACTTTCCAGAACTGTTTTTTTTTTGTGTGTGTGTTTTCCAACTGCAGATGTTCGGGAAACAGTAAACTCTTGTTTTGAAGCCTTTTAAAATTGAGTTTTTGATTCCAAGCAATTGAAAATTGTTCCTGTTTATGCTTCTTATTGGTGATAGTTTAACTAGCTGGGTTTTGTTTTCTCTGGATTATGGTTTTTTATGGTTTTCCTTTAGGAGTTTACCAGTCCCTGGAGCTAACTGGTAGCAGAGGAAGAAAGTGTCCAGGGAAATTGAATTTCTTTTATGCCTACAGAAAAAGTGGCCAGTTGCCATTATAGGATAAAACTAGGGCTTTCTTCCCAGGGATTCATGGATTAGTAAACTCTGAGCAATATTAATACTTTTTTTTTTTTTGCATGGCTAGAATATATACTTTGCAAAGTATCTATAGAAGTAAGTCAGGAGAGCCACTTATTTCTGGCATTTGTTATGGGACAATTATCCTAATAGTTCTTTACTCTTGTAATTCAGCAAAAGAGATATTTTACTTACTCTTGGGTTGTTTGGGCAAGCAGCACTAATGATTACCCAAGTGTGGATTATTTATCAAAATGCCTGAATCCTTCCTTTTTAGTCAGTCTAGCAGGTAGTTGTTACCACCCTGCAACATTGTCACCAATTCTTCCTCCCCCTACCAACTAAAACCAACCACGCAGTTATTGAGAATTCGCCGTGGGTATATTCCTGGGTTCCAGGCTGAAGGCTGAAGGGAAGGAGTGATGAAGAAAGTATTGAGAAATAAAGGACACGCGTTTGTAGTTGGTCCAGACCGTGGATGATACAAAATATGTGGAAATTGGAAGGGGGACGGGATAGGCTGTGCCAGGGCAAGTTTCTTCCACAAGAGTGTAGCCTCCTGTAAGAGCAGATGGTGGGAAGTGGTCATTCCAGGCTGGAAGGCAGCTGAAAAGACTTGTGAATGGAAAAGCCAAGTGGGTAAAGAAAGTAATCATTTTTGGACAATCACATGTGCCAGGTACTATGTAAAGTCCTTTCCTCTGTATCTTTTTTTTTTTTTTTCTTTAGGGCTGCACCCATGGCATATGGAGGTTCCCAGGCTAGGGGTTGAATCACAGCTGTAGCTTCCGGCTTACACCAGCCACAGCAACGCCAGATCTGAGCCATGTCTGGGACCTGCACCACAGCTCATGGCAACGCCGGATCCTTAACCTACTGAGCGAGGCCAGGGCTCGAACCTGTGTCCTCATGTGTACTAGTCAGATTTGTTTCCGCTGAGCCACGATGGGAGCTCCTGTTTTACTGTGTATCTTTAAAAATTTAATCTTTGTAAATTTAATTCATTTACAATGTGGTAGGAGGTTTTATGTCTTTATTTAGAGGTGGAACCTAAAACCGAGGGAGTCACACAAAGAGTACGTATTGAAATTGATAATAAAATTAAGGTCCGCTTGACTTTATTTTTTTTCTAAATTTATTTTGTTAATGATTTTTCGTTTTTCCAGTTTAGTTGATTTACAGTGTTCTCTCAATTTCTACTGTACAGCAAAGCGATCCAGTCTCTCTCTGTCACGCACGCATACACACATACGCATTCTTTTTCTCACATTATCCTCCATCATGTTCCATCATAAGTGACTGGATATGTTTCTCTGTGAGATCCTGCTGTATAGCACTTGACTTTAAAGAGTGAAAATGAGCAAGGCTAGCTTGGGAGAGAATTTCCTGGCTGGAAGTGGGGGGCCTCCATAGGATGGAGCAAGAGGTGAAGCTTGATACCTTGGGAGTGGGGCAGTGGAGACATATTTCTAGCTCATGGGAAAGAAGCTCCCATAGATCCTTGAATGGGGGAAGGATGTGATGGGAACAAAGATAGGAAAGTGCCGCCCTGGGGGTCTTCTCCAGGAATCCTTTCTTAACTCAGAGGAGAGTTGATCTTTCCAGCTGGGTTCCCTTCTCCAGATGAACTTGCTTCCATCATAGTCTCTATTCCTCTCCCCAGAGCACTAACTGAGCTTGCCATGTGGCTGACCCATCCTGCAAATGCTTTATTGATTAATATCTGTGTTTCTGAGATCTTGTGGCAGTTCTTTTATCTCTCTAAAGGAAGTAAATGGACAATAACTCTTTGGCTATCTTCTTAGTGATCTCTTCTCATACTTGGCTAATCAAACTGGCTGACAGTGTTTCAATTAAAAAAAAAAAGAGCAAAGGGTTGTATGTTTTGCATGAATGCATGTCTGCGTCTGATATTCTTTGAGGTTAGTTCCCCTAGATGTTGACAATCTAGTAAGATCTTAGGAGGTTCAAGATTTTATCTATTTTTGCTTCTTATGCACCAGCTAGCATTAGCCACGAATATATAGATCCTTGATGAATACTTAGGAGAAGGACACTTAGAGTAAAGTTAGAATATTCAGCAAAGAAAGAAAAGTGAAACTAACTGAATGACACTGATGATTTCTCTTATGTGTCTGTGTTTGTGTGTTTTCACTTTAGCTATGTTCTTTGGGTCCATAAAACGTTAAGAATATTTTTCTATAATTGCAAATAAGGCTATCTAGATTTGAGGTCCAATTGGGACCAAACAGATGGAGCAGCTCATGAGAGTAAAGACATTCTGCCTTGAGCCTTGAGTGTTGTGAATATGCCCAGGCAGAGAGAAGTGAGAAAAATGTAGCTGGGATGAGGGCCAATGCCAAAGCCAGGAGTGCCAAGAAGATGTTTCATACTGAGTGTTTTGATAAGAACATGGCTAGAGAGGTTTCATCCGGGGAGGTGGAGTCCAGAGGAAGGATGAGATACTGAACAGGGGTGTTTGGCTTATTAGGAAATAGTCCTAGATATAAGTATTACATGAGCCACACCTTTTAAGCAGTTTAATAGGGGCTGCCAGGGTGGGGATGACAAAGAGCTAAGAGGCACAGCACCCTTAAAGGAGCACAAGATTTTGTCTGTTTTTGCACATGCAGTAATGGAACAGTCCTCAAGTTAGTCTGGCAATCACTTTATTTCTTTTTTTAAAAAATATCAGTTTATAGTGAATTAAATTTTATTTTTATTTTATTAAAACTTTTTATCATAGTTGATTTATAATGTTCTGTAAATTTCTGCTGTACAGCAAAGTGACCCAGTCACATACATACACACATATATATATACACACACATTCTTTTTCTCGCATTATCCTCCATCATGTTCCATCACAAGTGATTAGATATAGTTCTCTGTGCTACACAGCAGCATCTCGTTCTTATCCACTCCAGATGCAATAGTTTGCATCTACTAACCCCAAACTCCCAGTCCATCCCACGCCCTCACCCTGCCCCTTGGCAACCACATGTCTGTTTTCCATGTCCATGAGTTTGTTTGTTTGTTTTTTCTTCTGTAGATGAGTTCATTTGTGCCATATATTAGATTCCAGGTATGTGATATCATAGGGTATTTGTCTTTCTCTTTTTGACTTACTTGGTATGAGAGTCTGTAGTTTGATCCATGTTGCTGCAAATGGCATTGTTTTGTTCTTTTTTATGGTTGGGTAGTATTCCATTGTGTACCACATCTTCTTTTTTTAAAATTTTTTTATTTTTAATTTAAAAAATTTTTTTTTTACTTTCCCACTGTACAGCAAGGGGGTCAGGTTATCCTTACATGTATACATTACAATTACATTTTTTTTCCCCACCCTTTGTTCTGTTGCAACATGAGTATCTAGACAAAGTTCTCAATGCTACTCAGCAGGATCTCCTTGTAAATCTATTCTAAGTTGTGTCTGATAACCCCAAGCTCCCAATCCCTCCCACTCCCTCCCCCTCCCATCAGGCAGCCACAAGTCTTTTCTCCAAGTCCATGATTTTCGTTTCTGTGGAGATGTTCATTTGTGCTGGATATTAGATTCCAGTTATAAGTGATATCATATGGTATTTGTCTTTGTCTTTCTGGCTCATTTCACTCAGGATGAGATTCTCTAGCTCCATCCATGTTGCTGCAAATGGCATCATGTCATTCTTTTTTATGGCTGAGTAGTATTCCATTGTGTATAGATACCACATCTTCCGAATCCAATCCTCTGTCGATGGACATTTGGGTTGTTTCCATGTCCTGGCTATTGTGAATAGTGCTGCAATGAACATGCGGGTGCACGTGTCTCTTTTAAGTAGAGTTTTGTCCGGATAGATGCCCAAGAGTGGGACTGCGGGGTCATTTGGAAGTTCTATGTATAGATTTCTAAGGTATCTCCAAACTGTTCTCCATAGTGGCTGTACCAGTTGACATTCCCACCACTAGTGCAGGAGGGTTCCCTTTTCTCCACAGCCCCTCCAGCACTTGTTATTTGTGGATTTATTAACGATGGCCATTCTGACTGGTGTGAGGTGATATCTCCTGGTAGTTTTGATTTGCATTTCTCTTATGATCAGTGATGTTGAGCATTTTTTCATGTGTTTGCTGGCCATCTGTATATCTTCTTTGGAGAACAGTCTATTCAGGTCTTTTGCCCATTTTTCCATTGATTGATTGGCTTTTTTGCTGTTGGGTTGTATAAGTTATTTATATATTCTAGAGATTAAGCCCTTGTTGGTTGCATCATTTGAAACTGTTTTCTCTCATTCTGTAAGTTGTCTTTTTGTTTTCTTTTGGGTTTCCTTTGCTGTGCAAAAGCTTTTCAGTTTGATGAGGTCCCATGGGTTTATTTTTGCTCTGATTTCTATTGCTTTGAGAGACTGACCTGAGAAAATATTTGTAAGGTTGATGTCAGAGAGTGTTTTGCCTATGTTTTCTTCTAGGAGTTTGATGGTGTCCTGTCGTATATTTAAGTCTTTCAGCCATTTGGAGTTTATTTGTGTGCATGGTGTGAGGGTGTGTTCTAGTTTCATTGCTTTGCATGCAGCTGTCCAGGTTTCCCAGCAATGCTTGCTGAAGAGACTGTCATTTTCCCATTTTATGTTCCTGCCTCCCTTGTCAAAGATTAATTGACCATAGGTGTCAGGGTTTATTTCCGGGTTCTCTATTCTGTTCCATTGGTCTGTCTGTCTGTTCTGGTACCAGTACCACACTGTTTTGATGACTATGGCTTTGTAGTATTTCTTGAAGTCTGGGAGAGTGATGCCTCCTGCTTGGTTTTTGTTTCTCAGGATTGCTTTGGCGATTCTGGGTCTTTTGTGGTTCCATATAAATTTTGGATTGTTTGTTCTAGTTCTGTGAAAAATGTCCTGGGTCATTTGATAGGGATTGCATTGAATCTGTAGATTGCTTTGGGTAGTATGGCCATTTCTACAATATTGATTCTTCCAATCAAGGGACATGTAATATCTTTCCATTTCTTTACATCTTCTTTGATTTCTTTGATGAAAGTTTTATAGTTCTCAGCATATAGGTCCTTTACCTCCTTGGTCAGGTGTATTCCGAGGTATTTGATTTTGTGAGGTGCAATTTTAAAAGGTATCGTATTTTGGTATTCCTTTTCTAATATTTCATTGCTGGTATACAGAAATGCAACTGACTTCTGAATATTAATCTTATATCCTGCTACTTTGCTGAATTGATGAATCAGTTCAAGTAGTTTTGGGGTTGAGTCCTTAGGGTTTTCTATGTATAGTATCATGTCATCTTCATACAGTGACAGTTTTATCTCTTCTCTTCCTATATGGATGCCTTTTATTTCTTTTTTTTTTTTTTTTGTCTAATTGCTGTGGCTAGGACTTCCAAAACTATGTTGAAGAGCAGTGGTGAGAGTGGGCATCCCTGTCTTGTTCCAGATTTGAGTGAGAAGGCTTTCAGTTTTTCCCCATTGAGGATTATATCTGCTGTGGGGTTATCATAAATGGCTTTGATTATGTTCAGGAATGTTCCCTCTCTACCCACTTTGGCGAGGGTCTTGATCATGAATGGATGTTGGACTTTGTCAAATGCTTTTTCTGCGTCTATTGAGATGATCATATGATTTTTGACTTTTCTTTTGTTAATGTGGTGTATGATGCTGATTGATTTGCGTATGTTGAACCATCCTTGTGAACCTGGGATGAACCCTACCTGGTCATGGTGTATAATTTTTTTGATATGTTGTTGGATTCGGTTGGCTAAGATTTTGTTGAGAATTTTTGCATCTATATTCATCAAATATATTGGGCGATAGTTTTCTTTTTTTGTGTTATCTCTGTCTGGTTTTGGAATGAGGGTGATGGTGGCATCATAGAATGTCTTTGGGAGTATTCCTTCTTCTTCAACCTTTTGAAAGAGTTTAAGGAGGATGGGCACCAGTTCCTCTTTATATGTTTGATAGAATTTGCCTGCGAGGCCATCTGGTCCTGGACTTTTATTTGTAGGGAGTGTTTTTATGACATCTTCAATTTCATTTCTAGTGATCGGTCTGTTCAGTTGGTCTGTTTCTTCTTGATTCATGTTCAGCAGGCTGTAAGATTCTAGAAAATTGTCCATTTCTTCCAGATTGTCAAATTTGTTGGCATATAGTTGTTCATAGTATTCTCATGTTTTTTTGTATTTCTGCAGTATCCGTTGTGATTTCTCCTTCTTCATTTATAATTTTGTTTATTTGAGTTCTTTCTCTCCTCTTTTTAGTGAGTCTGGCCAGGGGCTTGTCAATTTTGTTTACCTTTTCAAAGAACCAGCCCTTAATTTGATTAATTTTCTCTATTGTTTTTGAATCTCTATTTTATTGATTTCTTCTTTGATCTTTAGAGTTTCCTTCCTTCTGCTAACTTTAGGTCTCTTTTGTTCTTTTTCTAATTCATTTAGGTGGAGGGTTAAGTTGTTAATTTGGCATCTTCTTTTTTGAGAAAGGCCTGTATCGCTATAAATTTCCCTCTGAGCACTGCTTTTGCAGCATCCCATAGATTTTGAAAGGTTGTGTCTTCATTATCATTTGTTTCAAGGTATTTTTTAATATCCTTCTTGATTTTCTCATTGACCCACTGTTTTTTTAGTAGCATGTTGTTTAGTCTCCACGTAGCAGGTTTTTTTCTCATTTCTTTTCCCATGGTTGATTTCTAATTTCATGGCGTTGTGGTCAGAGAAGATATCTGAGATAATTTCTATGCTCCTAAATTTGTTGAGGTTAGCTTTGTGTCCCAATATGTGGTCTATTCTTGAGAATGTTCCATGTGCATTTGAGAAGAATGTGTATTCTGATTTTTTTGGATGTAGTGTCCTGAAGATATCAATTAAGTCTAACTTTTCTTTTGTTTCCTTTAGGACCTCTGTTGCTTTATTGGTTTTCTGTCTAGAGGATCTGTCCATTGGTGTGAGTTTGGTACTAAAGTCTCCTACTATGATTGTATTCTCATCAATAACTCCCTTTATGTCTGTTAATATTTGTTGTATGTATCTGGGTGCTCCTATATTTGGGGCATACATGTTGACGATAGTAACATCCTCTCCTTGAATGGATCCCTTAATCATTAAGTAGTGTCCTTCTTTGTCTTTATGTCTTTTGTTTTAAAGTCTATCTTGTTTGATATGAGTGTTGTGACTCCTGCTTTTCTGTCGTGTCTATTGGCGTGAAATATTTTTCCCCACCCTTTCACTTTCAATCTATATGTATCATTTGTCCTAAGGTGAGTTTCTTGTAGGCAGCATATTGAAGGTTTTTGCCTTTTTATCCACTCAGCCACTCTGTGTCTTTTGATTGGGGTGTTCAGTCCATTGACATTTAAGGTGATAATTGATAGATGATTATTTATTGCCATTTTGAACCTCGTGTTCCAGTTGAGTCTATGGTTCTCCATTCTTCCTTTCTTTTATTGGTTGGGTGGTCTCCGGTTATTATCTGCTTGAGTGTTTTTGTTTTTTTTTTCATTTTTTGCGAATGCAATGTTTGGCTTTGGCTTGTGGTTGCCCTGTTTTTTAAGTATGCTAACCCCTTCCTATAATTGTGTGTTTTAGCCTGATGGTCCTGTAGGTTCAAACACTTCATTACTACATTAAAATTAAGAAGAGAAAGATACAAACAAACAAACAAAGAGGGTTATTTATTTCCTAACATCCCTTGCCCACATTTTATGATTTTGATGACTCTTTTTTATTTTTTTCTTTTTAATTTTATTTTGTTTGAAGCATGTTCATGATTAAATCTGTATGCTGGCTTATTTGAGTGACTGCTCTCTGATTGCAGTTTCCTCAGTCCTAGTTCTTCCTCTTCGTCATCTTCTTCTTTTTTTTTCTTTTCTTTTTTTCTCCCCTTTCCTTCTTTTCTTTTTGGTTTAGAGAGGCCCTTTCAGTATTTCTTTTAGCCTGGGTTTTGTGTTGCTGTATTCTTTTAGTTTTTGTTGGAAAAAATTTTTATTTCCCCTTCTATTTTAAATGATATTCTTGCTGGATAGAGTATTCTAGGTTGCATATTTTTTCCTTTGAGCACTTTAAATATCTCTTGCCATTCCCTCCTGGCCTGTAGTGTTTCTGTAGAGAAATCAGCTGATAATCTTATGGGGGTTCCCTTGTAGGTAATATTCTGTTTTTCTCTTGCTGCCTTTAGGATCCTCTCTTTATCACTGACTTTTGCCATTTTTATTATGATGTGTCTTGGTGTGGGTCTGTTTGGGTTCAATTTGTTTGGGGCCCTCTGTGCTTCCTGTATCTTGAACCCAGTATCCTTTCGATGTGGGAAGTTTCCAGTGATAATTTCTTCAACTATATTTTCCATCCCCTTATCTTTTTCTACTCCTTCTGGAATTCCTATTATGCGTAGATTGGCCTGCTTTATATTATCCCATAGGTCTCTTATATTGCTTTCCTGTTTTTTGATTTGGTTTCCTGTCTGCTGACCTGATTGGGTGATTTCCATTATTCTATCTTCCATATCACTGATTCATTCTTCTGCATTATTCATTCTGGTTTTTACTGCCCTTAGTTCAGTTTGCATCTCTGCAAATGAATGTTCTAGTTTTTCTTGGCTCCTCCTTATATTTTCTAGTTCCTTTCTGAGGGTATCTGCATTACTGTTCATATCTTCTCTTAATTCCTTCAGTATTTTCACTATTTCTCTTTTGAACTCCAGGTCTGTCAGACTGCAGAGATCTGTTTCATTGTTGACTGTTTTAGGTGAGTTCTCCTGTTGGTTTGATGGGGGGTGGTTTCTCAGCTTCTTCATCTTGCTTGTTGTTTTCTTTTTCCTGGGGGAGTTGTACTCTCCATGACCAGGCAGTGTTTGCCTTGTCACTGCCGTGGAATGTTTCCTGAGGGCTGGTGTTGTTGGTCAATCTTTTTTGAGGCAGTGTGGCTTTTCTGGAGTGTTGATGGGGCTAACAGGGTCTCTTTGAAGCAAAGGAGGACTTCCTGAGGGCAGACAGGACTGGGAGGTCCACACCACGATGGTAGCAGATTTCACTCGGTCAGGCAGAGCTTGCTCTGGTGTTTTTAGGCTGTGGGGTTCTTGCAGGGGGTTGGCAGTGTTGGGCAGCTGTTCCTCAGGAGTGCAGCACCCTCTGAGGGCTAGAGCAGCTATCTGGTCACTGAGAACCCAAGAGGCTCTTCCCTAGGGCAGCCCAACTCAGAAGGATGGCCTGAGAATGTAGGCAGATCTTTTCACAGTCTGGCCCAGCTTGTTGTAGCTTTTCTGGGCTGCAGGGGGTCCTGCCTGGAGCTGGCAGTCCTTTGCAGATGTTCTGCAAGAGTGCAGCTCCCCCCGAGGGCTGGAGCAGCTAGCTTGGCCGCTGAAAACCCAAGACGCTCTTCCCCAGGGCAGCCTGACTCAGAAAGACTGTCTGAGAATTAGGCAGATCTTTTCATGGCCTGGCCAGGCTTGTTCTAGCTTTTCTGGGCTGCAGGCCTTTTCTCGGGGGCTGGTGGTGTTTGATGCTGCTCTGTGGGGGTGTAGCCCCTCCAAAGGACAAGCAGACCTGTGCAGGGACAGCCCCTGCGGTGGTAGGCTTCAGGCAATTGTTGATGCCAGCCCTCCCGGACGGCAGGCAGCCCCAGGTCCGGCGAGAGTGTAGGGGGTGGTGGGGGTGGGGGGAGGGGAGGCACTGGGAAGCACAGCTTTCTGCTAGCTAGCGGGCCGGTAAGCTTGCTGTGGCATGGGGAGTATTCTATGGGGACCCACCCCTTCTTCTCTCACCTCCCCAGCACGGGTGCAGACCAGGCTCTTCTCCCAGGTTCCCTCTGATGTGGCTTTCCACTTCCCCGCCCCTAGAGTATTGCTCCCTTCCTTTGTGACAGCTTTGTTTTCTAGTCTCCCAGGCAGTCTCTGCCCCGTCAAACTTGACAGACCGATTTCTAGACCTCCCAAGCAGTCTCCGCTCTGCCCCGCCCCCCCAGCCCTTTCCCGGGGACTAACCTTCAGAGCGGAGGATTTGGTGCCCAGCCCCCACCCAAGCATCTCAATTTTTGGTGACTGTGCCCGTAGTTCAGATGGTCCGTTTGGTTCTCTATCTGCTTTTCAGAACTGCAACTTACTTGTACACTCTTCTCTGCATCTGGAGATTCCTCCGGTTCGTTTGATCTTTCCCCTGAGTAGGTGACTTTCAGGGTGCAGGATCCCTTTCTCCTCCGCAGTTCCCTTTCGGGAGTGCCCGTCCAGCTTGGATTCACCTTCTCTCACTCTCCTCTTCTCTTGTTTTACCTAGTAATGTCATGAACTTCTTGCCATTATTGGAGTTTAGGTTCTTCTGCCAGTGATTGGTTGCTGTTCTGTGCGAGTCATTTATCCTGTAGGTGTGTTTTTTTTGTTGTGTTTGTGGGAGAGGGCGAGCATGTCCCCCTACTCTTCCGCCATCTTGTCTTCTCCCCCACAGCTTCTTAATCCAGTCATCTGTCGATGGACATTTAGGTTGTTTCCATGTCTTGGCTGTTGCGAATCGTGTTGCTATGACCATAGTGGTGCTTGTGTCTTTTTCAGTGAAAGTTTTGTCCAGATATATGCCCAGGAGTGGGATTGCTGGGTCACATAGTAGTTCTATATTTAGTTTTCTGAGGTACCTCCATACTGTTTTCCACAGTGGTTATACCAATTTACTTTCCCACCAACAGCTGGCAGTCACTTTCAATCACGAGTATTAATCTCTTCTTTCCCCTTGGCACCACAGTCAATCAGAAGAGGTGTTTCTTCTGATTATGGATAACATGTAGTTCACTGGTTTCACTAAAGATAGATCAGAACTGATAAGGAGTTTTCAGAATTGGGTCAAAATGGCTTGTGGCCAGTTTGCAACAATGGCTAGTGCTGCTTTTTTTTTTTTTTTTCAACATGTAGGATATATGCATTTAAAAATCTCCGGAGTCCTGAATTCCATCCCAGTTAAACTCATCAAATCACAAACTTGGGACCCTGGGAATCAACATTTAAACCATCCCCATCCCCCAGCCCCACAACTGGATTGCTCTCTAAATAGTGAGGCAGTTGTTTCAGAACTTTAAAACTTTCAAGCTTTCTGCATTTCCCTGAGCCCAGATTTCCAAGGAGGAATCATATAAATCCTAGCATGGGGCTAACGAGTCTTCAGGGGTTTGTGGGAGCTAAACCGTAGGGAATGTTTCTGCCAGTCAGAACAGTCCCTATCATTGTAGACATAATTCTTAGATGGAGACCTCCAAGTCCACCCAGCCCACAGAGCTTGGTTGCTGTCATTTGCATTCAAAGAGTTTATTAGTACAATGTTCTTGGCCATTCATTTACTCTGCCTTGTGATATCTCTTAGCTAAACTTACACAGCTATCGAGCTTCATTTTAAAAAAATTACAGTATAACTTAGCTGTAGTAATAAGCACATCATTTAAATTTCATATCGATTAAATTTAAATCCATTTTCATGTGCATGTATAACCATGTGAAGATCACCTGGATCATTTCCAACACTCCAGAAAATTCCCTAGTGCTTTGCTGGTAATAGTTTTCTAAAGGTAGCCATTATTTCGACTTTATCATTTTTAAACATTTTCTAGAGAGCCATTTCAGGCTATTTTTGAACTTCAGATATATAGAATCACATAAAATGTTGTCTTTTTGTGAGCTTCTTCCCCTCAACATTCTGTCTGTGGTATTTCTCCTGTTATTGAGAGTATTACTAGTTTTCCTCATTCATTGCTATGTTACATCCTATTGTGTAAATATACTATAACTTATTTACTAGTTCTACTATTGGTGACTATTTTAGTTATTTCCAGTATTGGGCTAGCAACATTCTTCTACACGTCTTTTGGTATGCATGACCACTTGTTTTTGCTGGAGATACATTCACATGCGGAGCTGCTGGTGTACATGTGCTTGACTTTGATAGGTGCTGCTAAACAAACATTTTCCAAGGTGGTGGTACCCACTTACATTCTTACTGACTCTGTATGAGAGTTCCAATCTGTTAACTTTTATGTCTTGTCTCCATGACATGACTTTGGACAGGAAAGAATGCCCCCAAGTTCACATGTTTTGTATTAGCCGTAGAGCCTGCATTAAGAGACTGTGGATGGTCCAGTGGTAAACACCAAAGGAATGAATGAGCAGTAGTAGTTCACTGAGACTCAGATTCTCCACATGGCAAAACGATGAACAGAAACTGAAGGAGAATCAAGGTCATCCAGATCCTGAGAAAGGGAACAATATGACCGAAACCTTCCATGCATGGTTTGAAAATCTTACCCCATTCCCTACTGTATAATATTGGACTATTACTTAAAAGTGAACCAAACAACTGTTGGTAACTCACTGAGCCAAAAAGCCTGTTTAAATAATAGAGTCTTGTGCAAACAGCAGTCTTTTTATTTGAAAATAACAGAATGATTTTGTTGTCTTAGATGATCTAACAAATATTCTAAGAAATAACTGTAGCTCTTTGTTCTAAACCCTTTCATGGGTTCAAGGGAGGGCCTGAAAATAACTTCTAGTTGGTTGACCATGGATGTGACTCATTCCTTTCTTGGAAGACAGCAGCATGATGTGGTTAAAAAAGCACAGGATTTGAGTTTAAATCTCACCTTTGATACACCCTTGCTAAGTGACCCTGATCAAGGGTTCATCTTTCTGGGCTTGTTTGCTCATCTTGGCAATGACAATGTTCATCTCCCTCTGGGTTGTGAGGAAGATGACTATGAAAATGTAAGTCCAGAGATGGCATACAGATGGGATCTAAAAATGTTGGCTTCTCTTCCCTTTCATTTCTTTTTTTTAATTAATTTTTTCCCAGCTTTGTTGAAAAAAAATTGACATGTAACATTGTGTAAATTTAAGGAGTATGATATATTGATTCGATACACATTATTTTGCAGATGATCACCGCCAGTAGTCTTAGCTAACACCATCATGTCATGTAATCTCCATTTCTTCCTCAAGGTGAGAATATTTAAGGTCTAGTCTCTTAGCATCTTTCAAGTATATCATATAGATTATTAACTGTAATCACTATGCTGCACATTAGATCCCTGGTGCATATTCATTTTATAGCTGGAAGTCTGTAGCCTTTGACCATTGTCTCTACTCCTCCCCTCTCCATCTCCCAGACCCCTGATAACCAACACTCTCTGTTTCTATGAGTTTGGCTTTTTTAGTTTCCACATAATAAGTGATATCATATGGTGTTTGTCTTTGCCTGGATTATTTCACTTAGCATAATACCCTTCAGGTCCATCCATATTGTTGCAAATGGCAGGATTTCCTTCTTTATCAAGGCTGAATAGAATACCAGTGTGAGTGTGTGTGTGTGTGTGTGTGTGTGTGTGTGTGTGTGTGTATACACACATTTTCTTTATCCATTCATCTGTTGATGAACAACTTAGGTTGTTTCCATACCTTGGATATTGTTAATGATGCTGTAGTGCAATTTGGTGTGGAGATAGCTATTTGAGACTCCATTTTCATTTCCCAGCAGTGGAATCACTGGATGAAGTGATATTTCTCTTTTTAATTTTTTGAGGATTCTCCGTACAGTTTTTGTTTTTTTGAAATATAATGATTTTTACTTTTTTCCATTATAGCTGGTTTACACTGTTCTGTCAATTTTCTACTGTGCAGCATGGTGACATAGTTACACATACATGTATACATTCTTTTTTCTCACATTATCACGCTCCATCATAAGTGACCAGACATAGTTCCCAGTGCTACACAGCAGGATCTCATTGCTAATCCATTCCAAAGGCAATAGTTTGCGTCTGTTAACCCCAAGCACCCCATCCATCCCACTCCCTCCCCCTTCCCCTTGACAACCACAAGTCTATTCTCCAAGTCCATGATTTTCTTTTCTGTGGAAAGGTTCATTTGTGCTGTATATTAGATTCCAGATATAAGTGATATCATATGGTATTTGTCTTTCTCTTTCTGACCTACTTCACTCAGTTTAAGAGTCTCTGGCTCCATCCATGTTGCTGCAAATGACATTATTTTGTTTTTTTTTAATGGCTGAGTAGTATTCCATTATGTATATATACACCCCATCTTCCTGATCCACTTCTCTGTCGATGGACATTTGGGTTGTTTCCATGTCTTGGCTATTGTGAATAGTGCAGCAATGAACATATGGATGCATGTGTCTTTTTCAAGGAAAGTTTTTTTCTGGATATATCCCAAGAATGGGATTTCTGGGTCATATGGTAGTTCTATGTATAGATTTCTAAGGTATCTCCATACTGTTCTCCATAGTGGTTGTACCAGCTTACATTCCCACCAACAGTGCTGGAGAGTTCCTTTTTCTCCATACCCACTCCAGCACTTGTTATTTGTGTACTTATTAATGATGGCCATTCTGACAGGTGTGAGGTGGTATCTTGTGGTAGTTTTGATTTGCATTTCTCTAATAATCAGTGATGTTGAGCATTTTTTCATGTGCTTATTGGCCATCTGTATATCTTCCTTGGAGAAAGGTTTATTCAGGTCTTTTACCCATTTTTAAATTGGGTTATTGGCTTTTTTTGCTGTTGAACTGTGTAAGTTGTTTGTATATTTTAGAGATTAAGCCCTTGTCCATTGCATCATTTGAAACTATTTTCTCTCATTCCGTAAGTTGTCTTTTTGTTTTCTTTTTGGTTTCCTTTGCTGTGCAAAAGCTTTTCAGTTTGATTAGACCCCATTGGTTTATTTTTGCTTTTATTTCTGTTGCCTTGGGAGACTGACCTGAGAAAATATTTGTAAGGTTGATGTCAGAGAATGTTTTGCCTGTGTTTTCTTCCAGGAGCTTGATGGTGTCTTGTCTTATATTTAAGTCTTTCAGACATTTTGAGTTTATTTTTGTGCATGGTGTGAGGGTCTGTTCTAGTTTTATTGATTTGCATGCTGCTGTCCAGGTTTCCCAGCAATACTTGCCGAAAAGACTGTCTTTTTCCCATTTTATGTTCTTGCTTCCTTTGTCTAAGATTAATTGACCATAGGTGTCTGGGTTTATTTCTGGGTTCTCTCTTCCATTCAATTGGTCTGTATGTCTGTTTTGGTACCAGTACCACATTGTCTTGATGACTATGGCTTTGTAATATTGCCTGAAGTCTGGGAGAGTTATGCCTCCTGCTTGGTTTTTGTTCCTCAGAATTGCTTCAATTCTGTGTCTTTTATGGTTCCATATAAATGTTTGGATTGTTTGTTCTAGTTCTGTGAAAAATGTCATGGGTAATTTGACAGGGATTGCACTGAATCTGTAGATTACTTTGGGTAGCATGGCCATTTCTACCTTATTATTTTTTCCAACCCAGGAGGATGGAATAGCTTTCTATTTTGTTATGTCTTCTTTAATTTCCTCGATTAATGTTTTATAGTTCTCAACATATAAGTCTTTCACCTCCTTGGTCAGGTATATTCCCAGGTATTTGATTTTTTGGCATGCAATTTTAAAAGGTATTTTATTTTTATATTCCTTTTCTATATTTTATATTTCATTGTTAGTATGCAGAAATGCAACTGATTTCCAAATATTAATCTTATATCCTGCTACTTTGTTGAATTTGTTTAAGTAGTTTTTGGGTTGAGTCCTTGGGGTTTTCTATATGTAGTATCATGTCATCTGCATACAGTGACAGTTTTACCTCTTCTCTTCCTATGTGGATGCCTTTTATTTCTTTCGTTTGTCTAATTGCTGTGGCTAGGACTTCTATTACTATGTTGAATAATAGTGGTGAGAGTGGGCATCGTTGTCTTGTTCCAGATTTTAGTGGGAAGGCTTTCACCTTTTCTCCATTGAGTATTATATTTGCTGTGGTTTTGTCATAAATGGCTTTGACTATGTTAAGGAATGTTCCCTGTGTACCCACTTTGGTAAGAGTTTTTATCATGAATGGATGTTGTACTTTGTCAAATGCTTTTTCTGCATCTATTGAGATGATCATGTGGTTTTTGACTTTTGTTATTGTGGTGTATGGTGTTGATTGATTTGCGTATGTCAAACCATCCTTGTGCACATGGGATGAATCCCACCTGGTCATGGTGTATGATCTTTTTTATATGTTGTTGGATTCAGTTGGCTAAAATTTGTTGAGAATTTTTCTGTCTATATTCATCAAAGATATTGGCCTATAGTTTTCTTTTTTGGTGGTATCTTTGTCTGGTTTTGGAATTAGGGTGATGGTGGCATCATAGAATGTCTTTGGGAGTGTTCCTTCTTTTTCAACCTTTCAAAAAAGTTTAAGGAGGATGGGAGTAAGTTCCTCTTTGTATGTTTGGTAGAATTCACCTGTGAAGCCATCTGGTCCTGGACTTTTATTAGTAGGGAGTGTTTTTATGACATACTCAATTTCATTTCTAGTGATCTATCTGTTCAGTTGGTCTGTTTCTTCTTGATTCAGTTTTGGCAGGCTTTAAGTCTCTAGAAAGCTGTCCATTTCTTTAAGGTTGTCAAATTTGTTGGCATAAAATTGTTGATAGTATTCTCTCATGGTTTTTTGTATTTCTGTAATGTCTGTTGTGACTTCTCCTTTTTCATTTCTTATTTTGCTTATTTGGGTTTTTTCTCTCCTCTTCTTGGTGAGTCTAACCAGAGATTTGTCAGTTTTGTTTACCTTTTCAAAAAGCCAGCTCTTGGTTTTATTGATTTTTTCTATTGTTTTTTGAATCTTTAGTTTATTGATTTTCACCCTGATCTTTATTCCTTCCTTCTGCTGACTTTAGGTTTTGTTTGTTCTTCTTTTTGTAATTTATTTAGGTGGTGGGTTAAGTTGTCAATTTGAGATTTTTCTTCTTTTTTGAGGAAGGCCTGTATTGCTATGAATTTCCCTCTGAGCTCTGCTTTTGCAGCATCCCATATATTTGGAGTGGTTGTGTTTTCATTATCATTTCTCTTGAGGTATATTTTATTTTCCTTCCTGATTTCCTCACTGACCCATTGGTTTTTTAGTAGCATGTTGTTTAGTCTCCATGTAGTCAGTTTTTTCTCATTTCTTTTCCTGCGGTTGATTTCTAGTTTCATGCTATTGTGGTCGAGATAATACCTGAAATACTTTCTATACTTTCAAATTTGTTGAGGTTAGCTTTGTGCCCCCGTATGTGATCAATTCTTGAGAATAATCCATGTGCACTTGAGAATAGTGTATATTCTGATTTTTTTGTATGTGATGTCCTGAAAATGTCAATTAAGTCTAACTTTTCTATTGTGCCATTTAGGATCTCTGTTTCCTCATTGATTTTCTGTCTAGAGGATCTGTCCATTGATGTGAATGGTGTGTTAAAATCTCCTACTATGGTTGTATTCCCATCAGTTTCTCCTTTTATGTCTGTTAGTATTTGTTGTGGACAAGACAGGAAAGCAGGAGTTGCAATACTCATATCAGACATGTTGTTTTCCATAGTGGCTTCTCTTCAATTCCTTGGCATCAGAGTAATAGTTGGTGTTTACACTGGCTTTGGTGTCTGAACTAGATGGGACCCTAGAACCTGGCTCTGACATAGACTAGCTGTTTGACTTGGACAAATTACTTAACTTTCTAAGCCTCAGGTTCATTTGTAAGATGGAAGTGATAATATTGCCCATTTTATAGGGTTGTAGTAGGATTAAATGAATAAAGTAATCCATTTACTTATATGTAAAGCAAGCTACTCAGAGGCTGGTGAATGACAGCAGCTCAATATATTTGCTTCTTTTCCCACTCTAAAATTTCTCCCATATGAGAATTCTGACTCTTAAGATTTTGAATCTCCCAGAATCTTAGCATAAAAGGTTCAAGTTTCAAGGTGTCCAGTGATATGAAGGACTTGAAGCTACCCACATATTTGAAGCAGAATGTGTAAGATTTGAATTTTGGGGGAGAAATTTAGTGGAAGAATGATACTATTTGCCTGAGTGTTTTGGTTTTATGAATGATCATATAGTAGCTCATGTATAATCACCAGCTTTTCAGTTTGTATTTATTTTATAGACTTAGTAATAATAGCACCTTACCACCTGCCCGCCTCCAAAAAAGAAAACTCAGACATCTTCCCAACTTCCATGATAGTCAAGTTGACTTACCCTCAAATTCAGAAGGATAGCCTCTTTCTGGGTGAAGAGTTTTAGATCAGTGGTCCTCATTGGGGGCATTTTTAAAATCTTGCCCCATTACTGGTGACTTTAACTTGGATCATTTGGCAAAGATGGTGTCTGCTAGGTTTCTCTACTGTAAATCCCCCCCCCCCCTGCAATTAATAAACATTTTGTGGAGAGATACTTTAAGACTGTAAATAATTCCATTCCTCATGTCACTTTCACTCACTGGTTTTTGAATGTTTCTTGCCCCAATTATTTCTTTTGATGTTGCGAAATGGTGATTTTGCAGTTCCACCATTTCTACTTTTTTTTTTTATTTTTTTTGGCCAAATCCACAGCATGTGATGGTTCCTGAGCTAGGTGTGGAACCTACACCACAGAAGTAACTTGGGCTACAGTAGTGACAACACTGGGTCCTTAACCCACTGAGTCATGAGGCAACTCCAATTCTTTCTACATTTATTAGTTGACATTCTACAGTAAGGAAGATCTTTCTTTTCTCCCCACTTGTTTTTTTCTTTCCTTCCTCCCTCCCCCTCCCTCTCTCTCCCCCTTCCTTCCTTCCTTCCATCCTTTCTGCCACAGGTGTGGCATATGGAAGTTCCCCGGCGAGGGATCAAATTGGAGCTACAGCTGCCAGCCTACACCACAGCTACAGCAATGCCAGATCCCAGACACGTCTGCAACCTATACCACAGCTCATGGCAGCTCCAGATCCTTAACCCACTGTGTGAGGCCAGGGATCAAATCTGCATCCTCATGGATACCAGTCGGATTCGTTTCTGCTGAGCCACAGTGGGAACTTCCCCGCTTATTTTTTTCATTAGTGTGGACTTATGCATTCCAGTTTATTTAGTGGCTCATAATCCATTACTATCATTATTTATTTTGATGCTCAAATTGTGCCAGACTTGACCAGAGGAAAGCCTTTCAAACTGGCTTCTGTATCCTTTTGACATGACCCCCATTATTTGAGCACTTCCTTTCTTGCCTCACAAGACAGATATTCCAGGTTCATCTTGTTCTTGCCCTGCCCTAGTCTTAGATTCAACCATTTTTTTCAGGGATCCCTGATTTTCTTTCAGTGGAGAGTGATATTTAGAAATACACGTCTGAGCATTAGATGTGCTCATTGTTACTGAGATGCAGCTGAACTAGGAAATATATGTGTGTATAAACATATATGCATGATTTACATTTTTATTTCTATCTCTCTCTCTGTAAAAATAACTTACACTGCTACTTTCAATTCCAATAAAACACCACAGGGTTCATTCTAGCTTTCCCCTCTCCAAATTTGTACCTACCTTCTCCAGTAGTAAGTAGTAAGAAATCTGATTCCCATTATCTTTAATTCATTTATTTACTTAATCTCTCTGCATGTGGCTCATTTTCTGGCCATCAGCCTGCTTGGACATCCCTCATGCCACCCTGTTCAGAATCCCCTCCCCATAGAAGGGAGGCTTGATGGCAATCTTAAAACTTAGTTATAATCTATGTTTTCTTAGTAGCTACTTCTGGCTTGGTCCATTCATAAATTTTTCCGAATCCTTTGGGGCTTAATTTATATTTCCCATTTCTACCACTTTCTTGGTGTAATGAGTTCCACAAGTCTAATCTTCCCTTTGTGAAATAGTATTTCCTCTTATTTCCTAAATTAAGTTTCTCAAATTTTAAAAGGCGGTCCTGAATTCTTATATTTCACTATTTGGTATTTTCAGTAGCTTAAGTTCAGCCCCAAACTCAACAACCATAGGACTCAGCAAGATTTGTTCATCTCTTATCTGTATGGTTTCACAGTTTTATATATTTGGGTTATGTGCTCTTTGAGTCTGTGAGCAGTGAAATCTTCATGGATAGTATTCGTCTTTTACCAACTTTCTCATTGCTTTTCAAAAATTTCCTGGTTCTATCATGTGATCTTTGGTGTCTGAGTAACAGAATTTTAAATAATGTTCCAGCTGTTTTACATTAGGGCAGGACCAAATTTTTTGGTTTTGTTCAACTATTTTTGTTTCTCCTTGGGCCACTGCTGACTGTTCCTGGCTGAGGGGAGACTCAAGTGCAGGGGGCTGGAACTTAGGAGAGATAATTGTTTCAAGTGACTGGTAAGAAGAAAACAGGAGGATAAATGGAATTGTTGTCTTAAGAACAAGGGAGGCCAGAGTTCCTGTTGTGGCTCAGTGGTTAACGAATCTGACTAGGAACCATTAGGTTGCTGATCCCTGTCCTCGATCAGTGGGTTAAGGATCTGGCATTGCTATGTAAGCTGTGGTGTAGGTCGCAGACTCAGCTCGGATCCCGCGTTGCTGTGGCTCTGGTGTAGGCCAGCGGCTACAACTCCGATTCAACCCTTAACCTGGGAACCTCTATATGCCATGGGAGCAGCCCAAGAAATGGCAAAAAGACAAAAAAAAAAAAAAAAAGAACAAGGGAGGCCAAATAGGATGCAGGGTGAGAAAAAGAGCCCTCCAAGCAGTTGCCATAAATGGGGTAAATGGGGCTGTGGAACATGGCAGTTTTGAAGGGCACTGACCTCTTGGTTTAAAGACAAGGGTTAAGGCAGATGATAGCAGAACATGGAACCGATATTCTGTAGGAATAAACTGTAGTAAATGTGAGGCCCTTTTCATGTATCAAAGTTCTCTAGGACCCTTCATTCTTATTTTTAAAAAAATTTTTTTCTAATTTTTATTTTTAGTTAAAATTTTTTTTTTGTCTTTTTAGACCTGCACTGGTGGCATATGGAAGTTCTCAGGCTAGGGGTCAAATCAGAGCTACAGATGCCGGCCTACACCACAGCCACGGCAATGTGGGATCTAAGCTGTGTCTGCGATTTACACCACAACTCATGGAAACACTGGATCCTTAGCCCTCTGAGCAAGGCCAGGGATGGAACCTGCATCCTCATGGATACCAGTCAGATTTGTTTCTGCTGAGCCACAATGGGAACTCCTAGGACCCTTCATTCTATATGCATAGTTGAAATATTTGCAAGTTTTTACTTAAAACACAGTTATTATTCTTTTGGTCACTCACTGAAGCTTATAACACCAGCTTTTGACTTACACTTCCTGTCTCACTGGGCTGCCTCTTTACCTGAAGGCCACGGAGACCCCAGTTCCAGAGTCAGTCTTGATTCAGGACAGGATTCATTAACAGCTGTGATGCTAGCACTTGGCAGGACTTAGAAGTAAATTCTCTTTCAAAGACTTGGGAACCCATGGCTCAGTTAACAGTGAGAGGCGGTGTGGTACAGTAGGAGGTGCTTTGGGTTTAGAGTCCAGCCTCCAGTTTTTACTTTATCACTTACTAGTTGTATGTCTGTAAAAGTTGCTGATGTTAAAACTCATTTTCCTTCCCTGTGAAATGGAGATAACATCAACCTTATAGGATTAATTTGCAGAAACGGTATATACAGTGTACCTAAGGCATTGGACCCATAGATGCTCAGGGAACAGTGGCTGTCTTTCTAATTAATACTATTGATAGAGAATGTTGAATTTTAAGCTATAAATCAAATTTTCAAATTCAGCCTAAATTAAAAGTTAAAATCCGAGGGCACAGATTTTTAATAACAGGAAAAGCTGAGAGATGGAGAAACTTTCAGTTATTGACTCAGGACGCTGAGAATACCAGCACACTTATAGGCATCAGAGAAAAGACGAATATCTTTACAAGACAAGATTTCTTGAAGACACTACAGAGGGGTGGAGATAAAGCAAGACCAACCAACTGAGAACAAGCAAAGGCTGTTTATTCAGAGGTTGCTATAGCAAGAGTCAGTCACCATAAGTTGCATTTTAGCAAAGACTCATGAAAGGCGGGCAGAGGAGTGGGGAAGCTTCATAGTGGAAAAAAGAAGGCTTCTGGTGTGTCCTGATTGGAGGTTGTCGGTATGGGGAAGCTATAGACAGACTGACTGGAAGTGGGGCGTCCTCGGTGATTGGTGAAGGACTATTGCTGGACTCTGCATCGATTCTTGAGTTGCCCTATTATGGCACATTCCTGGCATACTCTAGGAATGACCACCAGATGCTTGATAACTCTGAGGAAGAGCAATTTCTTTCTTCATTCCATGCATCTGGGTCTCAGCCTAGAGATTTTGCACTCAGCACTAACTTATTCCCTGATGCCAGCCCACCTTTCTGCCTGGCAGAGGCTCCGAAGCCTGCTGGGGTTCTAAATGAGAATCGGTTTCCCTCAGTTAGACACATGTGTGTGATATTTGGACCACTGCTTGGCTGTTTTCTATTGGAAATCAAGGTAGGGGAGGTGTTGGCATTTTCTGTAGCAGGGATCCTATCACCCTCTTGGTGTGAAGGTCAAGAGGTGACTTATCGTGACAGTTGCAGTAGATCTGTACTGACTGCACTGACTGCGGCAGCATTCCAGTGCTTTCCTCCTAGCTTTGTGGGGTCAAGAGGCTTTGTGGAGGTGGTAGATTCTTGGCTCCCCATCTTCCTCATTTTTTTTGGCAGAGGAAGCTGCTCCTCTGGCAGGCTAATTGGCATTGTTTTTACCTGGAGTCAACCCTGGAGTTTCAGCCTCAAGCCTTTTAGCTTTCCAAGGAGATTCTAGGCGAAGCTTGCCTCTGTTGAGTCCCTTTTTCCTGAAAATAGCTAGAATGGTTTTGTTTCCTTCAACTGAATTCTGCCAGATGTGATCTCTACTCTCTAGTTTTGTCCAGGTTTCCTTGGTCATATCCTTAGGCCTGTGACTGCAGACCCTGGTGCCTTCCTCTTTTGAAACTTGCCTTCTGGGACTGGGGTCTTGATTTCAGCCTGCCCTGCAGCAATGAACAGGTATTCTGATTGGCACCTGCTAGCCTGACTGAGCTCCAGCTTTTACTGCTGCTGGCACTCCCTGCTGGGCTCCACCTGTATGAATGGAGTGCTCAGTGCAAACCATTGCTTGAGGCATCCTGAACTTGGTATAGCATTTGAACCTCCTGATTGCCTGCCTTAATGGCCACTTGGTTCTCTCAGCCCCTCACTCAGGTCTTGAGCTGAGTCCATTCTTGTGGTATGTTCTCTGTGGCCAAGAATGATTTATGGCTCCATATGCCCTAGGCACGATCACAGATTTTCCATTGGGTCTGCTCCATGGCACTCCCTCTTTACCCAGAAGAGTTTACTAGAGTCAGCTACTAATTCCTGATACCACTAGGTGTTGGTAGATCACAACTGCAAATAGTAACTTTTACAGATGACTTGCAAAAGTAGTAAAAGCTCTGTTGTTTAGATGTTTCCAACTAGAGAAAGTTAAATCTGCCTCTGAAGTAGTTCTCTATTGTAAGGTAGAAGCTGAATGGTATTGTGTTTTTTAAAGTTTCTGCTGAAGTCATCACATGTTTTTACCTAGACCGATTGATAAAAGAAAAAAGACTATTTCTTCCCATCTTCAGGAAGATCTGAAAAGTTTTTGTACGGACTGGGTTAATGTAACAATATAATTTAAGTTAGAGTAGTAGGTTAAACAGTCCTACATGAGTAAATATGTTTTCTTATGACAGGTAAGTAAATATAATAGTCTAATTGTTAAAGGTTATATAAACCATTATAACTAACTCAAATTCATGGTAGAATTTCTAATAATTATTCCATTTTACAATGGCCAGATGTAAAACAAATATAAATTTGAAATAGGATCTTCACCTCCACCCTGGCAAAAATTTATATCTGAAGGACTGAATATACAAATGGATAATGGCCAGATGATATAGAAAAGTAGAACTTTGATTCATAACTTTTATTCTGAAAGGCTGAATATACAAATGGATAATGGCCACATGATGATAGAAAAGTAGAACTTTGACCCATGACCTGCAGCAACTTGCTCAGGAAACTAACCCATTTTTTGAAATAACCAGCCTAGGGAGCCAGTGTGTTATCTATCAGACTTGGAGGAAGTCAGGCACATGTTTTTATTAACAATCTAGGAAGCCAAACAATAACTCCCATAACAGTTGGCCCCAAATAGCCAGGACCTGATTAATAACTGGCAGCTTCCTTACTTTTTTGCCCCTGCTCCCAACTTAAGACTAATGGGAGAAAGCCAAATATGTCCTTTTTCACCAATCACCGAGGACGCCCCACTTCCAGTCAGTCTGTCTATAGCTTGACAGACTGGGTAGCTTCCCCATACCGACAACCTCCAATCAGGACACACCAGAAGCCTTCTTTTTTCCACTATGAAGCTTCCCCACTCCTCTGCCCGCCTTTCATGAGTCTTTGCTAAAATGCAACTTATGGTGACTGACTCTTGCTATAGCAACCTCTGAATAAACAGCCTTTGCTTGTTCTCAGTTGGTTGGTCTTGCTTTATCTCCACCCCTCTGTAGTGTCTTCAAGAAATCTTGTCTTGTAAAGATATTCGTCTTTTCTCTGATGCCTATAAGTGTGCTGGTATTCTCAGCGTCCTGAGTCAATAACTGAAAGTTTCTCCATCTCTCAGCTTTTCCTGTTATTAAAAATCTGTGCCCTCGGATTTTAACTTTTAATTTAGGCTGAATTTGAAAATTTGATTTATAGCTTAAAATTCAACATTCTCTATCCATAGTAAAATTGTTTTCTCCAATAGGTTGCGTTATAACAATTTTTTTTTTTGGGCTACACTTGTGGCGTATGGAAGTTCCCAGGCTAGGGATTGAATCTGAGCCTTAGCTGTGACCTACACCATAGCTGCGGCAATGCCAAATTCTTAACCCACTGCGCTGGGTTGAGGATTGAACCCGAGCCACCTGCAGAGACAACACTGGATCCTTAACCAGCTGTGCCAGAGTGGGAACTCCTCTAACTGAAATGTAAAAAAATCTTTGGTATGAAATTGGTTGAACCCATTTTGAATGTTAATTGTAATACATCCATGCATTTGCTTTTATGTACATGGTTATTTCTTCTCTGAGAAATGCAAATAATTAATCAGGTATTCAGAAACTGCGGTGCGTCATTTCTCCATGTGTTTCATAATCTTTGATTTGTCAACATCTCATTATTAGTGTCATAATCTTTAAAATTGTTAAAAATTTATTTTAATTCTTTTTTCTTTTTTTTTTAAATTGCAGTGTAGCTGGTGGCATCATCATCTTCTTTTTAACAGTTTATTACCTTTTCTGACCTCACATTCCCATAAGTCATTGTTTCTCAAAGTGTGGTCCTCAGGTCACTGGTAGTACCCGAGAAGCTTGTTAAAATGCAGATTCTTGGGCCCCATCCAAGATTTATGAAGCTGTGTGTCCCAGGAATTTGCATGTCAAACATGTTCCTCAGATGATTTTTATAGATAGAACATCACATTCATTCTGTGTATCTGCCTGTGTATCTGTGTGTCTTCATCATGTTCTCTGTCTATGTAGAGACAAAAATTTAGTAATTGCTGGTCTACTAAATGTCTGTCAAGCACCTGACATAGTGTCTTCAATCCTTAAAATGGTTGTAAATTATAATTTCTGTTTTAGAGTTAAGAAAACTGTGGCTCGAGGTGATAAGTGACTTGTTCAGAGTCACATAGCTGGTAGACCACAGAGCTGGGAGTAGAAGCCAGATTGTCAATAGAGATATAATCCTATGTGTTAAGGGAAAATGTCTTTAGCTTTTCCATGGGGACTGATCATAATGCTCTGCTGAATCATCCATCCAGTTGGGCTGTAAGAGTCTCTCTGGTAGCTGGGTGGAAACATAGGCTACATTGTGAGATAGGTATTTGGTAATGAAACTTAACCATCATCCCATATGTGAGGGAAGCAACGTCTCAGTGGGGACCTTGAGCAAAGATGTAGGTGATGAGTTCCCCGATATAGCTGCAGATGGTCACCTCTGAGAGCAGCAAGCAATGTAGTTTCAGCAGAGAGTCCTGCGATTGTTGAGGTTGGGACTGAACTTGAACTGTGGGGATCTAAGTTCATTTTCTGTTGGCAAAACATCTCTAAGGGAAAGTCTTAAAATGGCTTATAAAACTTAAAAGGCCCTTGGACATCAAATGGCTCTTACAAATTAATCAGAAACATACGGATTAGATTTCTCATAAAATACATTTAGGTTTAAAATTATGGGAAAAAGCACGGGGCATAATGTCTTTTAGGTTTGTCCAAACCAAACCCTGAATGTTTGGGAAAAGTTGGAAATCCTGTAACAACAGCAGGATGACGCTGAGCACATATGTGGCATCTTTGGGTGAAACAGGAAAACAGTCTCATTCTCCTACAGTGGAGCCGAGGCCTGAACTCACCTGGAAGTGTGATGCCCGCTGGTGTGATAAGGATGGCAGGAGGAGATGGGAAAGAAGGAGGAGAGATCAGAGGAGGAGGAGACAGTCTTTCACCCTTCTCAGGAGAGGCTGGCTAGTGGCATTCTTTCCCTTGTTGGGTGCTGGTCCATTCCCACCCTTGAAAAATCTTCTGGGAGCAATGTGAGAATGAACGAAGGGTATCTTGCTGGGTGGAAGAAGACCTGCATTTCACTCTTAGCTCTTCCACTTCCTGGCTGGCTGATGTTTCTCAGGGCACCCCTATCCTAAGACAAACGAATGCCCTTCATGATTCAGGAGGCTTGCTAATTTGAATTGCATGGGCCATAGCATAAACCTTGGCATGGTGATGGGAAGGTTTAGGTGACATGGAAGACGTACTCCCCTTAAGCACAGTGCTTGACGACTTCTGAGTGCTCAGTGACTACATTATTGTTATTCTTTGGCATGGTCCTAATGTTCTCATTCTTAGATTTCTAAGGAAAAAGGAGTCAGTTGCCATGCAAAGTGCGCCAGGAGGAAGGAAGAGAGGCAGCGATGTGGGGACAAAGCGTTTTCCTTGTATCTAAGAAGAAGATAAATTTTATAATTGAATTTGAAAGTAAATGTTGGAACAAATGTTCCCATGCACAGAGGGGTGAATCTGATCTGCTAATTCCTCCTTTGGATGCAGACAGCTTTTAGGTTCTTTCCTCTAGAAAATAAATGCCAGTCATGGATCACAAAATGATTAGTCTTTGAAACTTGTGATTTGTTTGGAAATGATCTGGTTTTCAAATAATGTTATATATTTTTGTATGAACTATTGTCTCAAAGAGCTTTGCAGCTATATGTAAAAAAATAAGGGTGGGGGAGTTCTTGTCGCAGCTCAGTGGATTATGAACCCGACATAATGTCTGTGAGGATGCAGTTTCGATCCCTGGCCTTGCTCAGTGGGTTAAGGATCCAGTGTTGCCATCAGCTGTGGCATAGATCACAGATGCGACTTGGATCCCACGTCGCTGTGGCCATGGTGTAGGCCAGCGGCTACAGCTCCACTTTGACCCCTAGCCTGGGAACTTCCATATGCTGCGGTGCAGCTGTAAAAAGAAAAAAAAAGAAAAAAAAAGGCTTTCCATAGACTCTGCCTTTTCATTACCAAAAGAGACTGTTATTAGAAATGGATAATTGAGTGTCACAAAAACTTTCAGTCTGTTTTTATCATTTTCTTCTTTCCTCTCATTGGATCTAGGCTTCCACACTTCCCACCTGTCAGCCTAGAGAGCACAGCCCTCTCTGATGGTACCTCAAAGCCATAAAGCTGGCTAAGACCACTTTCTGTTTTCCCCAACTCTTCTCCCTCCTCCAGCTCAACCTCACAGCTTACTCAAAGCTCAGGGAGGCCGAATAACTGACTAAATTTGTCTATTTGTGGGGGCATCTGCCCACAAAATGTTTTCCCTTGAAAATGTTTTGGTTGCTGTCTTCTAGTTCGATAGAGAGCTTGAATCAAGATGGGTACAACTGTCGTATGCTTCAGTATATACTCTGGATATTCTATGAGTATTAATTAGATACTTGAAAAAATATAGAAGCCTCTGTTGTCCTGTTACTAATAGTTTGTGTCCTTAGATCTTTTACATTCATTTTTGTGTTCATGTTTGTTTATGTGACCTTGTAGCAGCATGCATCAAATAAATATGCATCCTGTCGTATCTGGGAAAATGAATGCAAATCTCTTCTGTTATTGGTTGCATAAGCATTTGTCCGTTTGTGTAACTGCATACGTATTTTATTTAATTACAGATTTTAAATGAAAGAGAGAAGACTAAAATGCAGTAATTTAATGTTACCATGAGAATTCAATTTGTTTTATTACCCTTAAATTTATGGTTAACTCTAGTTTTGCTTATACGTTATAGTGGTTACACATTTTAGAGGTATATCTGCAATGGAAAAAAGCCATCCACTGTTGAGAACTTCTTGTTAAAACTGGATTGCCTAAGCTCAGAGCAGTGTGTTACATAATAAGACAATTTACAATCATCATGATAACATAGGCTGTTTTCTGGAAAGAAAAGATAGCAATATCTGTAAAACTGCACCTGCAAGGAGGCTATAATTTCTGTGTGCTGTGACAGACAATGTGAATCATGGATTATTACCATTTTTTTTAAGGGCTCCATTCATTTCCCATTATTTATTATAGCTCCTATAGGATTTACCCCAGTATACTCACATGGATTGAGATAGATATATATTCAGACACACAGATGTGTATATAGTTATATACTTATACACATATATTATGCACACACATTATGCTTGAAATTTATGGCAAAGAAAATAAATAAGCTCAATAGCTAAAACCTTGCAAAACACCAAAACTCAGACAAAAGGAACCTTTACATCTGCCTATTAAACTTCGAGCGAAATCCCTGGAAGGATTCTCAAAGCCGCTGCCCAGATTTTCAAGGAGAAACCTCAATCTCGTTAACGAACCGTAGCCAAAGGCCAGGTCTCCCTCTGGTGTACACGCACCCAGTGGCCTCATTTGTCATTTTGCTCTGGGCTCTGCTGAGCTGCATCCAGCCCCAAGTGCCCATGGATGTGACTGATTCCAGCAAAACCAAATGGAGCTCTTTCTTTGCACTTTCCTGTTGTCATCACAAGCTGTTTGTAAGCCCCATTCTCTTGGTGCCAGATGATTCCCTGCTGAAAATGAATCACTTGTGTGAAATATTTATAGTTCAATCTATTAGGTATTTAATAATTGTATACGGCAACAGGGCAAAAATTGAGTGTGTCAAGTTTGATTTCGGACTCCTTTTTTCTTTCTTGATAACCTTGACCACTTTCAGACATCTTTAGTCCCAAGATTCTTTCTGTATCAGTTACCTATTGCCACAGTAATGCTGAGTAACAAACAACTTTATAATCTCGGTGACATAATTAGCATTTATTGTGCATTCTGGGGTCAGCTGGGGATTAGCCAGCGGTTCTGCAGATCTTGGTTAGGCTTCTTCACTTATCTTAGGCAGAGGCAGTAGCTCTTCAGTGATCTAAGATGGCCTTGGCTGGGGAATTGGCTTTACTAGATGTCTTCTGGCAGATGAGTCCAGGCATGTTACTTTTTTTTTTGTCTTTTTAGGGCCATACCCAGGGCATATGGAAGTTCCCAGGCTAGGGGTTGAATTGGAGCTGTAGCTGCTGGCCTGTGCCACAGCCACAGCAACACAGGATCCAAGCTGTGTCTGTGACCTATACCACAGCTCACAGCAATGCCTGATCCTTAACCCACCAAGCAAGTCCGGGGATCGAACCTCTGTCCTCATGGATACTAGTCAGGTTCATTAACCACTGAGCCATGACAGGAACTTCCAGGCATGTTCTTACGATGTTGGCAAGGGTGTGAGAGGGAGGGCAAGTTCAGTTATGAAGCACTTTTCAAATCTTTTTACATCACATTGCTAACGTCTCATTGGCACAGCAAATCACTTGGACATGAAGCCTGAAGTCATAGTGGAGGGCATTGTCAAATTACATGGCAAATGCACAGATATGGAAAGGGGTGAAGAATTGGAAAGGATCCAAGCTACATTTACACCGAGCTGTGATCATGGTTTTGTGCAAAGCTAACATATTGTAACTTCCAGGGATATCTGCTTTATACATGTGATAAAAATATGGAAGAAAAGGAATGGGGCTCTGTGGTGCGTTCAAGATGGCCACAAATTCTTTGTCATTTTCTTGACTAAGGAGGGTCTATTCCTCCATCCACTTAAATCTTGGCTGGGCCAGTGGCTCTGTGATTAGTAGAACACAGTGGAAGTGACCCATTGCCTGATCTGGGTCCAGTCTTTCAGAGGATTGGCAGCTCCCATGCCCTCTCTCTTGGATGTTTATTCTTGTGATATCCTCACTCAGAACGTAGTTGCTATGAGATAAGAAGCCCAGACCCCAGAGCGAGGCCACAAAAGGTAGCCTCAACTACCAGCCACGAGCATCCAATGGGCTCTGGATGATTGCAGCCCAGACAGCATCGTGTGAATGAGAAGACCTGCCCAGCTTGGTGCAGAGTTGTGAGAGATAATAAAATGGTTTTAGTTTATTCAAGCCACTAATATTCGGGATGGATTCCTGTGCCGCCCAGGCAACTGAAACTCACTGAGAATGACATTCTAGGCATTAGATCAGAGTGAAGGAGGGAAGTATTTTTGATTTGTAGGTTTTTCTAGAGTCTTTTTAAGGGTAGAGACCCATTTTACCTAAAGTTATAGCCAACTTTGCAAATAGTGTTATGACAAGATAAGTACAGTTTATTAAGCATGCCGATTTCCAAGTAGAGAATAGCATAAACACAGAGGGATCTTAGCCACTGTAGGCTTTACCGTATCAGCACCTTGGGCTCCATTCTCTGTTCTTGACTCTAGAGGGCACTGCAGAGGGCTCCTCAGAGCAGAAAAAAGGGGCTACCTTTTCTCTTGTCCCTTCCTAAGGCATGCATGTGCCTGTGTATGGGTGAAAACACATACCCCCCCCCCCCCCCACAGTCCTTATTATTATTTTAAAAACTTATATGTGCTTTTCCCTGCTGCTGGTTTCATTCTTCAGCGATGCCCAGCATAGTTCAGGGCGCTGCATGTCACTCATCCGTTGATAGATACCAATCTCTGCCCATGACATTGAATTTAATTTTGAGAGAAATTTGCTGTCAGGGATAAATCACATGCTGACAAGTCACACCCTGCCCTCCCAGAACAAACAGCATCTCCCTTTGAATTACCACCTGCTATGAGATGTCCAGACGTCTGCTCTCTTCCTTGTTGCACATGGAAGCTGCCTGGACCATTGTTGAACTCAGATAATTGTCCTATCTTACTGCAGATTCCTCTCTCGTCACTCCCTCCTCCCTCCAGGTTTATTGAGGTCTAATTCACAAGTGTACATATTTAAGGTGTACAGGGTAATTATTTGATGTACATGCACACAATTTGATATACATTGCCACAGTCGAGGTAACATCCGTCACCTCACATAGTTGCTTTTTGTGTGTGTGTTGAGAATGCCTAAGATCTGCTCTCTTAGCAAATTTCAAGTATACAATACATATTAAGTATGATCACAATTCTGTACATTAGATTATCAGCACTTGTTCATTTTCTAAGTGAAAGTTTGTGCTCTTTAATTAACCTCCTGACCATATGCCCCAATGCCCAGGCCCTGGTAGCTACCAGTCTACTCTTTCTATGAGTTTGACATTTTTATTTTAATTCTTCATATAAGTGATATCATGCAGTATTTTTATTTCTCTGTTTGGCTAATTTCACTTAGCATAATGCCCCCAGCTTCATTTGAATTGTCAAAAATGATGGGTCTTCCTTTTTTTTTTTTTTTTTTGCTTTTTAGGGCACACCCACAGCATATGGAAGCTCTTGGGCTAGGGGTCAAATTGGAGTTACAGCTGCCTGCCTATACCACAGCTACAGCAATGCGGGATCCGAGCCGTGTCTGTGACCTACACTGCAATGCCGGATCCTTAACCTCCTGAGTGAGGCCAGGGATCGAACTTGCATCCTCATGGATTCTAATTGGGTTCGTTAACTGCTGAGCCCCAAATGGAACTCTGGGATTTCCTCTTTTTAATAGCTGAATACTAGTCCATTGTGTGTGTGTGTGTGTGTGTGTGTGTGTGTGCGCGCGCGTGGTGGGTGAGATGCAGGGCCCTGAACTATGCTGGGCATTGCTGTGTATGTTATGTATGTGTCTATCACATTTTCTGTGTCCATTTATCCACTGGTGGACACTTAGGTTGTTTCCATGTCTTACTATTGTAAATAATGCTGCAGTGAACATGGGAGTACAGATAGCTCTTTGAGGAACTGATTTCATTTCCTTTTGATAGATACCCAGAAGTGATATGGCTGGGTCACCTGGTAGTTCTCTTTGTAACTTTCTCCCCCTGTTTTTAGCATCACACACTCTGCTTTCTTTGTATTTGGTACCAGAGTCTGGAACCTCTGTAGCTTGGTTCCTATAGAGAATAAGGCTGTGGTGAGTCAGACCAGGCCAGTGTCTGTCTGGGAGGAATAGGAGAAAGGACCTACTTGGGGAGAGCTATGTCCTCTCTCCTGGTCTGCCCTGGCAGGAGCCATGGAGGGAGAATTTTATGGCTCCTGAGAGCTTTGTGCCTCCAAATGTGACCTGTCATATGTTCTGTGCCGCAAACTGATGCAACCTCTGTAGATTCTCAAATTACAATTTTTATAATTTCTCCTTTGCTAAGTCATACATCATTCCTTCAACTCTATTCTTCCAAAGTTAGTATAAATGTTTCGCTTGCTGAAATCTTCACATCGTCCTTATGGGTTAATAGATTTTTTTGCGGGAAAAAATTCTTTGCTGTATTTCATTTGGCTTTTAGTAGGAAGAGGTGATCAGCTCATGTTGTCAATACTCCATGTTTAACCGGAAGTCCTTCTTTGAATTTGAACTGATTTAGGGGCTAGCAACATTACGATGTTCATTTAGTTATCCTTTAAGAGAATTGAATGGAATTCTGTAATTTCTTGAGGAACCACCATACTGTTTTCCGTAATGGTTGTACCATTTTACATTCCCACCAGCAGTGTACAGGAGTTCTTTTTCTCCACATCCTTGCCAAACTCCCTTATCTTTTCGAGAATAGCTATCCTAACAGGTGGGAGGTAATATTTCACTGGGATTCAAACAGATAAACCACCAAAGCCTCAGGGGCTAGAAGCAAACTGCCAGTCTGGTGCAGCGAGAGTAGCTTTGGGCTCAGGCTTATGAGACATGTTGCCACCTAACCATATGACATTTTTGGGTCTCTGCAACTTCTCTGAACCCCAGTTTCCTCATCTACGGAATCAGGGTAGATTAAAGATGACAGTCCTGTAAGGCCCCTCTTAGCTTTACAATTCTCAGATTTTGCAGAGCACCTGGAGATACTGACTTTGGCTTTTGGAGACTCCTTTGAGGATTCTTTCCACGATGTAGGAGGCAGTGCGGGGTGTCACAGGGAACATGTGCCTTAGGAAAATGAGCACATCTATCCTACTTCAGGTCCTTACCCTAGCTCTTCTGCTTACTTTCCGTATTTAGTTTGAAAATGAAGTCCCTGGTCTTACAGTACCTCTTTGATTCACTGCCAGTATTTGCTGAAGCAAACTACAGGGAGAGGTTAGGCTAGCATACAGTAAAGGGGGACAGATGACACAAATAGTCCTTTCACCTCAATTAACACATCAGAAACCCAGTTCTTGTCTTCCTGGTGGAGAGGGGTCTCCCAAGTTATCTCCTGGGGGTGAAGGACTGAGCCCCCGTCCTTTTCCCACCACGTACATGTGACTGTTTGCCGAGATGTCGGCCAGAGCCCCTATCTCCTAGGGTAGCCTGGGATTAGCACATCCTGACCTGGACCCATTCCCGCAGGAGTTGCTGGGGGGCCTAGGTGCCAGGGGGCAGGCTGGGGGGAGCATACCAGATGGCCGGACGAAGGTCATGTTGGCACTTATTTCTGCCGCAAAGTCTGGGGCGATGAATGGTGCACTGAAATGATGAGCATTACATTAGAAACTTGGGAAGGCGCGTTCACTTAGTGATGGCAAATCCAGCAGTGATTTGGACACACCCAACCACTTTTCAAGGACTGCGGGGTTAGCAAAAGCATAAAGCTTGTTTTGCCCAGAATTTTTTCCCTCATATTTTTTTAACCCTGTGTGCATTTTAATGGAAATGTAATCGTATGGTTCAGATTTATTTACACTTAACTCATCAAAATGTTGTTTTGCCAAGAGGGAGTCAAGGTCCAAAAAACCTATTGAGTTTTTTTTATAAGCTTTTTAAGGACTTTCCTTTTTTTCTTATAAACAGGAAACCATGTATCACTGAGAGAAAATAAACTTGAACCCCAAAAGGTTCAAGTCGGGAGCTATGAGCACCAGGAATACTCTGAGATGAGAAGGGACTTCCCCATGTTTTATTCTTAGAAATTCTCAGGCAGACAGCTGAGGCTATCAGTAGAAAACTGTCTAGTTTTCTAAAGTTAGTATGTATCCTGAAATGTAGCATGCAAATTAGAAATGTTATGGTTCTTTTTCTTTTTCAGATCGTTTGCTTTCAGCATATTTTTCACTACTTTTTTTTCTGCATAAAAGTTGGGTGAAGTGGATAAAACTACTTCATAAGCAGAGATTTCATCTCATGTCAAGTTTCTCAGCATTTCCAATTGTACTAAAGAAATAACTACATAGATAAATAAATATGGTGCAAACAAAAGTAACTTTTTACAAGAGAAACTATCTGAGGTCTAACTTTTCCCCGTTTTTTGACTGTGCTGGCTGTATCTATACAGGTAAAGTGGACAGGTTATTGTTTATTTGTAGATGTCTGTTAACAGATCTCCCCCTCCTTCCCTTAAGGGGTTGGAGCAAGTATCACAAAGTATCTAAATATGGAGGAGTTCATTGTTTGGATAGTATATATACTTTTTATATACTCATACCTTTGTTTTTTAATTTTAATTTTTTGCTTTTTCAGGGCCACACTCGTGGCAAATGCAAGTTCCCAGGCTAGGGGTCAAATCGGAGCCACAGCTGCCAGCCTACGCCACGCGGGATCCAAGCCACATCTGCAACCTACACCACAGCTCACAGCTACACCAGATCCACAACCCACTGAGTGAGGCCAGGGATTGAACCTGCATCCCATGGATCCTAGTCGGATTCATTTCCGCTGAGCCACGATGAGGACTCCCAACTTAAATTGCTTTACTTATGTATTTATGCTTTTAACTTTACTTTTGTAAGTATGTGTACTTACATACTTTTACGCTCTTAATACTTCACTTATATACTCTTTTTTCACTTTATACTTATTATTTTACTTTATATTCATATACTTTACGTAGTATAGAGTCTGGACTGGTACTTAGCATTCATTTTGACTCTGTGTATGCTGTTCACACCCTTTTGATATCAGTCTGTGTATTTTTCCCTTGGAAATACAGATCAATTCATGAATTGTCAAAATGTCTCTCTAATTTTAGGGCTAGAGGGTTAAAGTGAGCAAAGTGGACTGACCATTCAACTAAGAACTCACCACTTAGTCCTTGGGCTTTGTAAGCATTGGAGAAACAGAAATTGACTTAAGAGTGTCAATTGATGCTTGCTAGAGAGGTGCCTTTATAGAACGAGAGGCTCTGCCAATAGGGTCAAATGCAGAATGGGAAGTTTCTCCATGTCCAGTTTTCTGGAATACATGATATAAATTGATCTTTTATGAACCTGTCATTTTCTCCCCTGAAATGTTTTTGTGTTTTAGGAGGAGGACTAGTTCTTCTAGTTCACCACCACCTGACCAAGTTTTATACTCCTGCTACTATAAATCTACTACTGTGATTTTAAATACGGTTCAAGATAAGATGAAGTTTATAACTAATCTTAATAAGGAAGCAATTCATCATTTGAATTTTATTCACTCCTTACATGTAACAAGTTGGAAGGGTCTGAAAAGCATTTTCAACAATATCTTTACACATTAAGAATTTTTATTTTATTGCCGATGTTTTACTACAGTTTTTTTTTACTGAGTAGATGTGAAAAAATGAAGTGCAAAATAAAATTTATCAATGCCGTGATCACAGCCAATGAAGTAACTGACTAGGAACTTCCCCTGGTTCACATCCTTTCCAGCTGTTCAGAGGAACTCTATCAGATCTGCCCGGGAGAGCAATAAAGAGACTTGGTGGCAAAACACAGCACAAATAATTGCTCATCCTGTGTGAAATGCCTTCCATCCGCTTTGGGAAAACCTCCTTGTGGCAGGAAGAAGCCAGGTAGCATGGAATAAAAGGGTAAGTGGTTTCTGCCAAGCAGGTACCCAAGAGCCAGCTGGCAACTAGGGACTCATGGGTGGAGACCCGGATTTGAATGGCAAAAGTCAAAGGAAAAACAGGACTGTACCAGCTTCAGAACTGAGCACTTAATAGCCTCATCAAGGAGGCTGTGGGGGAATTCAGCACACAAATAAAGATAAACAAACTTAAAAACAGGCTTTATAGGCCCGGTGTAACATGTTAGCTATTAGGAGGCTTCTACTGGTGCCCAATGATGCGTCACTGTGGGTGGTTAGAGCTCTTGGAAGAAAGCGGGGCTGAGCTGGGCTCAGCCGGGGTAGTACAGGTAAGTTGCTGGACTTTTGTGTGGAAGTTGAGCTCTTTTCATGATCCACTTGGAAGATTGTGCCCTCTGTAAACTCGTCACATTCGTGTGCCTTCTGAGTTCCACAGAATCAACCTGCATCATCAGCATTGCTGCTTAATGATTATATAGCATCTCTTCTGTGAAATAAGTCAGAGAACACGCAGCACATAGTTACACACTCTACATCAAAATGGGATTATCTTCCAAAAGTGAGATCCACTCATGCATGTGTATGTGTGTGAAATTCACATTGAAATGCTAGTATTTTTTTCTCTTCTTTAGATTTAAAATGAAAAATTTTTTAAAATGACATGGAATCCATGTGAGAAGAGGGCTTCTAGAAATAAGGGTCTTTCTCGCAAATTTTCATTTGGAGTTTTTGTCACACAAATCTTTTTCTTTTTTTCTTTTTTTGGGTGAACCTGCAGCATGTGGAAGTTCCTAGGCTAGGGGTCAAATCAGAGCTGCAGCTGCTGGCCTATGCCACAGAAATAGCAATACTGGGTCTGAGCCGCATCTGCAACCTACACCACACCTTGTGGCAATGTTGGATCCTGACTCACTGGAGCGAGGCCAGGGATTAGAGCTTCATCCTCATGGAGACTATGTTGGGTTCTTAACCTGATGAGCCACAATGAGAACTCCCTGCCATAAAAAATAATAAAAATAAATCTTTATTTAGGTTTAAGTTCATGATTACAGTAAAAATATCAGATTTTGTTTTTTGAACTTGAGAAATAGAAACCTACAAGCTTCTCCTCCCCTTTCTCCACAATCTGAACAAAATTCAAATACCCATCATGAATTGTTTTACCTTTAAAGGGCCTGTACTCAATGGAACCAGAGAACTTGGACTCCTCTCCTTTCCTGGAATACATTGAGCTTTGTTCTTTGCAGCCGAGGCAATTTCTATTAAAGAGAGTTTCAGTTTCATGTGTAATTAATAGTTGGGCATTTCCCAAGGCTTTCCTCAGGACTCTTTCTGTATCTGTTTTGTGATACAGGGCTCCCTTGCTAAATATTTCCAGATCATATAGATTTAGATAAGACAAGTTCCAGGACTTTGAGTATTTTCTATTTTGACATTTATGGTATTTATTAGTGTAATGAAAGTAATACTTTGACAAGTCCCCAAGTAATAAATGGTAATATGCTCAACCCCTGAGCAGTTTAGAGTAACTTTCAGTCGCTAGTGACCACCTGCCATCCCACTGTTCTCCTTTCAGAGGTGTGAGCAAATTTGAAATACCTCAGGATCAGCCCTTTTGGTCTGCGTTCCCCAAGACAGTAATTGTATTTCCCTCAGTCCCTCTGGGTGGTCCGTGGGCCTGACATATCTCGTTCCTTCATCGGTGAGAATTAGTGAGTTAGGAAAGGATGAACTACAGCTTGGGGCAAATCGCATTCTTTGTGCCTGCACTGAGCATGGGCCATGCTGGGACTCCTGTGTCAGGGGGAGCCGCTGTTACCCCCAAACCACATGTGTTCACCAGAGGGCAGTGTGGGTCACTCTGAGTATCAGGAGACAGGTCTTCACTGAAACATAATTTCAGCTCAATCTGGGAACTAATTACGGTTCACTTGGATGTTTTCCAGAACAGTCTTCCTGTGAAGTGAGTTGGGTGGGCTTTATTCATTCTCCCTTTCTCCCTTCTCTACAGATTTTTGCTTTTCTTACGAATTTATCTCATTCTGCAACATAGAGTAATGTGTTATATTCTACTAGGAATATACGTCTTTGTGTTCTACTGGGTTTGAGCCTGGGAAGGGACTATTTTTCTCATTGTTCAGTCTTCCCAACTGTGAGCATAGCACTTTCTGTGAATATTTTTCAAATTATCTCAAAGGTCTAAATCTTAATAGAACTCTGTGTGCGTGGTAGTTAGGTTAATGCTAGCTTCTTGTAACAAATAAACCGTCAAATTTCAGTGATTTTACCCAAGAAAAGTTGACCTCTTGTTCATGTAATAGTCCAGCACGAGTATGCCTGGTCAGCACAGCTTCCTCCATACGGTGGGAGATCCAGGCTCCTTATGTCTTGTAGTTCTGCCTCCTCTAGGCCCTCAGAATTTTCTGCATCCAGCCAGAGATAGGGTAAGAAAGTATGGAAAAGGGACATCTGTGTCTCAGTCACCTTGCCTGGAAGTAGCATGTATCACTTTCATTGGTATTCTATTGGGAAGACCCGTCACGTGATTTTACCTAGATGAAGGGCCTCTGGGGGAGGAAGTGCCTGGCAGGCTATTGCTTCTCCGTGGAGAAGGGGAAGCTTTTGGAGGCCAGCTCTCTCTACCGTCTTTCCCATAAGGTAAACTCCTTGAAGAATGACAGTCATACAAAGTGATGTCTGAAAGGTCTTTGGAGCCATGATATCCCTTCTCTTCATTTTACAATTGAGGGTACTTAGACTTGGTAATGGGACTTTTCCAAGTCCATGCAGGTAGTTGATGGCAGAGTTGGGACTAGACCCAGGTCTTCTCACTGCTGGTTATTTCTGCAGTACTATGTGCAATCAGAGTGCTTGTGACATTTGCACTGCTCAGGTGTATGTTAGGTGCTTAGGAGCAGTGCATGGGGAGCGTTTCTGTGGAAAGTTCAGTGGGGGTTGTTGAGTCAGCCTTCCTTCTGGTGTATTTAATTCAGCTCCACTTTCCCCTTCTCGTCTTTCCCCTGTGACTTAACAGACATGCCCTCTCCTTATGATAACCTATGAAAATAGCACATTGGCTGGATTTGGAGGTGCGTGAGAAATGAGAGCATGGTGTCGGTCTGAGGTATAGCCAAAGTTAACCAATGCTGATGGTGGAGCGACCCTAGTGTTGTAAGGTGAGGAATGCATGGCATGATTTGAAAGAGCATATATCTAAAACCTCCCAGTGGTCAACATGAATGTTCTCTTAAAATTTTTTTTTGGAGTTCTCGTTGTGGCGCAGTGATTAACGAATCTGACTAGGAACCATGAGGTTGCGGGTTCGATCCCTGGCCTTGCTCAGTGGGTTAAGGATCTGGCATTGCCGTGAGCTGTGGTGTGGGTCTCAGATGCGGCTGGGATCCCATGTTGCTTTGGCCCTGGCGTAGGCCGGTGGCTACAGCTCCAATTTGACCCTTAGCCTGGGAACCTCCATGTGCCACAGGAGCGGCCCTGGAAAAGGCAAAAAGACAAAAAAAAATTTTTTTTTTGAAGGGTTACTAGGAGGTTCTTGTTGCAATATACTTATAGAAGTTACTTGGGTAATATACAAGCTATCTCTTTACTGAATCGCCTGTGAGCATGTAGGTCAGTATGGAGCAGGATCTTGGGGGAGCAAGAGAGAGGGCAGATAAATTCTGAGAGGGAGGGAGAGACTAGAAAGGTTTGGAAGATGGGATACTTTGAGGAGAGCCGACTGGGAGTGTTGTGTTATTGCTGGAGGGGAAGTATTTGTCAATCGAAGATTTGAATGAGGGTAACTGGGAGATGATGAGGGAAAGAGGGCATGAGCTGGGAAGGTGGGGGAGCTTCCAAGACAAACTTACGCTCTTCTCTTCTTTACTGTGTCATTGGACTGACCATCAGTGGCAAAGAATCTTGGTTCTAGATCTGGCTCTATGCTCCCTCTGTGAATACTCCTGGAGCAGTGACTTAACCTTTCTGGGTTTCGGGTTCTCCACTTATAAAATAGGAGGGTTTACCAGACCGCTGGATTTCTACCTCTGTTATCTGGGGACTCGAGGGTCCTGTGGACGTTCCTCAAGCGTGTCACTGAACAGATGGCTGTGGGTATCAAGTAAGGGCTTTCTGCCCTGTCACTTCCTCTCCAACTAAGTTAACTTTGCTCTATCTGTTTTGTGTTACAGAAACTTTTTGTTTGAATGACAGGTTTTGGGTCTAAAAGAAAGTTTTGGGAATGTCCTCAGCCTAGACAATCTCTCGAGTTTGTTCTAGTTTTGATATTTTGGGAATCTGTCATCAGTATTCAAAGCCCTCAAATTTGGACAGGCCAGGTCATAAGCTCCGCTCTTCCCTGTCCTCAGGAGGCTGTAACTGAAGACTCGTGGCCAGTAGCAATTGGACAGTTATTGCACAGGGCACACTCTCAAGTGCATCATCATACTTCGAAGTCTAATGAGTGCCTGGCTCTGTTCTAGGCCTTTTACATAATTGAATATTTATATCCCCAATAATTTAATTAAGTAGATATTTTTATTACCTTTACCATTTTAAAAATGAGGAGGCTAAGTCTCAGAGAGATAAAGCAACCTAGCTCAAAACAAACAAACAAAAAAACCAATCAAACAAAAAACCTCAAACCGGGCTAGGATTCCAGATCAGCTCTGACTCTAGAGTCCTTCTTTGTTCTTATTGTCTGATGTGGTTATTATCTTATTATCTGATTCTCCTGGCTCTTTGCAGGCTTCCTTTGCACTACTGGTCCCCAGGTGGCTCTTACATAGTGGGAAGACTTCCTTTTCTGAGTGGATGTAACAGGCTTCTGGCTGTCAAGGTGACTGAAGTTCTCACCTGGGCTACACGTTCCTCGCTAAGTACAGTGCTTAGCCCAGGGCAGCCAGCCTGGCAAAGGACCCATAACATATAAGATCACTGAGGCTGTAGAATTCCTACAGAGAGCACAGTTCACATGGCTCAAGGCAAGGAGCTGGGCTGTTCTCAGACCACCACCCTGAGTGTTCCATGTGCTATGGCACAAATTCAACCCCTGGTCTAGGAAATTCCACATGCTGTGGGTGTGGCCAAAAAAAAAAAAAAAATCAAACCAAACAAAACCTTTAAGTCTGAAAACAGCCATATGTTGAGAGATACCTGAATTTTTCTCATAGACTTTCAGCCTCTCCCAATCTTTGACATCTAACTCAATGTGTTTTTAATGACTTTGTCAACCTTAGCTCTATTAGGAAATGCCATTAGACCTGCAAACTAATTGTCTAGGAGCAAACTTGAGTTGAAGATGAGCTTGTAAGCTACCCTGCCTCCATCCACTTCCTTGTTTGTATAAGTTAAAAAATTTTTTTTAATTGAACAAAATTATTATTATTTTTTGCCCTGTTCTTATTTTTTTTTAAATTTATTTTCCCACTGTACAGCAAGGGGGTCAGGTTATCCTTACATGTATACATTACAATTATATTTTTTCCCCCACCCTTTCTTCTGTTGCAACATGAGTATCTAGACAAAGTTCTCAATGCTATTCAGCAGGATCTCCTTGTAAATCTATTCTAAGTTGTGTCTGATAAGCCCAAGCTCCCAATCCCTCCCACTCCCTCCCCCTCCCATCAGGCAGCCACAAGTCTTTTCTCCAAGTCCATGATTTTCGTTTCTGAAAATCATTTGTGCTGGATATTAGATTCCAGTTATAAGTGATATCATATGGTATTTGTCTTTGTCTTTCTGGCTCATTTCACTCAGGATGAGATTCTCTAGCTCCATTCATGTTGCTGCAAATGGCATCATGTCATTCTTTTTTATGGCTGAGTAGTATTCCATTGTGTATAGATACCACATCTTCCGAATCCAATCCTCTGTCGATGGACATTTGGGTTGTTTCCATGTCCTGGCTATTGTGAATAGTGCTGCAATGAACATGCGGGTGCACGTGTCTCTTTTAAGTAGAGTTTTGTCCGGATAGATGCCCAAGAGTGGGACTGCGGGGTCATTTGGAAGTTCTATGTATAGATTTCTAAGGTATCTCCAAACTGTTCTCCATAGTGGCTGTACCAGTTGACATTCCCACCAACAGTGCAGGAGGGTTCCCTTTTCTCCACAGCCCCTCCAGCACTTGTTATTTGTGGATTTATTAATGATGGCCATTCTGACTGGTGTGAGGTGATATCTCCTGGTAGTTTTGATTTGCATTTCTCTTATGATCAGCGATGTTGAGCATTTTTTCATGTGTTTGCTGGCCATCTGTATATCTTCTTTGGAGAACAGTCTATTCAGGTCTTTTGCCCATTTTTCCATTGATTGATTGTTTTTTTTTGCTGTTGGGTTGTATAAGTTGTTTATATATTCTAGAGATTAAGCCCTTGTCGGTTGCATCATTTGAAACTATTTTCTCTCATTCTGTAAGTTGTCTTTTTGTGTTCTTTTGGGTTTCCTTTGCTGTGCAAAAGCTTTTCAGTTTGATGAGGTCCCATGGGTTTATTTTTGCTCTGATTTCTATTGCTTTGAGAGACTGACCTGAGAAAATATTTGTAAGGTTGATGTCAGAGAGTGTTTTGCCTATGTTTTCTTCTAGGAGTTTGATGGTGTCCTGTCGTATATTTAAGTCTTTCAGCCATTTTGAGTTTATTTGTGTGCATGGTGTGAGGGTGTGTTCTAGTTTCATTGCTTTGCATGCAGCTGTCCAGGTTTCCCAGCAATGCTTGCTGAAGAGACTGTCATTTTCCCATTTTATGTTCCTGCCTCCCTTGTCAAAGATTAATTGACCATAGGTGTCAGGGTTTATTTCCGGGTTCTCTATTCTGTTCCATTGGTCTGTCTGTCTGTTCTGGTACCAGTACCACACTGTTTTGATGACTGTGGCTTTGTAGTATTTCTTGAAGTCTGGGAGAGTTATGCCTCCTGCTTGGTTTTTGTTTCTCAGGATTGCTTTGGCGATTCTGGGTCTTTTGTGGTTCCATATAAATGTTTGGATGGTTTGTTCTAGTTCTGTGAAACATGTCCTGGGTAATTTGATAGGGATTGCATTGAATCTGTAGATTGCTTTGGGTAGTATGGCCATTTCTACAATGTTGATTTTCCCAATCCAGGAACATGGAATATCTTTCCATTTCTTTACATCTTCTTTGATTTCTTTGATTAAAGTTTTATAGTTCTCAGCATATAGGTCCTTTACCTCCTTGGTCAGGTGTATTCCGAGGTATTTGATTTTGTGAGGTGCAATTTTACAAGGTATCGTATTTTGGTATTCCTTTTCTAATATTTCATTGCTGGTATACACAAATGCAACTGACTTCTGAATATTAATCTTATATCCTGCTACTTTGCTGAATTGATGAATCAGTTCAAGTAGTTTTGGGGTTGAGTCCTTAGGGTTTTCTATGTATAGTATCATGTCATCTTCATACAGTGACAGTTTGATCTCTTCTCTTCCTATATGGATGCCTTTTATTTCTTTTGTTTGTCTAAGTGCTGTGGCTAGGACTTCCAAAACTGTGTTGAAGAGCAGTGGTGAGAGTGGGCATCCCTGTCTTGTTCCAGATTTGAGTGAGAAGGCTTTCAGTTTTTCCCCATTGAGGATTATATCTGCTGTGGGGTTATCATAAATGACTTTGATTATGTTCAGGAATGTTTCCTCTCTACCCACTTTGGCGAGGGTCTTGATCATGAATGGATGTTGGACTTTGTCAAATGCTTTTTCTGCGTCTATTGAGATGATCATATGATTTTTGACTTTTCTTTTGTTAATGTGGTGTATGATGCTGATTGATTTGCATATGTTGAACCATCCTTGTGAACCTGGGATGAACCCTACCTGGTCATGGTGTATAATTTTTTTGATATGTTGTTGGATTCGGTTGGCTAAGATTTTGTTGAGAATTTTTGCATGTATATTCATCAAATATACTGGGCGATAGTTTTCTTTTTTGGTGGTATCTCTGTCTGGTTTTGGAATGAGGGTGATGGTGGCATCATAGAATGTCTTTGGGAGTATTCCTTCTTCTTCAACCTTTTGAAAGAGTTTAAGGAGGATGGGCACCAATTCCTCTTTATATGTTTGATAAAATTCACCTGTGAAGCCATCTGGTCCTGGACTGAACAAAATTATTGAAGTGTAGTTGATTTACAGTGCTGTGTTAATTTCTGCTGTATAGCAAAGTGACTCAGTTATACATACATATTCTTTTTCATATTTTTTTCCATTATGGTTTATCACAGGATATTGAATATAGCTCCCCTTTAAAGTCTATTTTTGTGTTTGTTTAAGTTTTCAGGCTTATCCTATCTCCCTGATGCTGGCTCTTTGAATAGCATAACCTTGGTGATGAATTCCAGATGTTAAGTTACAGAGTGCTTCAGGGGCTTATATGCTGTAGTTTTGAGTGAACGAATGTATTTTTTTTCCTTGTGACTAAAAGGCTAAACAGCAGGTCATGCGTACCTATGCATGCAAAAGGATATTTATATTTTCGATCAGGTGAAATGCACCTGGGAACTATATATATCACCAATTGGTATAATAAGATTGACTCTAAATGTCTGAGTGGCTCAAAAGGCCAACTCTGGGGCTGAGTGGCCCAGCTCGATCAGGTTTCTCTCTGGGAGATGTTGGATATATCTGTTACCTTGTCACAGCTGCTTGTTTGATGTTTGAACACATTAAATATGTGCAGCTCTTTGTTTACAAAAACTGGAATAAAGGTGAAAGCTATCAGAGAAAGAAAGTCCTGCCAAAGGGCATAGTCATCTTGGGTTATCTTTGTTCAGATTTATCCACCTCATGCCTCATTCCTCTGGTTTTGTTTTGTTTAGTTCCCAGAAATTGCATTTTTGGATCACCCCATTTCGTTCATTCATTTAGAAGCTTCAGCACTGTGCTGAATGAATAAATGGGGAAACAGCACAAATGCTACATGGATGGGCCCTTTCCTCATGTCTAGTAGAAAGATACATGCGCCAAGAATGGCCCCGGAGTGTGTTAAGTAGTTGTGAACTGGGGGTTGGCGCGTGCTGTCTGCCTCTACGTGGACTGAATCAAGAGGCACTGCACTGCTGGCCCTCAACACCCCCTGAAGGGAACTCAGGGTGGAGAGCATGCTATGCTCTGGGAACAATGCAGAACAGGTCTTCAGGTAGTTAGATATTCTCAGGAGAAGATTTCATGGGCCCAATTCTTGCAGATCCTTGTATCCAGAAAAGCATTAAAATCCTTCAGGTTGATGTCTTCCTCGTGACTATCAGAAACCTTCAGGAGACCAGCAACCACCTTCTGTAAAAATGGTTGCATGTACCTCCCCCTTCACCAAAATCACATATGTACTGACATTTCCCCTACCTGTTTGGAGCAGTATCTCAGAGCTATCTGAAATGCTGCCTCCTGGGCTAGAGTCCTCATTTTTCCCCCAATGAAACTTAACTCTCACCTTTTTTTTTTTGTTTGTTTTTTAGGGCTGCACTTGTGGCATATGGAAGTTCCTGGGCTAGGGGTCGAATAGGATCTATAGCTGCTGGCCTACGCCACAGCCACAGCCATGTTAGATCTGAGCCTCATCTGCAACCTACACCACAGCTCACCACAGTGCCAGATCCTTAACCCACCGAGCACGGCCAAGGATTGAACCCATCACCTTATGGTTCCTAGTTGGATTTGTTTCTGCTGAGCCATGATGGGAACTCCAACTCTCAGCTTTTAAGTTGTGCTTATTTTTTAAGCTGCCATAGTTTAGGAGGGGAATGCCGTATGCACCACAGCAAAGCAAAGGAGGGGTCAGACATGTGGATCAGAGCTCTGCAGGCTGAGTGTGACTCATTCAGATGCAGGGGAAGGAGGAGGAAATGCCGAGTATCTGCAACAGCATGAGCAAAGCATTATGGGAAGAAAAGACATTTGAAACAGGTAATGTGCGGGAACCATGATTGGTTGAGTAGGTCTGGATTTGAATGGTGTGATGTGTCAGCAGGGGGATGAGCACGCTTGGCGTTCTGTACGTACCCCCTGCGGCTTTCTCACACCCTCATAACTTCCTGGTCAAAGCTTCTTTCCCCCCTGTAATCCTCCTCCCTGGTGTCCGCCTGCATTATAACAACATTGACTTGCTTATTGTTTTAAATCAAGAAGGTTTTTTTGCTCAAATATCATTGTTCCCATTCTCCATCTCAGTGTTTACCAAATATTTATTCATTACAAATGATATCATCAGAAGTTTCACATCTGCTAGAATACAGCTTCATGAAGTTGGGGATACCTGACTTTTCCCCTCCTGGATTCCTGACGTGCTCTGTGATGCTCAACAAACACTTGTAGAGCAAGTGAATGTCACAGACGCCTAGGAAACTTGTCTATGCCCTTATGGTGGTGACTGTTTACACATTGTGCTTTCTGTCTGTGTCTATGGCTAGATTTTGAGGGTGAGACCTTCATATGTGCCCGCAGAAGGCAGGGTAATACTGGACTCTCTTGAACTTGTTAAGTGAGGGACTATTGGTTTTATTTCATGGCTCTTGTTGTATCTGGGTATCTGAGTCTCTCTCCAAGCCATCCCCATGTCCCTCAGGCACAAGATCCTGACCCTGTGATCCTGAAGCCCCCGAGGCTGACAGTCCTCGGGCCACACCCCCTTTTGGGAGACAGTGACTGTCATCACAACATGAGGCAGTCTCTAATTCCAGCTGCCGACCGCTGGGGTTTTCCTTTGGCTTGTGCATGCCAACTCTCCTGGTTGAGTGCCTGCTGATATATAATTAATGTGACTCTCAGCAGTTCACATTTCCAGAAGTCTTTGTAGGCATGATCTCACCACCAAGCTGTGATGCCTCACTGCCACAGGACTCTGCGTGGCCCTGGCAGAGGTTGCTCAGTCCAGCCAGGATGCAGATCTGGTGTTCAGTAATGTTATGAGCTTGGGGAGTGTGCCTGGATCTAGCCACTCGTTCCCACCCTGCCCCCTTTCCCCATGTTTCCCCCCATAAAATATGTTCATGTTGATTTCCAATGGAGACTGGAGTATCCACTGGCCGGGGAAGTTCCCAATAACCTAAAACCCTCCAAATGGTGAATCTTTTTTTTTTTTTTAATGGTTGATTTACAATGTTCTATCCATTTCTGCTGTACAGCAAAGTGACCTGTGGTGAATCTTAATTAGGGTGACCAACTTTGATTGGTCTAGAATTGAAGTGGGACTTGAATTGTTAAAACCAGGACAGTCCTGGGAAAACTGGGATGGCTGATCACCCTAAACTCAATAGAGGTTTGGATTAGAGAATAAAGCTGCATAAAGAGAGCAGGTCTAGCCTGATTTATCCCCATCAAAACTGATGGTGATTCTGACAACCCCTCGAACCTGCAGTTGGCATTAGAAGTGAGAGGGGTCTTGGAGGTTGACTGTGTCCACTCTAAAACTGTACACTTGGCTAACTCTCATTATTGGCATAAATTGTTTGCATCTTAGGAAACATAGGAATCTGGAACTGAAGATATATCAGAAATTCAGTATCTTAGTTTGGGTTCACCCAAAGGCCAATCCTGAGTTAAGAATTCAAGTGCAAGTAGTTTAAGTGGGGGCTGTAGGAAAACACTTTAGGGGAGGAGGGAAGGAAGACAGGGCAGCCAGGTATCTTATGAGCTAGTTACTAGCTCTGGGTGACTGGAGCATAGTCTTCAAGCTTGTCCTCTAGAGCAGAGTTTCTCACTATTGACATTTAGGGGTGGATAATGCTTTGTTGTGGGGGCTGTCCTGAGCATTATAGGGTGTTGAGCAGCATCCCAGGTCTCTATCCATAGATGTCCATAGCACGCAACCAAAAATGGCTCCAGATACTGCCTTGGAATCCCTTGGAGGGGAAGAATTGGCCTGGTTAATAATCAGTGTTCTAGAATACACCCAGAGTTATCCCGCCTCCAGGTGAGGTGAGGGAACTGGGATCTACATGCAAATTTCTCCATCCTTGGTTCAGAGCTGCTGCATAAGTCTTTGAAGGATGCTCTGGGTCCAGTGCTGGCCCCTGGAAGTTGGCTAGTGCACACTGAAGCGGGATGAGGGACTGAGGGGGCAGCACTTGCTCCCGTCTGTCTGCTCCTTTCACTCTGTGCAGACCAGTTCTCTCTCTTCCTCTGTCTACACAGTGAAATATGCTTCCCTACCATGCCCAGCCACACACGTGAATCCCACCAATCTTGAAATTCTAATTCCGAGTTCCCAGGACAGTCAGTTTTGCCACATTTGGGTCAGGTGTTCAGTCTGGGCTAATCAACGGTGACCGTATAGGACAAAGATGACATTTCAATTCAGTGCAAAAAGGCACATTAGGAAACCAGATGTGGAGGACAGCTGGGTTGAGGCAGGAATGGGCAGTTATTTCGCAAACGCTTATCAGGCCTGTGGATGAACCTGCCTTATCAGTAAACAAAAGATGTCACGGCCATCAAGCCACTGACCACTGCAGCAGCCCTGACTATGTCCCCTGATAGGATTCAGGATGGAAAAAAGCAGGATATTGGGCCTAGATAGCTAAGGTTCATACTGAAGGAACTTTTGATGTTCCAACTACCTGTTTGTTTTGTTTTCAAAAACTCCTATACAGCTCGGCTCCTTCCTTACTCCTTTGGAACATTCCCTCAGAGCTGTGTGAGAGTCTGTCTTCTGAGCTTAAGTCCTCAGGAAGTTGCGGAAGAAAATATAATTCTCAAATTTTCTGGGAGTTCCTGTTGTGGCGCAGCAAAAACGAATCCGACTATATCTGTGAAGATGCAGTTTCCATCCCTGGCCTCACTCAGTGGGTTAAGGATATGGCGTTGCCATGAGCTGTGGTGTGGGTCACAGACATGGCTCAGATCCCACGTTACTGTGGCTGTGGTGTAGGCTGGCAGCTGCAGCTCTGATTCACCGCCTAGCCTGGGAATTTCCATATGCTGTAAGCGTGGCCCTAAAATGCAAATCTATCCATCTATCCATCTGTCCATGTATCCATGTATCCATGTATCCATCTACCCATCTATCCATCTATCCGTCTATCCGTCTGTCCGTCTATCTGTCTATCCATCCATCCATCCATCCATCCATCCACCCATCCATCCATCTATCTATCCATCTATACTTTTGGATTATGCACTTTTTTTTCAGTCGATGGGCCTCTTGATGTGTGAGGCTATGTGAAGGTACATAGGCATGTCAGAGGACTCATAGAGTGAACGGGGTCTGCACTTACAGATAGAACTGATGCCTTTGGGGAGGACATGGTAGGAAACACCCCCCCCCCCGCCACATACACACACCTTGTGCCCAGGTGAGTCATTGTCCCAGGAGAGCAGGAAGACAAGGTGGAATAATTGTCTTTCCATGTGCACACTCTACGTGAACAGCAAAGTGGACATTTGGGTGGGCGAGGGCAATTTTCCAGCTGGACCTCAGGAACAATTTAGGCCTCACTGACAAATCCTTTGAGGACTTTCTTGTCTTCCAAGGGGCTACATGATCTGTCAGGCAGAAGGGGTAGTATTTGACAAGGGGGGAGGAGATTCAGGGAGAAATGTCCTTGTCTGGCAGCCTCATCACTTTGCTGTCCTTCAATAAAGGAAGGCCAGATCATAGGGACCCTGACTCCCAGCCCCTCTCATTGCCAGCCCCATTCTTTTTTTTCCCCAAGATAATTAAAGAGACAAAGATTGGGAACAGTGATTCTTTAGGTAGACCTGGGTGTGAGGAGCTATTTCTTAGCTCTGAAGCCTGTCTCTACATTTGTGTCAAGGTCATGATCCTCACAGGCTGTTGCTCGCCTATGGCTGAGCATGTCTAGGAGACTGAGCTAGGCCTATTTCTGGGAGACAAGAGTTTTTTCTGATGGTCTACTTTTTTTTTTTTTCTTTTTAGGGCTGCACCTACAGCACATGGAAGTTCCCAGGCTAGGGATTGAATTGGAGGTACAGCTGCCAGCCTACACCACAGCCACAGCAACTTGGGATCTACGTTGCATCTGTGACCTATGCTGTAGCTTGCGGCAACGTGGGATCCTTAACCCACTTTGTGAGGCCAGGGATCAAACCCATATCCTCATGGATACTAGTCAGGTTCTTTTTTTTTTTTTTGTCTTTTTGCCATCTTTGACCTACACCCACTGAGCAAGGCCAGGGATCAAACCCACAACCTCATAGTTCCTAGTCGGATTCGTTAACCACTGCACCGCAACAGGAACTCCACTGGTCAGGTTCTTAACCCACTGAGGAGTTTCTGATTGCCTTGCCAAACCTTCCTTGGACTGCTGGCCCTCTTGGAGGCTTCCACCCTCCCCTCTCTCAGGACTCCTGCCTGGCCATCTGACGGCTCTCTCAACTTTCACAGCTCCCTCCCTATATCATCTCTTAAGACCTATTTCCCCTAATACAGCTTTCACCCATGTAATCCCATCTTGGTACCTGCTTCTCAGTGAGCCAGATCAACACAGATGACCATGTAATTTATATTTCAAACTGAGATATTTTTGAGATGAGAGAAAAAAGTGCTAAATGCTAAAAAAAACCAGTAGTAAACCAGGGCGGCTTAGAGAAACCTAAACAAAAATTTTTTGGAGATATCCTGAATCTTTGATTGCGATTCCTGAAGACATGAGAGAAGCTGATAGCAGGGACTTGGCTTGGTGAATAGACAACAGGAGAATTCACCCATTTGATTCCAGCAGGTGACCATTTTGGTTCAGGTAACATTTGTAGAGTGACTCTTATGTGTCAAGAAAGAGGCTGAGCATAGAAGATGATTAAGACTTAGTCTCTGTTCTCAGGTAGCTTGTGGTCCAGCAGGGGAGGCCCACATGATTTCATTGTTTTACTGAAAGAAGATTCTGGTAAGGCAGAGTGTTGGCAGTGGGACTAACTCACAGACAGGAACCTACTCCATCTAATAATTTCTAGTACCTTCCTGGGAGGCAGTGTTGGCGCAGGAAAAGGGGCCTGGATAAGCTTTGGAGGCCTCCTTTATGCCAATAGAAGAATGAGAGGGATAATGATAAAAGCAAGAAAACTGAGTCTTCTGTTCTAGTTCTAGGAGGAAGTGCTATGTATCTCTAGCACTTTTTTTTTCTTTTTTAATTTAGTAAGAAAGCAGATTTGACTCCTCCCCCCAACAGCTCTGGAACATACACAGTGAATAGACTCAAGGTGTGTCTTCTGGAGTTCGAATCGTGGTGCCGTGGTTAACGAATGTGACTAGTAACCATGAAATTGCGGGTTCGATCCCTGGCCTTGCTCAGTGGGTTAAGGATCTGGCGTTGCTGTGAGCTGTGGTATAGGTTACAGATGCGGCTCAGATCTAATGTTGCTGTGGCCGTGGCTCTGGCTGGCAGCTGTAGCTCCAATTGGACCCCTAGCCTGGGAACCTCCATATGCCATGGGTGCAGCCCTAGAAAAGGCAAAAAGACAAAAAAAAAAAAAGATGTGTCTTCTGAGGAATTCCTATCTTGTACACGTGTAGAGAGTCAAATCACCTGAGCCCTTATGTGCCCTCCAAGGCAGCTCACAGTCAGCCAATCCTGAATGAATGAAACTCAGACAAGCAGCCAGGTAGTTGGCCTCTTCTGGGCTCTTTTTAAGACGCCTTTCCTCTGGAGCAGCTGGTGCTACCAGGTTTTCTGGCAAAGTGGCTCTTTCTACAAGTAGGGCTGGGAAAAAGCATAGCACAATGAAAAAAAAAAATAACTTGAACAAAAAACACTTGAATAAACAGATGCCTGATTTACTCCTCCAGCCTTTTCGTTGGCCTCACGATGCCTGACAAAAAGTGATGGCTGGGCTAAGATGAGGCCAGCAATATGTCACCCGACCAAACTGAGACCTCAGGGGAAGGAAAAGGCATTTAGCTCTAAGTGCAGCCATGGCGCTGCAGCAAGACGAGGGCCTTGTAGCTCCGGCAGCTCCCTCTCCTCCTTCTTTCCACATGATTCAATTTCATGCCATTTGCAATCGTGAGACAAAAGAACGTTCCAAATTCCAGGCCCCCATCCTGAAGCACCCTTTGTCAGCCCAGGGGAGGAAACCTAGAAGCCTCATGCATTCCTCCGGCAGTCAGGGGTGATTTCAAGAGATGGAACCAGACTCTGGGTTTTCAACTTTTAACCCCAATGGATGGGAAATCTCTTGAACTTGAAAAAAAGCCTTCATGCTTTTAGAAAGAATGTTAAAAAAAAAAAAAGGCAAACGCTTCTTGAAGCCAGGGGTTTGTCCTTCTATCCTGCAGGGGAGATCATAGCATTGGCATCTATGACTCTAGTTGGGTAAGAAAGTGCTGGAAGCCATCTCTGCCTAACATACCTGCCTTACCTGTGGGGCAAAAAACAGAACTAATCACAGACAAGCTGGAAGCCCATTCACCTGTTTGCTCATCACCACCACTGCTTGCCACCTGTTGGGTCATAGCTTGCATGTTCCAGCATTTGTGGTGTTGGCTTCCACCTACAAGAGTCGTGGGTGGGTGGATGCGACCCCTGCCTTTGGGACTGAGCCAATATTGTTACTATTTACCAGAGTTTCTTGTGGGAATGCAGCGACTCTTGAGAGTGTGTGTGCTTGGTAGTGATGTGGGATTACAAGGTAATATTCTTTGGTCCTTCAATCTGTGGGCTTTTAATTAGAGCTGTGGCCCAAAGACACCTTATGATACTGGCTTATAATAGGAACTGCATCAAAATGAAAGAGCACCATACTGTCATGACGGCACTTTAACTTCATTTGGATGGGTCAACTGGGCACTGAGGGGCTGTGGACTCTTTGCAAGCAGTTCTAGTACCATGTCTGGAGGCTGAAGTCATAGGTCAGGCAAGGATGTGACTGAGAAGCAAGAAAAGGCAGATGGCTAATGTGGGTTGTTCCTTCAAAAGTTTTTTCAGCTAATGGAAGGATATCCAAAAGGCAGAGATAGAAGGGGGAATAGAAGGAAGTGGTTTTTTGGGAGGAGGAGGTTAGGAGGAGGTTAATGGTAGAAAAGTAAGCAATGAGGGGAAGCCTTACCTTTATTTCTCTTTCCTTCTCCCTTTCTCTTCCTTTCCTTTCATTTTCCTCCTTCCTTCCCAGTTAACCAATGACTCTGGCAGTGGAAGAGGGTGTATTTGTGAAAAAGTAGGATTTTTTTTGCTATTTACTATGTGTAGACCATGTCTTCTAAAGAGGACAGATCCTACTAAGTAATGCCTTTTGTTTACAAAGTAGAATTATAGGTGTGAGAATTTATGATGGGAGAATCCAGGAGAGAGGTAAATTGCCAAAGATGGAACGAGCTGGGAACTGGGAATTTCTAGGAGGAAGGAAGACTGAAGATAGCAAGGCTGTGAGATCTGCATGGGACAAATGTCCACAGGAAATAAGGCAACTGGGTGCAAACTGGGGCTTTGAAGGAAAACAAATTGATTGATTTCTGGATTTAATTAAATTTCACTGGGTGATGTGGGATCAAACTTCCTTCATATTTCCTTAAGATTTCAGCAAAGCTTTGCATTAATTGCTAAAACTTGGCAGAATGGCATTTGCTTGTAGCAGCTGCCGTGAAGTGCCAAATCCTGCTTGGAATAAGTACGGGATATCATTGTATTCTGTAGGATGCTTTTGGCTGCAAGTAACAGGAAAGCCAACAATTGCTGACATAACCAAAAAATTCTTTCTTGTTTATTTAATAAGAAGTTTGGAGGCAGGCGGCTTTAGGGTTGATTGAACACTTCTATTATTCTGGTGCTGGCACAGAATCTCTGAAATTCTTTTGATCTGCCCCTTATGGTTGCAAAAGACCAAGCCCTCACTTGAGAGCGAATTGAGCCCCTTTCTTCTTATTAGGGAGGAAAAAAAAATCTTTCTCAGATGCTGCCTAGCTGGTGTTCTTCTGCTTTTAACTAGTCAGAAGCAGGTCACATGACCACTCTAGCTGTAAGGGAGGCTTGGAAAGCAATTGCCTGGTTTTTCTCAGCCTCTTTAGTGGGAAAGGGCAAGAGAGCCAGATGAGTGGGGATGACACTTGGGCAGTCACTTATTTGTGCTGCTATGGAGACCCTGTAAGTCTTCAGAGGAGAGGGTTATGCTGAGGTAACTATTTAAGATTTCCTCTGCAGTCTTCATAAGAATGGATTTCTGGGGGCCACACCCACAACTTGTTCCTGGGCCAGGGATTGAACCGGCACCACAGCAGCGACCCAAGCCACAGCAGTGACAATGCCAGATCCTTAATCCATTGAGCCACCAGGGAATCCAAGAATGGATTTTTGTCTCCTCATTTTCCAACATTTGCTTCCTTTATAGGATCACCTCTGAAATTTTCGGAGACATTTACTTATGTCCTGGCAGGGTGATCGAACTTGAGATAAATTCCTCAATCATTTTCACTACCCCCCCCCCCCCCAGAACATACATCACTAAACTGTAAGAGACACAGCACACGTTTCAGAGCACAGATCACCAGCTGGGCCCTGGGTGAGCCGGAGTCTGTGGTCAGTATGGGCCAGTTTTAAGGAACTTGGTTTTGTGATTGTATGTTGCTAAAGTACCAGAGTCCTGGCTTCCAAGCAAGAATTTCCTTTTTTTTTTTTTTTTTTTTAATTGAAATAAGTGACTTCAATATAACTTTTTTTTTTAAGGGGAAAAAAAAATCCACTTTCCCTGAGTCTGTCTTAACAGTAGAAGGCTACTAGCTGCATGTATTGTTTTAAGGAAGACAAGTTGCTCATAATAAAAAGGAATTTAGCGGGGCACTCTGAAGAATGGCTTCCAGACCCAGGAAGATTGAGTGCTGTGTTTAATGGTCACCTTCAGAAGTCACTGGTTTATGTTCTTATGATGTATCAGTTAACCTCGAACTTCAGTGAGTCACATAACTCTCGCAGCCTTTCCCCTCCTGCTGGGTAAGTGTAAATCTTGATGACAATGACCTATCTATTGGCCTGTTCCCAAGCTCTATGTGGGTGGGCAACATGGAAGCACACATCCACTCTTGTCTTTGAGTGTCTTCTTCAGTTTGATGAGCACATCTCTCCAGTTCAAAGAGCCAATAATTTACTTTAAATCACACCCTTCATTATTATTTGAGGGGCTTCCTGGTAAATGGTTCTTAGACGCTTTGGGGCAGAACTGTATTTAGAGGGATTTGGAGGAGGAGGGAGGTGAGAAGCATCACCTCCGCTAAGTGGTGCCCCCAGCCCTCCCCCCACTCCCCAGCTCTGCCTCATCTTGCTCTGATGGAGTGATGGAGACCAAGAGAAGGCACTGCTCATGCTCTGTGTCTCCTTAGGGCTCCCATCTGGCTGGTGCAAAGGGAGAACCACCAGCCTATCTTCAAGCTAAACAGCCTTCTTTGGAGGAACCACCCAGACACACATGATGGAAGCAGGCTTGCCAGGGCTGGTCCCAGGAAAAGAAGATGTAGAGGAGCGTACCTGGCGCCAGGTATTCAGAGGCCTCAGGATGTCAGGGGTGGCAGGAAGCAGACTGCAGTGTCAGGTGGGTGGAGGAGGCACCGGGAGAGTGGAAGGGTGAACAAAGGTGTGATGGAAACAGGCATTTGGCCAAGTGCATGTGGGCAAGAGTGACTGAGGCAGAGGGACCAGCTCAGTGGTCCTCCCCACGCCGTGTTCCCCCGCCCCTGCAGCCATGAGGCTCCCTGCTGATATGCTTGCCTTGTCCCCAGCTTCTCCCTTTTCTGTCCACACCCTTTTCCTTTCTGATGCTACCTTGCCTTTCCTTCTCCATCCTTTCCCCTCCCCGCCCTAAATTGGGCTCAGTAAGGAGGCCCGCATGATGCGTGGATCAGAGCGAGAGGGATGTTGGCAATGTGGCAGGCAGAGGGATGCGGTCAGAAGGGGAGTGGTGTCAGCTCAGGGCAGCCTCACACTTTGGCTTTTATTCTGAATGAAATGAGAACTGCGGGAAGGTTTTGAGCAAAGGAGTGATGGGCCCTGGATTTTGTTTTCAAAAGATCACTCTGTTGCTCTGTTGAGGCTAGACTGCAGGTCTCAGGGGCGGAGGCCAGGAGACTTGTTGAGTGGCCACTGTGGGAATCCAGGCCATAGACTACGTGGCTTGGCTTTGTGAGAAATGGGTGGATTCTGTGCCATGAGTGGGCATGCAGAAAATAACTGATAGAGGGGAACCAGTGAGCCTGACCCCCTGGGGTCACTATGGTAGGGGGTGAGGTGCGCATCCCCAGGGGCTTTGAGGTGGACAGTCCTAGACCAGAGGAAGGGTGTGCGTGTTTCTCTGAGGCACCCAAGAGCCAAGGTGGGGCTGATTGGGCCATTGAGGAACCCTGGGCCCTGTCTTGGACAAGGGAAAGAGCACATATGTCCCCAGTGGCTGGCGCTTCAGAACAGTTTTCTGTAGACAGAGCCTGATACCCAGGAACCAAGGGACAGCACAGTGCTCAACAGAGGGTAATAGGGCACCCCTCTCAGCACCTTGAGGCTGTGACGACATCTCATACTCCCCATGTTAGGGGGGAGTGCCTGGGGAGACCCTTGGGAGAAGGTGCCCTGAAAGTGACTCTGAACTTTGAGAGAATATTTACCCCTAATGAAACAGATTTATTTATTTATTTATTTATTTATTTATTTATTTATTTATTTATTGGCTGTACTGGTGGCATAGGGAAGTTCCTGGGCCGGGGTGGAACCCACACCACAGCAGTAACCAGAGTCACAGCAGTGACAATGCCTACTCCAAACTCCACAGTGAAACTGCTTTAGGTGGGAAGACACTTAACCTAGCAGATGTATTATTCTTCTCCTCTGCCTGGGACTGGGTGCTCTGGAGCACTTTTAGTTCAGATACAGGAAAAGAAGAGTTCTGCACAGGAGAGTGGTAGTGAACTTCAGACACTGTTACAAGTGTTACCGGTTAGAAGAAACAATCAAGGCCCCTTTTGATCACGGTGACAAATTCTGGCTCCTCCATTTATTCTGGTTGGCTTCCCTGCCTGAAGGAGTGACTGAATGGTGGGCATTTCCTGCAGGAGGAGAGATTTGGGTCAGCTGGGCCTTTTCAGATGCTTCTGTCAAGCCAGGTGAATCCCCACTGCACTGGACCTGGACAGAGCTGGTCATCCACAGCAGAAGGTGCTTTGGGGACTCTGGGGGCGTCACACAGGGGCTTAGAAGTAACGGGTCAGAAGGGCATAGCGATACCGTTATTTTAGTTTTGCACACATGAAGAAAATCACCATGGGTAACGGTGGTGTAACAAGCACTGAAACAGGACATGTCCTCTTCTCTATAAACATTCTGTCCACTTTCCCCGCCCCTGCCCCCAGCAGCCACAGCACTGGGAACTGCCCTTCCATCTTACCTGCTGAGTTCCCCAGTGGAGAGCAGATACGCTGCTCTCAGCTTCATAAACCCTCCCTCGGAGGGTGTATGAAGCTGCTCTGGGGGGGCGGTCTCAATGAAGAGAGACATTTTCTTGGATCACAGCCCATTCATTACTGCACACTCTGGGCATGCTGTGATATCATACTCTACCCTGAAGCCTTGCAGAGGGATGCAGCCACCCCAGGAACCTGGGCGTCTAGGGAGGGGTGGTCTGTTCTGGGAGCTTTGGGAGAGAGTTAGCCGTGAAAGCAGGGCTTGCATTTCTGACCCCTAGTGGATGGGAATCTAGCACCTTCTATTAACATCCTAGAGGAGGCCGGGAAAGGCGGATGGTGGCACCCTGGCCACGTGCACTGTGGCAAGGAAGGCCCTCCCCCTCTCACTATTCAGCAGAACCCAAGAAGCATGGCGCTGGCTGCCCACTCAGAGCTGGGAAGAAGGCAGGGTAGGGGCTGCGGCTCTGCCAGCAGAGCCGGGTTGGACCTGTTCCTTGGCGTGTGTCTGGATGTGATTTGCTTCTCTCAGCACCAGACTGTGGGCTGCGTGTGAACAGACAGAAAGTAAGAAACTACCAGCAGAAAGCATCTTGTCTGGCTTTTTTCCAGACACTGTCCTTGTGAGCCCAGCGGGGTGCCAACATCCTGCTGTTTTGTGGGTTAGAAGAAGAAAAGTCAGGGTGCACCCTGCCTTGTTCCAGAAATAATTTAAGCCTGCTTGGAAAGTCACACTGAACCCAACAAAATGGCACGTGACTCATTGTAAATGTTTGGTGAAGGTGGCTTGCAGGGAGAAAGGAATAAAGCAGAATACCGAAGGGAGTCAGAGATGAAGGGAGTTATGAAGTCCTTGGCTTTCTTTATTAGGTGCTATTTAAATGGGGCTATGTTTGCCTCTGCCTCCAAGGGCTGGTGGGAGAATAAAGTGAGTTCAAATGAGAAGTGCTTAGTGGTAACTCAGAAAGTGAGCACTCCCTGTACCCTAACTAGCACTATTGTGATGATGATTTCTATTGTGAGGCCTTTCTAGTGGTTAAGAATGTGGGCTTTGCAGTCTATTCATTGGAGACTGAGCCTGATGCTGGATTTCCTGCCTCTGTGGTCACAGACATAGTAGGCAGTCTCTCTGAGCTTTGATTTTCATACCTTTTCCATGGAGACAGTAGTACCAACTGCATAGGGTTGTTGTGGGAATGAAAAAAACAGGCATGCCATGTTGTATTTTTGTCTTGGACCACGTAGACTGGGGGACTTCAACAACAGAAAGGCATTGCTCAGAGGTCTGGAGGCTGGAAGACCAAGATCAAAGTGTTGGCAGGGTACGTTTCATTTGGAGCCCTCTTCTGTTGTCTTGTAGGTGGCTGCACTTTGTTGTGTACTCGTGCGACCTCTGTGGGCAGCAGAGAGAAGGGGAGAGAGAGGGAAAGAGAGAAAGAAAGAGAGAGATAGATCGAGCTCTCTCTAGGCAATAAGCTTGAAGAACTTGTCCCATCTGGCCCCACTTTTATGGCCTCCTTTAAGCTTAATTACTTCCTTAGAGGCTCCATCTCCAAATACAACTACACTGGAGGTTAGGTCTTCAGCATGTGACTTTGAGGGACACAGACCTTCAGTTCATAATGCATGTCTGTCTGGTCATGAAGTCCAGATCATCTGGGTGGTTCCAGAAACTCAACGTAAGGTTTATTGAGTGTTGCCTGAGGACCCACTGCATGCAAAAGCCTGGGATTGAGCTCTGTGGGCAGAGGATAAAACTGTGGAGTGGTGTCCTCAGAGCAGTTTACAATTTAGTGTGATAAGCAGATAATATGCAAAAAGACCAGGGAGCAAATAGAGTGGGCTGCTGATGAGAGGGCTGAGCACCTCATGGGAGCCTCTGAACCTGAGCATGAGTCCCAGGGAAGAACTTTTCAATGGTAAGACTGTGCACCCACAGGGCAAGATCTCAGTACACAGGTGCACAGCTCAATTGGTTGCTAAATGCGGAGAGACTTCAGTCCTGGTTGGTGAATGGTCTGAGCACCACCGGGGTCTCGAGGACCCTATTGAGTCTTTTGCTGAGTGCTGTCTGGCTGGCTGGTTGGTTGGTAAGTGTTTTGAACATCAGAGCACATTCTGGGGAGAGATTCTGATTAAAGTGCTCTTCGGGCAGGAACAGATATTGGGGACACACCTGTTGGGCTTTTTATACACTTAGTTTTATATTTTTTGTTTAACTTTGCTTCTAGGTATTTGTGTAAAAACAAAACTCTTTATTATGCTTATGTTTGCTTATAGTATTTTATAATCTCTCAATCTCTAAGACTGTAACATAAATGAAGAAATCAGACTGAGGGCAGGGGTTTAGGACCCAGAGTTGGAATCTCCCAGTTTTAGGCCACTTAAAGGTTTGGAAGCCAATGGAATTGCATGTTGTGTGGAGACCCAAGGCTGTTACTTTTGAGGAAGGCCCAGAGGTGGGTCTTGCTGGTTCTTCTAGCAGTGTAGAGGGTTGCTCTGGACATTTTCTGGGGCTCTGTTATAGACTGAGTGCTTGTGTCTCTTCCAAATCCATAAGTTGAAGCCCTACCCCCACCTCAGGGTCATGGTACTTGGAGATGGGGCCTTTGGTAGCTTAAATGAGGTCGTGAGGATAGGGCTGTCATGATGGGATGAGTGCACTTATAAAAAGGCACTAGAGAGCTTGTTTTTTCTTTCTTCCCAGTCCTAGGAAGAGCTCTCCCTAGAAACCAGCTATGCTGCCACCTTGATCTTGGACTCCTGGCCTCCAAAACTATGAGAACATAAATTATATTGTATAAGCTGCCCACTTTGTGGTATTTTGTTATGGGTCAGGGAAAGGTCTTGTTAGGTTTTCTGTGCTTTCTTGTCCACTTCTCATAGGTTTTTATAATCATCTGTTCCCCTGTCAGTGCCTGTTCTCAAGAAAGGCCTGATTCCATCAACTATGAAATAGTGGGGATGGGTAAATATTAAAGAACCACCTCAGAGTTCCCATTGTGGCTCAGTGGTAACAAACCTGACTAGGATCTATGAGGATGTGGGATCCATTCGTGATCCTACTCAGTGGGTTAAGGATCTGGTGTTGCTGCGAGCTGTGGCGTAGGTTGCAGACACAGCTTGGATCCCATCTGCTCGGATCCCGAGGCTCAGATCCCTGGCTGTGGCGTAGGCCAGCAGCTGCAGCTCTGACTTGACCCCTAGCCTGTGAGCTTCCATATGCTGCAGGTGGGGCCCTAAAAAAGAAAAAGAAAAAAAAAAAAAAGAACCACCTCTGTTAAGAGGAATTGATTGGAGCAGACACTAAGATTTTGGCCAGTGTTTTCTAACTGTGGTATGCCAAGCATCGGCTCCTTTCAGTCATGTATATGAAACTAAAGTTTAGCCAGACTTATGATCCTGCTGGGCACACAGTAAGTACTCAAGAGATGTTCGAGGGTCACTTAACTGAGCATGTCAGGGCCTACTACTCATCAGTGCCTTAATTAGCAGATCCTGTGGAGGAGAAACCTGCTGAGCAGGTTAGGAACCCGACATAGTTGCCATGAGGATGCGGGTTCAATCCCTGCCCTCACTCAGTGGGTTAAGGATCTGGCATGGCTGTGGCGTAGGCCAGCGGCTGCAGTTCCCATTCCACCCCTGGCCTGGGAACTTCCATATGCTGGGGGTTCGACCCTAAAAAGAAAAAAAAAAAAGAAAGAAAGAACATGGCTTTAGGGTCATTCTTGTCTCTTAGTGGAAGCCATCTCTTATTAGAAGAAACAACTACCAGGGCTTCCGGAGAGATGGCTTTCTCTTGTCTCCTCTGAGCCAGTTGATGGATACTGTGTAATCGACCCACCTAACCAGGGAGCTGGAGGAATCTGGAGGGATTGAGGTTTCCCCAACCTGCCTGACCTATTGTTCTCAGCTGTCTTGCATATGTAAACAATCCCTGTTGTTTTCTCAGAGCTATTCTCTGAAGCACTGGAAATAAAAGAAACACCTTTCAGCATGTCTAAACTCAGAATTAGGCCACAGAGGAAAAATCAACACAATCCAGTGAACTCTTAAAATACCTTCCTGCCCAAGCATTCCTCTCTGAGCCAGTTTCCTTCTAATGCTTTAGTCTTTCAATGATTAAAACAAACACAGAACTAGGTTCTAAGGGAAGGGGGCAGTTCTTTCAAGGGGTTAGGCTACCAAGGTGCCAAGCTAAGTGATGTCCTTGAGGCCTGAAAGGGCTAAGTTGGTTTCTCAGAACACTTCTCTGTGGCATAGACCTTTAGACTTTTCAGAATCTTTCGAGATCTAATATCTTGTTTATCTTAATGACAACCTTAGGTTGAAAGGGCAGAGACATTTAGGGTCAGAGGCAGAGGGCTGTTAAATGCTTCCTTGAAGATCCTATAGCTGGTTGACAATCAGAAGCAGGTCTAGAGAGATGTCTACTGGGGACGTGAAAGCCCACAGGCCTCTGACAGTCTGGAGAGTCCCAACCAGTCTGAGGCAAATAACAACTGTTTCTCTTTGTCCCCACTTACTCAGGGCACAGGGAGGGACAGGTGGAAACTGCTGGTGGAAGGGACATTGTTTACCCACAGTGAAAGACATGACACAGAGTGTGGGTGGTTTGGGCAGGTCAGATGGCTCAGAATTACCGAAGCTTTTGCTTTTCATCATTGACAGCAGCAACAAACATTTATTAAGTGCTAACTCTGTGCAAGGCCCAAGGCAGGATGCTGTGATGAATAAGACATGATGTTTGTAGTTTCATCTGGGGAGGTTAAGACACAGTCGTTTGAAAAAAACACAATCGGCAACACAAGGTGGTATTAGGTGGATGATGACTGAGTGGTAGAGAAACAAGAGCTCAAGGAGTTTGAAAGTGGGAGATGGGAAGTTCTGAGATGGTCAGGGAAGGTTTCTAGCGATGGGATATCCAAAGGTGCAGAAAAGCAGAGGGAGCATTTATGGTTGGGTTGCATGATGCCGTCCAACATGTGTAGGGAAACACACAGCATCAAGAGAATGTAAGGCTACTTGGCTGAGGGGCATGGGTACATCAGTTTATTGGGAGGAAAGAGTTGATTTAGGAAAAGAAATGGAAAACCAAACTGCAAAGGAAACTAGAATGGGGCTGGCATGCAGGATAACAAGAACTTGGACCTCAGAGTATGGATCATGGAGAACCAGGGGACATTTTTTTCTTTTTTTCTTTTTAGGGCCACACGTGTGACCTATTGAAATTCCCAGGCTAGGGATCAAATTGGAGCTGTAGCTGCCGGCCTACACCACAGCAACAGCAACACAGATCCGAGACCGGCACCACAGCTTAAGGCAATGCCAGATCCTTAACCACCCACTGAGTGAGGCCAGGGATCATGGATATACATCAGGTTCTTTACCGCTGAGCCACAACAGGAATTCTCACCAGGAAGCATTTTTGAATGACACATCAAGGCAGAGTACAGGGAGCTCCTTTGTGAAGCCTGTTGTCATAGTCCTGGCTTCCCAGGATGCATACACTGTACTTTCATGTACTGACTTGCTGCTGTGCTCCAGGCACTGTACTGGTTCCTGGGAGATGCAGAGGAGAGCAAGAGCAGTTCTGTTCTCAAGGAGGTTTTTTTTGGTTCAGACGCTTGGACCACAGCAAATTCTTCTTTGTAAGGAAGAGTTACCACCTACTGTCCCTTTCGTCGTCCCATTTCATATCAGACTCCCCTTTACATTCTTCTTTTAGTTCCATGAATATCTTCCATTAGGTTCTAGTGAAATCTCTTGGAGTCTTTGAATTGCTCTGTCTCTTCAACGTGACTGAATATTTCTGGTCTCAACGCCAGCAATGTATGTTGGTTGTGTTAGATAACCCTCAAAGGGAAGCCCTATTTATTTTATCTCTAAATTATGGAGGCATGCTCCCTTGCGGTGCCCAAGCACTGGATACATACAGGTTCAACCATAAGCTTGAAAATCTAGAATTTCTGGAGTATATGTTTTATTCTAGTTTCGAAAATCAGGATCAGAAGTTGTTCACTTCCAATCTTCAGACCTCATCATTTTCTCTTTTTTAAAATTATGATTTTTATTTTTTCCATTATAGCTGATTTACAGTATTCTATCAATTTTCTGCTGCATGGCAAGGCAACCCAGTTACACATACATATATACACTCTTTTTTCTCATATTATCATGACCCAACACAAGTGACCAGACATAGTTCCCAGTGCTATACAGCAGGGTCCCATTGCTTATCCATTCCAAAGGCTATAGTTTGCATCTTTTCCACATCCTATGTTGGTTAACTGATTGTGGCAGATTGTCTTTGCATTGGGTGTGGGCTTAATACAAACCTACAGACTTGAAACGTTTTTAACGCTGTTAAATATTCTCTTTTTCGCTTCTTAACTATTAGGGTCTCCATCTTTTCTCTACCATCATCAGTGCCGCCATCTTTATTTTTGAACAGTTACAGTTTGCTAAGAAATATACTAGTTCTTTTTTTTTTTTTTTTGTCTTTTTAGGGCCACACCTGCAGCATATGGAAGTTCCCAGGCTAGGGGTCAAATCAGAGCTGTCGCCCCTGGCCGACACCACAGCCACAGCAACACCAGATCCGAGCCATGTCTGCGATCTACACCACAACTCATGGCAACAGTGGATCCTTCACTCACTGAGCAAGGCCAGGGGTTGAACCCTCATTCTCATGGATACTTGCCAGATAGATTCCTTTCCACTGAGCCATGACAGGAACTCCAAAAAATATGCTCTTTCCAATGTAAAAATATCTCAGGTTTGGATGTAAGAATTAGAAGTTTTAATGTGAAAATCTATAGTCCTTCTAATAACTCTGGAAGGTAGGTATTAATATTTTCATTATACAGACAGGTACACTGGGATCAGATTATGTGATTTTCCCAAGACCACATAGCTCCTTACTGGAGAAGCACAGATCTGAATGAAGGCCTATCCTGCCTCCAAGCTGAAGCCTGAGTGAGCCTCACTACTGCGGTCCCTCTTGGCCTATGTGTCTTACTGCTTTCTAGCCACATGCTCCTCTTTGTGGTTTCCCTCAATCCTTCTTTCTGCAGGTTTCATCTTTACAGAGGGGAATAGGAAAGCTGACTGGGTGGGTGATAAGAGTCAAGCCTGGGAGTCAGTCATGGGTTTAAATTCTGAACCCAGCACTTAATAGTTGTCATGGTGATATGACGTCATCTCCTTGAGCCTTTGTTTTCATTTCTGTAAAAGAGAGACAACAATTGCCTCAGAGGATGTTGTGTGCTTCAGAGAGACATGTATAGCCCCTAGGATGGGGTTGGAATAACAGTAAGTGCTCAATAAACAGGGCTGTTAACAAGGTCTGGATTCACGGTCCAGGGAGTGCCAGTGCCTTGGCACTGCTCCAGGGGCTCAATTTCGCCTCTTGACTTTCCCTTTCCTTGTCAACTTCTTCCACTCACCACCCCTTCAACTCTGGTTCTGATTCTTCTCTATTTTATGAGCTTTTTTTTTTTTTAGGTTTTCCATGTCAGGCTATTTCCTATGTTCTGTCCCATTAACCGAAATGGCTTCTTAATTCTTTTATCATCTCCTTGGGCTCAAGAATCACTCAGATGGATAGCACACATAAGTGGAGACCAGCTCAAGGAATTTTTAAAAAGGCAAACATAGTACAGACCCTACAGGTCATTGGCACTGATTCCTTGCTGTCCATGTGTCTTGGGGTATGTGTGTTGTGCTTTCTCTAAACTGGGGGTTGCTGGACCAGCAGCCTTAGCATCACCTGGAAACTTGTTAGCAATGTAATCTCTTGGTCTCTACCCCAGAAACTCTGAGGGTGGCCAGCTATCTAGGGGATTCTGATCTATATTAATATTTGAGAAGCACTGTTAAAACCCTCTGGAGAGTCCCTCATAAATTGGGTCCTTGATTGCATGCCTTCAGGCTGCCCAGCTGCTCCCTTCTTGGGGCTCACCATAGCCTGTGACCAAGTGTTAGTTATCAGCATTAGTTTGCATATTCTGATTTGTAAACTTGTGCTGAGACCTTTGCTCTTCTAAGTCACATGCTATGCAGCTTTGTTCTATAGATCAGATAGTTTCTCAGAACTTGCTTCTTTAAGAGTGGCTTATTTTCTCTGATTTGAATTAAATTCAGGTTAATTTCTTCTTTAGAAAATTATGTAGCCTTTTATTATTTAGACTATGCTAGATAGCTTTCTTTAATTCTATAGCCCAGTTGTCCATTGGTCTCTTAAGGATCCCTTTTATCTAGTGTATATGTGGTGCATTAGTATTTTAGCTGTTATTTATGACAAATCTTGGATGAAATCTTGCTCGAGAACTCTTCATATTGTGAAGAGGTAAATACATAGGCTGAACAATGTATAGGGATGATGTGGGCTGAAAGTTGAAAGAGAGTCACGAAGAATTAGCCTCACCAGACTGTGAAACTCTAAAGGAGTGGGATTGTACCTTATTTGTTTTTGTGTTCTCACCATCTCACACCATGACTATCAAATATTTATTGAGCACCTACTATATACAGGATTTGTGCTACAATGATGGAAAAGTTGATGTGGTTCCTGTCTTCATAAAATGTAGTCTGTTGGTACTCAACAAATAGATCATGATTTAGTGGGACACGATATGTATTATTTTTATGATTTTTTGGTCTTTTTAGGACCGAAGCCATGGCATATGGAGATTCCCAGGCTAGGGGTCCAATCGGAGCTGTAGTCGCTGGCCTATGCCAGAGCCACAGCAACGAGGGGTGTGAGCTTCATCTGTGACCTACACCACAGCTTACGGCAATGCCGATCCTTAACCCACTGATCGAGGCCAGGGCTCGAACCCATGTCCTCTTGGATGCTAGTAGGTTTCGTTAACTGCTGAGCCACAATGGGAACTCCAGCAACATGTATTATTAAGGGAGACAGTGCATGGGGTTACTTGGACTCAGGAATTAAAGTTGGGGGAGAATCACCTAGTGAAAGAGTTAATACAACACTTTAAAATAGTCTGTAGTAGATGTGAAACTAATCCTAGTTTGAGCCTCTCAAGTTATCTTCATGGGCAAAGAGATGAAAATAAGCTGTTTAATTTAGCACGTTGTGGGAGCGGAAATAATGATAATGGTAATAGTGACAGTCATAGCCAACATTTGTCAAGTGTTCCTGATGTGCCAGGCAGAGTGCTAAGTGCTGGGCAACCCTGATCCAACAGGGTCTTATGAGCAGTGGGCAGAGAGAAGCCTATGCTGTCGTAGCTCAGCCGCTGTCCTGCAGTGCGGCGACTCTAGCAAATTGCTTTGCTTCCCCGGGCCTCAGGGTTCTTGTTAATGAAATGAGGGGATTAGACTAAAGGTTGTCTTTGACTTTGAAGATACCAGTTTCTGGAGTTCCCGTTGTGGCTTAGTGGTTAAGAATCCCACTAGTATCCATGAAGATGCAGGTTTGATCCCTGGCCCCTCTCAGTGGGTTAAGGATCTGGCGTTGCCGTGAGATGCAGCATAGGTTGCAGATGCAGCTCGGATCCACTGTTGCTGTGGCTGAGGTGTGGACCAGCTGCTGCAGCTCCAGTTCAACCCCTAGCCTGGAAACTTCCGTATGCCACAGGTGCAGCTGTAAAAAGAAAGAAAAAGAAAAAGAAAAAAAAAGAGAAGATACCAGTTTCTTTGCATGTCTTGTTAACAGTTAGTTAACAGAGAAATATTTGATCAGAGGTTCAGGTCTAAAGCTCACCTATGTCCCTTGTGTGTAATATTCTCTAATACCGTGTTTGAAGCATGGGTAATCTGTGAAGCTGTAGGCATTTTTTTTGGCCATGTACTTGGGCATGGGGTAGTGTCTATAGAAGGAGATTTCCTTTAGCAGGGCCCTGAGTTAGGAAGATATATGCATGAATATCTCTAGATTCTAACCTGTTCTTTTAGACTGAATTTACCCTACAAACTACACTTTTGCTTCTTATAAATAACAAAGTAATGCATATTTCAGTAAAAAAAGTATGTCTGTGATATCATATTATTTTGCTTGTTAACAGACTCTAGAACTTCTGCTAAATTTACGAGACGTGCAACAGAATGTTACAGCGTTCTTGAGCCACCACTGTTTTACAAATTTGGCATCTGCAGGCCTCAAAAGGCTGAAATGTTTTAAATTTATTTACACCCTGCAGTTTCCTTAGGGAACTGTTTTCCATAAGCTAATGAGGCGCTGGTGCAAGGCCTCTCTGTTATTCCTGGCAGGAACACTGAGACACATCGGCCTGCTGCCCTGCTTTTTTCCTCAGTAGTCCAGTGCAAATAATAAATATGGGAAAATACATCATCCCTTTGAATGTGGGAGCCAAGCTGCAGGGCTGCCAAGGTTAAAACAAAGCAATTGCGAGCTTGGAGTCTGTTCACGTCCTGTACCACATGTGCCCGTGTTTTAGGGACACTCTGAACGTGGCCTTTATCATGTCAGATTACTTATTCTGAGAACATAGGCAGTCTTTGGAAATCTTCTCTATAAAACAGGCCTTTCTGAAGAAGTGTCCTTCGAGTGGATCCAACGCTGTCCTGAAGTCAGGGAACTTGTCTTTTAGATGATGGGTCAAACAGAGAACTTACCAGGCACCTCCAAGGTGCCCGGCCCTGTGTTGATGGTAGTTGTGAAAAAAGAGAGGGCAGAGTGTGAAGCTTGAGTTCACAGTCAAGCTGGAGGGTGTTTCATGTTTCAGGTCACGAGGGCTGCTCTTATTAAGGGCAGGACACCTCGGATGTCCCAAGGATTTGCTGAGGATTTGGACACGCCCTCAGCACATAGCAGATGCCCAGTGAACGAATGGATGAATGGCAGTTGCTGCTCTGTTTCTGATCTCCCCTGAAAGCAATCTAGCCTGTATTTAACATGGGAATTAAACTGGTATAAATAGCAAAGGCCAAGGATTAAACAAATGCGTAAAATAGCCTCAGGGCTTTCCCAGCCTCTAGACTCAACTCTTAATGCGTGCAGCTATTCCCACCTCCAGCTGTCCTCTGATATCGCCCCTGTCCAGCCTCACTCCATAGGGGCAATTAAATTTTACTGATTTAATTGGACACATTTTCCCCCCTTCTCTTTTCTGCTTTGTTTTCTCATCATTCAGAGCTGGTTGAGGTCAACTTGCATGTGTTTCCTGAGTTTAGGGAGGCAGTAAAGAGAATTAAAAAAAAAAAATTCATTTGGTGGCTCATAAGAAATCAAGGTCTTTCAGTAACTAGATATAGTCCCATTCTGGCTATAGTTTTTAGGTAGTCTTGGATCTATGGGCAGAGGATGAGCCTGATGGTATTGAAAGCCCCTTTTCAGTTCTGGGACTTTCTTTACCAGAGCAGTGCTGTCCTCCACGTCTGTGGGATCCTGGCACACGTCGGAGCTGACCCTCAACAAGGATGCGGAGGGGGTGAAGCTTGTTGTGTGCTGTGCACATCCTTCCACCCAGCCTCCTCTTTCTGACTTGCGTGGCTTCCTGATTGCTGCCCCCAGCTGTGTCTGTAGCCTCGGATTTGGCCTTAGGATTGCTGTCCGTCCTTTGAGGTGTTACTGGAGAAACAGAATGTTGGCTAATAAAGGCTCAAGGAGTGGCTAAAAGAAAAATGTTGGAAGACATACCCAGCAAAAGGGTGGGTATGTGAGCTAAAGCCCAGATTCAGAATCATTACAAATTAATCCAAAAACGTGCCGGAGGCCTTTGGCTATATTTAGGGCACCCAGGGGCCTATTCTCAGCAATAAGACATCCCCTTGCACCCACTTCTCCCAGTGCTTCTCTGAGCCCTTAGACCTGCTTGCTGAGACTTGCTTCCTTTTGCTGTGACTGGGGGTGGGAGTGGGGTGGGGACAACAGTCCTTTCTACTTAGATGCTCCAGATAAAGAGATGGGCCTGGAGAGGAAGTCAGAAACTAGGCTGTGCCATGAATGACTTCTTTGGTTGCCTCTCATATGCTTCTGCTATCATTGCGTATTTAAGGCAACTTCAGGACAGGCCTGTTTCCTCACCATTTTACAGGTAAAGAAACCGAAGTTCTGATCATTTAAGTAAATTGTTTCAAGTAACATAGGTTATAGCGGCAGGGCCAATATGCCAGTTCATTGCTCCCTACTGTACTGTGTACCTCATTCAGTCCATCCGCTCTGTCAGTGTTTGTGCAGTTAACTTAATTCTTCACTGACCTCTGCAGTGCAGACCATCTGGCCGTATTCCCAGGGCCTCTTTTCCAACTGTAGGAAAATCAGGAGGATGCCTGTTGGTCAAGGCAGGGTGCCCTCCACTCAGACAGAACTCCTGGCCCTGCCCTCCCACCCTCTGGGCTCCTGCACATACTCTTCCCTCTGCCTGAAATCCCTTCCCTGCCCCATCACTGGGAGAATATTAGTCTTCTGTAAATCTGCTCCCACAGGCCCCCGAGTTTGACTCTAGTAAGGAAGGTATCCTTCACGTTGTACTATCCTTATTTATACACACATCGACCTCTTTATCTAGAATATAAAGTCATGCGTTTCCTGGAGAACTAAGGCCTCCTTGCCTGGCATGAGACATGCTCAATAAAGGTTGACTACATGCATGACGTAGAGACAAAATTCTCATCACTCCTCTCTGTATTTCAGGATGACACACAGCTAATTCTTACCTGAGCGCAGGAGAAAGTGGAGTCTGGTGGATGTTATGGTCTGCGTTAAGGCAGAGGCCAATGGGACCTGTCAGGGTATGTTGCTGGTGAGGTTCTTCTTGAGTTTCAGCAGAGGGAGTGACGACAGACACTCCCGGCTCTGTCTCCCCAGGTAGCAGGCAGTTCCTTGAGGTTGAGGAGGTCTTTCTTCAAATGGAAGCACCTTCTAGAGGGGTTCAATCTACTGATGTTTCAGTGATGTTTACTTTACACGTATTAGTTATTACTATTTTAGTAATTTTCTTTTCTTTTTTTTTGTCTTTTGTCTTTTTTTGTTGTTGTTGTTGTTGTTGTTGCTATTTCTTGGGCCGCTCCCGCGGCATATGGAGGTTCCCAGGCTAGGGGTTGAATCGGAGCTGTAGCCCCCGGCCTACGCCAGAGCCACAGCAATGCGGGATCCGAGCCGAGTCTGCAACCTACACCACAGCTCACGGCAACGCCGGATCGTTAACCCACTGAGCAAGGGCAGGGACCGAACCGGCAACCTCATGGTTCCTAGTCGGATTCGTTAACCACTGCGCCACGACGGGAACTCCTATTTTAGTAATTTTCAAACCTTAGCTGCAAATTGCTTTCAGCCTACCCCAGGTGATCGCTTTGCGGAAACTAGGACAGGGAATGGGATGGTGACTGACCTAAAGCGCTTAGAAATCCTAGAGAGAAGGCACCGCTTTAGGGAGCCCTCTTCTCCCCACGATCAGGAGGCTGTGGGTTGGCCAGAGGCAGTATGAGGTCCTGAGGAGCAGTGAGGAGCAAGAATAGAAAGGGAGGGAGGGGAGAGGAAGCCTGAGAACTGTGTTATTACTTTCATGGTGAAGACAATTTTGCTAAGAAGGATTCCCTCCCAGGGCCAATGCCTGGGTCAGAGCGAGGCTTGTCAGAACAATGACTGTGTTTGTCGTGATGGGGAGCAGTTGCCTGAAGAGAAGGTCCTTGGCAGGATAGAAATGGCGCCCAGCACCTTGCATGTCTCAGTGAACATAAAATAACCTATATTCAAAGATGCTTCAATTACCTGACACATAAATCACTAGACATTTCAGTTACTATATATATTATATATATATATTACATATATATATATATATATATATATAAAATATATATATAGTCTTTTTAGGGCCACACTGTGGCGTATGGAAGTTCCCAGGCTAGGGGTCAAATCGTTGCTGCAGCTGATGGCCTATGCCACAGCCACAACAATGCCAGATCTGAGCCGTATCTGAAACCTACACCACAGTTCATGGCAGTGACGGACCCTTAACCCACTGAGCAAAGCCTGGAATCAAACCTGCATCCTTATGGATACTAGTTGGGTTCGTTACCACTGAGCCACAAGGTAAACTCCTTATATGTTTGGTATAATCTTCAATAAGAAAAAGCAGCAAGAGAGAACAAGATGGCTTCTAGGTTATTACAGGGACCAAATTTTAGGTCTAGCAAGTTGCCTATAATGCCTACATCTTGCTAGTGAAAACTGATTTTCAGAATAAGAACTCTGGAGTCTTAACTAGATTTTCCTTCATCGAAGCTAGATTTTCTGGGAGTTTCCTGGTAGTTAAGGATTTGACATTGTCAATGGGTTCGATCCCTGGCCTGGGAGCTTCTGCATGCCCTGGGCGCAGCCAAAATAAACTAGATGTCCTAATGAAGGTACAGCTGGCAGATGATGAGACTGTTCTTGGAACAAATGCATCAGAATTTGCTCACAGATGCCTTTACCCATTAAGTCAAAGTAGCCAATGGAGGGATCTGTACACAGTTTTATCCATGTAATCCCCAGAGTCTTATCATAACCCATCAGGGTCTGTGGTACTTTGTTGTGACTGTCTCTAATGGAGCACATCCTCCTCTACTGACAGTGGATGGTATGAGTGAAAACATTCCAGTGTCTCTGAGCATCAAGGTTGGGGAGAAGACAGCTGACCAAGCTGTATGACATCAATTTTGACGCAGAAGGATATTTGGCTTTGAAAGACAAAGTCGTGGAGAGGCTTAGATGGATCATGAATGCAGTGTATGACAAAGCCCAACACTCCCCTGTGGTTCTGAACAGAGGCACCCCAGACCCTACCCAAACTCTGCTCCAGCACCACTGCCATGGTGCCTCAGATAGCAGCCCCAACAGCAGCTGGTACCAAGCCCTTTTCTGCACACCTCTAGGAAAACCAACAAGGCACTGCTGGGGGTCTAGGGCCGATACCTGGGCATATTCCTGGGCTCCAGTAGGACCCATGGGAAGGAGTTTGGCTTGCGGAGTAGTGAAAGTGTAATGAAATGTGGCCTTTGGGGTTTGCAGAGCTGGATTTGAATCCTGGCCCTTCTGATATCCCTTCGAGCCTCAGTTTACATACTAGGTAGAGATAACAACCTTGGAAGGTTTAATAACAGAAAACACTCAGAACAAGTGGACTCTTCCTTTGACTAAATCCCAATTACCCTTAACATATACATATTTTTTCTTTTTACGGCCCCATGTGAGGCACATGGACGTTCCCAGACTAGGCGTCAAATCGGGGCTGCAGCTGCCAGCCTACACCACAGCCATGCCAGATCTGAGCCGTGTCTGCGACCTACACCACAGCTCATGACAACTTTGGATCCTTAACACACTGAGGGAGGCCAGGGATCAAACCTGAGCCCTCATGGATGCTAGTCAGATTTGTTACCACTGAGCCATGACGGGGACTCCCTCCCCACCATACCTCTTAATAACTTGTTTAAAACATTTGTTTTAAACCGTTCCTTCTTCCCTACACACCTCTTAAAACTTTTGTTTTCTAAACTCCACACTCTTAGTAAACTCTGTCTTATTCCCTAACACCTATCACAGTGCCTGACACATAAGTGGTTTTCCCTCACTCAGTATTTGTCGAATGAATGAAGTAAATGAATAAATGGTGGATAGTATTTGTTCCAGCCCTTTGGTGACTAAGGGAAGAACCTCTGTGGTGTGGCAGGACAGGTCTGGATAGAAGATTTTTGTGGATTGGACTTGGTGCTGCCAGACAGTGGGGTGCTGGGAATGGTCACCCAGGCGAGGGAGCTCAGGAGTGTCGGCTTGACTCCAGACCCCCTGCTTCCCTTAGTTCCTGTCACAGCTAGGTGTCAGGGTGGACACCCATGACAGGCAAGTCCAGAGGGGACGTGACACCTTTTAAAATACTTGGTCAGTGGCTGGTAGAAGGAAATCTGGAGACTTTTGTTTGTGTCTTCTTTGTCTTCTTCAGAAGTGTATAGGTTGAGCTTTTTTTTTTTTTTTTTTTCTTAGTGAGTTTCATTTTTTCCATTATAGTTTGTTTACTGTGTTCTGTCAGTTTTCTACTGTACAGCAAAGTGACCCAGTCACACATACATATGTACATTCTTTTTGTCACATTATCATGCTCTATCACAAGTGACTAGATATAGTTCCCAGTGCTATACATCAGGATCTCATTGCTTATCTGTTCCATATGCAATAGTTTGCATGTATTAACCCCAGATTCCCAGTCCATCCCACTCCCTACCCTACCCCCTTGGCAACCACAAATCTGTTCTCCAAGTCCATGAGTTTCTTTTCTGTGGAAAGGTTCATTTGTGCCGTATATTAGATTCTAGATATGTGATGTCATATGGTATTTATCTCTTCTGACTTACTTCACTTAGTATTAGAGTCTCTAGTTCCATTCATGTTGCTGCAAATGGCATTATTTTGTTCTTTTTTATGGCTGAGTAGTATTCCATTGTATATATATACACCACATCTTCTTAATCCATTCATCTGTCGATGGACATTTAGGTTGTCTCCATGTTGGCTGTTGTGAATAGTGCTGCAATGAATATATGGGTGCCTGTGTCTTCTTCAAGGAAAGTTTTTCTCCTTTGTTCCTTTCTTTTTTTGGTTGGATGATTTCCATTTATTTTATGCTTGTGTACTTTTTAGTTTTTGTGAATGTAATGTTCAGTTTTGATTTGTGGTTGCCCCGTTTTTTAAGTATGTTAACCCCTTCCTATATCTGCTCGCTTTAGCCCGATAGTCTTCTTCTTTGCTTGATTCAATTCATCCTGTTGGACTAACATGGGGTATGAAGAGTCTCAGCTTATCCCTGGCCAAGTATCAGGAATTTCAGACATTTTGATCTATGCTTATCACATGGCAGCTTATCACTTGGGGAATGGACCTCGAGTCAAATGGCCTGAGTTTATGTGACATCTCATCTCTCTGCTAGTTGTTACTTAATCCTTCCTACCACCTAATCTTTCTGAGTCTCAGTTTCCCTATCTATACAGTGGGCACAGTAGTGCTAATTTCACAGGCTTGTTGCCAAGGTGAGAGTAGTGCTGTATCAAGGGAAGACGTCATGTAAAATAGTAATCTCTGGTAGTTTCTCAGGCTGAACCCAATGCACATGGATGGAAGCAGTTTTATCGGGGCAGGTACCAAGAAACTTGGCCTTCTGCTGCTGCTCTTCTTCCCCATGATGAAACCAGCCATCAGGCTCTGGTTGGCTTATATGTAAATAGAAAAATAATATGACCAAAGTAAATAAAAGTGGGAAATTGCATTTGTGTAATTTAAAAATGGTTTATTTTTTAAAAATTCAAGTCATTTGTTTTCATTCAAGCCATTTCCTCTTGGTTTGAGTGGATTATTGCTTTGTTGTTAATTGCACTTTGCTTAGAGTCCTTCCCCTTCTAGTTCAAGACCAGATACAATTCTTTTGTTGATATAACCACTGACCTTATTAAAAGTTCGTCCAGATAAATCATGATTTTTAAGATAAGAGGGACACTAACACAAACATGGAAAGCTGGTCACCACATGGAAGCCTGGATAAGTAAGTGCTCTACAATTGGTTAATGGGGGCACGGTGTAGTCTACAGTTCCGATTCTTCCTTTTCAGTCCATTTGCAGCCTTCCTGGGGGATGGGGAGGGCCTGAGAGTTTTCCTGCAGATTTACACGGAGTGTTACATTTTAGAGAAATTTTCAATGCATTGTGATTCAGACAAGCTTTTGTTGGCTGAGAAATTATACGATGCGCCCAAAATACTTCTGCAGACTGTGGTGTTGAGTGCCATTGTATTCCCAGGGTCTGTAAGTTCAGTACAAAAGGCCAGGATTGAGAAATGTAGTCTGACATTGTATGTACTTACATATCTCTCACTTAGGGCTGAGGCACTCCTGAAACTCGAAGTTCAAATTTTCCCAGTATCCTTGGGGGGCGGGGAGGAACCCTCAAAGCCTAAGAGGTGTGGAGGCATCTCATCTGAGGGATGGTTCAGACTTTGCATTCATTTATTATGTGTGCATAATGGAATGCTCTTTAAATGATGGCCTTTAAGGGATGAGCACTCAAATTAGTGAGTTTAAATATTATTATGTATGTGTAACTACAGCCAGATCGTTTGATAACACCTGCCTCTGACTATTATCAGGGAATACTTGGAAGACTTTTCTCCTGCTTTATGAAGTTTGTTTCATAAGAGGAGGTAGATGTTTTAAAATATGATGTTTATAAAACTTTAGGAGTTCCCATCATAGCTCAGCAGAAACAAATCTGACTTGCATCCATGAAGATGCACGTTTGATCCCTGGCCTCGATCAGCGGGTTAAGGATCCAGCGTTGCCGTGAGCTGTGGTGTAGGTCACAGATGTGGCTCAGATTCTGCATTGCTGTGGTGTAGGCCAGTGGCTGCAGCTCTGATTCAACCCCATTTTGCCCCCTAGCCTGGGAACCTCTATATGCCATGGGTGTGGCACTTAAAAGATTAAAAAAAAAAACAAAACCCAAAAACTTCAGAGTCAGATATAAAGAATGGTTGTCTGTTAGTGAGAACAGAGCATGATCCAAGCAGAAAGGCTTTTGTTACTTCCATCTAGGTTGACTTACTTTAAGCAGCAGCAGATGAGTCTTTGATACTAGATGGGGAGATTGAGCATCCTCTGTTTTTGTTTTTTGTTTTTGTCTTTTCCAGGGCCGTACTCACAGCGTATGGAGGTTCCCAGGCTAGGGGTCTAGTGGGAGCTGTAGCCACTGGCCTACGCCAGAGCCACAGCAACGTGGGATCCTTGCCACGTCTGCAGCCTACACCACAGCTCATGGCAATGTTGGATCCTTAATGCACTGAGTGAGGCCAGGGATCAAACCTGAAACCTCATGGTTCCTAGTCGGATTCGTTAACCACTGAGCCACAACAGGAACTCTAAGCATCCTGTCTTACTTATCTGCCCCTGTCTTAATTTATCTGCATATTTACTTATTGAGAATGTAATTATCTTATTTAGTTGTGTTTTTCTCAGGTTACAAGGAGGATTTTGAGCACCCTTCCTACAATCCTTTCCTCCTATCAAGTCTCTATCTTCCACTCTTGCATTGACACATGACTACATCAGAGGCATCTAATACAAGGCCACCTACTGCTAGCCATCAGAATAAAACTGACCCATTTCCAACTGGTCTATAATTTGAATTATTGCATCCCACAGATTTTTATTTTGCAGCATTTCTTGATTCTGATCCCTCTTTCATTGCCATTTCCAACATCACTCTGCCAGTCCAGGACCCAGGCCACACATGACTGGACTAATGACGCATTTTTGTAACACTATTCACTGACCCAAGTGCTGTCAGATTAATTTCCCAACATGACACTGTACTCTCCCCATCTCCCTGCTTAAAGCACTGCGTAGTTTCTTACTACCTACTGAATAGGTGCCAACTTCTCAATCTGGCATTTAAGCTGCTCATGATATGGCTCTAAATGATTACTTATTCATTGAAAAAGAATTTCAGAGCTTTCTTCCTGCACAATGATGGATTCTGGGGACATGGTGACAAATATGATAGAAAGTACCTCTGCTAACATGAATCTTATGTTCCAGTGAGGGAGAATGGAGGGACAGATGTTAAAGAGTTTATGACAAAACTAACAGTTTATTGACCGTTGTGCAAAGAGCTGCAAAGGAGGAGCGTTGTGTGCTTGGGCAAGTGTGTTATAGGAATAGGAAGAGTCAGGGAAGGCTGGCTGATCTCTGAAAGATGTTCCTGGGGTAAGCACAAGTTAATCGAATCAAGGAGTTCCTGTTGTGGCTCAGTGGGTTAAGAAACTGCTATAGTATCTGTGATGATGCAGGTTCGCTCCCTGGTCTCCTTCAGTGAGTTAAGGATCCAGTGTTGCTGCAAGCTGCAGTATAGGTTGCAGATGCAGCTCGGATCCAGGCTGTGGCTGTGGCGTGCTGCAGCTCCCATTCAGCCCCTAGCCTGGGAACTTCCATAAGCCATAGGTGCGGCCCTAAAAAAAAAAAAAAGTTATTCAGATGGAGTAAGCTTAAGGGGAGTGGGATGGGTAAGTGAAGGGTAAAAACCAGGCAGGGGGACAGCTTGGAGTGGGGGAATAAAGTCCTCTTGTGAGGGATTAAGAGCTCCCTTGCAGTTAGTGAGCAGGCGAGGCTCAGGAGATTGCCGGAGAGGGACCGGGGCCTTCGAAAGGATGGAGGAGTTCGCCTCAGAGTTCTCCTGCGTCGGCTGAGGCCACTGCTGTTGGACCTGGCCTGTGTTGGCTGGATTGCTGTAGGGTTCAGGGGTCTTGAGTTTAGCAGTGGCTAATAAGATCTCACCACACGAGGAAGATGACAATACACCAGGGACTAGGGAACATGCAGCCGGGCTCTTTGTAGACAGTAGCTGGACCCCTAACTCAGAAGGAAACTGGCCTCCCCAGACTGTGAAGATTTTGGGTCTGGGCTCAAATGTTTGTATTTGGCAAAGGCATCCGTCCCATCTGTTGTGGGTCTGGCGGAGACCCCAGATCAAAGTAGCACTTTAACAGAGGTGTGTTTTATCTCCTCAGGGAAGGAAACTTGGAGAACAATCAGGTCTGGGTTGTAAATACATGTTTTGTGGGAACATTCTGCTTTTGGGAAAACATTCCTCTAGCCTCCTCTTTGTCTGCAAATTGTGAACCTTTCATTGTAGCATGCCCTGAGTTGCTGACAAGTATTAGAATGTGGAATGAACTACCTCAGGTCATCTGATCATAATGCCTGGACACTGGGGTCCCCAGGCAGCCTGGATGTGTAACTGTGCAGTCATTGGATCCTGTAAGGGAGGGACTCACCAAGGTTGATGGTACTTATTTTCTGTAGTTATATATATATATATATGCACGTACACATCTATATGTAGTTATATATATATATATATAGTTTTATATAGTCGTAGATATATAAGACTATATCTACGACTATATATATAGTTTTACTCCCTAAACCTTTTATGAAAGATAGAAATGAATAGTAGCAATTAAAACGTAGTTGATTCTCATCATTCATGGCAGTTCTGTTCTGTAAATCTCTGTAATCACTGCATGAGCAAAAACAGAACCATTGCTTCTAGGGAAACATTTGGTTGCTCTGAACCTCTGGTCACAATATTTTTTTTCAGTGATCAAAACATAATCTTGTTTTATGTGTGTTTCTGTTTAAGGGCACCTTATTTAATATATACTGTTGATTCATTAACAGGGAATTCATGCTTATCTAATATGAAGCTTATCTAACACGAAGCTTATCGAATACACATGCTTTCTCTGTAAAGTGCACCCCAGCTTTCCTGTGCTTAGGATCACTACACAGTGCTATGCTTGAGGCCATTTTAAACAGTGAGATCACCAAGAAAAAGCACAACAATGTGAACAATGTGGCACTAAATATACCACACAGAGGACACTTGTTTACAGTATGAGAGCTGAAAGAAGAAGCCAGGTGACATTCTGTTTGACCTCAGCTAGGAATGCACATATCAGGCAGTTCAAAATTTCCCCCACTCTGTGTTTGTGAATGACTGGGAAAGCAGGGTGAATAAATAAATTTTAAAATCCAATAAATTTTAGAGAGTCAATGAATTCAGAACTGTCAAACCCATGAACTATGAGGACTCTATGCATATTAGCCTATTCAACTTTTGTGGATGTCTATGATTTGGATTGGTAGAAAGCTGATTATTCTAATTATATAACACATCTTCTTACACTGAGATTCTATCATTGTTCTGGGGGTCAAAACCAAATCCATCCAAATGCCTATACCTTTTATTTATATACATGCAACATGATGAGATATTTAGAAAGATGATTGAAAGACACCAAAAGGTCTATCCTTTGGCTTGGTCTTCACATGGCTCCCAGGTGGTTGTGGAGGTTCTGGGCATCTTACTCAGACACAAAAGAGAAGACTTTTTCTTGTGTGTCTTTTTTTTTTTTTTGTCTTTTTGTGTTTTCTTGGGCTGCTCTCGCGGCATTTGGAGGTTCCCAGGCCAAGGGTCGAATTGGAGCTATAGCCACCAGCCTATGCCAGAGCTACAGCAATGTGGGATCCGAGCTGCGTCTGCAACCTACACCACAGCTCACGGCAATGCCAGATCCTTAACCCACTGAGCAAGGCCAGGGATCGAACCCACAACCTCATGGTTCCTAGTCGGATTCGTTAACCACTGTGCCACGACAGGAACTCCTTGTGTGTCTTCTGTTGGTGAATAATTCTCTGAAGCATTCCAGGAACTTCCTCTCATGTCTCATTGGCTAGGAGTGTGTCACATGTCTAACCACTAATGGTGAAGATAAGGAGACTTTGGTAATTAACTTAAGCCAGTCCTAATTCACCTCCTAGAGTTGGGGATGCACATATCTTCTGAAGCACATGGCTTTGCAGGGAAGGTGATTGTGAACAAAACTGGGCTCTCCCAGAAGAGGAAAGGGACACGAATTTGTGACAATCAGACAATAGTGTCTACCTTACTTAACTAATGAAAGAGTGTGCATGAATATGTGAGAAGAATTTTATTTTATTTTATTATTTTTTGTCTTTTTGCCTTTTCTAGGGCCACTCCCGCGACATATGGAGGTTCCCAGGCTAGGGGTCTACACCAGAGCTACAGCAACGTGGGATCCGAGCCTCGTCTGCAACCTACACCACAGCTCACGGCAATGCCGGATCCTTAACCCACTGAGCAAGGCCAGGGATCGAACTCGCAACCTCATGGTTCCTAGTCAGATTCGTAAACTGCTGAGCCATGATGGGAACTCCTGTGGGAAGAATTTTAATCTCAAATTGGGTTTATGCTTTAATTAATGGTGGAGTTTCTACCATCCCTGGCAGACTCTGGGCCAGTTCCACAGTGACGTCCTGGATACCTAACTTCTCCTCGGAAGGAATCTTAAAGAGATTCAGTTTTTCTTCAGACACATATAAACATTCTCATCAAAACTATGGGGGATGCTAAGTATTACATTTAGAATGGATAGGCAGTGAAGTCCTATTGTATAGCTTAGGGAACTATAGTCAGTCTCTTGGATGGAACATGATAGAAGATGATATAAGAAAGGGAATGTGAATATATATATATATATATGACTGAATCACTTTGCTGTACAGAAGAAATTGGCACAACATTGTAAAATCAACTATACTTTAATTAAAAAAAAAAAGTGGGGAAAAACATTGAGCAAGGATTTGTGGGACCCAATCTTGCTATGGTAGAATAAAGAGGAGTCCAGATTCATCACCACTACTCCTTTTGAGAGATGGAGTCTATTTTCCCACCCCTGGAGTTGCGCTGCTCTTTGTGGATTTACCTGATTAATAGAATGTAGTAGAAGCAGAGTTCTCTGGTGGCTCAGCATGTTAAGGATCCGGCGATGCCCCTGCTGTGGCTTGGGTCACTGCTGTGGCTTGAGTTTGATCCCTGGCCTGGGAACTTCCGCATGCCATAGGCGCCCCTCACCTCCCCACACCCCAAAGAATAGAAAAGCATATGAATGTAGAAGTTAAGCAAATCAAAATCTAGCAAAAGTTAAGTTCTGCCACTTTTGAGGCTAGCTTATATAAGAAATCCTGTAGCTTTCTCCCAGACCTCTTGGAATGTTCATTCACTCTTGAAATAGAGTCACTATGTTGTGAAGAGGTCCAGTTATGCCATGGAGCAATCCCCATGAAGAGGAACCCCTAGGTGACAGCCCTGCCTATACCCCTGGCTGACGGCCAGTGTCCACTTGCCAGGCATGTGAGCGCACCATCTTGGAAGTAGATCTTGGTGACCATCCCCAGCCGAAGCTGCCTGTGACAGAGGTGAGCCATCTCCCCTGAGCTATACTCCAATTGCAGCAGGCTCATGAGCAAAATAAATGATTATTTTTCTTTTACGCCACTACAGTTTCATGTGGCTTGTCATTAAGCAAAATATAACCAGAACACTTACAAGAGAAAGCAAGACAGACTCAAGTCTGCAGTAATTTTAGCTGCATGCTTTAGAAACTGGTAGACCTTTAGTTAGAGTCTTACTCACTGCCCTATCCCCATTATGGTGCTTAAAATGCTTGTCGAGTGAATAAATGAATGAATGACCATGTCATTCTTGCTGCCTTTGGAATACACAGGGAATAAGGAGAAACTTTTAGGCTCTTCTTTTCTAGGAATATGATTTCAAGGTTTGGACATGTTTTTTGGGAACATTCAGAAAAAAAGTCCTAGAATCAAAGGATTGAAAGGGAACATGTGGGATTTGTCACCCTGACCTAGGGTGACATGACACTTCATTCATAGGCTTTCCAAGCTGGTTTTATTGCTTCTTTAATTTTTCTCTTGCAAATCTCAAGGGAAGGAAGGAAATCATCCACTTCAGCTTTGTGACATGTGAGTCAATGATAGTAGTCAAGAAAATGGAGAAAAGAAACGTTTTCCCCTTAATTGAGAATAGAAAAGAATTTTAATCCATTTTTTTCTTAAATGTACTTTTTTCCTCATTGAACATAAATGAGGCCCACTGCATTTTGGAAGGATTTCCCAACAGATGACTGAATTCCTGCTTCTTCCATGGGGGTATTTATGATGGTCCACAAAGCAGAAGCCCTCACCTTCGGGGGTGTGGTGGTCCACCTCAGGGGCTGCAGATGCCAAGTGTCTGTGACGGGGGCATTGCCTTGAGTGGCTCCACACTGCAGGCTCCGCAGAAACAAATGCTGATGTTCAGTTCGGTGCCTGCCTGTGTGTATAGTGCGCATGGCAGAGAGGTCTGGACTCTTCAGGTGAATTTTATGTCTGGAGGGCATTTTTCTTTGAGGGGAAGTTATGAAGTCTTTTTAAAGAGGTGATTTTGGTCTATTGAATGACATCTTCAGTTTTAATATTGGATGGCCGAGAGTTAGAATTGAGGAAGAACTGGTAATTCATACCAGTTGGCTCTGTAAATCTTTCTAGTTGTGTATCCCATGTTCTCTACTTAATGTGAAAAAAGAAGTTAGGGTTGGTGCTTCGCTCAGTCCTGAGATCAGTTTTATGGGACAGAGTAACCCGGAGAATTGCTTCCTAAAAGCCAGTGCAGCACCCCTGCTGCTGTAACGCAAGGTTTTCAGAGGGTGGCCTGCAAACCATTTTACAGAATTACCTGGTATGTGTGTGTGCATGTGTCCTTGTTAAATATTTGAATATCTGGGCCTCACTATAAACATAGTGACTGTGAATGGGTTTAGGGCAGGGATCTGCTTTTCTAATAGACATTTCCTGTTACTTAATAGGTCTTGAAAGGTGATTTGTGAGAAATCATCTCAGAGTTTACCTGAGATGAAAGAGCCTTCAGGAGACACTGAGAGATGCATACTTCCTCCTCTACGGTCCCCAGAATGAGTGTCTGGGTGTTGAGCTACAGAGAGCTCTGTTAATGGTATCTGACAGAGTCTTAGGACAGGGATCTTCAAAATCTTGATCAACCATTTTCTATTTTAAATTCCTACCAATGGTGTTTTCATGCAGAAGGGCTGTTCACTAAAATTTTTTAGCATTTTTTAAAATACTGCATTATCATAGTCCTTGCCCAATCCAAGGGTGAGAAATCAAAGGGGATGGGTATTTGCCTGTTTCAGAGAATATTTTGATACTTTATTTTTTTTTTTTGATAGGCAAGAAATAGATTTATTAAGATAGGATGCTTGTGAGGGATACAAGCTGGCAGGTGAGGAAGCTCTGCCTGTTTTGATACTTTAGAAGTTGGGGTTAGAATATTTTGTTCCCTACGATGTAATGACAATTCTTGGACACAAAACATTGTCTTAGATTGTTAGAAAATGGCCCCCAATAAGTCACATCTCCCTAAATTGAACCTGGGCCCAGTGACTTGCTTGAGCAAAAACAAATCAATGGAACAATGTATAAATGCTGGGATGGGGTTCGTGTTCACTGTGTTTCCTCTCTGGTTGCCCTGTCACATAAAGAAGCTCAGGCTGGCCTCCCTGAGGATGAGAGGCCATGTGGACAGAGAGGTTCCAGTGGATGAAGGACCATGAGCCATCTCAGCTGTGGTACCAGGCCTGTGAGTGGAGCTGCCTTGGAATCTCCAGCCTCCGTCCATCTGGCACCTGTTGGAAAGGCATGAGAAAGCTCAGAGGACTCACGGAGCAGAGACAAGCTTCCCAGCTAAGCCCAGCCCAGGTCTCAGCTGTGAGCCAGTCAGTGGTGGTGGTATTGTCACTAAATTTGGGGTGATTTGTCACATAACACTAGATAACTTTAACAAACATAGTGGGAGATGTGTCCTTTGAATCCATGACCCTTAGGCAGTTCAGATGGGAACGCTTGGAGATGGTGACATTCTAGTTGGGTTGTGGCTATTTCCCTTTTCTTGAGCAATTGCATTGCTGTGTCTCATGCATATTTCTTCTTCTTCTTTTTTTTTTCTCAATTTTATGGCCACACCCAGGGCATATGGAAATTCCTGGGCCAGGGATTGAATCCGAGCCACAGCTGTGACCTACGCCACAGCTACGGCAATGTGGATCTTTAACCCACTGTGCTGGGCCAGGGATCAAACCCACACCTCTGCAGTGACCTGAGCTGCTGCAGTTCGATTCTCAACCCTCTGTGCCACAGCAGGAACTCCAGTGCATACTTCTATTTGGTCCTTGTCGTATTATATGATTTGCTTCTATGCCTGCCTCTCCCAGTGGAATGCAGATTCCTTGTAGAAGGAGCCGTATATTAGTTTATTCTATAGCTGTAGTGCCTGGCACAGTGTTTACTACATGGAGGTTACTCAAAATATGTTCGTTTAAACAAAAGCACCAAAAAAACCCCAAATGAAATGCTAGCTTGTCTTATCAGAGCATCTGAAGGAAAGAGTGCACATTTGAATGAACCAGCAAGAAGGATTCTAGAGAAAGGAAAAATTGGTTGTTTCTTTGGGATTCATGATGTCTTTTTGTTCTTCGAGTTGCACTGTGTTTGTCTTTCCTTTCTAATTCCTCTCTAGGATGCTTTATGCTTCTTAAATTAATCCTTCACTTAGTGGTAATTACTGCTGCTACCGAGAAAAAGGATATAGAATTTCATTGTTGGATTCACCCCCCCCCCCCACCCATGGTTGAATTCTGTCAATCTTATTTGGGTGATATGAAGAGAGAATTTCATTTCTACCTATAGTTGGGAAAACACAATGGAACATGAGATGTCTTTGGTGGCAGTAACTTATAAGGTCACAAAATGAATATGTTACACCATTTTTGAAAGTGGGTATATCCATGTGAGCTTGTTTATGTGTCTGTGGCTACTCTGGGTGTCTTTTTGAGTATATTTCTGTGTCTCTTATTCTATTTTTCTTTCCCTGTCCCTGTTTTTTTGTGTCCATTTTTTGATTTTCTGTCTTTCTAAATAATTTTTGTCTCTTTATTTTATTTAGCGCTAAAATCAAACTGTAGATTTTACTAATGACATTTATTATAAACCACTTGTGCTTTTTGCTCTTAATCTAATAATCAAATAAATGCAACATTATATAATTATCTTTCTTAAAACACACCAAATTACGAGGAAGTTTTTTTCCTACATAACTATGTCAACTGATTATTTTTCTCTGGGTAGTGGCTCTCAATATTAAAAAAAATTCCTCTCCTTGTGGCTTATAGGGTTAAGAACTCAACTAGTATCCATGGGAATGCGGGTTTGACCCCTGGCCTCGCTCAGTGGGTTAAAGATCCGGTGTTGCCATGGGCTGTGGTATAGGTTGCAGACACAACTGGGATCCTGAGTTGCTGTGGCTGCGGTATAGATCAGCAAATGTAGCTCCTGTTCAACCTCTAGTCTGGGAACTTCTACATGCTGCAAGTGCAGCCCTAAAAACAAACAAACAAACAAAAAAAACTATCCTCTCCACTGAGTGAGATCCTGGATATACAGGCCTGTTCCCTCTTTCCAATCATCTTGAAATTAAGTAACTGGAAAAGAGAACTGAAATTGTCTGCTCATAAGCCCTTAGAAGACTTTCTTCCCTCTGTTCAAGTCAGGATCCCAGCTAGAGTGGAAGCCCCCATGGCAGTCAGTGGCCTTTTCTGCAAACCAGTCAGCAGATTCTTAGGGCCTGCTCCCCAACCTCCCTCTCGAGTCACCCCAAGTATGGAACAGACTCAACACCCCTGCCTGGCCCCACTTCCACCTGGGAAAAGGTAAAGCGTGAGAAACTGTGATCCCCCACCCATAACCATGCTGCCTTGTTTTCTAACTTTTCTCTCTGGTGAACTCCATCAACCCTGAACCCCTGGTTCTATCCTAGAGCCCTAACTCTAAGGTTGTAATGTCTAAACACTTCCTGCCACACAAGCATGGCAGAGGCTGCTGCTGTCCACCAAGTGTCCACCAAGTGTCATTCTTTCACTTCCTAGACTCATTCACAGTCATATGTGTCCAGGTAACTGGATTCTAGCCAATGGAATGTGCACGAATATGATGTAGGGCACTTCTGGCTGCCCATAGCCTTCTGTGTTTGCTCCTTCATTCTTTCCCTCCTCTGCCCACTTGGAAGAGCAATGCCCAGGATGATCTTGGAAGCATCATGTTAGAGGTGACAGAGCTGCCATCAGCTTGGGTCTCTGAATAACTGCATGGGGCAGATCTTCCTCTTCCAAATCTAGAACCACCCAGGACTGTTAGGTAAATGAAAAATCAACACCATATGGTATCTTTGCATTTGGGATATTTATCTTAGCACTTAGCTGACCTTAAATAATAAACCAAGATAACAGAACACTTGTCAGATTGTTCAATAAACAATTTCAACCTAACACATGGACACATTGAAGGTGGCTTTTTTTCGTGGCGAGAATTCTAGGTGAGCATTCCAAAGCATAACTTGTGTGTGGGTATACATTGGAGATGGAAAGCCAGTCCTTGTTTGTCAGTTAGCTTATGTTGATCAATAAATCACCAGCCAAATATAATGACTTAAGACAATAGCATTTTAATTATCTCATGATGTCACAGGTGGCACTCAAATGAACAGTCCGCTCTTCCCCGGGGCTCACTGAGTTGCAGCTGCAACTCAGCAGGCAACTTGCTTGGGGCTGAATGGTCTATGATGGCCTCAGGGTCAGTTTGATCATCTCTAATCCTATTCCATACTCTAATTTTATCTTTCTTTCCCAGCAGAGAAGTCAGGTTCAACATATATGTTATGGGAACTAAAACATAATTTTGTGTGCCATTGACTGTGGTACAGGGACGCCCCCTGCCCAGCCAAACCCTGAGCAAGACTCAGAGCTACCTGGATAGATGGCCAAGGCCAAGGGCAGTGCCAGGGCAGAGCTGTGCCAGCCCAGCTGTGGCCACTTCCATCTCCTTTCAAGTTTAACTTGGGTGAGTGGGAGGTGGGAATCCATTTTTATTTCTGGTCCACTTCCTGCTGACTGTGATTCTTCCGTTCTTGCCCTGTGTAAATTGAATTTCACCTCCACTGTCCTCCTCAGGGGCCAGTTTCTCCTTTTATAGGTATTTTCTTTTGCGGGGGTGATGGATTGATGTAGCCACCTTTTCCGAATACAAACAAACCAGAGTGGAAGATGCCCTTGAAAGCACCAAGGCTTGGAGCCAAGTCCAGGACCTCTGTGGAGCCGTCAGCCTCCTGGGAGAGACAGGTGGCAGTAGATTCCTTAAATCCTCTATTTTAACACAGCAGCCATCAAACCCCATTGAAACCTGCTTGAAATGACCCTCTTTAAATACCTGAAGTGGGGCTGGGAAACAAAAACAAAACCTTGTGTCCTCAGGGGGTGGGGGCAGAATTATGAATTTTGTCTTCCACCCAAACCCACAGGTATAATGCTGAGAGCTCCTGGGGCTTCCACACTCCCCACACCTTCATCCATGGGATTCATTCCAGGAGGTTCAGCCAGAAGAGTGCCCTGCATGCAGCCTCTATCCCTCTAGCTTTGACATGTTTTCTTACAAACAGAAAAGTTGAGTTAAACAGGCAAAGAAAGTGCTGGAAGGGAAAAGGAGCCACAGAAGAGCAGCCTCTGCCTAAGGAGGGAAGAGGTGTTCCTGTGGCCAGAGTGGAAGAGTGATGGAGAGTGGGTTTCAGAGCCTCTGGGCTCTTTGAGTCCCTCAGCAGTGACTCTCCTAATTCTTCTACCCTGCTGTCTACCCTAAAAACTGGTGCCAGAAGGAAAGCTCAGGGAGTACAACTTGGGGGAGAGCATTTGTTGGCAGCAGGAGAACTCAAAGGTGCCAGGGGCTGCAGAGCTGGACTTAATTCTAGGCTCAAATTGTGATAAAGATGCAGGTAGTGGTGGTGGCCGTGGGGGGAAGAGGGGGATGACAAGGGCATGAAGAAGGAGGAAAGGAGAAAGATGAAAATTGATCTTCCCAACCTGGTCCTACAAATGGGAATTTTGGGTCAACATGGAGACTCCTTTTTTTCTACTGTTGCATCTTCTAGCAATTGTAATCTAAAGTCAGGAAGAAAACACCCACCCGTAACTGGCAGCCCTTTCCTAGGCTATGAAATTGTTAGCACGATTCCTGTCCTGGTGGAGATCTACAATATGGGCCAGTTTCTTTGAGAATAGAAACTTAAAGAGGATTATGGCATTTCCAATTATGCTTTGTGTTTCCAACTCTCGTCAACTGTTTCATGACTGTGCTGAGTCAATAAAAAATAGTGACCGTTGAAAGAGAGATTATAACTGTGAGCGACAATGACCATTATGGATAGCAATCAGAGATAGGTAAGTGTGTATCAACGGATCAATTGAGAGAAAGCCTAAGATGCAAAGTGAAAAAGAGAGGAAGTTGGAGAGGGTGGGTAAATATGGATTATTGAAAGGAAAATGAGATGACACCACCATCAAGTTTGTCCAGGATGTTTTGTGAGGCTCTTAGGAAGGAGAGGAAAGAAGTGACAGGATGCTTTTTTGGCATAAAACTGATACCATGGAGGGGCAGGGAGAGAAGAAATGACTGAGAAGCTGATGGGAGAGGGCAGGGAACCTTGTGCAAGAGTTTTGGATTTTTTATGAAAGAGCCATTAAATGAAACTTCTTAGAGGCATTTCATCCAACTACTGCTTAAGATGTTTGTGATCCATTCTGTCCAGGGCTGGCCATGATGAAAGTTTAGACGTTGCTAGTGTAACCAATAAATCCCCAGCCTTATTAGTTTGTGTCCCGCATGTAAGAGAGTACTTTCTTTTAACATCCCAATTAATTTTCTCGAGTACCCGTTGGCCTAATTGCAGGAAATTAGTTTCTCTCAAAAGTTCCCCAGCTAATTCTAAGATAACTTCCTTACTGCATAATTAAAAGGACTCAACCAAGTTACTGCTCTGAGAACAAAGGGATAGACTGCTTCAAAGGCAAGTCCTGGGCTGCATCCAAAAGGCAGAAACTCTTTTGTTACTTTCAAAAGGAAGTTCTTTTTTCAGCTTTCAAGCAAGCACAGTTGACCTCTACAGGTACCTCACTGCAATGCAAACATCGTCATCACTTATTAACTGCCTGCTGGATACCAGACACTTTGTTGGGCACTACATTAGGTGAGATAGAGGCCTAGTTGTGCAACTGAGTCCCCCAGTACAGTGGCTTAAAGATATAAACTTTGTCTTTTTCTGTAAGTCTGGCTGGCTTGGCTCTGTTCTGCATAGTCATTCAGGGGCCCAAGATTTTTTTTGCTATTGCGGCTGGAACAATCCCCAGGGTGTTGTCCTTGCCTGTGTATTCCAGTGTGGCTCCCCATCCTGTCACCTGCTAACCCCGGCAAAGTTGAAGGGGGACAAGAGGGCAAGCCCAAAAGTCACCCACATTTTTTCACATTCCAGAACTTGAGTGCATGACCATAATCTAGTTGCAAGGGAAATTGAAAGCATAGGTTTTACTCTGAATGACCACATGCCCAGCTATAAATGCTACTCCCGTGGAAGAAGGGAAAAGTGTATAATGAGTGAAAACCAGTAGCTATTGCCAAAGTTACCCAACATACATTTTTTGTTTGTTTAATATTTACATCCACTCTGGTAGATGTAATATCCCTAGGAAATCTAGGCTTAAGGAGATGCCTTCCATTGATCAGACTTACCAGGAAGTGAGAGGGCAAGGAAGCCTAAGGAATGTGGGGAATTGGGAGGGAAAAGTCGAGAATGAATTTAAGAGCAAACAGGTCAGTGGCAGGTGTATCATCCAGAAGTCACCATGGACTTAGCCTGTGAAAAATGCCAACTCAATGAAACCCCTATTGGATGGATGTGTACCAGAGGGTTAATTGCCTGAGTAAGAAGGCTTAAGGAAACAGAGAATTAGAATAGTACTAAGTTAGATGGAGTTCCCGTCATGGTGCAGTGATTAACGAATCCGACTAGGAATCTTGTGGTTGCGGGTTCGATTCCTGGCCTTGCTCAGTGGGTTAAGGATCCAGCATTGCCATGAGCTGTGGTGTAGGTCACAGATGTGGCTTGGATCTGGTGTTGCCGTGGCTGTGGCCTAGGTCCGCAGGTATAGCTCCGATCAGACCCCTAGCCTGGGAACCTCCATATGCCATGGGTGCAGCGCTAGAAAAGACAAAAAGACAAAAACAAACAAAAAACTGAATAGTTTTGAGTTTGAGATTATAGGACAAGGTCAGAAGGAAGGAAAATGATTTGTCAGTGCGCTTTCTGAAAATCCTTGTCCCTCTCACCCCAGGTGGAGAGGTGAATATTTGATAGGACATCAGATTGGGAGTAAATATAAAATTCCACCAAATCATTTTTCCCTGTTGTTCTCACACAAACTCTAAAGGATGCTGGCACATCATAGAAATAAAGCTGTTCCTTCATGCTGTCTAACCTTTGCTAGAGCTGCTCTCAACTTCCCATAGGTCCCCTGGTCCCTCTTCCCTTCTGGCCTCTGCATACTCTCTTCCTCCTGAATCCACTCCCGTATCTCTCTTTCTATCCCAGTCCTCTAAACCCTCTCTCATTTCCCCTTGTTCAGCTAACTTTTTCTCATCTTTATGTCTCAGTTGAATGCCACTTTCTCAAGAGGCTCCCCCCAAACCTGGGATAGACTTGCTTTCTCTGTATACTACTGCTGCACTGCTGCTACTAGTAATGAATCATGTGACTAGTTAATCGTTCTTGAGCACGTACCCCTCTGCCAAGTCCTGTGCTAAGTGCTTTCTATGCATTATTTCATTTAAACAGCCCAATAAGGTATGTATGGTGATTCTCTGTATTTTATGGATGAGAAAACTGAAGATGAGAGAGGCTTAGAGTATTGGTTTCCCATAGTTGCCATAATGAATTACCACAGACCTGGTGATTTAAAACCTCAGAAATTTATTCTCTTATAATTCTGGAGGCCAGAAGTCCAAAATCAAGGAATGGGCAGCCTCTGCTCCCCTTCAAGGCTCCAACAGGGAAACTCTTATATCTTCAAGCCTCTGGAGATTGAATGTATTCTTTGGCTGCTCCATACCAGTCTCCATCCCTGCCTTCTCTTTCTGTGTCTGTATCTTGTCTCCTTTTGTCTTTTATGGGGATGCTTGTCATTGGATTTAGGGCCCACTTGGGTAATCCAGGATGGTCCCATCTCAAGATCCTTAATTATATCAACAAAGACCCCTTTATCCAAATAAGGTCACGTTCACAGGTTCTGGGTTTAGAATGTCTTTTCAGGGGGTCACCACTCAACATACCAGACTAAGTAACTCAGACAGTTGATCAGGGTGAACTCAGGCAGTGAGAGTTGAGAACTCAGGCTTACAATCTCTGTGCTATTTTGCTTCCCTGAGTGCTAACTTTATCTTAGTGCTACATGCTTTCATAGTTTCCTGCCGGCTGGTCTGTATCCCTCACTAGACTCTGAGCTGTCTGTGTTGACCCTCACCGTTTTCTCCGCACAGCGCCTGCTTGGGTGCATTGTAGTAACTGAGTGCTGAATGAATAAAACAATGCCAGTGACAGTGCAGATCATTCAGAGCACCTTGTTTGATGTGAGTCACTGGCCACAAACCATGAAACTTCTTCATGGTCTCCTTTTTTCTAAAAGTGCTGCCTGCCTCTGGGCTTTGTGACCATCTCTGGGGCCCTTGCCCAGCACCCTAAGGGGCAGGAGTCTGAGCTTAGAGCCCAGGCCAGCAGGTCCTCCCTCATGTCAGCACCCCAGCTCCATCTGCACTGAGTATCCCTCCACTTTTGCACTTGGAAAGTGCCTCATGGGGGTGGACTCCAGTTTTCTGAGCAGCCATTCAAGAGCCGGATGATATAACTCAGAAACATGGTGGGGTCAGCTCCTTATAGCGTAAACCTCCATCCGTGGGAAGCAGGGCTATTTGGACTCACAGAGAAGGTAGAAAAAGACACTAGAATAATGTTTGCTTCTGTGGATGCCCCTTGACAGGATGTGAAAATTGTGTATCATGTTCAAATAGTTCTATGATGTTTTCAACGAGGTCCAAAAAATTCTTGGATTGTGATGAAAAATTACATTCGTCTAACATGAATGATACGACTGCATATTCAGGGGGCCAAAAACCTCACTTACCTGTTAATAAGCCACACGGTGATCCTAGCCTCTATGTTTCTCATCCTGTATTCAACACATGTTGCTATTATTCCCAAGATTATCGCACAGTTGAGAAAATTAGGATTACAGTGTGAGGAAATGATAAAGGGCAGGGGTAAGGAGGGTGTGATGGGAGGCATGGCCATAATTCGAGGAGGAAGTGATGGGCTTTTAGCGGGGTTGGTCTTGGAGATGGTAGCCTGTGAATTGAGGCTGGAAGATGAGTACATGGAGGGAGGAAGGGAGGAGGGAGGGAAGAGGACATCCAGAGGGAGAAGGGGATGAGGTGGGCCAGGCATGGAGGCTGGGCTCACGTCATGACATTTCTTCTTCCACATGCTTCTTGCCTGGACTCCGTAGTAGTCCTTTTAGAATCAAGGTAAAATTCACATCGCATAGTGTTCATATAACATAAAATTGTTCACTTTAAAGTGACCTTTAGAGGCATTCAGTGTATGCACAATGTTGTGCAGTCATCACCTCCGTCTAGTTCCAAAACATTCCCATCACCCCAAGGAAAACCCCGTACCCATGGAACAGGCACTCGCCACCCTCTTTCTCCCAGCCCTTGGCAACCACTGCTCTGCTTCCTATCTCCCTGGATTCACCTAATCTAGATAATCCATGGACATGGTATCCTATGACACGTGACCTCCCAAAGGTCTGGCCTCCCAGAGGTCTTTTAAACATATCTTCCATCTTCCCTATCTGTCTTTTCCCGTCTCTTCTCCACAAGTAGTCACGATGCTCTTTGTAAACCACAAAAATGAATCCTTTCTTAAAATTTTCCAAATGTTCCCCCATTCTCTTGAGATAAACTATGTGACCTCGCCTACCTATTTCTCCGACTTCAACTCTCAGGCTCCTTGGTGCATGCACTGTTCTCACTGGCCCTGTGTCCAGACCCAACTCCTTCTCATTCTTTGCTCACTTCTAGGTGTCGCTATAGTCAGGGCCCTTTCTTGCACACTCCCACCTCACTCCCCATCCCCTCCCTTGTACTAGATGTGGCTCCCGCCAGAAAACCTGCAGACTGGGTTATCGCCCTTGTTAGAGCTCCCACGCTCCCCTCTCCTGGCAGCCCCATAGCAGCTATCACTGGTTTAAACCAGAAGTGCACCTTCTGGTTTAAAGCCCAGGCTCCCCACTGGAATCGGGGCCTCCTGGAGGCAGACACTGGGTGGACCTTGCTCATTCTTTAGCACATGGCAACTGTCAGTCCTGTTTGTTTAGTGAAGGGAGGTGGGAAGGAAAATATTGTTAAAGGGTATCAGAGAAGTTCAGCTGTTGAGAGGTAGTGTTAGGACCAAACTGAGGAGAGCCTTGAATGCGAGGAGTTTAGAACTCATCCCGTGGGTCAAGGGTTAACAAGTTCTAAAACCTGCTGGAGGCCAGCAGGAGCCAGAGTGAGTGCAGGGCCAGGAAGGGCACAAAAGTACCGGTGGGGATGTGGTGAACAGCAGAGAGAAGATGCCAGGGACGTGGCAGCTGTTCTCAGCACCAGCTGATTATTGCCAGGTGGGAACATGGGCCCAGAGTTGCCAGATTTCTGAGTTTTTAAGAGAAGCCAGAAATCTGGATGTGTTTGTGTGTGCATGTGTGTGTGTGTGTGTGTGGACACACATATGGAATCTCTATTTTAAAATGTTGTATTTGAATCAAGTTTTTGAAAAACACAGTGTGAGCCAAACAAAAGCCACCTGGGGCTGGATGCAGCTCACAGGCTTCCAGTTTTCAGTCTCTGCTAGAGGCATTAAAGGTGCTTGACTGGGAAGTAACAGATTGAAAGTGGCATCATAGGGCAGTAACCACATGGGTGACACACCGTGTATCCTGATAGAAGAATCATCTGGAGGCAAGAAGGCCAGTGAGAAGGCTGGCGCGTCAGTTCACGGTTCATTCAGTGTACACTGGGCACCAAGTATGTGCCACCCTCTGTGGTAAGGGCTGTTCCAGAAAAGAACTAAGGCGGCACCTGCAGGAAGAAGACATCCTTCTTCTCTCTGCCTCTGCAGCCCACTCCCTACAATGCAGGGACTCCTCGTAGCCTCTGCTATCTTGCCTTGAGCAAAGGGGTAGTCTGCTAGTTAGTTAGTTGGGTGGTCTGACTGTTAGTTTGGGCCTGATCTTGTTTCCTAAATAACATCCCTGGATCTCTGTCTTTTTTTTTTTTTTTTTAAAGATTTGAATTTTTTCCATTATAATTGCTTTACAGTGTCAATTTCTTCTATACAGCCAAGTGACCTAGTCATACATATATGTAGTCTTTTTCTCACATTATCCTCCATCATGTTCCATCACAAGTGACTAGATATAGTTCCCTGTGCTATACAGCAGGATCTCATTGCTTATCTACTCCAGATGCAATAGTTTGCATCTATTAACCCCACCGTGGTGTTCTTGAGTCTCACTTTCCACCTCAGGGCTGATGTCTTGCCATCCTAACTCAGTGACCTTATCGTGGTGACCCACCCAGTACCTTATCCCTTCTGAGACTGGTTCCATGGCTTAGAGATTTTTTTTAAACAGCTTTACTGAGATGTTATCAATATATAACATGGGCAAGTTTAAAATATACAAGGTGATAATTTGGTATACTTACAGGTTGCAAAATGATTGTCACCTTAGCATTAGCTAACACCTCTATCACCTCACATAATTACCATTTCTCTTTGTGATGAGAACATTTCAGATTCATTGCCTTGGCAACTTTCAAGTCTATAGTGTGGAATTATTAATTATAATCACCATGCTGTATGTTAGCTCCCCAGAACTTAATTGTCTTATAACTGCAAGTTTTTGACCAGCATCTCCCCATTTCCTTCACCCCTTCATCCTTGGTAATCACCATTCTACTTTATGTCTCTATGAGTTGGACTTTTTTAGATTCTACATAAAAGTGACATCATACAATATTTGTCTTTCTCCGACTTTTTTCACTAAGCATAGTGGCGGAATTTCCTTCTTTCTCATGGCTGAATAATATGCCATTACCTATACCTCCATCCTGGGGGCTCCCCTCCACTGCTAGGACAAATGCCTGCCTTCAGGGACCTTCCTGGGAATGGGGAGGGGGAGAAAGACCTCTTGAGAGGGAAGAAATAGTCCTAACATGGAGCTTAAATTTTGAGTGTTCTTAAGAGGCTGCTTTATATTATTGTTTTTCCACTATTGGATCAATAGGACTTTAGGCAAAAAAAGAGTTGTTATAGCAAAATAGGAAAAGATTGGAGTTCCCGTTGTAGCATAGTGGAAGTGAATCTGACTAGTGTCCGTGAGGATGAGGGTTCCATCCCTGGCCTTGCTCAGTGGGTCGGGGCGTTTCCATGAGCTGTGGTGTAGGTCGCAGACACAGCTCAGATCTGACGTTGCTGTGGCTGTGGTGTAGGCCAGCAGCTACAGCTCCGATTCGACCCCTAGCTGGGAAACCTCCATGTGCCACGGTTGAGGCCCTTAAAAAAAAAAAAAAAAAGTAGGAAAATATCTTTTAAAAAATATCTGAATCATAGGGTGCACATTTCCACCCATTCCCCCAACACACACTGTATGACGACAGGCTGTTGCAGGAGAAATTGGAAAGATGAGACCTTATGAATGAAGACTATACATACAGTACTTTGTGTTTGGATGCTGGGAACAAGGGAGAAGAAAGGGCCTAAAATGACTGTGAAGGGTCAAGTGTGAATGACTAGCCTGGGAGAATGTAAACATTGATAACGTACAAAGGAGAGTAGGGTGTGGTGGATGAAGCTTGTTTGGCACAGTTTGAGTGCAGCTAACTCTTCCATCCTGAAGGTGATCACTGCAAGTCTGTGGTCCTTCCTGCCCCCACCTTGCCCTGGGATGCCCAGTATCTTGGGCATCTGTCTTGTCACATTTTTTAGCAGAGTTTCATTGGGGTCAGGGAGAAGAGACAAGAGTAATCTGACTGCACCTCCACGGCCTAACCACCTCCTTTAATGGGCATAAGTAAGGTCAAATTAATTTGCCTTATTATCAGTGGCGACTTCTGACACTCTGGCTGCAAAGAATCTTGACAACTTTTCCAGTTAATTTTGAATGTTGCTGGTATAATTGAGAGTTGATTATATATGTGTGAATAATTTGGGAAAATAAGCTAAATTTTTAATGTTCCTATTCATTTAGTCTTAAACTTTATTGTAGAATTAAATAAGCTCAGAATCTTAGGGTTTGAAGACATCTTAGAACTAATTTAATTCAATTTGACCCAAGACAAAAATCCTCAGTAATAACACTTTGGCATTTTATCAATAAAACAGCTCCTTGTGGGCAGTGACTGTCTTACTTATTTTTGAATTTCCAGTGCCTTGTACAGTAAGTGCTGCTTACATGGTATAGTGGCCGTTGAATATGTTGATGAGTCGGTAAGAGGCAAACCAGAATATTTAAAAACAAGCAGTCTGAGTAAGCATCTGAATCTAGATTTTTTGTCCATTGTAGACATGAGTTTAGCAAGGCTAAACCACTGCCAGAAACACCTAAATCAGAGACCATGAAGGAGATGTTAAGACCATGTGGAGGTTAACATTCCGATTTTCTGTGCTGACATGTCAGGGTGAGACAGTGAGACACTTTGTTCAGGAAAAGTTCAAATGGTGTTAGACCTAAACTTGGTCTAGATCCAAAAAAGATCAAAAACCCTGCAAGAATTTGAAGAGACCTACCCCTTTTAAAGAAAATCACCAGGTATGTCACAGAATCTTGCTTTAAAGTGTGCTTTTACTATTGATACTTTTAAGATGGGAAATATAGGTTTCCCATCTGGGAGGAAGGAAAAACCATAATGCATTTTCATTCCCAGAAGTCAGTGATATCCCATCTGAAAAGACAAATCAAGAAGGCTAGTTGGGTCAGCATAATTATAGCAGCAGCCTGGCCTGGAGACTTTCTGATAGGACTGTTCATAGCAGGGTGTGAGCCCAAATAATAAAATTTGAAAAATTTCCAAAAATGACAGGCCCCAAATTGTTGCATCTCCATAGTAACAGAAAATGCAATATTTATACCCTTATTTACCCTTCTATTCAACCCAAAAAAATGCATGGCATTTGCCATGGTAATACCCACATCATATATGCATGTATTGCTTCAGATATGCGGCCTGCTGTTCTAAAAACAACAAACACATACCAAGACATGAGCGTCATGTGAAACCCCGACTCATATTACAGTGTTTTCATGGAAAAATATGTCCCGCTGGACCTTGACATCTTTTTCTCAAGGACTGTTTTCCAGTTTCAGTGGCAGGAAACCCAGGTGTCTCTCTCCTTCTTTCTCTGCCTCCGAAGTCACACAGAGTGATGTAGATGTGTCATCCGAGGGTGGAGGTGGGAGGAAGTTCGGGGAGGGGTGTCAGTGAAGGGACGGGTTGGAGGGGGATTGTGGCTCTGGCCGAAAAGGGGAAGGTGGCGGCACTGTGGCCACCCTGTCTGACCCTGCAGTGTAGGTGAGTGGAGGAAACAGACATCTGTACCCCTAGAGTGACTTGAGAAGCCTTGGCAGGCCACCTTTCTCCAGAAGATTTCTTCCCTGCCTTTACATCAAGGGCTGAAATTCAGAAGGTCACATTTTTCAATCAGAGTCGCAAGGTGACCTCTTCCACTGTCATTATCCAGGCGCGTTAGGCGTTAATTGCAAAGTCCCCAGTAGTCCCACCTTGGCCTGTGTAAGTCAGTGCGTTGGCTTGTCCAAGCCCAAAGAGCATTGGATTTGGCACTGATAATCGGACAGGGTAGAGGAGGCAGAAGGTGGTTGGGGGTGGGGTGCTGTTGGGTGGCTTCAGAGTTTGGGGACTTGAGCAGAACTGGATACTGGGTGGCTGAGGGGTGAGGCTCAAGATACTGAAAGAGGAAAGGGGTCAGGGGAGGGAACAAATAATTTGAGAAATAGTGATTATGTCAGCTGTGTGGCAGATACCAGGCTCTGCAAATAAACTTTGCAGTTTTGTCTGTGGCTGCCCAAGTTTTCAGCTTTCTAATTTACCATGCGGTTGGCTTGACATAAAAGCCTAGGGTCTGGCCGTGAATCAAAGGTTCCATGCCATAGTGTACAGCCTCCATTCCCATCCTCTCCTGAGCCCTTCATGATAACATCTTTCCCAGCTTTGGGGTGACGAGTATATCCGCAAAGGAGGGCAAACTTCTATTGCTCACCCACATTTCCTATCCTTATTTTCTTTGGCACGTCCCTTCTCTACTTTTCTTTTATTTCCAGTTATACTATTTTTGGTTACTCTTTTTGTAGCTCCTGACCCAGATAACATTGAGGAAAGGTAAGAGGGCCCTTAGCTGAGAGTCGGGCTGCGACGTTCCATTCCCAGCTTTGAGTCCCATTGAGCAGTAGGGGCTTCTGGCTGCCTGGTCACATTAGTCAGGCCAGGCTCTGCTGCAGTGACGAACATGCTCCAAAATCTCAGTAGCTTAGTATGGAAAGGTTTATTCTTATGCAAGAAAAGTCTGGCTGTTCCCTAGAGCATTTACTTTCCTGGCCTTGGCTCAGAGATGGAGGCTCTCCGACATCCTGTTAATGCTTTTATTTATTTATTTATTTATTTATTTATTTATTTATTTGTCTTTTTGCCTTTTCTGTGTATGGATATTGACATTTGCCTGTATGCTGTTATTGCTCCTCAAATAGGATCATAAGTTAAGAGAAAGTCCTATGTATGAAGGAAGATATTAGTTGGATTTATCTGAGATCTTAAACATGTAAGCCTGGAGGTGATCTTACATGTAGTTCAAGAGCCTCATTAGGAAAGATGTACATTATGATCATAGTTGGAGATGGAAACGCAGGAAAGATGACCATGGTTTCATGTCCATGAAAGAAGCACCACATTGTAACCGATATCCTTTCTTGTCATGAGTCTCTTTGTTTCTGATTGGCCAATTACGCAATAATGCCAAAGGCCCTCGAGACAGCTCTGCTGTGCCAGCAGACCAGGTAGGAAGAGAGCCGTTGGCAGCAGTGCAGGTTCTCTTTCCTCTCCTGAAAGACCTGGGATCTTTTACTGGGTGAGTATGCTCGGGGAAAAAGGATATTAGCAGACTTTTCAGAGATTCCTAGCCACTAGCTCTGAATTGACACTGATTCCAGGAGGCCCCCCAGTGGAAGGCCTGGAGGGCAGGTGATCAATGGATTTTCAGCTCAGGTCAATCTCACAGTAGGCTCAAGAGGTCCCCAAACCCATCCTGTGGTTATTTCCCCGGTTCTGGAAGGAATAATTGAAATGGACATACTCAGCAACTGGCAGAATCCCCACATTTTGCAGAAACCTTCCTCCAAGCCTACTCCCCTCCCAGTGCCTCCTGTCCCTCCTTAGGGAGGATCAAGTGCCCTGCAACTTTTGTGGCTGTGCCTGTGGCATATGGAAGCTTACAGTCCAGGGATCAAATCCCAAGCCGCAGCTGCTACCACAATGGGGATCAAACTGGTGCCTCCACAGTGACCTGAGCTGCTGCAGTTGGATCTTTAACCCGCTGCGCCATGGCAGAACCTCCCAACTTCCCCTTCTTTGTGCACTTTTAGCATTGTTTATTTCTCTGGTCAACATAAACATTATTCTAGCATCACTTTTCGTGATTGTTTTTCCTTCTTGAGGGAGACAGTGAATAAGAAACAGGCTTCAGGGGTATTATGACATCTGTCCAAGAAAACCCAGCTGAGAATGACAGAGCCAGCCTTGAGCCCAGATCTCAGTTCCAAGTTCAGGGTTCCTTTTACAATGTCAGAGGCCCTTACCCTAGCTCTCCACTTCATCCCAACCCTCTTATTCACACCTTCTAATTTGGTTTCTCAGGGGTCAGTGTTTTGCTGGCAGAGGGGTGGTTATTACCAGAACTGGAAATGTAATTTGCAGAACCCAGTGCAATGAAAACCTGGGAGGCCTTGCTCAAAAATGATTAGGAATTTCAAGACTCGACATCTAGCAGAGCATTAAAGCAAAGACAGCCCTTCTAAGCATGGAGCCAGTGCGGTTGCACAGGTGGCACACCCAGGAAGCTGGCCCAGGTAAGCACAGGGGTCCTTTCTCCCCTTCAGGAGATGAAGGTCGTGGAGTTTGAGAATGGCTCTTCCTGAGTGGGCTGATCAGCCACCTCCAGCAGGAAGGATGTGAGACAGACACTTCACAGAACTGAATTCCAGAGAGTAGATCCTGCCCAGCACAGACTGGGTGAGTCCCACACAGCCCTTTGCCCTCCCTGCCCTGCCCCAGAGCCTCCTCACTGGGGACAGAGGGGTAGGAGGAGTCTGATGGGGATGGGAGCCTGCGGGCGCTTTCATCTTGCAGTCCTGTGCCTGGGTTTTCCTCTCTGATTTCACTTTGCACCTCAGGTAATCCATTCACACAAAACCATTAATGAGCTTTGATGTAGGTTTTATAGAGGAAAATTGGGGGCACGTAGCCTTCTCATCTCAAAAAACTTAAAATCTCTCAGTAGGCATTTGTTGGCTCCCTGGTCTCCTATGTCACCTTGAACCCTCTTTTCTCTGCTCCTTTCCTTCCCTACCCTCAACTACCTTGGCCTCCTCCACATCCTACCTGCCCTTTATTTCAGGAACTCCAGACCCCTGACCTCTTTTTTTTTTTCTATCATGCAGCTCAGCCCTGCCCCAGCTTTTAACTCCAAATGGGACAGAGAAACAAAGGGCCTTTCAGCCAATGGGACCCTCTCCATTATATGGTACTTTAGTGCCCATCTTTGTGATTCGAGCATTCCCCTTGGGGCCTCCCTCTTTACCTCAATGGATGAATCGATGTCATTTAATGCACTGATGGTGTGTGAGTACTACTTGTTCTTTCCTTGTTACTTTTTCATGACACTTCTTCCATCCTGGCTTTCACATGGAACGTCCCCGCTGATATCCAGCCATGAAGGGTGGGAAGAAGTTGGTGGCTGTGGCTGTGTGTTCTCCCTACTGAGATGGGTCTTTTCCCTGAATTCTGGTGGAAGGGGACAATATTCCTGGTTCTGGGGCAGATGGTAGTGCTGAGTCTTAGTTCTAGGTCGCTGTTCAGTGATCCCTCATGCACTGCCATGAGCCTGCTTTTATTTTGTCTTACAGTTTTGGTCCAGGCAAGTATCACCGCCAGCAAGAAATGGTAAACAATTTAAGTACAGAATTCTGTACACTTTGGTATTGTCATGAGAGAATGCTTTACAATTGTCAGGCTTGTGCCTCAAGTGAGAGAAATGCTTTTCTACCAGCACAAGATGAAAACTTGAAGCAAAAAGATCACAGGCAAGAAAAACTAGCCATTTGAGGATAAAGACAGATGCTGTCTGCTCTTCCCTCGTGGGAAACATAACACCAGGATTAGTGTTACTAGGTGTAGTCTCATGAAGTCAGCTGGGTCCAAGTTGGATGGAGTCCTGCTTCTTGGGAGAGCAATATTCATGTGTTAATCTTGTATGGTAGTCAGTTTCTTTTTAGTGTCGGTAAAAGTCAAATAAAAACACAAAATCTTAGCATCTTTCCGGACCAAGCTTAGTGATATAGAGTGCCTCTTGGTCTGGGTTTTTGTTCTCACTTCTGGGAGGGAAGGTTCCAATATCTCCTTCCCTGGATAGTTGGGCGTGTGATGATCTCAGAGGCTCTGGCTCTCCTATTTCAATGCCAGCCCCAACCCCTCTCTCTCCTTGCAGTTTAACCAAACCAGTAGCTACCTTGGGGCTATGCACAGCTCCACAGAGAGGACGTTTGTGCGCTGTTAGGATTCTTAGCCTCTTGCAGACTAGTCTCATTTAGAGTAGTGTTCTAGGATTTAGCTTAATGCCTGGCATATAGCTCCTGGCAATATATACTTACTGAATGAAGGAAAAATTAATAGCCTTTTTCAAAGCAATCTCCATGGAAAGCACTGGCCCTCCATTCTGTAGCAACTGAGGAAACTAAGGATTGTAAGACTTAGGAAACTTTATTCACAAGCTGCTGTGGTGTTGGGTATGGTTGGGGCAGGGGCCCATGCTTATCTGCCCTGGAGTCTACTGATGCTACTTGTACATTGAAAGCCTGTGTCACAGATTCTCTTTGGGAAGAGAGGGACAAGTTGGAATGAACTAAAGGCTATCAGCCCATGGGTGAAACTCTCAGAACTAGAATTGAAGAGTTGGTGTTGCTCATCAAGAAATAGGATTCACTGATTGGAAGGGATCTTAGAAATCAAAGTCATCTTCTCCTTACTCCCTTGTCATCTTTTCTTCTCTGCTCTTCCTTTTCAGAGAGCAACTGAAGCCCAGAGGAGGTAGAGACTTGTTGAAACCACATAGTTAGTTGGCAGCAGATTCAAGAACATATACCTGTTCTGCTCCCAACTCAAGAGCTCATTCTGTTTCTCCTCTGTGACCTTGCACTTGGGCAGTGGGTTTTTAAACATTTTGGGCTCACTTTTTGATAATCTGATGGAAGATCTACACAAAGTTCTGCATATTCTGGGATTCCTATAACTTAACTACTGCTTCCTCCCACTTCTGTTTATTTTCACCGTTGGCATTGGGCAGACAGTAGCAATGCCTCTGGAGAAAGACAAGTATGGTATGATATCACTTATTTGTGGAATCTAAAAAAATGATACAAATTGAAAATAAACTTATGGTTACCAAAGGGGAAAGTGGTGGGGGATAAATTTGGAATTTGGGACTAACAGATATGCACTACCATATATAAAAATAGATAACCAACAGGGACTTAGTGTATAGCACAGGGAACTATATTCAGTATCTTGTAATAGCCTATAATGGAAAAGAATTTAAAAAGAATATGTATATAATATATATATATAATATTATTTATATATATCTGAATCATTTTGCTGTATACCTAAAACACTGTAAATCAACTATACTTCAATTTAAAAGTCACTTGGGAAAAAAAGAGAAATGCCTATGGGCTTAAACTAAAACTCTATTCTCACTAAGCATTTTACGTTTGGCTCCATTTAAGGGTTACAGAACCAAAAGGCAATTTTCACCTTCTATGGGGGAGTGGTAAAAAAGCTATAACTGGAAAAGTAAATGAAAGAAGAAAACATTTAAAAAGGACTAGTGGCATTGACTCCTAGGGGAAAATCTTCCTGAGTGAAAAAAACTACGAGAATGTGAAGTCTTTGCCCAAGGCTGAGGACCACAGCCTCACTGCTCAAAGTTTTGCAAACACGCCTGGATGCTATGGGCCTTGGGGAACCATATCTGACTGGCAGGGGGCAGGCTCAAGATGATTTAATAAATCTTTTCCATTTCTAATTTCTATGATTCTGTGAAATGAAAACATTAGTCATCGGCCCCCTAAAATGCAAGACATTTCAGTGCTGGCCTGACCACAAAGATGAGAATTAAAGTTAATATTCCTATCTAGGGTTTTAAAGTTCCATTCGGGCATTCAGGGAAGGACAGTAAGAGGGATGGTCTGCAGTCTACTGATTTCACTCTGTTGCTTTCCAGTCCTGGGCACTTCAGAATGTGTAAGAAAACAACAAATCAGGTCAAATACCTGAGGGTCATCTGACCTCCTGTTCTGCCACCTGGGGCTGGGCCCATGTAGTGTTGAAGAGACTTTGCCGCTGCTTCTGGCCTGTCACATGCTGCTTAGCATCACTGGGATGAGTGGGAGCCCATCCAAGCTGGCTTCTGTGTTTTTTTGGCATGCCCTTGTCATTCTTTGAGCATCTTCTTGCTTTCTAGCATGACAGGCTATTCTAAGCTCATCTTCAACTTTTCCTAACCTAGCCTTGGAATTACCTGTTTTTCTAAGGAACTCTGATTTTGCAGTGGAGAAGGGTGCTTAGAAACCAAGATCTGGGCGCTAGGTATGCTTGTGGTGTCCCTGCCCCAAGGCCTTCTCAGTGGACAGAACTGAGAACTGTATGGATGTATATACTGTAGATATAAATATATGTGTGTATATGTGTATGCATATACAGGTTGCCCCATGCAGCCTATTTTGTTTCTCGCTCATCAGGTCAAGTTGCCCCCACATTTTCCTTACCCTACTTAATCTGTACTGTTTTTCATTTTACTAATTATCTTTTTGTTTCTAGAATTCCTCATATATTTTGAGTCTTTAAAATATCTCAGTGACTATATTTTTCATTTCCAAGGTTTTTTTTTTTTGTCTTTTTGCTATTTCTTTGGGCCACTCTCGCGGCACATGGAGGTCCCCAGGCTAGGGGTCGAACCGGAGCCGCAGCCGCCATCCTACGCCAGAGCCACAGCAACACGGGATCCGAGCCACGTCTGCAACCTACACCACAGCTCACGGTGACTCCGGATCGTTAACCCACTGGGCAAGGGCAGGGACCGAACCCTCAACCTCATGGTTCCCAGTCAGATTCGTTAACCACTGCACCACGACGGGAATTCCTCCAAGGTTTTAAATAAGCTTTTAAAAACCATGTATATCAGTTATTTTATCTTTTTTTTCATTTTGTTAGTTTGATAAAGTTTTATTCTTTTTTTTTTTTTTCCTTTTTAGGGCCACACTTGTGGCATATGGAAGTTCCCAGACTAGGAGTCAAATCGGAGGTACAGTTACTGATCTATACCACAGCATGGCAATGCTAGATCTGAGCCAAATCTGCAACCTACACTGCAGCTTGTGGCAACGCTAGATCCTTAACCTACTGAGCAAGGCCCCGGATCAAACTCGCAACCTCTTGGATACTAGTGGTGTTCCTAACCCTCTGAGTCACAGCGGGAACTTCAAATTTTTGTTTGTTTTAAATGTGACCTTCCATTTATCTTTCTGAGTATCCTAAGCATGTTTCGTTACTTTTTTGTGAAATTCTTCTATGCAATTTACTTCATTTGTAGCAAATTTATGTTAAGGTTTGTAGGCTGACTTTCTTGATAGTAGATGTCTTGTGTTTCAGAAATTTGATTTGAAGATTTGTTTTTATTTATTTATTTATTTATTTATTTGCTTTTTAGGGCCACACCTGTGGGATATGGAGGTTCCCAGGCTAGGGGTCGAATCAGAGCTGCAGCTGCCTGCCTATGCCACAGCCATAGCAATGCCAGATCCGAGCTGCGTCTGCGACCTATACCACAGCTCGTGGTGACGCTGGATCCTTAACCCACTGAGCGAGGCCAGGAATTGAACCCTCTTCCTCATGGATCCTAGTGGGGTTCATTAACTGCTGAGCCACGATGAGAACTCTTGAAAATTTAATTTAAGTGGGAGCTTTTGTTTTTTTGCTTTTTATCCTCCTCAGTGTTCAGTTCTTTTTTGTTGTTACTGTTTAATATTTGCCTTTATCTCTGGGCTGTCAGGCCTTAAAACTGAGCTTTGATGATAAACTCAGTTCCTTACCAGGAAGCTGTGTCTCTCTGCTCCCATCTTCCTTGGCTCACAGCTTCTTATGTATGAGTCTGTAGCCCTCTGTACTAGGTAAGTACCCTTATATTTTCTAGCTCCTTCCATAATCAAGAAAACTCCAGCTTCATGGTTTCACGCAGAGAACTCGGCTCCATATCTAGATGCAAATAGAGCACCTTTAGTTGTTAGTTGCCTTTAGTTGTTAGTTGCTTTACCTCTGGCAGCTCCTGAATGCTAGTGCTTCTGACCCTAGAACCCAACAGACCCATAGCCTCAGCCCTGACTTTAGATTTTTAAAGATATTTTGAGCCTAGATATGTCTTATGATTGCATCTTTTTCTGTTTTCATCTACTACTTGGAAGAGAGAGGAAGTCAAATCACGAAGTAATAGAATTATCTTGCCTGGGAATCTTATTCTTGTTTTTTATTTTTTACTTATTTTTTGCTTTTCAGGGGCGTACCTGCGGCACATGGAGGTTCCCAGGCTAAGGGTTGAATCGGAGCTACAGCTGCCAGCCTACACCACAGCCACAGCAACGCCAGATCTGAAACGCATCTGTGACCTACACCACAGCTCCCAGCAACACTGGATCCTTAACCCACTGAGCGAGGCCAGGGATCGAACCTGCCACCTTATGGTTCCTAGTTGGATTTGATTCCGCTGCACCACAATGGGAACTCCTTATTCTTATTTTTTTAAGTGGGATAATTCTGTGAACCATGGACCTTATTGAGTGTAATGGGACGTCTCCATAACTTATGGCTGCATGGAGCCTCTTCATCATGCCCTTGACTTTTGGAAGACAGGCATGTGTGGTCCTTCACTTACTATTTCTGGTATTGGAGGATCTTACTCTTGGGGAATCAAAATGTTACCATTGGGGGATCAACCACATTAGGAGTTCAGAAGGTGATGGAAATCAGTCCTCTTCTCTTCCAGATTATTCCAGTCCATGTTGGGTGCCCTCAAATAAGCCTAAGATGTCTTCCCTGGTCGTCACTTCCCTTCTTCTTCTTCTTCGTGGTCCCCTCTGCGTGTCCCAAGGTCCCTCTTCCTCTTCCCAGCTGCTGTTTGTTCCTCTCAGTGGAGCGAGGCTCTGGTGCAGGTGGTGATGCTCTGTGTACTTCAGGTCCTACAGAGGGAGGGGAGGTCATGAAGAAAATTGGCTATTGTCAGATGTTCTGAGAATATAACTCTGGTGTTATTTTGTTAAGCGTCTCAGCCTCTTTCCCCTGCATTTCAAAGACCCTCTTCTGTCTGGTTTTGTGGCCAGGTTCCTGACACGAGATGATTTTGCTCCCAGTCCCAGAAAGGGCATGTGACAGGAAAGTAAATCCTTCCTGCCATGCTTTTGCAGAATTAAGTTGAACCCCCCGCAGAATTAAGTTGAACCCCGTGAAATGTCACAGCATAAAAACCTTTGGAAAACTTCGGTTGCCCTTTCAAATTTTTTTAGACCCAACAAACTGAGTCTAAGGTTTATCTTGAAATTTCTGACCCATCCTGTGAAATGGGAGCAAAACAAAGCAACTTCTTCAATACTTTTGAGGAGTAAACCAGCAGAGACAAAGAGGTAGAATCCAATTAAAAATGTATATTATACATAAAAGGATTATGATAGCAGTAGAATCATCTGCCCATTTTCAGACAGAAGACTTCCAGTTTTTGGGAGTCCATTTATTTCTCCAGTTATTTTAGAGCCTATTACTGTGGTGAATACATGAGGTTATTTTATTTTATTTGAAAAATAATTCATCTCAGATTTTTCGGTCCTCTCAAATAAAATCTGATTGGTGCCTCCAAAGGCTAGAAAGTCTACTTTTGCGTTTCATATCCAGTTCACATTTTCAGTCTCTCAGAAGAGTCAATTTTCTTAAGTTGTACAGTCTTTGGAATCAGGTCATCTTACGTCAGAAATCTCTCCTGGTATTCTTTTTTTGTTTGTTTTGTTTTTTCTTTTAGGGCCACACCTACAGCATATGGAAGTTCCTAGGAAGCTAGGGATTGAATCAGAGCTGCAGCTGCTGGCCTACATCACAGCCACAGCAGTGCAGGATCCTTAACCCACTCAGTAAGGCCAGGAATTGAATGCGAGTCTTCATGGATACTCGGTTGGGTTGGGTTTGTTACTACTGAGCCACAAGAGGAACTCCCTCTCCTGATATTCTGATTTCATTCACTTTGTTCTGAAGAAGAGCCTCTTTTTCAGACAAGAGGGGCCGTGGTAGTAGAAGCAAAGGGTCATTTGTCCTCCCTCATTTCGCAGTCTCGGGAGGAAAGAAGTTCTGTTAGAGGAATTAGTTTGTTGCTCCAAAGCATTTGGAGAGTTGTAGCGTCAGGTACCCCATTCTGGGGGATGTGCAGCAGATAAACGGCTTTTTTTGAGCCATGACCTCGGTAATGGATCATCTGCTAGAATGAACGGAGAAGGGAGGGCATCTGAGAGTGGAGGAGACCTCCCTCTTCGTAAATCCAGAGGCCTCAGTGACCTGCAAGACCCTGTCCTAGTTTGGCAGGGGGGGCTCCTAAAAACAGACCATATTTTAATGACACATGCATGTTTTATAGTCCCATTTATCTAGGTATGACAATATTAATTGAACTGTCAAATTGCTGGAGCCTTCCAAATACTTGGAATTACAGAGAAAGAAATTCCCAAGGGGTCAAGGCAGCTGGACTCAGTGTGGAATGCAAAACTCACAGGGGTAGTGCCGCCTGCCCACCTTTATCTGGTCAGAGATTCCAGGGAGCTGCTGGGCTTATTCATGCTTGCATGATTACATTAAGAAGCCTGGATCTTGCAGAGGTGTCTCAGACAAACATGATGTGTGCACAGCTGGTTCTGTTACCTTAAAATACCAGTTAGCCTTGAATTAAGGCTTTGATGAAAGATGTCAGTGTTGATCTTGGGAAACTCTCTACACGCTAATTCAAGAAGTGTGTTGGTGAAAGAGTTTGGGGCATAGGCTTGGAGATGTTCTAAGAGGGAAAAGGGAAACGGGGCATTATTTTCCATGTTATCTGCCTCTGAATGTGGAAAGGTGTCCGCCCTTGCCACCTTCTGAAATTTGGGGTGGGGATTAAAACACAGATTACCATTGATTTCACAATGTTTAGTTTATTACATCATGAAGACAGCATTCAGGAGTTCCCGTCGTGGCGCAGTGGTTAACGAATCTGACTAGGAACCATGAGGTTGCGGGTTCGGTCCCTGCCCTTGCTCAGTGGGTTAATGATCCAGCGTTGCCGTGAGCTGTGGTGTAGGTTGCAGACTCGGCTCGGATCCTGCGTTGCTGTGGCTCTGGCGTAGGCCGGTGGCTACAGCTCCGATTCAACCCCTGGCCTGGGAACCTCCATATGCCACGGGAGCGGCCCAAGAAATAGCAAAAAAAAAAAAGACAGAATTCAGCATTTACTCCATGGGCATATGGCAGCGGTGACTCTATAAGATACAGGAGGGGAAGTAGTTCCTGGTCTGGTAAATAGCAACCTGGAATTCTAACTGCACGGGATCTTCTGAAGAATAAATTCACGGAGTCAGGACAGGTTTTGACGCTGTTATGAAACCACTTAAAATTTTAATATTTGAAAACCTCACCTGAATTTGCTATTTTAAAATGCTCTGTGGTGTGGGGTCCATGTACCTTAAGGAAACAGTCCTGGAAACTTATTGTCCAAGGCAGGTGAGTTCTTATCCCCTGTGTGGTGCATCTAAGAGCAGTATCATTATATGGAAATTGTAGGTAATGTCTAGCTGCCTGCTTCCATCCAGAAAGCCGTTGGGAGAGTGAATATATCACTTCCCTATTTTCTTTGCCTTTCCAGTTACCCCCCAGCTGGGGTATCATTTCCACAGCCTTGCTATCTATTGTCTCCCTTCTAAATGAGATGATATGTAAAATTACTTTGCAAGCTGTAAGCCTCTTTTCAATTAAGTTATTCGTTTTCTTACTTTCATTTCTTTGTTTACTCCTTTCTCTCCATTTGGAGCCCCCTCTACTTCTCAACATTCATCCAGAATCTTCCTAGTTTTCTGAGGTTCACACATAGCTCCCTGGAGCTAATAAGATTTTCTTTACCACCTAAGTGATAAAAGGTCATCTCAAGACCTAGCCTTTCATGAAGCATCTCCAAGTCACCTCCCAGGGACATAGCTGTTAGGAACAGGCACAGTTACCATCTGTGAGGCCACTGTTATCTGGGGGCTGCTGTCACCTGAAGCCCCCAGGCTGCTCAGTGCTCCCCGGAGCCTACCATGTGTGCCAGAGCCACAGGGTGTGCAGGAGTCACAGGGTGTGCAGTGTAGGAATGGAAGGCATGGCCATGTCCTTTTTGGGCTACTGTGCACTTTACAGGCACTACAGTGGCTCTGCTTTGTCTCTTAACCTCTCACTGAGAGTTCAGAGTAAACACAGCTGTAGGTTCTTGACTAACATCTTCTAACCTCCTTGTAATTCAGATAAATCTAAGTTAGACATCTTCCTGTACTCCATTATTCATTCAGAAAACCATTCACTGGCCCTTCTAAGTGTCAGCCATTGGGCCACATACCTGTGATACAACAGTGATTCACACATGGAGCCTTTGCTGTCAGCAGGAGAGAGCTGTGGTGCTGAGCAGACTTTGTGTAGCTGTTTCTTTCATCTTTAGGTGTTCTCCCCCAAGACTCTTGGCATGTGGATTCGTGGCAGGCCTGTCCCACTCTCCTGCCAGGCGAGGGCAGGTGGAATGGAGCTGCAGTTCACAGCTGTCCTGAATGGAGGAGCTGGCGAGTCACATGCTGGTTGGGGGTGGGGGGGGGGGCTTACCTTTCCATCCTAACCTCTGCCTTGCTCCACGTCAGGACTCCCATCCTTGGTTTTGGGAGGTTTATAGAACTGATGAGCTATTGAAGAGGCCTTGTCCATGTGGGACGCTTTGGATGGACAAGGTAGATTCTCGGGGCAGTGTGCAGCCGTAGGAGGAGGCCCTCAGGTGAGAAGGAGGATAGCTGAGATGATGCTGTGCACAGGTGATACAGGAACTCATAGGAGTGGTGGCTGAGGGCCCGCAGCTCTGGGCTCGGTAACCCCAAGGATCCTTGGCGCTAGTGACTGGCCTCAGCTGGGCAAGAGCCTGGCCTTTCTCTCAGAGCTGACCCCAGCTCCTTTTGGGTGGTCCCTCCAGCTCTGGCCTCCTCTGTATAGATTCACAGAGCTCTGTCTAGCTCAGACTTCCCCTTTCTAGGCTAGGAAGCTCTCCTCTGGTCTCTGTACACACTCTCTGACTCTTCATTCATTTTCCCCTTCAACACGTTAATTTGAGCAGTTTCTCAATGAGAATGCCATCAGCACTGGGAAATTAAATAATACGCTTGCCATAGCAGGCAGATAGTTAGGCATGAGCAGAGAAGGGGTGCATGGGACCAGATGGCAGGAAACCACCCATCATGCAAACAGCAGGGCCCATGGGTGGATAAAGAAAAGCCAGAACCTCCAGACTGATAGGAAACCACACCGTCTGGGGTGATAAGTAGCCTGAGTGCAGACAAAGAAAGGTGGAAAAGAGCATGATTCACTAATGTCTGAATGTAACCTGTTGCTCATTATGCCCTCATTATAATAAAATTGTAATAAAATTAGCTATGCAGATAAGAAGTACCCCTCATATACCGACGCCATGACACTTTCCAGAAAACTAAATAAGGAGAAAAATCCCTTTTCCCTTCAGGAAGGTGAAGCTGGGATGAAAATTAAGGAATACGACCACCAAACCCCACCTTCCCAGTGAATATCCTGCCCATACAATTAGATGCCCCATGTAACAGGTGTGCCAAAAAGCACAAGACTCTCTGCCTGCCCCTCCTTAAGAGATGTATTTCTTACTTGAATAAATGCTCAATTTTCCGTCTCATTTCTGAATTCTTTCTGCCACAAGACGAGAGCCTAACCCCTGGGGAACACCCTCACCGATATTTCCATCTCAGCCCCACTGCCAACCTCCATCATGCTTGAGAAGGAGGTACCTCATCTCTGAGAGATCAGAATTACCCGCTTATGGGTGTAAACTCTAAGCTTTGCTTCCTTCACAGTGTTGCTTTTGATTTTCAAAGATCTTGTTATCTCTTAGAAAGGCTGAGTCCTACAACACAAAATTTTTGGCTTTTCACATTCTTGTTTCCGTTATGGAGTTTAACTGTCTATGTGGAAGTTCAGGAACCGAACGTTAAGAAATTCAGCTCTTTGCGTCCCTGCTGTGGTTCTGCCTGCGGCAGTGAATATATCCTGGCAACTCCAAGGAAAATATTTATTTAAAAATTTTAAATTTCACTCAGTGCCCATGGCTGAGGCTTAGCTTAAAAAAGAGAGCTCAGGTTCTGCAGAGCTCCTTACTAGATCTAACATTCTGATTTGCTGCCCCCTCCCTCTGCCCTTTTATCAAGTTAGAAACACGCTGTGTCCAAAGCTGAAGTGGGAAAGCCATTTGCTAGGAGGGAGGGGCACTGATTTCAGATGGAGACGACAGAAGGCATCTCTAATTTGAGACTAACAGGTCTGTAGCAGAAGGCGAGGACAGCTTTGGAGCAAATTCAGAGTAGTTAAGGATCCCAGGTCCTCAGGTCAAAGTTAAGAAAATTATTCCAAAAAAGAGGAGCATATTCTCAGCATTATTTATAATGCGGAAAAATTGGAAAACATCTAAAATGTAAATCAAGCAAAGAGTGATTGAATAAATTATGGTATATATTCACCATGATAGGTTGATCTTGGGAGTTCCCCTTGTGGCGCAGTGGAAATGAATCTGAGTAGTATCCATGAGGATGTGGCTTTGCTCAGTGGGTTAAGGATTCAGCGTTGCTGTGAGCTCTGGTGTAGGCACAGACGCGGCTCAGAGCCTGCATTGCTGTGGCTGTGGTGTAGGCTGGCAGTCGTAGCTCTGATTTGACCCCTAGCTTGGGAACTTCCATATGCCGCAGGTGAGACCCTAAAAAAATGTTGATCTCTATTGATCAGGAAATGTGACCACCATATATTCTTTAAGTAGGAAAAAATTAGACTATAAAGCAGTATGTATAGAGTCACACCGTTTTAGGAAAAAAAATTATATATGTGTATGCATAGGAAAAAATCTAAAAGGATGCATACTAAAATGCTCTCTCTGGACTGTGGGTTTACTGGTGATTTTTAGTCTTGTCCTTCTATTTGTCTCTGTTTTCTGAATATTTAATAAAGAGAATAATCAAAATAAATAAAGCTTTTCTTCTTGAGAGTGCAGTCTATTTTTTTTTTCCTTTGATCAATAGCTGGAAAATGACTGAAAGAGAGGAGACAGAGAAACTGCAAAGGTCCTGAGACAGACTTGGAAGCCTAAGATGATGACCCTTTTTCTGGGGTGAAGAAAAAAGAAGATGCAATAAATAGGTAAGTAGAGTTTGAGTTTCTTTTAATTTTTGTTCTGCCTGGGGTATAACCCTGTTAGAAGAAGCTGTTTGTCATACCGTACTGTTTTCTTTCCTTTTCCTTTTTTGATAATGTATACATTTTTACTAAAATGTCAAATTACATCTGTAAAACTTCTGATATGCTCACTATTTCACAACGTTTTCCAATCATTTCCCAATATAATTTGCATTTACAAAATTCCTGCTTAGCTAGAAAAGTTTGAAACTGTTTAGGTTCATTAAGCCAAGATTAGTCTTCTAGCTCCACAAAGGCAGGATTTTTTAGTGGACGAAAAAATTATTGAAATATGACAAGATCTTGGAAACCTATATACCCTGTTACTTTTTTTTTTCCAACTCACAATGGGGAAAAAGCTAAGCATCCGGAAGATACTTAAACTGAATCTCTAGTGAATTTGCAGGTCTGCAGTTTTTTATCTCTTCTTCTGTTGGACCATGGTCTGCATCCTTAAAGAATATTTATCTTGTAAGAGGGAAAAAAATAGTAAACAAATTACTTATCATGCTAGGCATAATGCGAAAAACATTATGTGAGAATGGTTAGTGTTCAGAAAAGGGAGGAGTTTGTTTCTAATCACAATGACCAGGAAAGGCCATTTTGCTGTTTTGTTTTTGTTTTTTAGCATAACAGTTTTATTAACCACAGTATTATTTAAAGCTGCATACAACTGGAACTGCAAAATTGGTATCTATAACTTTTATTTTTTGTCTTTTTAGGGCCGTACCCGCAGCATATATATGTTCCCAGGCTAGGGGTAGAATTGGAGCTGTAGCCACCGCCTAGGCCACAGCCATAGCACTGCCAGATCTGAGCTGTGTCTGTGCCCTACACCACAGCTCACGGCCATTCTGGATCCATAACCCACTGAGCGATGCCGGGGATGGAACCTGTGTCCTCATGGATGCTAGTCAGATTCATTTCCACTGAGCCGTGACAGGAACTCCTGTATCTTAGCTTTTCATTTCCAAGGTATTTTGTTCTATTCAGACTGTTACAGTGTTTAAGCACTTACAAATTAGTTGCAAATGAAGCAAGCTGAGATACTCATCCACTAATAACCAAATAATTAAACGTATCTAGTGTTAATTACTCACAACTGCCTGGCAGATAATGAGTCATCATTAAATATATGTTGATTCAGTCATCGCTGTTGAGCCCTGTCTTTTTTTTCAATTTATTATTTTTTGAATTGAAGTATAGGCAATGTCAAATGTTACATCAGTTGACAAGTTTACAATATAGTAATTCACAGTTTGCAAAGGTTAGGCTTCATTTATAGTATTATAAAATATTTGCTCTCTGATGTTTTATTTTCCTTAGGAGGGAATGATGTATTCTGATGTCCTCACAGAGGTAGTGGAGCATCCTTATTTGCCTCTGTAGGGATGTTTACACTTTTTATCTTTTCTAACAGCATCAAAATGAAAACTGACCCCAAGGGTAACAAAATTGCCTTGTGTTCATTATTTTAGAGGAGGGCTGAGAGGCTGGAGGGAGCAGGCACTGAGGATAAAATGAGAGAGACTGAGCCCTGCAATGGTTAACGTAGGATGGTTTAGAAGTCTAGTTTGTTGTTATCTATTGATGAAACAACAGAAACAAGCACATAAATCCATAGCCAAGTTTGAGCTTGACTCTTCCTTCTTTCTAACCAAACTTCACAGACTCAGCAACAGGTTACTTATGTGGGGATGGTTAGGAATTACAGGAGGGTTATTAGAGTTATGGGAAGTCTCACTTTGAACTGTATATTATAGACCAGTATGTTATTACTTTTATGTCAGGATGACTCTAAAAGTTGCGGTGTTTACATCCTTCAGGGAAGAGATAAACGATGCCACTAGCTTTTGTGACTGTATTTCTGAAAAGTGCAAGAAAATGTTTTATTTGCCTTAAGTAGCAAAATGTTTTATTTGCCGTCCTGCAATTTCACATAAAGGTTTCATTGTATTTCCAGAACCCTCGTGAATACCAAAGGGTCAAACCCAATCTCAGCACACAGTTAGTGACTTTATAGATACGATTCTCATTTGATCATTACAACATGGATGTGTAAAGGTTCCTGCACGCCGCCGCCCAGTTTCTTCCTTCCCTTGACCCTGCCAGCCCTTATTTCACTCCAGCTTTGTGCAGTGACCTCCGCCCCTGCCAGCCTCTTTGTCTGGCCAGGCCCACATATGCGTAACTGAAATGTCGTCAACTCCAGATGAGTGGGATCCAAATTTCTGAGGTTGTTCTATATGCTTATTAATTCCCTTGCCCCACACAGGTGGAAATGTGGTTTTGCGAGACGTTGGACCCTGTGAACTTTCGCTACGCCTTGCAAGGATGGAAAAAACATGTGCTGAGTAATAACGAAGCTGACTGACGGTAAAAGCTCATCCCACACAATAGCTCTTAAATTGTTTTTTAGAATGACCTGGCTTACCTTTGGTGGTCTGCTTACTGGGCTTCAGTAATTGTACTTTGGGAAGTCTGAGGTCACATCGTTTTAAGAGTTTTTTAAATGAGTTAATAGCTGGGAGGTGGCCGTGGCCCTTTTCACCAAGGAAGCAGCATTTCCTTGTCTCTGAGCTTATGTTAATGGATTTAAGAGGACAGAAGAGGTTCTGGAGGGAATAAACATGTACTGGACTGAGATTTAAAAATGTACCTAGTAACTGTCAAATCCTGCATCCAAGCTTATGGTAGGAATCTAGGTGGTAGTTTGCAACATCATGTTTGAAAGGACTCCAGCTGCCGTAGATGAGAGCTGTGTGTGTACATGGAAAGTAAAGTGGAAAAGCTGGGTCAGTGTGATGCCAGTTGGTAGGCCAAAGATGGCTTTCTTTTGAAAAAGGGAATTGAAACAAAGTGCTTTTCATCGATTCAATTAAAAGTCCTAATTAGTGAAATGAATCGGCCTTTCCTTTCGAGGTTCATCGTTAAGACTGTTGGTTCTGTGTCATACTATCTGTCTTTAGCTCAGGTTGAATATGGGGTGCGTTGCTGACTTTTATAAGCCCTGTTTCCTTATCTGGTTAATGGGGATGACAGTTGCATCTGTTTCATATGTTGTTATGTGTATTAAATGAAACAGTCCTTAGAAAGCATTTAAATAGCAGGCTGCCTGGACTCAATGAACACTGTGGCTGCTTCCCCATCCACAGATGGCATTATTTCTGTTCCATACTTGAAGGATATGATATATTTTCAAGTTTTTTTCACACGAAATATCTCATTGGATTCTTCCCACTGTCCTTTGAGGAAGGCAGGGCGGATGTTATTATCATCCTGTATTAGTCAGGGTAGGGTAGGCTGTAGAAACAAACAGGGCTGTAGAAACAAACAGGCCCCCAAAACTGTAGTGGCTTAATGTGATCAATATTTATAATTTGATCATGAAACATTCCAAGGAAGATATTTTGGTTAAAGGGCAGCTTTCGTTCTTTTTTTTTTTAAATATACTTTTTTAATTTAACTATAGTTGATTTACAATGTGTCAGGTGTACAGCAAAATGATTTGGATGTATATATTCTTTTTAAGATTCTTTTCCATTATAGGTTATGACAGGATACTTTATAGTTCCTTGTGCTATATAGTAGGTCCTTGTTTGTTTCTTTTATATATAGTAATGTATATAAGTTAATCTCCAATTCCAAGTTTATTCCTCCTCCCTTTCCCCTTTAGTAACCATAAGTTTGTTTTCTATGTTTGCGAGTGTTTTTCTCTTTTGTAAATACATTCATTTGTATCATTTTTTAGGTACCACATATAAGTGATATCATATGATAGTTTTCTTTCTCTGTCTGACTTACTTCACTTAATATGATAATTTCTAGGTCCATTCATGTTGCTGCAAGTGGTGTTCTTCCATTCTTTTTTTATAGCTGAGTAATATTCCATTATATGTATAATATACATTATATGTATGTGTGTATACACACACACACATGCATACACATACTACATCTTCTTTACCCATTCATCTGTTGATGGGCATTTAGGTGGCTTCCATGTCTTGGTTATTGTAAGTAGTGCTTTTGTGAACATTAGGGTGCATGATCTTTTTGAATTAGAGGTTTCTTTGGATAAAGGATGATTCTAGGATATATTTTCTGGCTTTGCTGTCTTCAGTATGTGGCTATCAGGGTCTCCATCATTAACCAAATGCAATTTATTGAAAGAGAGAAAGGGGGCATGTCAACCTTGGGCTGAAAATGGTACATATCACTTATGTTCGTATTCTGTTGACTAGGAATGAGAATCACATGGTCCTGCCTAACCACGAGGGAAATGAAGCTATATATATACTCTAGTGGTGTGCCCAGGAAGAAGATGATACAGATTTATGGTGAACAGCTGGTAGTCCCTGCCACACACCCATCTAACAGGATTAAAACTGAGGTCCAGGGAAGCCGAAGTGACTTGCCTGATGTGATGTAGGTATTTGTAGCCATTGTCCAAAGGTTGGGATATGATATGAATCCTGGCTGGAATCCTAGCTGGAGGCAGTGAAGAGGGCTTAGAAGGAAAAGAAGAGACAGCAGAGGGAAGGAGGGCTAACCCTGACTCTGGCATGGAGATGCCCCACCAAGCAGATTCCTTGGGGCTTCTCACTGAAGCTGTGTTTAGTGCCATTGTGCACTTCAACATCCACTTTGCTTGCCTTTCTTGCTGTTTCTTGTTCTCATTTGCAGATGCCCTGTGGGCTGCTAGTCCTGGGTGAGGGAGATTGAAATCTCCACTGAGATAAAACAATAGCACCTCTCCAGCTGCTATTGTTACAGGCCTCCTGGCTGCAGGCTCAAGGAGAAAACCTTGAATTAATTTGTCTGGTGGAGGCCAAGGGGTTGGCTGCCTGCCCTTCACAACTTGTTAAAATGAACACTTAGACTCTGGGGGGTGGGGTGCAGCTAAATCTGGGGGATGATTCTCACTCCCTGATCCTTTCTGCTGATTTTGTTAGGTTTGGGGATGTCAGTATCACAGAGCTGGAGGGGAGAGCAGAGGGCCGAGGCCGTCTCTTTTCTTCTGCACCTGAAATGCTTAGTAACACTTCAAATTTGTTGGAATTTTGCCCAGATGCCTTTTTCTCTTCTCAAAGACTCTCCCAACGTTGTTCCTTTGGGACAAGCGTCTCAAAAGTCCATGGCCCCTCCCTTTCTGAGCGGTGGTTAATACTCAGGTCACATATGCTTCAGACACGCGCTGGAAGGGGCTCCCCCTCCACTCTGGCCAGTGGCCGATGGGACCAGCCAACAAGTTTTGTTTTACTTGACATGAAAGCTGGTTGAAGTTAAGCAGGAGACATGTTTTTGTTTCTTTAATAAATAAAAGTAAGGACCCTGTACATGAATAAAAGTAAAAGTTACTCCCCTGAGGTTTTTAGGCTTCCAAAAATAGTCCCAAACTTAGCCAAGGCTAATGCAGCCAGAATTTCCATGGAAAGCTTCGCTGGTGAGGAAGAGGCAGTGCCAGTGGGTGTACAAACAGGCTGCCCTCTCCCTCCACCCCTTCCTGTCTCAGTCCCTGGGAGTTTAGAAAACAGGTTTTTGAAATTGTGTTGTTTTTCTGGTTTGAGATAAAGACAACAGAGGCAGCAGCAATATGTATTATTGCAGAATCTAGTTTGGGGGCTGGGTGGGGGATGGGTGAGGGGAGGTGGATTTATGATGGGGGGTGGAATTTGTTCCTGCAGCCAATGGGGACATGTTTCTTCAAAAAAAAGAAAGATGAGGCAAGAATATTATCATAAGCAAACTGATGTAAAAAAAAGTATGTTTTAAAAAGTAACTTTCTCTTCCTTTGAATAATTGATGATTCCTGGCAAAGGAGAGCTGGTTAATAACACAAAACTGTCCTCCAGTAGTTTTAGCTGTGACCCCCTCTCCCTGGGATTTGCTCTCCTCGTCTACCTGCAGCCAGGGCCAACTTTTTCTCATGAGCAAAATGCTCCGAGGTATTAGCATTTGTCTGCTTAGCAAACTTTTCTGAAGTTCAGGGTTTTAGGGAAACTATTAGAAATGTGAGTGAAGCACCTCGCCGGCCAGGGTGATGGCACCCCCTCTGCTGTTGGGCACTTCAGAAGTTTTGACTTGGGGGAACCAATCTGGAACTTTCAGGAACACACGTTTAAAAATAAGTACTTTTTTTTTGTTTGTTTGTTTTTGGGAGGGAGGGAGACGGTAATGTTTTTAGCTATTAAGCTTTCAGCTTTGCTGTGGAAAGAGTGCATAGTTGCTTTAAAGCAGATTAAAAAAAAAATCTATTCTTCACTAAATCTAGTTGATTTTCAGAAAGGATTCAAAAGGCAGAATGAGAAAATCCTCCAAGGGATACCTAAGCTGAATGAAAGAGGCCAATGCGTTTCCCTGCCATTTCAAGTCAGGACTCGATTTTTCTCTGGTGCCTTAATTTGGATGGATGTGTATGGGGGTCGTGATGGCGTGTATATGTGTGTGTGCAGATTATGGAGGGATTTTATTATGCACATAACCTATCAGAAATTTGCACCATGTGCCTCAGTGTGGAAGACAGAAAAGCACACCGGAATGGACAGTGATCATAAGAATTGTTTTAATGTTTACTTTTCTGTGGGCCAAATAATCATGGCAATGAAGGGACTTTTAGGAGCCAGTCTCCCTAATGTCATCTCTGAGTATGATTGGGGAGGGGTCCAGGGGGTCAGGAGCGGGGGCTAGGATGAGAGCGTTATCCTTTCCCACAATAGCTCATCAGCTAAGTTACCTCTTCATGTAGAGATGCGTGTTCAGAGAAACTGAAATTGGATCCCTAGTCTTTCTTTGGAAACTCCATAGCCCTGCTTGGTGAGGTGATCAAGAGTTTGATAGCATAAGAGACAAAAGTGTGTCGTCTATTTCCTATGAATACACCGGGGAATGTAGAAGAGTTTATAACTTAAAAATAATACGAGGCATATTTTCATTCTCTAGTTTTCAAATACATAGTTTTACAAGGACCTCCTCATCCCTTAATTTAAAAAAAAATTTTTTTCTTTTGATGGCCGCATCTGCAGCATGTAGAAGTTCCTAGGCCAGGGGTTGAATTGGAGCTGCAGCTGCACTACAGCCACGACAACACCAGATCGAAGCTACATCTGCCACCTATGCCGCAGCTTGTGGCAATGCCAGATCCTTAACCCACTGAGTGAGGCCAGGGATCAAATTTGCATCCTTATGGAGACAATGTCAGATCCTTAATCCATTGAGCCACAACAGGAACTCCCTATCACTTAAATTTTTCAAACAAAACTATAATCACAATGAAAGAACTTCTGCATGCAAAGGAAAATTCTCCTTGGGCAAGAACTGTGTGTTTACCCCTGGCATGCTGAAACCCTGAGATTCTGTGAAAATGTCCATTTTTTTCATGTTTCTGGTGTTTTTTGATTTTCTTGTTCAGTTTTAGCTACACACATACTTAAAAGGGGGATCCTACCCTGTGTATTCTGATGCCAAACCTTCAGATATTTCTTTTGTTAGAGAATATAGTGTTACTCCAGCAATGTTTTAGTTTGTGAAAGAAATATTTCCCTGTAAATGTTCAAGAACTCAAATCCACCAGTGAATTCATGTCTATGTAATGGGAAAACATCTGGGTAAGGGGTACAAAAATCTGTTTATAAAGGAGATTGTGTTTAACAGGACGTCATATTTTGAAATGTTAGTGCACCCTGGCAGTGCACCTGTTGCATAAAGCAATGCTTTCTTTTATATAATAACCCCCCTCCTCCTTTCAGGCTTTCTGTCATAGAATCCTAAATTTCAGTAAATGAGCCCATCTTTACCATATGCTGTGCTTTTCACAACTTTACAGACATCGGTTTTAACCCTGCCCAGTCCTTGTCTTTCTCACTAGAAGTGGCTCACCTCTTTTGACCTGTTTCCATAAGAATGTTTCTTTCTTTCCCTAGTGAGTTTGTATTGTCTTCAGGCCAGTGTACCTGCATCTCCGGTAATTAGAATCATGGTCTGTTATCTGTCTTGTGGGACACCTAGAGTCACTCCTAATTTATAGTTAAAAAAATTGAGTATAGAATGGTAAAGGGACTTCTCATCTCAATGTGAAAATAAGTATCACCTGATGTGTTGCCCAACTCTCTCTCAAAGCTCTCACCACTTCTTTCTTCTCACAACCACTGCCCCAGTTCAGCTTCTATTGCCCCTTTTTTTTTTGGTCTTTTTGTCTTTTTGTCTTTTTGCCTTTTCTAGGGCTGCACCTGCGGCATAGGGAGGTTCCCAGGCTAGGGGTCTAATCAGAGCTATAGCCACCAGCCTACGCTATAGCTACAGCAACATGGGATCTGAGCCACATCTGTGACCTACACCACAGCTCATGGCAACACCAGATCCTTAACTCACTGAGCGAGGCCAGGGATCGAACCACCTCTAGTCATCTAGCTAATTTTTGCTCATGATTTAATATAAGCAATATTAATATATTGCATTGTTGTCTTTGCCTCAACGAAGTCTTTCTTGTATCCAGGTTGGGATTCGTTTCCCCCTCAGCCTTTTGGGGCTCTGTATGCTTATCATCTGTGACATTCTATTATGTTCCTATATAGGTGTTTGTGACCATCTGTCACTTTTAAGTTCCCCCACGTAGGTACTGTGCCTTAGGTATCTGGCTTTCTGGTGCCTAACACAGCATTTGGCTCATGGACATGCTTCATTCATTCATTCATTCATTTGCTCACTTTTGAACTGAATGGAACCAGGTCACCAAAGATTACATAGTTAATTGGTGGCAGAGGTGGGAGTAAAACTCAAGTCTCTTGACTTCAGTGTTTCTGAACTAGAAACAGGCACATTCCTCCTTTTCCTCTGTTCCACTCTGATCCTTATTAATTTCCCCCATGATTTGGGTTCTGCCAGACTTCATCATTCCCAGTGGATTCCTTTCCCATATTCCCATAGCCGATGGTTTTAGGAACCCAAATTTGTTGATTTGTAAGCTGTGGTCCTATCCTGGATATAGAATAGGCAAATGCAGAGAACTTTGGGGGCAATATATGCAGCTACAATTTGGCCTTGAATGATTATACCTCGAATTGAATTAGACATCCTTGGAGCACAAGGTCTAAAAGATCAATGCCTTGGCCTGTGGACTTTCTGGCCAAGAAGTGCATGCATTCTTAAGAGGAACATAAACACAGCTCATGCTGGTTATACAGCAGCTTGGGTAGATGGATTTATACTTCATCAGACAGTTGGTCCCTGGGTAGAAATGTGGGCCATGGGCCAGGAGACCCCGGTTCAATTTCCAGTTGAGTCATCTCTGTTTATTTCTCACAAAATACATATTTTAAAAAAATGGAAATTAAAACGTCATGCCTAAAACACTCTACAGTAAACAGAGGTCTTAAAAGAAGAGCTATTGCCAGCACCACTTTTTGTTAAAGCTGCATCCAATTTAAAGTTCTTTTATACCCAGGATACAGAATGGTGTGCAGAGTGCTGCAGAAGTCGCTGCACATCTGATCAGGCACTCTGGCAGGCCTTTTCTCTGTACAGATACTCACAGGCTTGAGAGCTGGCTCTGGACATTGATGGATGCCTACATGGGGCGTGGGATCCTAGGCATTTACCTCCACAGCTCAGTCCTTTCTGCAGTGCTCCACCAATCCTCTTGGTTTGTAGGTATCTCCCTTCTCTTTGCGTCCGTCCCTCTCTTGGTCCCATACCTGTCACCTCCTGATCTGTCCCTCTGTATCCATTGTTGCTCCTATTCAGTGGATCCTGATCCTTTCACTCGCACCACCCTCTTGGCTTCATATACGTCTGCAGCCTCCTGTTGCTCTTGGGACACAGGCAAAAATCCTTAACCCGGAGTTCCCATCATGGCTCAGTGGAAACAAATCTAACATCCATGAGGACACAGCTTCAATCCCTGGCCTTGCTCAGTGGGTTAAGGATCTGGTGTTTAGCTGTGTACTGTGGTTTAGGTCCCAGGCATGGTTTGGATCTGGCATTGCTGTGACTGTGGTATATACTGGCAGCTACAGCTCTGATTCTACCCCTAACCTGGGAACCTCCATATGCTGGAGGTGAGGTGCAAGCCCTAAGAAGACAAAAGACAAATAAATAAAGTGTGTCCTATTACTATACTTCTTGAGGGCTTAAGCGACTTAATCACAGTCACATGGAGTTGCTCTGAGATGGGATTTGAACCCCAGCAGATTTGCCCTGAGTCATAAAGATTCAGTTGAGACACAGTTGTCTTCTAAGTAGGTGAAGTTTCTCCACCTTTGTTTCATGATTGCCCTTTTAAGAGCCCTTTTACACCTGTTTTTACTAATCCTCTCCTCATGAAATTTTAATGCTACAGATAGACAGTTGTGAGCAGAATAGTGCTTTCACCCCCCCCCCCTCAAGACACCCACATCCTACATCCTGGAACCTGTGAATACATCATATTACAAGGTAAGGGCGAATTACGGCTGCAGAAGATATTAACGTTAGTCATCCATGACCTTGAGTTGGGTAGATTATTTTGGATTATTGTGGTGAGCCCAATGTAATCACAAGGGTTTGATAAGTAGAAGAGGGAGGTGGGGGAGTCAGTGTGAGGGAAATGCAGTTAGGAAAGACTTGACTGCTGTTGCTGGCTTCAAGAATGGAAGACGGCCATGAGCCAGGGAATGTGGGCAGCCTCTTGAAGCTGGAAAAGGCAAGGAAACAGATTCTTCCCTGGAGTATGAGAAGGAACGCAGCCAGGCCAACACCTTGTTTTCAGTCCAGTGAGACCCATTTCAAATTTCCGACTCCCAGGAATGGAAGATAATAAATTTGTGTTATCTTAAGCTACTAAGTTTATGATAATTTGTTACAGCGGCAGCAGAGAACTAATGCAACAAATCCAACTCTGTGTGTATGTAGGTATATGTACACATACCTACAGTTGCATACACTGCATGTACCATATGCAGGTCTGTGATTTATATGTAGAATGAGTACATTTTCCTTCACCACCAAGGAACCATTCCTCCCCCCCCAGGGGGGGATGCACATTGCCTCTGTTGCTAATACATGTTCTGGACAACAAGAACAAGAATTGTCTCTGGTTTTGATGACTGCTTTAGCTTCCGTTCCCAGCATGGTGCCTGGCACATAGTAGGCACTGAAGTATTTGTTGACTTGGTGAGTGCATGAAAAAAATGGATGAATGATGATGAGGGACCTGAATTAAATAAACTTCTTATGAAAAATAAAAAGGACTAAAGGACTCCATGTTGGAAGGGAGTGAATAAATGTTTTTGATTAACAGTGAGACTATAGCACCGTGAACGCCATTCACCTCCATAGATTTATCAATGTCCGGGAGCATTTGGTTAAAGTGACCAAGGCACAATGAGGCAGACGCTAACCCTCTTCCTCTTCACCTGTCAAGTGTCCATTTGGAAGGCGTTTTCTAGGGCTTGGATTTCGGTAGCCTTGCTTTTGCAGGAGAACCAACATCCCCACATGGTTTTCTGGCTACCTCCTCCCTGGGTCTGGGGAAGGTACAGGCTCTTCCTGGGGCCTGCTCTGTGTCTGTCTTGTGGTGATTATGGGAGTATTAAACATCTTTGGAGGACAGGCCATGCTGGCTTTGGGTCTGCTCCTGGCACTGGTGAGTTCAGCACATTCCTCTCTGACTCTCCTAGAGATGCTGTGTGGGATAGTCAGGCAGCACCACCCCATCGGGGTGAATCCAGTGGGAGGAAATGCGGAACATGCCCAGCTCTGTACTTGCATGCCATCGGGGACCGGGCAAAATCTGGAGGGTTGTTGGAAGGGGGCCCGGGCCTTTGGGGAGGTGGCCAAAGTGAGACTGGGGCATCGTGCAGCACAGGAGACCTCTGTGGGGTTGGGGGGAGTAACTTCCCAGGCACATGTGAGGGGTGGCTGTAGAGCCTCACTTGGCAGAGTTGGTGCCTTCACTTGATCTCACCACAAGGCAGTGGTGGTCTCCAGGGCCTGTGCATAGCTAACAAGGAACACTTGTCTGGCGTTCACATTTGCAAATAACTTTCCTGTGTAAGAGCTCAGGATGATGAGTCTTAAGGGGGTCTGGCCTAACCTCTCTGTGGCTGTTTTGTTTCCATATTTTAGCAGTCATTGATTCCACTGCCTACTGTGTGCAATGATAACAGCAAACACAAACATTTGGATCAGATTTTCTGTTCAACATATTTTTTGACTTCCATTAGCTAATTCATACCCAATCCTGGGAGACTGGATCTTATGCCTTCATTTTTCAGATGAAAAAACTGAAGGTTAGCAAAGCCAATGAACATGCCCTGTTCATTAGGCCACGGAAAATAATAGTATGATCTACCAGAGTATGTATGTGCTGTAAGTGCTCATATTTCTTGAATTCCCAGAGCACTGGGGGTAGGCATTATTACTATCCATTGTCAAATGGGAAAATTGAGGCACAAGATGACTAACAACTTGCCCAAGCTCAGACAGCTGCTAAGAAGAAGGAGGACTTGAAATCAGGTAGCCCAGCTTCATAAACCATAGTATCAACCACTGTGCCACTCTGCATCCCCACAAAATGGTATTTCCTGTGGTGAATCCTACATCCTTCTTTCCTGTCTACCTTGGGTCCTTTCTATGCCACGCAGTCTGAGAAGGAAAATGATATTGTTTCTGCTTACCATCTGGGTGGGAGAGTAAGGTGTGGTGACTTTTCAGGGCAGAAAGCTGTAAGTACTAAGGCAGAGGTCAGGGGGAGCTCTGAGGCACCACGAAGAATGGCCCAGGAGACTTATACCCTGTGGTATCCACAGCCCCCTACCCAGCGGACGTTGCTTATGCTGGCCTCTGTGTCCCAAATTCTTGCTTGAATGGAGTGGCCCTTGCAGTTGTCCTGGATTAGTCATTTGACATTGTATTTAGGGGTTTGGGAGACCATGTTTCTTTTAGAAAATCTCTACCATATGCAGCATGCCCAGTAAACATCAGAGTTCATTGGCAAGCAAACTGCTGAAAAGACGTACTCTAAGTTGTCCTGCACCAGGTGCCTGAAGACAGAGACCCCTTTGGGCTCTGGCTTTCCTTGGCTGGGTTCTCATCAGCTTGGAAGGATCATCTGTTGCTGCCTGGGCTGGGTGCTGTCTTTTCTAATTTTGGCTTGAACCCAGTACCTACATGGCACTTTCTCCCAGCCACTAGCCTGATGTAGCCTTTACTCCTACCTCCCCTTGGACATCATTTTCTAGCCTGAGATGCCATCTTTTTCCTATGTTTTACAAACTCCAAATTGTAATATATAGGTTTGGCACATGTTTGTATACTTCTGGGAATAATGATTTATAATATTTGAAATTAGAGGTGTCTTTAATTTCTTAAACATTTTGTCATCACCATACTACCACCATAATTTTTCCAGAATCTTTACTATCTGGCTGATGTAATTATCTCTTTCTTTTGTTAACCATGCAAGAAACTCTAGTTCCTTCATTGGGTTCTCTCCTCATCTTTACTTGCCCATTCTGAGTCTATGCCTTTGTCATCACAGCTTGAAACTCCTGGATTCCTGGCCAATCAATGCCTTATATGTGTATTTAGGGAACATTTGTTTATTTCCTGAGGGCCTTAAAGTTAGTTAGCCCCCATCCCAAACCCAGTTGGCATACAGTTTGTTTGGATAGTTGGAAAATAAGTTACATAAAAGTTTGTGTCTCACTCATTGGTAATGATCTTGGATAGTCTTGCTTTGTGTCTTATAGTAAAAAGGTGATGATTTGCAAGTATGATTGTATCACTAAGTAATAGAAAACCATTTGCTGGCATGTTTTCTTAGCACTTTATTTGTAACCTTTGTATAGATTTTAGTAGCTGTGTTAGAGTTATCTGTTTTCATGTTTGTTTCTCCTATAGATAAGTTTATTACAATCAGAAATCTTTTTCTCATTCATTTTTGCCTTTCTAAGCATGGTGCTAGGAACAAAATATGTGTTCAGTAAATGGTATGGAAAAAATCGTATTGATGTCTTTGATTGGTTTCAAAATGAACCATTCTTATCACTCACTGAGTCATAACTGTATATTTATGTCTCCTCTACTAAGCATTAGCTTTTAAGCTTGGGCCACTTAGTAGAAACCATAGATTAAAATGAACAATTATATGCCAACAAGTTGGACAACCTAGAAGAAATGGATATATTCCTAGAAACGTACAAGCTATCAAGACTGAATATAATGAAATAGAAAATCTGAACAGACCAATACCTCATAAGGAGATTCAAATATAATAAAAAACTTCCCAAGAAACAAATGGCCTTACTCGTGAATTATACTCAATATTTAAAGAAGAATTAATACCAATCCTTCTCAAACTCTTTCAAAAAATTGAAGAGGAAGAAATGCTTCCAAACTAATTTTATGAGACCAGCCTTACCTTGATATCAAAACTTGAAGAAGACATCACAAGAAAAGAAAATTTTAGGCCAATATCCCCAATAATCATAATTGTAGAAATCCTCAGCAAAATATTTGCAAACTGAATTCAATAATACATTGAAAAGATCACATGCCATGATCAAGTGAGATTTATTTCAGGGATGCAAGGACAGTTCAATATCCATAAATCAGCCCATGTTACGCACCACATTAGTAAAATGAGGGATAAAAGTCATATGATCATCTTGGTAGACACAGAAAAAGCACTTGACAAATCAACATCCATTTAACATAAAAAGTCAACAAATATAGAGTAGAAGATAGATGTCTCAACAGAATAGAGGCTATAGATGACGAGCCCATAACCAACACCATACACAATTGTATAATGCTGAATGCTTTCCTCTAAGACCAGGAAAAAGACAAGGATGACCACTCTCACCTCTTCTACTCAACATAGCATTGGGAATTGTAACCAGAGAAATTAGACAAGGAAAACAAATCAAAGGCATCCAAATTGGAATGTAGGAAGTAAAACTGTCACTATCTGCAGATGATACAATATTATACAAAGAAAAATTTTGATGTTGCATCAAAAAAACTGTCAGAACTAATAGAGAAATTTGGTAAAGTTGTAGGATACAAAATCAATACACAACAAATGTGTTCCATTTTGATGCACTCCTAATGAACTATCCAAAAGGGAAATTAAGAAAATGATCCCACTTATAGCTGAATCAAGAAAAATAAAATATATAGGAATAAATTTAACCAAGGCAGCAAAAGGATTATATATTGAAAACAAAAAGGCATTAACAAAAGAAATGGAGATGATAAAAATAAATGGAAAGATATTTCTGTACTTCTAGGTTAGAAGAATCAATATTGTTAAAATGTCTATACTGAGTTTCCATTGTGGTTCAGTGGATTGTGAGCCTGACCAGTATCCATGAGGATATGGGTTTGATCCATCACCTCACTCAGTGGGTTAGGGATCCAGCATTGCCATGAGCTTTGGTGTAGGTCACAGATATGGCTCGAATCTGGTGTTGCTGTGACTGTGGCATAGGCCAACAACTACAGCTATGACTCGCCTCCTAGCCTGGGAACTTCCAATATGCCACAGGGCCTTAAAAAAGTCTATACTACCCAAAATTCCAATGGCATTTTTCACAGAAATAGAACAAATAATCCTAAAATTTGTATGGAACCACAAAATATCCCAAATAGCCAAAACAATCTTGAGAAAGAAGAACAAAACTGGAGGTATCACATTCCCTGACTTCAAACTATATTGCAAAGCTATGGTAATTAGAACAGTTTAGTATTGGCATAAAAACAGACCCATAGATTAATGGAACAGAATAGAGAGCTCAGAAATAAGCATGTGCATATATGATCAGTTAATTTACAACAAAGGAGCCAAGAATTTACAACGAGGAAAGAGCAGTCTCTTTAATACATTATGTTGGGAAAACTGGATGGCCACATACAAAAGATTGAAATTGGACTCCTCTCTTACCCTGTACACAAAAATTAGTTCAAAATCAATTAAAGACTTGAAAATAAGATTGCAAACCATAAAACACCTAGAAGAAACATAGACAGTGATCTCTGCATAGGTCTTGGTCATGATTTTTTGAATCTGACACAAAAAACAAAAGAAACAAAAGCAAAAATAAAGCAAGTAGGACTACATTAAACTAAAAAGCTTATGCGCAGCAAAGAAATCCATCAACAAAATAAAAAGTCAGTCTACTGAATTGGGAAAATATTTGCAAATCATATCTGATAGGGGCTGATAGCCATATATATATATATGGAAGCAACCCTAAGTGTCTTGTTATTTGTGGATGGACCTAGAGGGTATTTTGATAAGTGAAATAAGTCAGACAGAAAAGGACAAATACTGTAGATTTCACTTGTATGAAGAATCTAAAAAATAAAAAACAAAAGCGGAACAGATTCATAGATACATTGAATAAACCAGAGTGGAGGGATTGTGGAAATAAGTGAAATAAGGGAAGAGAATTAAGAGGTAGCTACTTTCGGTTATAAAATAACTAAGTTCCAGGGATGTAATACACAGCATAGGGAGTATAGTGAATAATATCATAACATTTTGTATGTGTCAGATGATAATGACTCATAATGATGATTTCATAATACATAAAAATATCTAAATCATTATGTTGTACACCTGAAACAAATGTAATATTGTAAGTCAAATATACTTCAATAAAATATATTAAAAGTGTATAAAGAACTCATAAAACTCAATAGCAAAGACAATCTGATTAAAAAATGAGTAGAAGAACTAAGTAAATATTTTTCCAAAGAGGACATACAGATGGCCAACAGGTACATGAAAAAGATGCTCAACATCATTAATCTTTGGGGAGCTGCAAATCAAAACCACAGTGAGATATCACATCACACCTGTTAAAACAGCTTTTTTCAAGAAGAAAAAACAAGTGTCAGTGAGGATGTGGCAAAAACAGAATACTTGTACACTGTTGGTGGGAATGTAGATTGGTGCATCCATTATGGAAAACAATACAGAAGTTCCTCAAAAAGTTAAAAATGGAGCTACCATATCATTCAGCAATTCTACTTCTGGGTATTTATATGAAGAAAATGAACACACCAATTTGAAAAGATATATGCACTCCCATGTTTCTTTGCAGGATTATTTACAGTAGTCAAGATATGGAAACAACCTAAGTGTCCATCCATGGATAAATAGATAAAGAGATTTTGGTGTATTTATACAATAGGACATTTTTCAGAATGAAATATTGCCATTTGTGATAATATGGATGGACTTTGAGAGCATTATGCTAAGTGAAGTAAGTCAGAGAAAGGAAAATTCCATATGTTCTCTCTCATATATGGAATCTAAACAAACAAACCGAAAAATAAAAACCAAGTTCATAGATGCAGAGAAAAGATTGTTGGCTGCCGGGGGTGGTGGGGGAGGGGGTTAGGGTGGAAGAAATGAGTGAAGAGCATCAAAAGGTAAGAAGAGAAAAATACTTTCCCTGAAATACAAAACTGTAGTCAATTTAACTTTATGTCCTGGGGCTAGTTGCTCAGCTGCACAAAGACAACTTTTTTTATGAGTAAAATGGAAGTCCTGACAGTATCTACCCCATAGTCTGTCAGGAGCATCACATTTGCACGGGAAAGTCTTTTGTGGACTGTATAAAACATTAAGATTACTTGGGTATTTACACATGCTTTTATACACAGAGATGTTATGAGAGGAATGGGATTTCTGATGATCTTGGTAGAAGGGGTAGGAGTTAAATTGGCAGAGAAAAGAGATGGGGTAGTGTGTGGGGACAATGGTATGATATGACAAAGAGCAGTTAATTGAAATTGAGTAAAATTAAGTGAGAAACATGAGAGGCACTCCTTTAAAAATAATAATGTCGACTATTTAATAAAAAAAATATATATTTTTGGAGTTCTCGTCATGGCTCAGTGGTTAACAAATCTGACTGGGAACCATGAGGTTGCGGGTTCAATCCCTGGCCTTGCTCAGTGGGTTAAGGATTTGGCATTGCCATGAGCTGTGGTGTAGGTTGCAGACGTGGCTCAGATCCCGTGTTGTTGTGGCTCTGGCATAGGCCGAGGGCTACAGCTCCAATTAGACCCCTAGCCTGGGAACCTCCATATGCCACGGGAGTGGCCCTAGCAAAGGCAAAAAGACTATATATATATATATTTTCTTTTTTTTTTTCTTCTATAGCAGGTCTCTGTTCCCCTCTAAACATGTGGTAGTAAAACTATGTAGCATGCTCAAGAAATCAACTACTTTCACCCCTATTAATAATAATTCTAATAAAAATTATTCACATAATGCTATATGCCAGGTACCATCCTAAAACCCTGTCTGGGTTATCACAACAGCCTCATTATCATCTCTACTTTTCCAAGAACTTAAGTAATTTGCCTAAGGTGATGCTGCCAAGTAGTAGAGCTGGGATTTGAATCTCATAGAATGAGCCAGAGGCCAATCACTTAGCCACAATGCCCTATTTCTTTTTGAGTAACTTACTTAACCTGTACTTCCACCTTCATTTTCTCATATAATCTTAACAACAAAACTAAGAGTTGAGTGTAATTATTAGTTTCACTTTTCAATTGACAGAACTGAAATTCAGGTCAAATGTCTAGTTCAAGGTCATACCTCTAATAAAGGGAAAAGTATGAATTAATTTATTTTTATTTATTTTATTTTATTTTATTTTATTTTTTCCCGCTGTACAGCATGGGGATCAAGTTATTCTTACATGTATGCATTTTCCCCCACCCTTTGTTCTGTTGCAATATGAGTATCTAGACATAGTTCTCAATGCTTCTCAGCAGGATCTCCTTGTAAATCTATCCTAAATTGTATCTGATAACCCCAAGCTCCCAATCCCTCCTACTCCTTCCCTCTCCCGTTGGGCAGCCACAAGTTTTTTCTCAAGTCCATGAGTTTCTTTTCTGTAGAGATGTTCATTTGTGCTGGATATTAGATTCCAGTTATAAGTGATATCATATGGTATTTGTCTTTGTCTTTCTGGCTCATTTCACTCAGGATGAGAGTCTCTAGTTCCATCCATGTTGCTGCAAATGGCATCATGTCATTCTTTTTTATGGCTGAGTAGTATTCCATTGTGTATAGATACCACATCTTCTGAATCCAATCCTCTGTCGATGGACATTTGGGTTGTTTCCATGTCCTGGCTATTGTGAATAGTGCTGCAATGAACATGCGGGTGCACGTGTCTCTTTTAAGTAGAGTTTTGTCCGGATAGATGCCCAAGAGTGGGATTGCGGAGTCATATGGAAGTTCTATGTATAGATTTCTAAGGTATCTCCTAACTGTTCTCCATAGTGGCTGTACCAGTTGACATTCCCACCACTAGTGCAGGAGGGTTCCCTTTTCTCCACAGCCCCTTCAGCACTTGTTATTTGTGGATTTATTAATGATGGCCATTCTGACTGGTGTGAGGTGGTATCTCATGGTAGTTTTGATTTGCATTTCTGTTATGATCAGCGATGTTGAGCATTTTTTCATGTGTTTGCTGGCCATCTGTATATCTTCTTTGGAGAACAGTCTATTCAGGTCTTTTGCCCATTTTTCCATTGATTGATTGGCTTTTTTGCTGTTGGGTTGTATAAGTTGTTTATATATTCTAGAGATTAAGCCCTTGTCGGTTGCATCATTTGAAACTATTTTCTCCCATTCTGTAAGTTGTCTTTTTGTTTTCTTTTGGGTTTCCTTTGCTGTGCAAAAGCTTTTCAGTTTGATGAGGTCCCATGGGTTTATTTTTGCTCTTGTTTCTATTGCTTTGGGAGACTGACCTGAGAAAATATTCATGATGTTGATGTCAGAGAGTGTTTTGCCTATGTTTTCTTCTAGGAGTTTGATGGTGTCCTGTCGTATATTTAAGTCTTTCAGCCATTTGGAGTTTATTTGTGTGCATGGTGTGAGGGTGTGTTCTAGTGTCATTGCTTTGCATGCAGCTGTCCAGGTTTCCCAGCAATGCTTGCTGAAGAGACTGTCATTTTCCCATTTTATGTTCCTGCCTCCCTTGTCAAAGATTAATTGACCATAGGTGTCAGGGTTTATTTCCGGGTTCTCTATTCTGTTCCATTGGTCTGTCTGTCTGTTCTGGTACCAGTACCACACTGTTTTGATGACTGTGGCTTTGTAGTATTTCTTGAAGTCTGGGAGAGTGATGCCTCCTGCTTGGTTTTTGTTTCTCAGGATTGCTTTGGCGATTCTGGGTCTTTTGTGGTTCCATATAAATGTTTGGATTGTTTGTTCTAGTTCTGTGAAAAATGTCCTGGGTAATTTGATAGGGATTGCATTGAATCTGTAGATTGCTTTGGGTAGTATGGCCATTTTTACAAAAGACCCTTTTTTTGTTTGTTTCACTTCTTAATTTTAATATAGTAATGAAGTGTTTGAACCTACAGGACCATCAGGCTAAAACACACAATTATAGGAAGGGGTTAGCATACTTAAAAAACAGGGCAATCACAAGCCAAAACCAAACATTGCATTCACAAAAAATGAAAGAAAAAAACAAAAAAAACAAAACCACTCAAGCAGATAATAATTGGAGACCATCCAACCAAAAAAAGAAAGGAAGAATGGAGAACCATAGACTCAACTGGAACACGAGGTTCAAAATGGCAATAAATAATCATCTATCAATTATCACCTTAAATGTCAATGGACTGAATGCTCCAATCAAAAGACACAGAGCGGCTGAGTGGATAAAAAGGCAAACACCTTCAGTATGCTGCCTACAAGAAACTCACCTTAGGGCAAATGATACATATAGATTGAAAATGAAGGGATGGGAAAAAATATTTCACACCAATAGACATGACAGAAAAGCAGGAGTCGCAACACTCATATCAGACAAGATAGACTTTAAAACAAAAGACATAAAGAAAGACAAAGAAGGACACTATTTAATGATTAAGGGATCCATTCAAGGAGAGGATGTTACTATTGTCAACATATATGCCCCAAATACAGGAGCACCCAGATACATACAACAAATATTAACAGACATAAAGGGAGAAATTGATGGGAATACAATCATAGTAAGAGACGTTAGTACCCCACTCACACCAATGGACAGATCCTCTAGACAGAAAACTAATAAAGTAACAGAGATCCTAAAGGAAACAATAGAAAAGTTAGACTTAATTGATATCTTCAGGACACTACATCCAAAAAAATCAGAATACACATTCTTCTCAAATGCACATGGAACATTCTCAAGAATAGACCACATATTGGGACACAAAGCTAACCTCAACAAATTTAGGAGCATAGAAATTATCTCAGATATCTTCTCTGACCACAACGCCATGAAATTAGAAATCAACCATGGGAAAAGAAATGAGAAAAAAACTGCTACATGGAGACTAAACAACATGCTACTAAAAAACCAGTGGGTCAATGAGAAAATCAAGAAGGATATTAAAAAATACCTTGAAACAAATGATAATGAAGACACAACCTTTCAAAATCTATGGGATGCTGCAAAAGCAGTGCTCAGAGGGAAATTTATAGCGATACAGGCCTTTCTCAAAAAAGAAGAAAGATCCCAAATTGACAACTTAACCCTCCACCTAAATGAATTAGAAAAAGAAGAACAAAAGAGACCTAAAGTCAGCAGAAGGAAGGAAATTCTAAAGATCAAAGAAGAAATCAATAAAATAGAGATTCAAAAACAATAGAGAAAATTAATCAAATTAAGGGCTGGTTCTTTGAAAAGGTAAACAAAATTGACAAACCCCTGGCCAGACTCACTAAAAAGAGCAGAGAAAGAACTCAAACAAAATTATAAATGAAGAAGGAGGAGAAATCACAACGGACACTGCAGAAATACAAAAAAACATAAGAACAACTATATGGCAACAAGTTTGACAATCTGGAAGAAATGGACAATTTTCTAGAATCTTACAGCCTGCCAAAACTGAATCAAGAAGAAACAGACCAACTGAACAGACCGATCACTAGAAATGAAATTGAAGATGTCATAAAAACCCTCCCTACAAATAAAAGTCCAGGACCAGATGGCCTCACAGGCAAATTCTATCAAACATATAAAGAGGAACTGGTGCCCATCCTCCTTAAACTCTTTCAAAAGGTTGAAGAAGAAGGAATACTCCCAAAGACATTCTATGATGCCACCATCACCCTCATTCCAAAACCAGACAGAGATAACACAAAAAAAGAAAACTATCGCCCAATATCATTGATGAATATAGATGCAAAAATTCTCAACAAAATCTTATCCAACCGAATCCAACAACATATCAAAAAAATTATACACTATGACCAGGTTGGGTTCATCCCAGTTTCACAAGGATGGTTCAACATACGCAAATCAATCAACATCATACACCACATTAACAAAAGAAAAGTCAAAAATCATATGATCATATGATCATCTCAATAGATGCAGAAAAAGCATTTGACAAAGCCCAACATCCATTCATGATCAAGACCCTCGCCAAAGTGGGTAGAGAGGGAACATTCCTGAACATAATCAAAGCCATTTATGATAAACCCACAGCAAATATAATACTCAATGGGGAAAAACTGAAAGCCTTCTCACTCAAATCTGGAACAAGACAGGGATGCCCACTCTCACCACTGCTCTTCAACACAGTTTTGGAAGTCCTAGCCGTAGCAATTAGACAAACCAAAGAAATAAAAGGCATCCATATAGGAAGAGAAGAGATAAAACTCACTGTATGCAGATGACATGATACTATACATAGAAAACCCTAAGGACTCAACCCAAAAACAAAGTAGCAGGATATAAGATGAACATTCAGAAGTCAGTTGCATTTCTGTATACCAGCAATGAAATATTAGAAAAGGAATAAAAAAATACAATACCTTTTAAAATTGCACCTCACAAAATCAAATACATCGGAATACACCTGACCAAGGAGGTCAAGGACTTATATGCCGAGAACTATAAAACTTTAATCAAAGAAATCAAAGAAGATGTAAAGAAATGGAAAGATATTCCATGTTCATGGACTGAATGAATTTCTTTATTTCTCTTCTCTTCCCTTCCCTTCTCTTCCCTTCCCTTCTCTCCTTCCTTCTTTCTCTCTTTCTTTCTGGTTTACTTGCTTTTTTAGGGCTGCAGGTGCAGCATATGAAAATTCCCAGGCTAGGGGTTGAATCGGAGCTACATCTGCCGACCTACACCACAGCCACAGTAAGGCCAGATCTGAGCCTCATCTTCAACTTACACAGCAGCTCACAGCAATGCTGGATATTTAATCCACCGAGCCAAGACAGTATAGCATCCTCATGGATGCTATTTGGGTTCGTAACCCACTGAGCTACAGTGGGAACTCCCAAGAGTATGAATGTAGAAGCAGATGCCTGACTCTTTCCATTATATCACAGCTGGGTGAAATCAATGAATTAATATCAAGTTCCTGAGGCCTAATTCATCATAATTCTCACTTTGCAAGTCTGAGTCTTAAAAGAAGGGGCTTTGGAGATTGACAGACCTTGGTTTGGGTCTTGTGTCTGCCACTTTCTAGTTCTGAGACATTGGTCCAGTCACATTAACCTCTTTGGTCCTCAGTTTCCTTATCATGAAAATGGGTTTGATGTATGAAAATTAAATGAGATTTGCACGAATGATGCATGATAAATCTATGTGCATATTAATTTCTATTCATGAGGCTGGCAGATCGCTACACACATGATCCAGTGGCAGAAGGGGAATTTGAACTTGCAACTTGCAACTCTCACCTTGACTCCATTAGAGCCCTCTTTTCTATCTTTCTGTTTCTTCATATGCTCTTTGCATCCTCCCAGAATTGCCTTCCTTGCTCAGCAGTTTAATGGGTAAGTGGGGGTGGTTGGTGATGAATGCCTCTTGCAGAAATAGCAAGTTTTATTGATGGCTCCTTAATTGACTCCAAAGGTAAAATATTTATGCTAGAACTAAATATTTTTGGGGCACAACATCACCAAGTCAAAGAAGAAGGAATAATACAATTAGGTCTGTTAGGACCTAATTAGGAACTTGTAAGTCTGAGGGCCTATCATCAGTTAAACCCTATACAATTTTCCTGAAAATAGCTGCTTAGAACACCACACAACTCCTGGAAATTCAAAACAAAACAAAGCAAAACTTTGAAAGGTCAGATAACTCTAGGAGAAAACAAAGCAAATAAATAAAATTAAGTTAAAGTAAAAAATAGAACAAATATCCCTTTACCCCAACAAAACAAGTGCATCTCATATAAAGGCCATCAAACAATGCCTGGAGGAGTTCCCTTCATGGCTCAGTGAAAGCAAATCTGACTAGCATTCATGAGGACGCAGGTTCGATCCCTGGCCTCACTCAGTGGGTTAAGGATCCGGCATTACCATGAGCTGTGGTGTAGGTCTCAGATGCCACTCAGATTTGACGTTGCTGTGGCTGTAGCGTTGGCCGACAGCTACCACTCTGATTTGACTCATAGCCTGAGAACCTCCATATGATGCAGGTTCACCCCCCCCAAAAAAAATTCCAGGCACTGTCTGGAATTTACACATTTCTTTTCAGTTCATGAATTTCAAATGTCTTAAATTCGCACACTGGATTATGACAAGTTCTCACTTTCAAGGTAGAGGTAGGATCAGCTTGCAAGGTGAATTTGGATTTTGGGGGGAGGGAAAGGTAGTGATCTGGAAACTCTTCGCCTCCCTGTTGGTCAAGTCGCCTGACAGCTGCTATGGCTTAGACTTGGCCGTGGATACCCTAGCGTTCTACTCTCTACCCCCCTCCCCACTAGCTTCTTCCCTTTTGCAAAATCATGATGTTCTTTCCCAGTTAGGGAACAAGAATTTTCTTTTCCAGAACAGACTGTGAAGCTAGGATACAATTACTCATATGGTTTAATTTAAAATGCAAAATCTTTGAAAAATAGGTATTTTTAAAATAAGCGTTTTGGTCTGGAGCTCTGGTTCTCATTAACTTGGCCAAAACCCTTGATGTTATGTTGGAACTGCTTAAACACCCACTCACATGCCTGCTCTCAGGTGTTCATAAACCCGCTGCCTTCCTGGGGGACCCTGGCCAGCGGCATCCTGACAGGCTTGCACCACGACCTGTGTTTCCCTTTGCTTTTGTGCAAGGGAGTGGAATAGTTTAATGTGATGTTTTGGTCCCCTCTGCCACTCCGCTCAAGTGCAGGGTGCAGGAATGACAGTACTTGGGGTCTGGTTCTGCCTTCAAACCCTGGCATGAATTCTCTGGTATGCATGGTCCTCCCTCTCCCCTCTGATCATGTCTCCATGGCAGAGCCTTAACCTTCACTGGGTTCATTGCACGTGAGCCTTTAAGGGAAAACTTTGGCTGTAGCTGAAGAGTCTTTCCAGCCCGATGAGAGTGTTCCAAATATTATTAGAACAAGCCAAATATAATCTCTACACCTACTGTTAAACTTAGAATGCATCATATAAAAAAGGCATTCCATAGGCATATGAAATTACACGTTTACTTCACGACATGCCTTTTATCCTTGACGTTCCAAGAACATAAAAAGCATTAACTGCTCATTTTGAGGAATGACCTTCATTAGGGAGGAAGGCAAGAACGTGGTCATCCTTTTTCCCTCAGGTTCCCAGGAAAGGGAGAGCAGAGCTCTCAGCCTGCAAACACGCAGATTTCAGGGCCCCTAGCGCTGGACAATATGTGTGAGATTCCAGGGCCTTCTCTTCCTTGAGCATGTGAGGAGGTGTCCTGCCCTGTAAACGCAAAGCCTCAAGGCACCCCGGCCAAACTCAGAAGCTGTGATTCCACATACAGGGTGCATCTGGAAAGCCTTCCCCACCCCTTAGCCACTTTAGTGAGACTTCTCTTCCAAAGAAGAAGAGGAGCTTCTTTGCAGTTTTCCATTAAGAAAGGATGTAGTCTTCTTATTTATTTATTTTTTTAGGGCTGCACCTACGGCATATGGAGGTTCCCAGGCTAGGGATTGAATTGGAGTTGTAGCCACCGGCCTACACCACAGCCACACCAGATCTGCAACCTACACCACAGCTCACAGCAACCCACTGAGCAAGGCCAGGGATCAAACCTGCGTCCTCGTGGATACTAGTCAGATTTGTTTCCGCTGAACCACCTGGGAACTCCAGGATGTAGTCTTTTATTCTCATTATCTAATACTTCTTGGAACTCATTCTACTCAGTCCTGCAATCAGTTCGGCTGTGTCCATGTCCTCGGTACCTTGGCCCTTGCTGCCGGTACCAACCCTCAAATCAGAGTCCTCCTCATTCTGCCCAGGGCTTCCTCCCTCATCTTCCTTATTCAGGTGTCTCCTCTCCCAACCTGTTTCCATTTGGCCCTCCTGGACGCTTGATCTTCTGTCCTTACCTTCTTAGTGAACATCCCTTTCACCATCTGCTCGGCAGGAACCTGTAGTCAATCTGCTCGTAGCATTTCTCTGCTACAAGGCCATGATTCCTTACCTGCAATTCTGAAATAAAGAAATGCACCCTAAACCTCCCTGGTGAACCTTAGAGTGGGACATACAACTTCCTCCTGGATATTGCCTCTTCTGCTGGATCCTCAAACGCAGTGTGTCCCTAGCATGTCTTCCCCGTCTGGATGGATCCCTCTCCCATCCAGAAATCAGAACCTGGGAGTTATTCTCATGTATGACCTTCCTCATCCTTGACATGATCTTCAATAGCATCTTCTGGCCTTCTAGTCTGATAACATATTCCTGGAGTTCCCGTCGTGTCTCAGTGGTTAACGAATCCGACTAAGAACCATGAGGTTGCAAGTTCGATCCCTGGCCTTGCTCAGTGGGGTAAGGATCCAGCGTTGCCGTGAGCTGTGGTGTAGGTCACAGACGTGGTTCAGATCTGGCGTTGCTGTGGCTGTGGTGTAGGCCGGCGGCTACAGCTCCGATTTGACCCGTAGCCTGGGAACCTCCATATGCCGTGGGTGCAGCCCTAGAAAGGGCAAAAAGACCAAAAAAAAAAAAAACCTAGGCTCTTCTTTCATCATTCCTGCCCCAGACCATTGTCATGCATTTCTCCAAGGATTCCTGGGAACTTTTAGTGGATAATTTACAACTCAATTGGGGTGCAGAGATGTTTGTTTCTTGAATTGGGCATAGTTTCCAGGCTTTTTCAGAAGCAAAGTTATGAGACAAGGACTTTTTTGAAGATAAAATACATAATGAGCCTGTGGTGATTATTTCCAACTCAAATTTGGGACTACCAGATTTTCACTTAACCTCATTAGTCTTGGAGCTGTATCTACTTTCTTCCATGGTGAAAATTATGGTTCTCAATTGTAACAACATGCTTGCTCAATTGCTTTGTCCCAGAACAAAAGATAATTAGAATAAAACCAACAGCAACACAATTACCTAAATCAGTTTAAGTTGTTGCTATTTGCATGGTGAGTTTTTGTTTTTTGTTTTGTTTGTTTGTTTTGTCTCCATGGCATATCCTACTAGAGATGTATAGTCAAATTGTTCCGATTTAAAACAACTTGGGGGAGTTCTCCTGTGGTGCAGTGGGTTAAGGATCTAGAGTTGTCAGTGCAGCATCTTGGGTAACTGCTATGGTGCAGGTTCGATGCCTGACCTGGGAACTTCCACATGCTGTGCCATGGGTGAGGCCAAAAAAAAAAGAAGCAACTTGAGATAATTCCTCTCTATATGGTTAATGCCACCAACTTGTCATGCAGTTAGATTTACTTATTTACTTTGCTTTTTGATTTTCAAGAATTGATTTAATTGTTTTCTTTTCATTTTCTATAAAATTAATTTGAAAGATATAGCTACAACAAGGAATGTTTTTAAAAGCTGAATTTCTCTCCTATCATCTGCACCCTACTCCAGGACCAAACTGATTCACACATGAATAAATGGAGTGATTTAAGTCTATTAACAGAACTATTAGGCATTTCTTTTGGCCTAGAGATACTATGAAAAATTACTGCAGCACTAAGGGGATTATAAATCAAGAAAGTTTGAGATTCAGTGTAGCATATATATGTATATGTATTATATATGTATGCATGTGTATGTATAAATATATGAAGTCAGTCCTCATTTCTTTTTACTGGTGCCTAGTATCCCTTAGGGTGGCTATACTATAGTGAATTCCACCAGCCCCCTATTGGTGAATCTTTGGGATGTTTCTAGCTTATAGTTATTGCAAATAAGGCTGAGATGTATAGCCTTATGCATGTGTCTTTGCCAGTGTTTCTGTGGGAGAGATTCCTAGAAGTGGTACAGTTGGGTCAAAGGATAAATGCACAGGACCTTTTGCTAGATACTGCCAAATTCCCCTGCATAGGGTTTTACCATTTTGCATTCCCATCATCAAATTATGAGAGTATCTGTTCCCCAAAGTTGCCAACGTGGTATGATGTCAAAGTTTGGGGGCTTTGCCGACGTGGTAGGTAAGAAACTACATCTAAATACAGTTTTAATTGCATTTCTCTTATTGTGAAAGAGGTTGAACATTTTTTTCACATGAGTAAGAATAATTTTTTATTTATTTTTTAATAACTTGTCTGATTATATCTTTAGTGAAAATTTCTATAGGGTTTTGGTCCTTTTCTTCTCCATTTTTAGCCACTCTTATCTATAAATTGCAAATATTTTCCCAGTTCATCATTTGTCATATATATATATATATATATATATATATATACACATATATATATGTTTATATATTTACTTATTTATTTTATTTTTGGCTGTACCCATGACATGTGGACATTCCTGAGCCAGGGAGTGAACCCATGCCACAGCAGCAACCTGAACCACAGCAGTGACAATGCTGGATCCTTAAACTCCCTGAGCCACTGGGGAACTCCACATCATTTGTCTTTTTAAAAATATTAATATATGTTTTCAAATAGCCTCCAGATTGTCATTTGGCTTTTTATTTGCATATTATGGTGGTGTATTTTTTTCCTTGCTATGCAAATTCTTACACTTTTACTTTGGTGTTTTTGGATGTTGAACCGCTCAATTGGGAACATTTTCCCCTGCTCTATGGCCTTGCGTTTTCTTTTGATGCCCTTTTGACTTTGCCATGCCTCTCTTATGTCCAGAAACTGAAGGTAATCAAAGTAAAATCATATGAAATTCGGAAGGGCCAAGATCTAATTCTTTACCTTAACGTGTCAGGACCTAGAATGACTTTGTGCATTTTGTTATGGATATGTAGCCAGTCATCTTTTGTATTTGGCTTCTAGTCAAAAAATGCCCATTTCTACCTGGAAAGTTAGCTTTCAAATATATTGACTATAGGCAGTTGCCTTTGTTTTATTCAGTAAAAGATAATGAAGTGTATTGGTGGCCAAAACAGGAAAGGCATACAAGTAAAGGGATAGTGAAATTCTAGAGGCAGATTTGAGTAGATTTATTGGTGGTTTGGATCATCTTTAGTGTTTGTGTGTGATGATCCACAGAGGTGCCCTGTAGCACCTTTTCTTTCCCCCAAAGTGATACTGACTTATGACCACTCACACACTGGGTGGTAGAGAAGCACAGGAAAGCTTTGTAGAAGAACGAGGCTGTGCTGTAATATTAGAAAACACTAACTTAGATTCTAATTAAGCAAAAAGTTATCCTGGTGACATGTATTACCAAAAAATTGTATTCCATGTGTTTTGAATTTTGTTGACCCGTTTTATTTAAAAGTTTGTGGGGAGTTCCCGTTGTGGCGCAGCGGAAATGAATCTGACTAGTATCCATGAGGATGTGGGTTCGATCCCTGGCCTCGCTCAGTGGGTTAAGGATCTGGTGTGGCCGTGAGCTGTGGTTCAGATCCCGTGTTGCTGTGGTTGTGATTTCAGCCCCTAGCCTGGGAACTTCCATATGCCACAGGTTCGGCCCTAAAAAGTGAAAATAAATAAATTAATAAATAAAAAATTTGTGAAAATTTATGTTCTTTTTATCTGGGTACCTACATAACATTTTTGATTTTGCCTCTTGGTGTGTACAGCCTAAAATATATTCTACCTAGTTCCATACAGAAAACATTTGCCAACTGCTGCATTAAATAAACAGTGACACTGTTAAGAGAAAGTTCAATGCATTAGGGAGATTGAACAAATCCACGGCATAGATTCTCACACTTTAGAAGGCAGAAGAATTCTCACCCCACCCACTCCTGCCCCAGGAGTCTGATTCAGCTGTTCTGAGTCTAGTCAAGGTATCTGCGTTTTAAACAAGGATCCAGATGATTCTCTTGGTGTTTTACCATGAGAAAGCTGGTGTGCTGTGGGGCAAGGCTCTCAAAGGAGGCAAAATCTAAACTGCGATTTGAAGACTGAATGAAGCCAAGCTAGGCAGTTTGGAAAAGAGCGTTCTGAGGAGAAAGGACAGTGGGCAGGGCAGGAGTTTGAGAGGAAGTGAAAGAAGGTTGGGGTTTCTGGAGCGGAGAGAGTAAAGGGAATAGTACCAGAGACAGACGAGACTAGGGAAGGAGGCAGCAGAGCTGTAAGTTTGGAATTGATTCCAAGGACAATCAGAAACCATTGAAAAAAATTACATTTACATCTTAGTGTATTTATGCACACATATATGTGATTTTATTTTTTGGATTTTACCTCTTGAAAAAATATTTTAAACAAAATAAATATTAAAAAAGTATTTTCAACAATACTTTTATTGAAGCATAGTTAGTATAATATGTTAGTTCCAAATGTACAGCAAAGTGATTCAGTTATACACACACAGACACGCATATGTGTGTTCTTTTTTATATTCTTTTCTTTTAGAGGTTATTACAAGACACTGAGTTTAGTTCCCTGTGCTATACAGTAGATCCTTGTTGTTTACCCAAGTTACATGTAGTAAATTAGCAGTGTGTATAGTAGTGTGAACATGCTAACCCCAGACAGCAGATTTATCCCTCCCCTCCCCTTGCTCATTGGTGACCATAAATTTGTTTTCTATGTCTATGGGTCTATTTCTGTTTTGTACAGAAGTTCATTTGTATCATTTTTGTTTTAGATTCCACATATAAACAACATCACGTGATATTTGTCTTACTCTGTCTGGGATACTTTACTTAGTATGATAATCTCCAGGTCCATCCATGTTGCTGCAAATGGCACTCACCATTCCATTCTTTTTTTTAATATACCCATTCCGCTGTTGATGGACTTTTAGGTTGCTTCTGTGTCTTGGCTGTTGTAAATAGTGCTGCTATGAACATTGGGGTTACATATGGGTGATTTTATATAAGTGCCTCTATATACATGCCTTTTTTTTAAAAAAAGTGTGATCCTTTTTCTTTTTTTATTCCATGATCTCCTTCTCTCTTCCCAAGTCTCCCCAAGGAACCTATTGTTATGGACAGAACTGTGTCACCTCACCCCTCGAATTTATAGTTGAAGTTTAAACTTCAGTACCTCAGAATGTGACTGTATTTGGAACTAGAGCTTATTTATTTATTCATTTGTTTGTTTGTTTATTTGGAGCTAGAGGGGTTTATGTATTTTCTTTTATAATGATGTTTATTTTTTCTATTATAGTTGGTTTACAGTGTTCTGTCAATTTTCTACTGTACAGCTAAGTGACCCACTCACACTTACATATATATACATTCTTTTTCTCACATTATCCTCCATCATGCTCCATCACAAGTGACTAGATATAGTTCCCTGTGCTATACAGCAGGATCTCATTTCTTATGCATTCCAAATGCAATAGTTTGCATCTATTAACCCCAGATTCCCAGTCCATCCCACTCCCTCCCCCTCTCCCTTGGCAACCACAAGTCTATTCTCCAGGTCCATGAGTTTCTTTTCTGTGGAAAGGTTCATTTGTGCCATTTTTAGATTCCAGGTATGTGACATCATATGGTATTTGTCTTTCTCTATCTGACTTACTTCACTTAGTGTGAGAGTCTCTAGTTCCATCCATGTTGCTGCAAATGGCATTATTTTGTTCTTTTTTATGGTTGAATAGTATTCCGTTGTGTATGTATAACACATCTTATTAATCCATTCATCTGTCGATGGACATTTAGGTTGTTTTTATGTCTTGGCTCTTGTGAATAGTGTGGAGCTAGAGGTTTTAAAGAGAGAATTGAGACTGAATAAATTCATAATGGTAAGGCCCTAATCCAGTATCACTGGTGCCCCTTATTAGAACAGGGAGACTCGACACCAGGGGAGAGGCCCTGGGGGGACACAGTGGAAAGGAGGCCCTCCGCAAGCCAAGGGGAGAGGCCTCAGGAGAAACCAGCCCTGCTGACACGTTGATCTCTGTTTTGCAGAGAAAATAACTTTCTGTTGTTTAAGCTACCCAGTTTTTGGGAATTTGTGTTGTGGCAGCCCTAGCAAACCAATATGTTCGTATTACTCTCCTAGATTATATTCATCCATAGTTTTCTCCTTCTCATATAATCCTGTACAGGTATTAATACACATATATCTACACTGCGTATTTCACCTGATTTAAAATGCTGTAGTGTAGGACACACAATTATGTTCTATGTAGAAAGGAAAAAATGCTGCCAATTAAACCATGACACAATGCTTTCTTCACCTTCGTAATTTGTATTTTAAACTTGCTAAATTAGCTCTTTTAGATCTATTTGGATAGCATTCATTTGTACACATGAAAGGAAAATAGTGAGTGAAATAAAGTGGCTTAGCTGTCCTTAGAATTTTCTCATGTTCAAAGTTGGACTCTTTGGAACCCTTTATCAAGTCACAGACACTGGGTCTGTGCTTTTTCTGTGCACTGCCATCTTCTGTGCTATCAAGAGTGTTAGTGATGCAGCATTGCCTGTAACGGTGTGCACTGTTGCCTGTGGGGTGTTCCTTGAAGCCCCTGACACCCATTTCTTGTGGGTGCACATGCTTTGATGCACACCCACAAAGGACAACACTATATCACTGCCGCATGGCATTTGGTGACTGAAAGATGAATCCTCATTTCAGAGATGTTATAGTGGAAAAAAAATAGACATTTCAGAATCAAGGAAATACAGCCATTTATTTGATACACATGTATACCCCTTCAGACGTATTTTTAAGAAATTATTTTATTATGGTTGACTACAGTGTTCTGTCAATTTCTGCTGCACAGTAAAGTAACCCAGCTATACACACCACACACACACACATACACAAACACACACACACATATACGTTCTTTTTTTCACATTATCCTCCATCATAGTCCATCACAAGTGATCAGTTATAGTTTCTTGGGCTACACAGCAGAATTTCACACAGACATTTTTGAATGGTTTGCTCGCTTTTTTTCTTTTTACCAAGATGGCATCATATTACACACATTTTCCTGCATTTTGCTTTTCTCACTCAGTACTGCGTAGAACTTCCTTCAAGTCACTTAGCATAGCTTTTTATTCTTTGAGGTAGACATATACTATTTTATGATATAGTTGTATCAGAATATATTTAGCCAGTTTCCCATTTATGAAGATTCACTTTGTTTATAAAGCTATTTGCAACCACAAACTGTGCTGCAATAAGTATCCTAGACTTAAGCATTAGTGCTTTATATCCCAGGACTGGAATTACTGAGTTGAAGGATACTATTTATTTTAACAGGCGTTGTAAGATTGCTTTGCACCAATGCTAGGGAACCTCCTCTTTCCACTAGCCTATGTAGGAGAGTGCTCTGTTCCTTATAACCTGCATATTCATTTTGGGAGAATTGACATTCAGTGATAATAGATCTTCCCATCCAAGAGACTGGTTATCTTGTTTGTCTTTATTAATAGCTCTAGTTTTCTCCTTCTAGTTACCATGCATTTCTTGTTAAATTTATTCCTAAGTATTTCACAATTTTTGTTCCTCTTAAAATGAACTATTTTCCCCATTTCATTCCTAAGAGTTTATTCTAGAAGAAAGCCATTGATTTTTAAAATATTTAGCTTATATCGATTCCCTTTCCAAATTGTCTTTTAATTCTATTTCAAATATTTGGCCATATCATTACCCTTAAGAGATTTTTAAATCACCTCCCCACCGTAGCCTCTGAAGGCTGTCGGCAAATTGCATTCTTCATGGCAGTTTTCTCTTGAAGGAAGATGTGGCACTTCCATGGCGGCCACAGCTGCTGTTCTTTCAACTTTCTTTCTGTGGAATGCTTTTAATTTCTGCTTACCCTTCTTCCTTTCTCTACCTTCTTGAGAGTACTTTTGCCTTCCTCCTCTCTCCACTCTCCACCTCCAACCCCCACATTTTGAGATAGTACTTTTTCTTAAAATACATCCCTTCTCCTTCAACTGCCCTTATTTATCACAAATCAAACCCTATATATGATACAAATAGACATGTGTTTTCATTAAAATTTTAGTTTACATACATATGCACACATATCAAATATTATTGCTCAATCATTTTTGTTCCTTTTCATCTTTTCCATCTTGAAGTCTCTATTTTGATTCATTTATGAAAGTATTACTTTTTTATTTTTACTTATGTATTTATTTATATTTTGCTTTTTTTTTAGGGCCATACCAACAGCATATGGAGGTTCCCAGGCTAGGGGTCCAATCTGAGCTGTAGCCACCAGCCTACGCCACAGCCACAGCAACGCCAGATTCGAGCCACATCTGCGACCTACACCACAGCTCATGGCAATGCCGGACCCTTAACCCACTGAGAAAGGCCAGGGATCGAACTGGCAACCTCATGGTTCCTAGTGGGATTCCTTTCCACTGTGCCACTACAGGAACTCCCCATGAAAGTATTAATTTTTTTCTCAAGTATTTTCCTCATATAGGGAACTTGAGTAATAGACTTTTAAAATTTTTTATTAAAGTGTAATTGATTTACAATGTTGTGCCAATTTCTGCTGTACAGCGTGGTGACCCGGCCATACATATATAAACACTCTTTTTCTCATTCTATCTTCCATCATGGTCTCTCCCCAGAGATTGGATAGAGTTCCCTGTGCTATGTAGTAGGACCTCACTGCTAATCCATTCTAAATGTAATAGTCTGCATCTACCAAAATAATATACTTTTTTGGGGGGTCCTTGCCTGTTTTCTAGTATTTTTCATTCATCTGACAAGAAGATAGTTCTTGGCTGGGCATAGTTCTTGGTTCATAGTCCTTCCTTTCAGTTGTTTGTAAGTGGTTTCCCCTAACTCCTAACTTTCTAGATTCTGCGTGAGAAGTTAGATTTTTTTCCCCACACTATAGCAGGTAGGTTGGATTTTAACTGTCTGCATGATTATGAGATTTTTTTCTTTCTCCTTAAAGCTGAAGAATTCCAACCTGCTTGTCTGATGCTCCATACACACCGTCCCAATCTGAAGATTCAGATCTTTCTTCAGTTCAGGGAAATTTTCTCTTACTCTTTATTGAATAATTGCCTTTCTTTCATCTGTTCCTTTTCCTCTTTTAGAAACTTCTATTATTTTTATATTAACTCTCCTGCTGACCCCTCCAGTTTCTCCTTTTTTCTTGCATACTTTAATTTCTTTTATCTTTTTGCTTAGTACTTTGAAGTCTATCTTGCATTTTCTCTGCTAGAGCACTAATTAGGGTCTTAATGAACATCTTCTCCTTTAATTTAACTCGTAAAATTTCCACTGAGAGATCTTATTTTTTATGCAAGTAAAGTCTTTTAAAACCGCTTTTAGAACTCCTTATTAACCTTATTTTCTACTTAGGTTTCCGTCAATTTTCGCCAGCAGTTCCATTTCACTGAGAATCCAATTTGATGACTACTTGATCTTCCTCTCTCTGGTTGCTGGGATCTCTTACATGGGTTGTTAGTTTTCCCCATCTGCTTTGTAGGTCTCAGGCTTGGTTGTTGAAGTGTCCTTAATGGTGGGAATCCTACATGAAAATGCAAATGGATTTATGGCCCTGTAGGCCTGTAGTGTAAAGGCAGATGTTGGTATTCCACTGAGGTACCTGGAAGAAACCTCTGTGGCTTCCCATTCCTCACTCAGCTCGGAGAAGGGAAGGTTTATTCACCTGTTCTTCCTCCTCTTGGCTTTGGAAGGGTCTAAAAGACCTGCACATGCGTTCTGGGCTGATGTCAACTGTGAGGAAATGGAAGGTATAGGTGGCATCCACAAATCCCTGATTGACAAGCTCTTCCTCTGTACATTTGCACTCACAAGCCCTGGATATAGGCTCTGCTCTGCTGTTGACTGCCCAGCCCAAGAGAAGAGGGAATCCTACACCCGCTCTGTTTGAAGGGACTGTGTGGAGTCCAGATTGTCACAGGTCTCAGCATCTGTCTGCCTGGAGAAGTGAGTAGTTGGTTCCGGGGGTGCTGAGATGGGCACTTCGCTCAGGCCGCATGTTCCCAGATCCCCAGTATGTGTCTCTTATTGAAGGATTTTAGGCATAGGCATGACATGACTAGATTTGCTATTGGACAGGATTGTAGTGCTAGAGGCAGGGGGACTAGTTAGGAGGTTGTTGCAGGGGTCCAGGAGAGAAATGAAGTGGTTTGGACTGTGATGGTGGCGCAGAAGATGGAAAGAAGTGATGGATTTGAGACTTATTGAGAGGTCTTATTTGAGACGGTAGGACAGGTTGATTAATTGGAGACAGTGGCTAAGGAAGAGGGAGGAGCCTGCAAATAACATGTTAAATTAATGAAACAAAATTCAGGAGACGATCAATGCAAACTTAGCTATGCAGAGAATCTGTGTGAACTTTGGCAAAAGGAGCATACACATTTAGGCAAAACAGTTTATCCTCATTGTTAAACAGGATCTGACTTAAAAAATGTCTAATAAGAAAAAAAATAACATTAAATCATTTGCAAAATATTTGTATAGCACTGAATACGTGCTAGTCACTGTGCTAGGAGCTGGAACTCTGAGTATGACACAAGAGGCAACAAGATGATCTGGGGTGCATATGGCTGGTCTTCCCCATCAAGATTACTTGGGTGCACAACTAGAAAGGGGAAGGACTCAAAGATTTTTATAGCAGGATATTACACTAGAGTAACTAGAGAGGAAGCCTCTCAGATATGAATTTGGGTTTGTCCTTTCATCTGTGAGGGCAACTCCAGCTGCTTCACAGTATAGGAGGAGGTATAACTATGGAATCTTAGGGGTACATTCTGACAGAAAGGCAAATGACCTTGAAATCATCTAGAAGGGCTAGGGCGAGGCGCTTTTGCATCCCTTGCAGGGAGGTGACTGGGTCTAATCCAGTAGATGGTACACACCAGAACTGGTTCTGTTTAGTGCCCCTGGAGGCTCCTTTATAGCTGTGTTTGTGAACTGAAACAGAATATAACCCAGGCTTGGTGGGGTGTGAGAACCTGATGGCTGAGTGTGACAATGGTGATTGTCTGGCCTCAGTGTCTGGATGAGGGAGGGCTGTCCTCCAGCTCCTGTTGTGGTCACAGTGCCAGAAAGTTTAGCTTCCTTTACTGCTCTCCATGCCTTGCCTTCCAGAAGAGGACCTCAAGCATGGGTCGCCCTGTGTAGACCCACACCCTCTGTCCTGGAGACTTCACTGCCTGGTACTTAGGAGCTGCATTTTACCCAGCGAAGGGTGCCCAACACAACTAGATCCCTGTGAGTTGTGTTGAAAGACTCTAATGATACTTGAGATTCCTAGGCCTGTTTTGATGAAAATCCCCTTCACTGAGGATGTGGCAAGAGCAAGGGCAAGAGCCAGCTTGGCTGAGAATTCGTCCCTTGATGACCTACTTGGACATCCACCACCATTTCTTTGAGAATTGTTTTCAGTTTCTAGTATCCAGCTTCAACTTGCTAAGGTCAGCTTTACTTAGTCACAAGTAGCCCAAGGGTGTAGTCATTGCCTCAAGACAAAACTGAGCTACCCTGCCTACTGGCTGGAAGACCCATTGTATATGGTAAGGATCTGAGGGCCATGGGCTCAACTGTAGACCCTTGGCTCTCATTGACACTCAGAGACTTGAGAATATACACTCTGAGGACAGAAAAGGTGGACAGGGACCCCATGGTGACTCTTGGAAATGAAGGCACAAAGTTTCTGTATTTCCAGATTCTTTCAGCCAGCTGTTCATGTGAACAAGAAAAGAACAGTCAAGGTCAAGTCATTGCATTTAGAACCCCACTGTGTCACGTGGCTGAAGGGGATCCTTAGTCATTAGAGGGAATTTTCCTGAGAATCTGCTCACTGGCTCTGGAAAGATGTAGCAGTTTTCCATTTGTGAGTTGTGATCTTTAATGCCCAGATGAGTGGGCACAAAACAGTCCCCAAACCAGCTGTGGCTGTGGAGGGAGAAGAAAGAAGGTGGTGATTTTATCAACAGCATGAGGAATGACTCTCCTGCCCACGTGCCAAAGATAATGTATACTTTGTTCTTTAATCCCCACTTCTCTCCTCTCCCCCATGTCCCTCCTGTGAGCTGTAGGAATCAAGGCCGAAGACAGTGCCTCGAAAGACCTAAGAAGGCAGTAACCAGACAGTGGGGAAAAAATGGCTCGGGGAAGAAGAGGGAGGCGGGTTTCCGAGGGGCAAGGGGGTGAGCTGGCTGCTGCCCTGGTGGAGGCAGACCCAGCAGCAGCTCCAGCAGGGGCCCCAGGGCTGCTCATCCTTTGTGAACTCCTCCCTCCCCTCTGCTCCCCTCCTGTCACTGCCTGAGCAGCAAGGAATATTGGCAAATTATGTACCCAATAATGGAGATTTGGGTACATTTCTGGTTTTGAAAGTCATCGATAGAATTACTTTTTTGTTTGTGAAATCCTGGGAAATGGCTATATGTTTATTTTATTTTTCTGGATTATTGAGAGAGATTATAGATGAAATGTTCAGAAGTTCTCCTTACAGGAGATGTTCCACTGAGCGAGTCCTAAGCTAGAGTTGTGGGGGACAGGGCGCACATGTGGTCTACCCTGTTCTGCATCCATGTGGCATCTCTTTTGTATTCGTGAGGTATTTTTTTTCTGGTTTTATCTCCTCCACAGCCATGTAGGCCTGATGAGAGCATGGCTCCCACTCAGATCTGGCTAAGTTCCTCTCTCTATGTGTGTCTGTCCTCGCACAGACTCATCTACTTCATAGGCTGTGCCATTTGGGGACTGTGAGAAAAGGAGGAGGAAGTCCTTCTTAGGTATTGAAGCCTAAATTCTAGCCTAGTTCACCAGAGAACCTGTCCTGTGCTTGCCCTGCTATTATTATTATTTTTCTTTTTTGGCTGCCCTGTGGTGTATGGAATTCCTGGGCCAGGGATCAGCTCCAAGCCACAGTTGCAAACTACAGCACAGTTGCTGCAATGCTGGATCCTTCACCCACTGTGCTGGACTGGGATCGAACCTTAGTCCCAGTGCTCCAGAGATGCCACCGATCCGATCCCATCGTGCTACAGCGGGAGCTCCTTGCCCTGCTATTAATAAAGTACGACTCCATTTCCCTCTGTGACATTGGTCCTTAAGTGTGTACTCCCTGGAAGTTCAGAACTCTAAACATGGCCTGTGATTCTTTCTCTCTTTCCCCCTGTCTCTGTCTCTCTTCTTACCTCCCTCCCTCCTTTTTTTGCCTTGCATCCATAATGTGCCAACAGCTACTATCAAATTCTGTATAAGTTAACTCATTTTATTCTCATGGTAGCCTGAAAGGTAGATACATGTGTCGTCACCCCATTTATAGATGAGAAAACCGAGGTCCACGGATGATGAAAACATGCAGTAGAGACAGGCAGTTTAGTAGCATGAGCCTAGACACGTAACCCCTCTTCTATATTCTGTAGCAACTCAGGTATGGTGGGGCCAGCTTGAGATTTATTTATTTTTTATTCTTTTGGTTTTTAGGGCTGCACCCACGGCATATGGAGGTGAATTAGAGCTGCAGCTGCCAGCTAACGCCAGAGCCACAGCAACACCAGATCTGAGCCTTGTCTGCGACCTACACCACAGCTCACAGCAATGCTGGATCCTTAACCCACTGAGCGAGGCCAGGGATGGAACCCGCATCCTCATGGATATTAGTTGAGTTTGTTACCTCTGCGCTATGACGGGAACTCTGAGAAGAGATTTATTGTAGACCAATACTGATGCTTGCGTTCAGGTGCAGCCAAAGATATGTTACCAGCAAACATGCTTCAAGAGTGCTAAGGGGACACATGGCCCCATTTTTAGAGGGTCCCCCTTCCAAAAAACTACAGCAATTAGAGGAGCAAAACCATGCACACTGCCCTATGATTTTTAAACTTGTGAACCAAACTTGGAAGATTTATTTCCATCTGTTGAGTAGTGACACTGACATGGGACTATAATCATTCTAGAACAGTATTTTTCCAAAGGTTTTCCCAAGGAATCCTAGTTCTGCAAGCTGTTGGTGGATGTGCAGAGAGGTTCATGGTCAAGTAAATTGGGGAAATTACACTTTAAGTAGACGTACATAGGTTTCTATTGCAGGACTTTTCAGAGCCTTTGACACACAAATAGACACAGTGAATCTCTAAGAAGAGACCGCAGGCACCTTTCAACAAACTGATCTGACCACAGAATCCATCTCCTCCTAGCCTCAACACACACTTATTTTATTTGTAGAAGACATCTCCCAGGAAGAGAGGCAACTCTAGATTTAGGGTCGAATGCTAACAAGAACGGCAAATTCCTCAAGAGTAGAATTTTCTTTTCTGTTTGTAACTCTACTTTCCCCTCCAGCACTAAGGGATAATAGCACTAGTGTCTTTAATCTGTGTCTTAGGGATTACATGGCCCACATCTTGAAGTGGCCTTATCTAGTTGAGAAACATACCTGCTTTCTTCTCCCTTTGCAAAGTGATTTTAACTATTCCTGGTGACATTCTTGCATTTTTGCAGTTCTTTTCCAAGCAGTTCTTTCAACATTACCTCATTTTAACCTATTGGGTAATTTATTTTTAGCCTCAAATTCAATTAATCCAAAGGTGTTGGGGGACCTGATCCAAACGTTTGTCTATTTAACCCTTTCTTAGAGGAAATACTTAGTATTCCCTATTTGGTACATAATTGCTGCTCTGTAACCATGGCTAATTAAGGAGGAAGGGACATAAAATTCATGTGACAGCACCGTGGTCCCACAGAGGTCACAAGATATTTTAGGGAAGACTCAAAGTTAGAGAGGTAAAGATAACAATAAAAAAATGTGTTTCTAATTTAACGTGTTCACAATAGTTTACACATGGGGCTACAACTAACTAGACCATGTTGGAAACAGAATAAGTAAAATAAAAACTTGAAAAAAATCTGATTTTGTGGATTGAAACATTTTAGGGGAAATACTCGCTTTAAATTAATTCCAAGGCCCCACAATGAAGTATGGATCTTTTCTCCATTTCTCTTTGGTGGTGGGGGGTGTATGGACGAGAGAAAAACAGATATCAAAAGAGCTTTGAAGGGTTTAGAGTGAAACTAACCCTCCGTTGGAGCAGAGGGGTGTGAAAAAATTCACTATTTGGCAAATTCTCAAATAGTATTTCTTTTATCTTTTTTGCTTCTCTCCCAGGTTCTTAATTCTTAGACTGGAATGATAAAGGGGCCTCGAAGTGCCTGCTCTTGAAACCAAATTCTAAACAGTGAGTGCTCAGAAACTTTTAAAAACACTTGATCAGTGAGATCAATTTTAGTGGCTCGTGCAGTGAGAAGGCTGGAGGAACCATCTGATAGCTGGCACCAGAGACCAGAGTAGGTAACACCCCTGCATAAGGGCAAAGAGAAACACTTTGGTGAGCAGACTGCTTAGGAAGAGTTTGTACCAGGAAAACACCCTTTCTTCCTTCCCTCTCCCTCTGCCTTCCTCCCTCCCTCCTTTTTTCCCCTACTTCCTTCCATCCTTTTTCTTTCTTCCTTTCTTCTTCTTTTTCCTAGGACAGGGAAAGCAATCTACAATTCTTTATCCAAAACCTTGAGATAAGGCCTGTTTAAGATTTCGGGGTCGGACAGACTGAACTTTGCAGAACAGATGCTGACTCACAGACATTGAAAAACTTATGGTCTCCAGAGGAGACAGTTTGGGGGGTAGGGGGGATGTGCTTGGGATGGAAATCCTGTGAAATCAGATTGTTATGATCATTATACAATTGCAGATGTGATAAATTCATTGGAGGAGTTAAAAAAATCACATCAAAAAAAAAAAAGATTTCAGAGTATTCTAGGAGTTCCCGTCATGGCGCAGTGGTTAGCTAACCCAACTAGCATCCATGAGGATGTGGGTTCGATCCCTGGCCTCGCTCAGTGGGTTAAGGATCCGGCGTTGCTGTGAGCTGTGGTGTAGGTCGCAAACGTGGCTGGGATCCTGCATTGCTGTGGCTCTGGTGTAGGTCAATGGCTGCAGTTTCTGTTGAACCCCTAGCCTGGGAACCTTCATATGCTGAGGGTGTGCCCCTAAAAGACAAAAAGACAACAACAACAAAAAAAGATTTCGGAGTATTTTAGATTTTAGGAAGGTAAGTCAGTGGATATATTGTGTACTGTGTATATATACCTCCTTCCAATTAGGAAGCACTCTAATTATTTTCAGTTTAATGTGTAAATATTATCACTCAGTAGGATAAACATAGACTATGAATATCATATTTGGCTAGGTCATATTTCACACTTACCAAACCTTTTGATTTTCAGAGCTTTTGGATTTTGACGTCTTGGGTAAGGGCACGTGGACTTTTAAAAATCAACTTTGTTGATGTGTAATGTGCATACTGGTAGGAAGTGACCGTTTTATAGGTATACTTTGATGAGTTTTGACAAATATACTTACTCAAAATTGAGGTACAGAACATTTCAATCACCAACCCCCCCAAAATTTCCTTCTGCGCTTGCATTCCAGGCTCTAGGCAACTGACCTGTTTTCTGTCACCATAGTCTAGATTTTTTCTTTCTAGTATTTTCTGTAAGTGAAATACAGTATTTACATCTTTAATGCCTGGCTTCTTTTTGTCAGCTTAATGTTTGGGGATTCATCCAGGTATGTACAGGTGTTGATAGTTTGTTCCTTTCTGTTGCTAAATAGTATTCCTTTGTATGGTCTGCCACAGTTTCTTTGTCTGCTTACCTATCAATGGATATTTGCATTATAAAAACAATGTTAAAGGTTTGGACTATTATGTATAAAGGTTCTATAAAGATTTGTGTACAAATTTACAAAAATAAAGTCGAAATGGACCAAGGACCTAAACATAAGGCCAGATACTATAAAACTCCTAGAGGAAAACATAGGCAGAATACCCTTTGACATAAATTGCAGCAATATCTTATTTGATTCACTTCCTAAAATAATGAAAATAAAAACAAAAATAAACCAGTGGGACCTAGTTAAACTTAAATGCTTTTGCACAGCAAAGGAAACCATAAAAAAATGGAAAGACAACCTACAGAATGGGAGGAAAATCTTTGCAAACAAAGCAACTGACAAGTGATTACTCTCTAAAATATACAAACATCTCATGAAGGTATATATATTAAAAAAAAAAATCAAGGACTTCCCTTGTGGCTCACTATATAACTACTCGGCATTGCTTCTACAGCAGCTGTGGCTTGACCCCTGGCTCGGGAGCTTCCAGGTGCCACAGGTGTGGCCACCTGTTAAACAGAACAAAACAAAACAAAAAAAAAACAATCAAAAATGGGCAGAAGATCTGAATAGATATTTTTCCAAAGAAGACAGATGGCCAAAAAACACATGAAAAGATGCTCAACATTACCAATTATTAGAGAGATTCAAGTCAAAACTACAATGAGGTACCGCCTCACACCTGTCAGAATGGCCATCATTAACAAGCCTACAAATAACAATACTGGAGAGGGTGTGGAAAAAAGGGAACCCTCCTTCACTGTTGGCAGGAATGTAAATTGGTACATTTGGAATAGTATGGAGGTTCCTTAAAAAACTAAATATAGAACTACCATATGATCCAGCAATCCCACTGCTGGGCATCTATCTGGAAAAAAACATAATTCAAAAAGATACATGCACCCAATTGTTCACCGCCACACTATTTATAATAGCTAAAACATGGAAGCAGCCTAAATGTCCATCAACAGAAGAATGGATAAAGAAGATGTGGTACATATGTACAATGGAATATTATTTAGCCATAAAAAGTATAAAATAATGCCATTTGCAGCAATAGATGGACCTAGAGGTGATCATACTGAGTAAAGTAAGTCAGACAGAGAAAGACAGATGTCATATGATATTACTTATATGTATAATCTAATTAAAATGACACAAAAGAACTTACTTATAAAATAGAAACAAACTCACAGGTTTCAAAATCAATCTTATGGTTACCACAAGTGAAGCCATTGTGGGGAGGGAAGAATTAGGAGGATGGGAATAACATATACACTCTACTGTATAAAATAGATGATTAACAAGAACCTACTATATAGCACAGGAAAATCTACTCAATAGGTGTAATAACCTATATGGGAACAAAGAATGGATATATTTATATGTATAACTGATTCACTTTGCCGTACACCTGAAAATACTACAACATTGTGAATCAACTATACTCTAATCAAATTAAAAAGTCAATACAAAATTATAACAAATTTCAGGGTATAAGAATATAGAAAACTTCATTTACAATAGCAAAAAAGAAGGTAAAATACACATGAATGAATTTAACAAAAAGTGTGCAAAACCTACATGAGAGAAACATTCAAATACTCCTGAAAGATACAAAAGTAGACTTGAACAAATGAAAAGTCATTTGTTGTTCTCGGATAGGATGATTCAACATTTACAGATGTCAGTCTCTTTAATTTACAAACCTAATGCAACCCCAGTAAAAATACCACATAGATAAAAAAAAGTTTTGTGTACAAAATTAAAAAATTTTTCCTTTGGGTAAATACCTAAGAGTAGCCTCTGTCAGTTATGGCAAAGACTGGAATTTAAAAAGAATGGAAGTGGTGTCCTGCTGTTGTTGTTTTCCGGAATTCAGTTCATTTTTAAAAAATTAGAATATAGTTGATTTACAATGTTGTGTCAATTTCTGCTGTGGGGGAGGAAGTGAGATGGACTGGGAGTTTGGGGTTGACAGATGCAAACTACTCTATTTGGAATGGATAAGCCATGAGGTCCTACTGTACAGCACAGGGCACTATATCCTATCTCTTGGGGTAGAACATGATGGAAGATAGTGTGAGAAAACAGAATGCCTATGTATGTATGACGGGGTCACTATGGTGTCCTGTTTTTATTTGCTGTGTATTTTGTATGGCCAGATATAGTTGAAAAATCGCTTTGAGTGAATTTTGGAGTGAAAAGTCAGAACTTGTGGATTAACTCTTAATAGAAGCTAATTAAACTTTCCTCTTAGCCTCCTGGAGGTTAGCCTCCACCACAAGTTGAAGAAGTGATCAATTACCTTGGGTTGGCTTGACAGCAGCTAAAGGGTAGAGACTTCTCTGGTCTGTACCCAGTAGCCTCACGTAGGGGCAGACACAGGATAGAGCTCCCTCCTGCTGGGAAACAGCTCTCCCATCTGGAAAGGAGGCTAGAAAGAGAGGAAGGGAAGTGGAGGATGGGCACCAGGGAGGTGTGTGCCAAGCTGCACTGTGCACGGGCTGGTGTCCCTTTTCAATGGGCACCATTAGGCTGCCGGGCTCACATCAGTCATTTCCAATCACTATCCAGTTCACCCCAAACCCAAAGTTTGGGGGTAAGGAAGACGGGTGGCCAAGGAATGAAAAACATAAATGTTTAAGGGAAGTTTATAACAAAATTGGTCTGGTTCTGTAAAAGGGACTGAAAATTGATTTAATGATTTGACTGAATTTACCAAAAACTGAATGTCCTATCACCTAATTTCTTTTTTCCTCACATTTCGTCATATTTTGAAGCTGTTGTATAGACATACAAATTTGAGATTTTCTAAGACCGTATTTCTTTTTTTAAGTTTCATTCACCAATGCCTCTGTTAAGTGGAAGATTTATAAAACATGGACCTTGCTTGATGTTTCTGAACTTGAAATGTGGAATTTTGAAGAGGAAGGATATTGACGATCTGATGGATTCTGTTTTGGGTGTGTGTGTGTGTGTGTGTGTGTGTGTGTGTGTGTCTTTTTAGGGCCGCACCTGAGGCATATGGAAGTTCCCAGGCCAGGAGTCGATTTGGAGCTAGAGCTGCCGACCTACACCACAGCCACAACAATGCCAGACCGGAGCCGCATCTGCGACCTACACCACAGCTCATGGCCATGCTGGATCCTTAACCCATTGAGCAAGGCCAGGGATCAAACCTGCATCCTCATGGATACTAGTTGGATTTGTTACCACAGAGCCATGATGGGAACTCCTGGATTCTACTTTAAATGATTACACTAAAAGTTTTTTTCCCAAAGGATAGAATTGCTTGATCAGATAATAAGTGGATGCTATGCTTTTCTTAACGGGTATCTGATGGAAGTTCAAGTTGCTCAAAGTTACACCTCTTGAGTTGCTCAGTAGAAAAGATAGGATTTTAAAGTAAATCTCCTGAATAATAATAACAACAACAGCAACAATAATAACAGTAGCTTCCATTTGTTGAATATGTAACCCATACCATTCACACAGTACTGAACGCTCTGTGTGGAGTAACTAATCATCATGACATCCCTATGAAATAAGTAATATCATTTTACAGGTAATGAACCTGAGATTCAGAGAACCTAACCAGTATCATACAGCTCTTCAGCTTTTTTCCAGTCCCTTTTAGGATTCATATTTTAGGAGGAAAGAGGTGGAGTTCCACTTGTTTGGTGTGTGAGGGGTGATGTTTCAGAAAGTCTTAGCTGTTCACTGGCTTTGCCAGGTGATGGTGGCTTCTGTAGAAGAAGATTTTAAGAAAGGATTGTGGTCTTCCATTTTCTATCAGTCCTCCAGTTTGTGTGACTATTTTCTAGGAAGTGGGCTTGGCACTTGATGCCAGGGAGTCTTCCCAGGTACTCCCAATATGTTTATAGCCATTGTAATCAAGTTTTTCTGAAAAATGTGGCATTGGTTTTGATTCTTTGCACTTATTTTATGGGTGTAATCTAATGGTTTGACTTATGATTCTCTACAGACTGCTTTTGGTTTGAAAGGACAATTCTTGCACTGTCTATAGATGTTTGCAATTTACAATAACTTCAAAAGAACCGGCAAATATGGCCTAATGCAAACCTCACTTCACCCTTCCTATTGGTATCATTTCTCTTTAGTGCTGCATCCCTGATCATTCTTTCTTTCTCTTTCCGTGTGTTTTATTGTAAAGCAAGGCAGTAACTTTTTCTTAGCACACTGACACCACTGAAATAACGACAGCAGTTCCCTTTGGTCTTACTCTCATTTTCTCTTATCTCTTCTCTCTCTCTCTCTCACACACACACACACACAAACACACACACACACACCACACAGCACAATACAAACACACATGCATCCGTGCACTTAAGAATCAGCAAACTTCTACACGGGGATCTGTTGTCTTACAATAACCAGATTTCCAGAAGAAGATTCTAAAAGTTGCTCTTCTTTATCATCTCAAAGTGCAAAACTTTAGGTTGTCCTATGAGAACAGGTGACCACTCAATCAAAAATGGGGTTAACTTTATGGAAAAATGCAAGATTTTTCATGGGAACAGAGGGCCAGAATATTTGAAAACTGAACCATTTAGGTTAGAGGGTCACCAAATCCTTTTACCTGAGTAAATGATTTGGAACAGTCCAACTCTGGGGCTCTAGCCCTTAGAATTAGTCTTTTCTTCACGGACTTCCTTTTAAAGGGAAACTTGAAACGTAATATTGCTGTGTGAGAGGCTGTGTATATAAGGCTTGCACTGTCATCATCCTTCAGACTGGGAACACTGTCTCTAAAGTAATAGATATGGGTGGGATGACGAGAGGCTGTGGGCCCGGATACTCCTCAGTTTAAGAACTAACCTGGGAATTCCCTTCTTGGCTCAGTGGTTAATGGGAGGATGTGGGTTTGATCTCTGGCCTCACTCAGTGGGTTAAGGGTCTGGAGTTGCCATGAGCTGCGGTATAGGTCGCACTCATGGCTCCGATCCCGTGTTGCTGTGGCTGTGGTGTAGGCCGGCAGCTAGAGCTCCAATTAGACCCCCTAGCCTGGGCATGTATGTTGACTTCCCACTGCATAGCTATGTGAAGATTGTTTGGAGGAAGTCATTTTCTTTTTTTAATCTTGCAAGTGCCTTTTAAAAATTGAAGCATGGTTGAATGATAGTATCGTATTAGTTTCAGGTATACAACACAGTGATTTCATATTTTTATAGAGGATATTCCACTTAAGGTTATAAAATATTGGCTATATTCCCTGTGCCTGTATAATATATCTTTGTAGTTTGTTTATTTTATTTGTAGTAGTTTGTATCTCTTTAATATTCTATCCCTATTTTGTCCCTTTCCACTTTCCTCTCCCCACTGGAAACCACTAACTAATTGGTTCCCTGGATCTGTGAGTCTGTTTTGTTATATTCATTCTTTTGATTATTTTTTTAGATTCCACTTATAAGTGATAACATACAGTATTTGTCTTTCTCTGACTTATTTCGCAAAGCATCATACACACCAAGTTCATTAATGTTATCGCAAGTGGCAAAATTTCATTTCTTTTATGGCTGAGTAATATGATGTTGTATGTGTATACATATATATACCCCCCCACACACACACACACCGCATCTTCTTTACCCATTCATCTGTTGATGAATGTTGCCTCTGTATCTTGGCTATTATAAACAATGCCACTATAAATATTGGGGTGCATGTATATCTTTTTGAGTTAGTGTTTTCATTTTCTTCAGATATATACCCAGGAGTGGAATTGCTAGATCATATGATAGTTCTATTTTTGGTGTTGTTTTTTTTTTTTTTGCCTCACCCATGGCATATGGAAGTTCCCAGGCTAGGGATGGAATCTGAGCTTCAGCTGCCGGCCACAGCCACAGCCACAGCAGATCTGAGCCACATCTGTGACCTACACCACTGCTCACATCAACACTGGCTCCTCAACACAATGAGCAGGTCCAGGGATTGAACCTGCATCCTCATAGATACTGGTCAGGTTCGGTTACCACTGAGCCACAACGGGAACTCCTGTCCATTTTTTTAAATGAGTTTTTTGGTATTGAGTAGTATGAGCTATTTATATGTTTCAGATAGTAACTTATTATCAGTCATATCGTTTATTAAAATTTTCTCCCAGTAGATTGTCTTTTCATTTTCTCAATAGTTTTCTCTGCTGTGCAAAAGCTTTTAAGTTTAATTAGATCCAATTTGTTTATCTTTGCTTTTCCTTTGCCTTAGGAGACAGATCCAAGAAAATATTGCTATGATTTATATTAAAGCTTTAATGTTTTCTTCTAGAAGTTTTATAGTTTCCAGTCTTACATTTAGGTCTTTAACCCATTTTGAGTTTGTTTTCATATAAGGAAGTAAATTTCTAATCATTATAGTCCTTCCATTTGTATTTAATTTTTTCTAACATTTCCTGAGAATCCACCCTATACTCACATTTATCCCTCAGTAGGATTTCACTCTGGTGGGTTGTCTCAGACTATGAAATTCTCTGTACCCAAAGTAATAATTAGAAAAAATGATTTTGGAGAAGACTATTTTATTTTATTTCCATTTGTGTTTTTTAAATTACTCAATGACTTTATTACATTTATAGTTGTACAATGATCATCACAATCCAGTTTTATAGTATTTCCATCCCATACCCCCAGTGCATCCTCCCCCCCCGCCCCCCACAAACTGTCTCCTTTGGAAACCTTAAGTTTTTCAAAGTCTGTGAGTCAGTATCTGTTCTGCGAAGAAGTTCATTTTGTCCTTTTTCCAGGAGAAGACTCTTAAAGAGCAAAGTATTTCACATTGTTGGAGCTTTTTGTCTTTTCCCTGTTTTGTGCATATTTCTGTTTAGAATGGGACTGGATCTGTATTGGGATGCTCTGCATTCAGGACACTCAAAATGCTGTATTAATTCTGAATTTTCTAAGTGTCTGTTTAATCTTTTCAATGGAGTATTTTCCGGAATTACTAAATTTTTCAAGATACATTTGCTAACACCACAGATAAAAGGTATACGTGATTTCTTTTGGGTTTGGCACGTTATTGCATGAGGTAGTAGAAATCTGTTTGATCACATAGAGTAATGACTGTTCACTCTGATAACATTCAATCTTAGTCATATTTCAGCTTACATTTTAATATTTTATATTTATTATTACAAATATATTTTCAAATTGTGATGAAAACTTAGATATAAGCTTAAAAGATGTGAAGGGCTACATAGCTTTTTGAAGTTATTTTAGAGGATGTACGAGCAAGAAACCCTGAAAACTGCTGATCTGAGAGACCACAATCGAATAGCCAGTGCTGCCTGACCCTCTGGAGAGGTCCTTGGTGGAAGTGACTCACCTGGGGACCCGCCATGCACTTGTATATTGACAGGTGATTCACTGAGTTAGTAAATGGAGTCGTAGACCAGTGGATAGCAATGACAGGTTGGTAAGTGTTCAAGATAGGAAGTATAGGATGTGTGAGAACATTATTCAGGCATGCCCTCCAAACATAAGAACTAGAGTTTGAAGTTCCACACAGCATTCTAGGACAAATTATCAAAGGACTGAACTGGAAATAATGAAGGATGATCATAGGGATATCCCATGACTTCACCAAGTCACCATCACTGACCCTATTTCTCTACTTGACAAGGGGTAGATTGGAAGATCATTCATTTATTCAACAAAACCAAGATTATGTTCCAGGAACTGTTATAAGCACTAGGTATATAGCAGCAAATAAAAAAGTCAAAATCCCTGTCTTCATAGAACTTATATTTTAGTGGTGAATAAAGACAACAGGCAAGATAAAAAAGTAAGATATGTGATATGTTAGATAATTGTTAAGTTCTAAAACTTAAGTATGGTAGAGGGATTTGAAGTATGTTTTTGTAGGAAGTTGCAATTTTGCTGATATGGCCAGGCCAGTTTTCACTGACAAGGTGACTGTGAAGTAAGGACCAAAAAGTCATGTGGATGATCTTGATGTGACCATCCAGGAGAAGAGTGTTTTAGGTCAAATGGCAAGTGCATCTGGGAATGGCAAGTGCAAAAGCCCTGAGGCAGAAACACTAGAGAAACAGTGAGGGTGCTGATGGGGCTGGAACAGAGCAAGCGAAGTTGAAAATAGAGTACTTAAGGGCCAGTTCATATTGGGTCTTTGATCACTGTAGAAGTTTGATTTTAGCTCTGACTGGGGTGAGTTTTGAGTAACGAGGATCAATGAGGATTGATGAGACCTGATGTATTTGCAGGATCCCTGACTGAGAGCTGGGTTAGACTGAGAGTCAGGGTGGGAATAAGTGAAAGATGCTGTTGGCTGGTACCTGGATTGTGGCAGAGGAGATGCTGAAAATATGATCAGATTCTGAATATATTTTGATGTTAGAGTTGCAGGATTAGCTGACTGATTGGGTGTGGAGAGTGAGACAAAGAGAGGAGTCAAATTCTAACACCAAAGTTCTTAGCCTGAGGGGATGGAAGAATGAATTTTCACTTTTTGTGATGGGAAGGCTGCAGGAAGAGCTGGTTTATGGCAATGGCAGTGGTAGGGCAGTTATCGGAAGCTCCGTATTCAACGCATTAAGTTTGGAAACCTTATTAGACACTCAAATGGAGGTACCAAGTAGATGTTCAGATATTCAGCCTGTTGTTCAGAGGGGAGCTGGGCTGCAAACATCAGCTGATGCTGCCCAAGCTGTGACCGGATGAGATCATCTCAGAGTAGGTGTGGTTAGAAATGAAACAAAGTGCAAGGGCTGAGTTCTGGGTTACTTCAAAATTCAAATGTCAAGGACATGAAGAGGAACTGGAGAAGACATAGCCAGAAATGTAAAAGTGGGTATGGTTTCCTGGGAACCAAATAAAAAAAGAAAGTGTTTAAAGGAAGAGTGGGCGATCAGGGAAAGGCAATAAACATAGAGTACTGGACATCAGTAAGGCCTGTGGCAAAGTCTAATAAAATCCCATCAACATGGGAAAAAATCAAATTGGGTGGAAAAATAGGAAACAGGATTTATAGTTAGATGTCCAGTGGTATTCAAGGATCCTAATTAATGGAATATTATTAACTCAGGCAGTATGTCTTAAACTTTCAAAATCTTTGGCCCTTATCGGTAGACTTGAAAATCCCTGAAGTTCTTATAATTTGTTATGGGATGTCAATGTTTTTTCAATATCAAATTATATTATGATAAGTAATATGTTTATGCATTCTCCATGCCCCCAAGATGTGGATCTGATATACCTTCTAGAGAGTCATACATTGCTCTTGAGTTGGAGGAAAGTCACAAGGGTCTTTAAGTGTCCTGGGATTCTGTCCTCAGCACAGTTTTTTTTCAAAATTAAAAAAATTAAATCAATGTTTGTTTGGTCTTTTAAGGGCCACATCCACGGCATATGGAGGTTCCCAGGCTAGGGGTCAAATTGGAGCTGCAGCTGCCGGCCTATACCACAGCCTCAGCAATAGGGGATCCAAGCCGCCTCTGTGACCTACACCACAGCTCATGGCAACGCCAGATCCTTAACCCACTGAGAAAGGCCAGGGATTGATCCTGCGTCCTCATGGATGCAAGTCAAATTCGTTTTTGCTGAGCCATGATGGGAACTCCAAATCAGTGTTTTTGATGGTGCCATAAAGCAAATCATTACACTTACGAATCTTTTAAAGCTTTAACTAATAGCAAATACATCACATAATCAGCTCTAAAAGAACCTTAGTTAGCGTTGGTGATCTTCTGACAATTTTGAAATACAATTCAATGTCTGAAGGCTGGAAGGTTGAAAATGTAGTCTTGACGTAAAAGAAATTAAAGAATCAGACTGCAGAACCTTTATGTGCCATGGGTGTGGCCCTAAAAAATAAATAAATAAATAAAAGGCAAAAAAAGGCAAAAAGAATCAGACTGCAAACAACAGACCACTGAGTCTGGAGTCAAATATGGGCAAGAATCTAGAGCGAATAATTAATAAGATGGTTTGTAACCACCATAAGGAGGGAGTGTGCCTTAGCAGGTCATGCTATCCTCATGCTATCCCAGGAAATGGGTCCTATACTGGCAGAACAGGAAACTGTAAGTTTTGAAGTTCTACCTTGGATAATAATCTATTATTATATCACCAAAGCATCATCGAATAGTCTAAAACATAGTAATATAGTCGCAAAGGCAATGATTTCTAGTCTGAGGACCTGGATTTGGGTCCTAGCTTTGCAGCTTACTTATGTGATCCAGGAAATTTTTACCTACCCTCTTTAAATCTTAATTTCTCCATCTAAAATTTAAAATAGCCACTATTAACAGATCGCTGTCAGGGTCAAATGAGCTACAGAGATAAAACAATTTCTAAAACATAAAGTGGTTGGTAATTACACATCAGTTACTCTATATTGGAGAACTGTTGCTAAAATGATAGCAGCTACCAAAAGTGCTATTGACATCTTGGCCGAGCTAAAGAAAGAATAGCATGTAAAATAAGAAAATAATAGTCAGCTTTGTCTCTGCCCTGGGACAATTATACCCGGAATCCTGTATTCAGATATTTATTTTTAGAGGGACATAGACAAATTCTTTTGCAACTAGAGAGCCTCATCAGCATATTGAGCTTATTGGACAGATAGGACATGGGGAATATTTTAAGGGATTGAAAAGACTTGGAGGTATGATGGTCAGGTGAGATAACCATAGCTTGGGAATGTTAGGTGGTAGAAGAATTTGATTTGTTCTGTTTGGTCTCCAGGGTTAGCAATGGGACAGGGTGGATGAAGCCAGACTCTCAGTCACAGAGAAAATAGTTTTCTGTTAGAACTGGGAGTGGCTATAGCAGGACTGGAGAGGTCCCTATTAATGGTGACTTTCCAGCTACAGACAGGATGACTACCTGGCAGGGAAGAGGATTCATGAATCAGATGGGTGATTAGGCACAATGACCTCTTACTGCCTTCTGACCTAATGGGCCCATCATCCTGTGACAGCCTTATTTATCTTTCTATGTATCCCTGTGCCATATGATATTCACAGTACTACTGTACTGTAATATGTTATGACTGCATTTCCCACATTATTTAATCCTGGGTTAAAAAACATCATTTAAACTGATATGCAACCTTTAATTTCTTTGACACTCTGCCTTGGCTCCCTGGCATTTGTTATGACCATTCATGTGCCTTAGAAACAGCAGACCCCAGAGAGACTTCATATTATGTGAAAGGATTTTCCAAGGCCAAACTAACTGCATTTAGTCATTATCCCAAATGAAGGAACAACTTTGATCTGTCAACTGTGGAAAGTAAACTGGGCATGACCTTCACTCATCACCAATCATCTCACTTAATGACATTTGTTAACTTTATTCTGATATTGGATCATGGTCTTTCTTTGTTCTGTCAGTTTTTTTTTTTTTTTCCATCCAAAGTCTAATTATTTCCATTTATACATGTATGGGAAGCTTGTAAGTCTGAGAAGTGAATGTGAAGTTTATATGGCTGAAACTTTGAAGACAGTTTGTTGTATTTGCTTATATTTACCCATTAAAGGGCAGAAAAGAAAGAGATAAGCTTTAAAGGAAAATATACTTTAAACTATTCACTTCATTGCCCTTGAGAACTTCAGTATGTCTTTTGCTGTGCAGATTATATGTTCTAGCTCCTTTGGTTCTGTTGTGCCTTTTCACCCGGAAGGCCCCCAAATGACAATTATTGCTTCTTAGAGGATGCAACTTCAGAGAAGCTGTCACAGTGAATTAGGCTGAAACTGACTTGAAGAAACCTTCTGGGATCTGAAATGTTGCAAGTGTTTTATGTGATTGAAACTTATTTTCTTAAAAGATATCAGAGCACCAGAAGCAGGTTAATCTTTTCACAGCATGACAGAAGATAAGCTAATCAGTTTTATTACAAATATTCTGAAAGGTAAATATAATTAGTGCTATAGTACTTTATAGTAATTCTCAGGTATTTCAGTACTTCTTAAAACATTTTCCTCTAAATTGATATTTAAATTTTATAATCCAAACTGATAGCTTAACTATTTAAACGTGTTTATATCACACATAGATAGCAACTGGAAATTTAATACTGAAAATATTTGTTCAAAATCTAGGTAAGAAAAGCATGTCTATCATAAAACTGGATTGACTCTCTACTCATTTGCTAACCGTTGCCCTTAATTCTGAGCCACATCAGTCAGCCTCTGTCCCATCTCACACCAGAAAGTTAAAATAACTCAGAGAGTACATGTAAAATTCCCCACTTCTCTCCTTCCTCTCAGACTTCTATGAATAGAAAACAAAAGAGGACAAAAAGAGAAACAACATGTGTTAAATTTATTTTGAAAGTTTATTAAAAATATTTTTTTCCTCAGATATGTATGCAGGAAGGTGGTTATTTTCATGGCTCCATTCCTGTACCTTGAATTAACTGAATCATTAAAAATACTATGAATCAAATTAAGGTTTCAAGTCAGTTTTATTCCATTAAAGTATAAAATTTTATTAAAAATTTAACAAAGGACTTGAAAGGCCTGTACTCTGGAAACTATAAGACACTGATAAGAGAAATTGAAGATGATACACATAAATGGAAAGATACATTGTGGTTGTGCATTAGAAAGATTAAAAAATATCCATACTCCCAAAGCAACCTACAAATTCAGCGCAATCCCTATCAAAATCCCAATGGCGTTTTTCACAGAACTGGAGCAAATAATTCTAAAATTTGTATGGAACTGCAAAAGACTGAATAAGAAAGGAAAACAAAGCTAGAGATACCATGCTCCCTGATTTCCAACTATACTACAAAGTTATAGCAATCAAAACTGTATGGTACTGGCACAAAAACAGACATGTATATATCTATGGAACAGAACAGAGAGCCCAGAGATAAACTCACACATATGTTGTCAATTAATTTATGACAAAAGGGCCAATTATATACAATGGGGAAAGGACATTCTCTTCAATAAATGATGTTGGGAAAACTGGACACCCACATGCAGAAGGATGAAATTGGGCCACTTTCTTATACAATATACAAAAATAAACTCAGAATAAATTAGAGACTTGAATTGAGACCTGAAACCATAAAACTCCTAAAAGAAAACATAGATGGTATGCTCTTTGACATCAGTCTTAGCAATTTTTTTTTGAAATTGTCTTCTTAGGCAAGGGTGGCAAAAGCAACAATAAACAAGTGGGATTACATCAAACTGAACGTGTTTGCACAGTGAAGGAAATCAGCGACAAAATGAAAAGGAAGCCTATTGAGTGGGAGAAGGTATTTGTAAATGAGATATCTGATAAAGGGTTAATAAAGAAAATATATAAATAACTCAATATCAAAAAAATCTAAACAACACAATCAAAAAGTGGGCAGAGGACTTGAGTAAACATTTTCCTAAGACATACAGATGGCTAACAAACACAGGAGAAAGATAGTCAGCATCACTAGCCATCAGGGAATTGCAAATAAAAGCTATAATATCACCTCACACCTTTGAGAATGGTTGTCATCAAAAAGACAAGAAATAACAAGTGTCATTGATGATGTAGAGAAAAGGAAACCCTTCTGCACTGATGGTGAGAATGTCAATCAGTGCGGCCGCTAAAGAAAACAATGTAAAGATTCCTCAAAAAATTAAAAATTGAATTACTGTATGATCTAGAAATTCTACTTCTGAGTAGTTATCTGAAGAAAATGAAAACACCAATGTGAAAAGATATATGCACCCCCATATATTCGTTGCAGCATTATTTACAATAGCCAAGATATGGAAATAACTTGTGTCCATCAATGGATGAATGGATAAAAATTGTGTGTATAATAATATTATATTGTGTGTGTATATATATTTTATATATCTATCTATATAAAATGTATATACACAGTGTAATACTAAGCAGCCATAAAAAGAATGAAATCTTTGCATTTGCAAAACATGAATGGACCTAAAGGATTTTATGTTAAGTGAAGTAAGTCAGACAGAGAAAGATAAATACTGTATGATTTCATTTATATGTAGAACCTAAAAAACAAGACAAAGGAACAAAGAAAACAGTATATTTATACAGAGTACAAATTGGTGTTCCCTAGAGGGGCTGGAGTTGGGTGAAGTAGGTGTAGGGGATTAAGAGGTACAAACGTCTAGTTATAAAAAAAATAAGTCACAAGGATATAATATACAGCATAAATTATAGTCAGTAATACTGTAATAACTTTGCATGATGACAGATGGTTATTGGACCATGGTGATCATTTCATAATATATTTAAATGTCAAATCACTGTGTTGTACACTTAAAACTAAAATAATATTGTGCATCAACTATCCTTCAACTAAAAAGAAATGCAATGCCTAGCAAATTGCTTTTATTAGAATATCTTTGAAAGTCCCTTTTATTGAATAAATATAAATTCAAATAAACTGCTAGAATTTTTATCAGTAATATGCTAGGAATAATGATCTTCAGGGTTGGGGTTAATAACCTGTGGAAGTGGCTTGGATTTGATACCTTAGTTCTTGAATCCTCCCAGCATGTCACCAAGAATGACAACCATTTGAGACATTTTGACTTGAAATTAGGCTTGAAAATAGCTACTCTCCAGGGGTGAGTTAACATTTAATGTTGGGCAAGTAGAAATGACTGCTGATTTTCATTCTTTATATTAATTCCATGGGGAGGGTGAGCTAGTAAAACATTTGTGTGAGCTAGTCATTATTTGAAATTTATTTACCAAAGTGGCTTACGTAATAATCATCCCTGTGCTAAATCAGTCAGTCAACAAGTTTTTATTGAGTCCCCACTGGATTAGAGTAATGTACAGTAATGAGGTATTCAGTAGTGTACAGATGTATGCAGTACAGATTAGACATGAGCTCGACCCCCAAGGCCTTACAAGCCATTAGAGGAGACAAACAGACACATATCATCAGCTGCAATGTAACCAGATGACTTAACTCCCAGAGCACAGAGGAGGAATGGCTGGGCTGGGATTGTTCTGGTGGGTGATGGGATAGGGTATGTGTGGGAAAACTTACATGATGTAGGTGCTTTGATCTGGGTGAGAGAAAAGTAAGTTAGTGGCTTGGTAGTTGAGGAAAGCACTTTGGCTTAAGGAATATGGTATAATTCTGACAAAGACCGAAATAGAGAATGGAAGTGTTTTTAATTTATCTGGAGGTGCAGCAAGATAGACAAGCATGTATTCATACCTCCTAGACAGATAATGGATAGTTATTTGAAACCAAAGTTTGAGCAGGGATGGCACTGGACAAGGTATGAGTTGCATATCACAATGACAAGCTCCGTTTTAACTTCGTTACATGTGCAGCACTTCATGAAAAGAAAAGCGCATAAATGAGTGGCTTTTGTTTGGGGATTGTCATGAAGGATTCCTCCCACATTTACCACATCTTGCCAATTTAAGACACACCCAAAGTTGATGGTCATCACAGAAGTAAAAAAATTTGTATGCCACCTGGAGGTTTCTTTTTTCTTTTTCTTTTTTGTCTTTTTAGGGCCACACCTATGGCATATGGAGATTCCCAGGCTAGGAGTCTAATCGGAGCTATAGCTGCCGGCCTACGCCACAGCCACAGCAATGCCAAATCCGAATGGAGTCTGTGACCTGCAGCACAGCTCACAGCAACACCAGATCCTTAACCCACTGAGCAAGGCCAGGGATTGAACACACAACCTCATGGTTCCTAGTTGGATTCGTTTCTGCTGCACCATGACAGGAACTCCCCCATCAGGAGGTTTCTGAATAAAGGTCCTGTGCTAGAGGGAACCCATGGATCCTGCCTGACAATCATCATTCAGCATCATATGACCATTGTTGGTGGACTTTTCCTCTTATTATTAGTTCTTTCCCACACTTAAATACCATCACCAAATGGGCGTGTTCAGTACATTCCATGTTTCTTGGTATTCTACCTACTTTTGTAGTTTTAAGAAAATGGCCAGTTTGGGTTAAGAAGACTTTCTAACTTGTCTGATTATAATGAATGATGACAGCTGCTCCTTTGGACAGCCCAGGCTTCTTAGCACACTTTACGGTAAGGTCACTCAACCAAGAAGGGCAGGGCCAGCAACAAATACTAGTTGTGGGGAATGACAAATTTGCATTGGTAACTGAGCCAGGCAGCTCTAATCTGAGCCTCATGTGCTAACAAGGTTCAGTAATCACTATGCCCCTTTTTCTTTATTAGATGTAAAATCAGTATCAGTTTGGTCCATGACACTGTTAATGAAATCATCCCCCAACTTCTTTTTTTTTTTTTTTCCTGTCTTTTTAGGGCCGCACCTATGGCATATGGAGGTTCCCAGGCTAGGGGTCAAATGCTGGCCTACATCACAGCCACAGCACGCCAGATCCTTAATCCACCAAACAAGGCCAGGGGTTGAACCTTCGTCCTCATGGATACTAGTCAGATTCATTCCTGCTGAGCCATGACGGGAATTCCCATCCCCTAACTTCTTAATCTTCGATTTAGAGACTCTCTTCTGACTCTTCATTAGATCAATGATTTATGGGTCACTTAATATTAACAGGCAGCCTTCTTGGACTTTGCTTTTATTATCTCATTTAAATGACACAGTAGGCCTATGCAGTACTTACCATTAGCTCTGTCTTAAAATGAGGCTTGAAAGATGTATTACTTCTGTGGTCAAAAGGCTGGGCTTCAAACCCAGGCTGGTGTAACTCCAGAGCCTATACTCTTTCTGTTATGCCATGTGAACTGTACAGATTTTTTTAAAAATTTATAATACGGTAATGTATGTACTTCATCTTTAATGTATTAAGATTTTTTTTGTGTGTGTGTCTTTTTTTGCCATTTCTTGGGCGCTCCCGTGGCATATGGAGTTTCCCAGACTAGGGGTCAAATCGGAGCTGTAGCACTTGGCCTACTCCAGAGCCACAGCAACACTGGATCCGAGCCGCATCTGCAACCTACACCACAGCTCACGGCAGCGCCGGATCGTTAACCCACTGAGCAAGGCCAGGGATCGAACCCGCAACCTCATGGTTCTTAGTCGGATTCGTTAACCACTGCGCCACGACGGGAACTCCAGTACAGATTTTTATAAATCGTGGTCCTTGTCCAACTATAGCTAATCCTTCCAGCCCTGCTCTTGTCAATCTGAGTCTGAGGACCAGAGAACATCATGGTCCCTTCTTGCTTATGATATTTTTTTCTAGTCTAATAAGCAATTATTCAGGATGGTAAAATCACACATGCTGAGAAATGTGCACTGAAAGAGTGTAAATTATAATGGAAACAAGATCTTTGCTGGAGGAAGTTCCTGGTTGGCATTGGCATCCTCTAGTCACCTAGAACACATTCCCTGTGCTTGGAGCGCCTTCTCCCACTTCTTCATCTAGTTAGTTTCTAAACTTTGTTCAGATACAGCTCAGGGGAAAACAAGTAAACCTCACCTTCCTGGGATGTTTTCTCTAGACTGCTCAGATTGATTTGGATGTCTGTCCTCCATGAATCAGTAATGCTCAATGCATAGTTCTGTTGCACCAAGTATGTTGTTATTTTGTTTTTGTTTTTTACTTCTTTCTCTTCCTTTCACAGCTAAGTGTCCCATATCTTAGTCTTATTCATCTTTGTATTCCTATCACTTATCAGAGCACAGAGTGAACAAGAGAAGGAGCCAAGGCAGTGCTGTCATTTGAGGCAGATCTGAAGTAGAATAGAGGTGCCTAGTAGGGAGAAGTCATTCAAGGTCAGTCTTGTTGGAGAAGGAAGCTTCTCTGAGGTGCTGGAACTCTCTCTGGACTTTGAAAGGTACTCTGGGTTGGAAGATGGTGAGGAAGGAGAAGGGTACAACCAGTGGGAGAGATGGAGAGTGCCTGTTCTCTCTAATTTCAAACCCAAACCTGCTGTCCTGTGGCTTCTCCCTGTTGTTCCTGGCTTAATACCATCAGATCGTATAACCAGTCTAACCCCCTTCCCTAGACATCCCTGCAATATTTGAAAAAATCTTAGGTTTCCCTGAGTCTTCTTTCCTATGGCAAGACTCCTCTCAAACTCTAACCATGGTCCACATCCTTTTCTGAGCTGCTAAGCATTCAGGTGCCCACAGCCTTTGGGGCAGCAGAGGGGGTCAGGACTAATACTTCCATGATGAGATGGAGGCTTGTACTGAACCACAGTTGTTGGTGGTCCCGTCTGCTCACTTACTCATGTCACCCTTACGAATGATGAAGACCACTGAGTCTTTTTCGTACATGTGATATCATGTCTGCCCTACCTCTTAGTGTTACTTACTCACCACTTATTTACTTTCTTTTTCGGTCATTCTATAAACATTTATTAACCATTTGCTATGTGCTGGGGACACAAGGTCTAGCAGAGTTTCTGGCATAAATGGAGGAACTTGCCTTTGCTTCTGTTTAATATTGTCTTGGTACATTGGGTCTGGAGCTCCAATCTTTCTTTTTCTTTTTTTTTTTTTCCCATCTCTGTCTCCTTTCCCCCCCCCCTTATCCTCACATATGTAGATAGATGCATTTATAGATAGATAATATAGATAGATATAAAGTAGGTACAATGTATAGATATGTGTGTGTGTATTTCAGATGTGATGCTTTCCAGTCAAGTATTGATGAGGCTGACTATGGTATTAGAAGGAAAGGGTACCATGGTTGTAAATTGTGGATTCTGATCTTAGATAACGTTAACAATCACAACTGCTGAGATAGAGAAAAACAATGTATGTAGTGGGGGGACTGGGGAACAAATGTGTGAAAAGTGTGGGCTTTGAGTCAGACTCTCTGAGATCAAATGTGGACTCCCATCACTTCCCTGCTGCATGACTGAGGGCAGAAGTTTAATTTCTCCATGTCTCAGTTCCTTCTGCATGTATCTTAGTATGCTCAAGGATAATAATAGTTTCTGTTCAAAGGGTTGTTGTGAAAATTAAATAAGATAATGTATGTAAAGTGCCTGAGGCATATCGGTGACTCAACAGGTGATAGAAAAATAGTTCTTAATATTGCCTGAAAAATATCAACCTTCAATGAAACAAAATGGACACAATGAGGCCAAAGTCCATTATAACCAAGTTTAGAGGTCATTTAAATGAAAATTCTACTGGAATTTGACATTGAATTTTGCTGGGCTTTAGCCAGTGTTGAGAATTTTTTTTTTTTTAACCAGAGTGAAATGGTTCTTGTAATTGTACGTATTGACATAGGATTTCACTTGGATGACTAAGTCATTTTATTAATGGTAGAAAAAATTAATTAGGAATCTCCGAGTATCTTTTTAACCTACTTTTCACACCTTCCCTTTTCCATACCAATTCAAACTAATACAATATTGTAAATCAACTATATGCCAATAAAATTAAAAATAAAATAAAAAAACAAAATAGAGGGCATGATTTTTCTGCAACATCTAAGTGGCTCCCACTTCTACTGTATTAGTTAAATAGCTGTGTATAACTTGTAGATTATTGAAAGTGACTTGATATGTTCTTATATACTCATTTGAAGGACTTTTGAGTAATTCACGGGAGCAACAATTTCTGGAGAATAACTGGCTGCTTATCTTTGGCTTACATGGTTTCAGTATTGTCAACTTGTAGTCTGTTTCAGAGTAAACCAAAGGAATCTACCACTGATGCAAGATTTACTGAACTTGGTTTTGAAGGTACTTGGGATATTACTTATAATTTCTTAATGAATTCCAGCAGCTCTTTTTGATAATTAGGGAATAAGCAAAGCCCCCAGCAGCATGCCAGTACGGTGGAGTAATGGCCGTTAAAGACATGAGCTTTGGGACTATTTGGAAACAAATGGTCATTTCACCAGAAAAGTAAAACAAACTGAGTGGTTTTACTCAACTTTCCTTCTTCGGCTCCATGCCATATTTATAGGTCAACTCCAGCTAGTCATTCCTGGTGAGTTTTTTATTTGTCAGTTGTATGAACTTTCACTATGGCAGCCCTTCACTCTGTTCTCACTTTCTGCTCTGATAATAGGTACCTGTTTATTTTCTTTCTTTTTGAAAGTACTTCAATATCTTTTTCATAAAAGATAAAATTGTAAAACAATTATGAAGATGCAAAGCCAGTCAGCGCCAGCTCATCCTGGATGAAGACGGCAAGTAAACTCATGCAAATTTGTATCTCCCTGTTTTGCTTTTTTTTTCTATAATTTATTATTTTTTTTTAATTGTGGCAAACTGCCTGGCTAATCTCATTTCTTCTTTTTACATGCTTTGGAGTAATTTAACTTACAAAATTTCAAAAATAAAAGGTTATTTTAATCATTAACCCTGATATGTCAACTTCAAGGCATGTCAGTCCATTTATAAGAAATCCCTTTATGTTTTTTTTTAAAAAAATTTTTAATAGTTATTTTCCCAATATGGTTTTTTTTCTACTGTACAGCATGGTGACCCAGTTACACATACATGTACACATTCTATTTTTACACATTGTCATGCTCCATCATAAGTGACTAGACAGAGTTCCCAATGCTACACAGCAGGATCTCATTGCTAATCCATTCCAAAGGCAGTAGTTTGTATCTATTAACCCCAAGCTCCCCAACCACCCCACTCCCTCCCCCTCCCCTTTGGCAACCACAAGTCTATTCTGCAAGTCCATGATTTTCTTTTCTGTGGAAAGGTTCATTTGTTTTGCTTTTTGAGTTTTATTAGCAGTTTGGTTTAGGTCATTTATTTCATGTTGATGGAAGCATTGTAAGTAATTGCAAGGGATAGATATTAGTTCCTCTACCTCATTTAGGACTATTTTGTAAAATCTCATGATTCCATAAGAAAAAAAGCTCATTTAATACCGCTTATAAAAATCTACAAGGTGCTAGAGTGTGATGAAAACAAAACAAGAAGGAGGGAAAAAAAATCTCAGAAAAAAAAGACCCTTTCTCAGTTGGACAATTAGAATGAATCTTTTTGCCTTTGTTGAAAATATGCTGAGGAATGAAATAATAAAGCTTTGACTAAAGAATTAGTGTGTGAGGAGGCAGGGGAAATAGAAAGCAGGTGGGCCATCTTTGTGTTAGGTTTATACACCATGCTTGGTGTTTGGTTTTCCTTTTATGTGGGCTGCCTTAAATTGCTGTTGCAACTTTTGGTCAAGTCTAGCTGTTCTCTGTTACATAAATGCTCCCCGTGGCCTCTAAAAGGAAAGGACAGGAGTTTCCTGGCCTGTCGGGTTAATGACCTGGCTCAGGTCACTGTTGTGGCGCGAGTTCCATCCCAGGTCTAGGAATTTAACGCATGCTGTAGGTGCCGCCAAAAATAAATAAATAAATAAATAAATAAAAAGAAAAAGGACAGTCTAAGATCAAGAAAGAATCATGGTAAGAAGACCAGAGCATAAACCATGAACATGCTTAATGATTCAGGATCCTGTGAAGGCAGCACTCCAGGCACTGGTGCTAAGCGTAGATCAGAAGAGGTCTAGAAAACATAGCTAAAAAGCAGTCTAGGACTTGAATTAGCCATGGTTCTTTCATCAAGGTCTCATAGAGACTTAGGCTCCTAAAGCAGTCAAGAGTAAGGACCTTAGAGTTCCTCTTCATTTTGGAGATGAAGGAACAGAGAGGCTGCACATGAAAATGCTCGAGGCCAGGAGGGTGACATGAAGGCACCCAGTAATTTAGGGAGAAAGCTGGCAGGTGCACACCTTGTTTTCTCACCATCACAGTGTCTTGGCTAGTGTTATAACTCCTACCACAGTGCAGCCCAGGAATACATGTAGAGTTGTAGAGGCTGATGGTAAAAGAGACAGAACAGATAACTGGACTAGACAGCAGAACACCTAGGTCAGTGTTGTTTCCCTGAATCTTTGAGTAAGTCATCAATGCACTAAACATCAGTTTTCTCATTTACAGGCTGGGCACGTGACTATTTTCTCAATTACCTTAGTGGGTCAAGTGAAATGTTTGTCAAAGTGCTATGACAACTAATGGCAATTCTCATGTAAGGCATTACAGAATACCATTGGCCATTCTTTCCCTACGGATTTCTTAACAATTATCCCAGGCTACCAGAACATCCCATCTGACTACCACTCAAAGGACATAGGGAATCACAGACATTGATCTGGCATCGCAAATGAACCCCCAGCTCACCCAGAGTGAAATCCCCAAGAAGTCTGCTTTTATCTCAGCGAGTTGTGAACATTCATTTCATTTAGTTATGCATGAAGGAATTTACAAAATGAGGCATAAAAAATTAGACATAGTCCTTGCCTTTCTCTAAAGAGGTTAACATACAGATAAATAAATGTGATTCAATGTGGAAAATATTACATGTTAAGGACTGAGGAAGACTAAAAGAAAAAAAGTAAAGGGTTAGGAAGAGGTTTTAAAAAGAAGTGGTTTGAAGGCTGAGTAATACTGGGACCTGCTGAGAACTTGAGGACATGCTGAGAAGATTTCTACTAGGGGAGGAGCCTCAGTGAAGTTACAGTAATGTGACAAAAGCAACATGTGTGGGAAATGCTGGATAGTCCAGTGAACCAGAGGGTAGGGAATATGGGGAGACTGTTGAGAAATGGGTCTAGACAGGCAGAATGAGGTCAGATCATGAATGTCATACTTTAGTTGGTAGCCTAAGGAAATCAGCCGTTGTCCAAAAGACATGAGAGATACTAACATTTATTGTATAACTGCTTTTTTAGTTACGTAAAAATGATACAAGGTAATTATTGAAATATTTAAACAATTTGAACTTATACAGAGAAAGTTAAAAAAATCAATGAATCTGAATCTCTGGAAATAACAATCATTATCATTAGGTGAACATTGTTCTAGACCTTTCTATGCACACATACAAATAGATTAAAAGAAAGAAATCCTTTTTAATTTACAAACTCCACCCACTCTTCAATACCACTGTTATGAAGCCAGAGACATGCTACATACAATGTATAAAAGTAAAATCTAAATTTATAAATTGGTTTGAAGAAAGATCATTTCTGGCATGATGACCTGTCAGACATAAAGGCAATATTAGATTTGAGCAGTATACTTTTGATCAGATGCTGTGATGGTTTTGGAAGATATTAGATTGGATAAGGAGCTTAGACGCTGCAGTTTTTAATGTTCATGTAAACGTGGAAAATATGGCATTGGGGAGTTCCCGGTTCCCATTTTGGCATGACAGAAATGCATCCAACTAGTATCCATGAGGACGTGGTTCAATCTCTGGCCTTGCTCAGTGGACTAAGGATCTGGTGTTGCTGTGAGCTGTGGTGTAGGTTGCAGACATGGCTCAAGTCATGCTTTGCTCTGGCTGTGGCATAGGCCAGTGGCTACAGCTCCAATTTGACCCCCAGCCTGGGAACTTCCATATGCTTCAGATGTGGCCCTAAAAAGCAAAATAAATAAATAAATAAATAAATAAAGGCATTGGGCCTGAATGAGGCAGAGATCCCTATTTAAAGCTGGGATCTTGGAAAGGGAAGGCTACATCCTTGGTAAAAGGAGCAAAATTCTACTTGTTCAAGTAGTGTAGTTGGAAATTTTGTTACTTTTTGGAATTCTGGATGGGAAGATATGAGAGGAATTAAAGGCTTGGCCAACAAAATCACGTGAAGTTGGAATTGCATCACTGTTTAATGCTGGAATGCCCAAGATGAGAAATTAATATCAAAACTAATCCCACACAAAAGCAAAAGTAAAATGATTTTGTAGCAAGAATTTTACACCTCAGAGTGCTCAGGTATCGCAATAAAAGGAGAAAGGTAGGGAAATAATTAAAACTTATAAATTCAATGGGGAAATAATCTGTCACCAGCCTGTAAACATTGTAAATAGGAAAACTACTATTCCCATGAACTCAATGTAATAGAGCAATCTGAGAAAGAAAACTAAATAACTATGCTTCAAATGGCTCAAGTGATAAAAGAGAAACTGGTAATTATAAGGAGAGAACACCACCCTATGAAGGGATAGATATGAAGAAAAAATAAAGCGTCTAGAAATATAGACATGGCATCATGTCATTGATATCTCTATGAATGAGTTGAGTTAAATACTAGATTATATGCAGCTGAAGAAAGAATTAGTGACTCGGAAAACAGAATGGAGAAAATTACCTAGAATGCAGGAGAGAGAGAGAGAGGAAGAGGCAGAGAAGATGGACAAGGGTTTAAAAGATATAAAAGACAGAAATAAGAAGAGAGAATGGAGTAAGGGAAATGTTTGAAGATATAATGACTTAGAATTTCCCAAACTGATTTAAAAAAAAAAGAGAAAACCACAAGCTCTTAATTAAAAAAAAATATATACTCAGTGGTATACTGATAAACGTTTAACAACCAGATTGCCAAGACAAAAAGTTAGCTCTGCTTTATAATATTTGCTGGTTGCTGTGCTGTAAATACTATCATTGTGGCTAATTTAAGATTACCAGCTGGAGTTCCCGTCATGGCGCAGTGGTTAACGAATCTGACTAGGAACCATGAGGTTGCAGGTTCGGTCCCTGCCCTTGCTCAGTGGGTTAACGATCCGGCGTTGCCATGAGCTGTGGTGTAGGTTGCAGATGCGGCTCAGATCCCGCGTTGCTGTGGCTCTGGCGTAGGCTGGTGGCTGCGGCTCCAATTGGACCCCTAGCCTGGGAACCTCCATATGCCACGGGAGCGGCCCAAGAAATAGCAAAAACAAAAAACAAAAAACAAAAAACATTACCAGCTGAATTTAGGTGAATTACTAGCTGAATTCAGGTTATTTCATTGAATGCAGTGTTGGGAAGAGATAGGCATAACTGGCTCTTATGGTCTGGTCTGACTGACTCCAGCACACAAGTGCATACACTGAATCTTTATGAAATATAAATAAAAATAAATCATTGGTTCATTGTACTGAAACTTCAGAATACCCATGACTAATATACCTTAATTATAGACACAGAAGATATATTCTCTTCCAAAAAAAAAGAATGCTATTCCCCATACTCCCATCCTGCATACGCACCTTGATAAGTCTTATAGTGGAGTGCCTTCAGTGTGACATCTACGTGTGAGTAACTTTCTCCAATATCCTAGTGGGTGTATTTCTAGCAAGTTGCAAAAAATATTTTGAAATATAAATATTTAATTTAATATATCCCAAATTTATCAGGAGAGAAAGTGAAGTGAAATAAAAGAATTTATATACACACACATTTATGGTATATTTCACTGTAACAAATATTTCTAGAAGTTCTCTCTAGAGTTCATATTTCATGAAATAGAGTAATTTTTCTTCAATAGTCCAAGCAACAACCTTAAAATTTACCTAATTTGACCCATTTAATTCCCATGCCCAGACCTGAATCAAAACCTGTGTACAGGGAAGGAGAATTTACAAGATTGGTTTAAAACAATCAGAACCAACCACTGGCACAAAGCACTTGGGCTTTAGAATATTCAGTCTAGTATAGAGTCCTATAGTCTTTATTGCTACCAAAAAGAGCCAGCTCTCTTTATTCACTTCTTACCATTATCTCCCCACAACAGGCCTTTATTCTACCATGAGGAGTATCTGTAGACATTTTCAAGATTTTATTAAATCACCAGTACCATCTCTGGAACTCTTGGGCACATTTTGTGTCAGAATATTGTTTCCTCAACTTTCAGTTTTTGACAATTATGGCAGTAGGTTTTCCCTCTTTGTTTGCTTTGTTGATGTTTATCTTCAACAGTGACCCTCAGGGCTGTACCCTCGGCATACAGACATTCCCAAGGTAGGGGTCGAATTGGAGCTGCAGCCAATGGCCTGCACCACCACAGCAACGCCAGATCCAAGCCACATCTTCGACCCACACCACAGCTCACATCAACACCAGATCCTTAACCCACTGAGTGAGGCCAGGGATCGAACCTGCCTCCTTGTGAATACTAGTTAGATTCATTTCCTGCTGAGCCACGATAGAAACTCCCATTGGAGGGTTTTAATCAGGGGAGAGTTCTGTTTTTAAATCATGAAAATGATTAAATCATGGAAATGATTGGAACTGTGTGTGCATAAAATGAAGAAAGGAAGGAAGGAAGGGCAGAGGTACATAAATGAAAATGTGGGTGGAGTTGGAAGAGAAGACATAATGGGTGAGGTGGTAGAGGTAATTGCTAATTTGACTTTGAAACACTTTCAGCTAGATGGCATTCATCTCATCTGGTCTCTACCTTTGGGTAGATAGTAATGTTTTACAGAAGCAGGAGTCTTAATCCACAGAGCCAGTTGTTAGAAAAGGGAAACAACTAGTGATATAAATGGAAGCTCATGGACCTAGCTAGTCACACTTTCATTTTGTTAGTTGTATGATTGACCCTGTCTGGCTGTGAGCAGGGCCCTTGGTTGTGCCTTGTCTTCTCTCTCCTCATCCCTCATTCTCTCCTGTGCAGCTCTCAGCACATGGATCATGATTGACAGATGGACTCAGCACAGAAAAGCACCTTAGGTTCTAGTAAATTGCTCCCATAAATTTGGTGCCATGAATCTGAAAAGCTACAAATAAATTAACTGGCTAGAAGTAGGCTTCCTTGAGTCAGAGAATCTGGTTCCCTCTCATCCTTCTGAATATTATATGAATTTGCTTGATGTCCAGCAGGTTGTAAAAATGCAGCCGTCAGAGTAGGTAGGAGTTGACCAAACTCTTTTCCTTGAAAGTGTCAAAAATCCAATCTGAACTATCATAAACACAGTAAAACATAAAAGAGAGATATTCTTGCTTGTGCACCGAAATGATGGGCTGAACAGAGGAGAGGCTGGCCTCAGTGTGATTGGGTCCATCAGGCACATCAACACTCCCTGTTCATCTCTCATTTCTGCTTCTCTTTGCTTTTAACCCTGTTATCTCCAGCTGACTGATTTCATGAGACTCCATGAATCCAAAATCCTTGTATTCCCACAGTCTAGTGACCTGAGAGGGAGGAAAGCCTTTCCCTCCAGATTTTGTGAGAAATCGGGAGGAAGGAAGATTCTGATTGGCTCATACTGGTCATGTGTCCATCTGTGGAGTGAGATTGAGGAATAATAAACTGCCAGCTCCCACCAGAAATAGATGTTACCTAAAAAAACAAAGGAGGAGGTGATAGTCTGAGCACATAAAATAACACATTTTCACTGAGAGGAGGAATAAAGGCCTCCATATGCTTTGCAGGAATGAAATTCACCCCTGCTGAGTTGTCAGGGGATATGACCCTTCATTCACATCCAAATATATGAGTGCCATTTGATACCTTTACGTTGCTCCCCTTTGCCAAGCCCAGAAAATGGCACTTGTTGATTTTGTAACCTTGAATAAAAATGAACCCCAGGATGTTTCCAGGTTCGGCTTAATTCCAAGCAGTTGTTACTTCTTTAGCCCAGGAGCTGAAATGGAAATAGGTATTAGGCCTCTGCTGCTTTGTGTTATGGCTAATGCATAAGAGAGATGCTTTTCTAGAACCAAAGGGCCCTATCTACACTACTGAGGATGAAGAAAGACTGTAGGGGACCAACTGGTTTTCTTTTGGACCATGATTAAGAGAAGGCTCCCTTGCTCTAATGCTTTTAAAATCAGCTCCGCTCCAAAGCACTTGGGTTACGTAGTTGCCATCTTGCAGAAAGACTCCGCGTTTGAGATTCAAGCCAAATGCTTTTCAGCCCCCTTATAAAAGACACTGCTGCCCTGGGTCCTGCCGGCTGCAGGGGCTGACTGGGCTGGAAGCCAGCTCTGAGGCTGACCATGATAGCACATGCCATTTAATTCGAAGGGAAGAATGGTGACATGGTTTATATTAGGAGCAATGCTAGCTATTTGCTGGATACCTTTCACATGGCCCAGGCACTTTTTTAAAAGCCAACTTTCTCTCATTGTGAAACAGTAAAATCTGACATTTTAAGAAGCACAATTGCTTATATTATTTTCCTGTTGAAAAAGTTGGTGTGTGCCATATTGTTCCCCCAGATTCATAGATCAATGAATCGATGTCCTGGGAGAAAAATGTAACAAATTTATAAAGATTATGAATGAGGAGATAGGGAGTGCTAATTTGGTGACTTTAAGTTTTATGAGGGAAGAATGCTACTTTCTTGTTTTGTTTAATTTTATCTGTTTTCTGTCTAGTGTTATACACAATGCCTGGCACATAGTAGGCACTCATCAGATATTTACTAAGTGAATGAATAAGTGAATGAATACATAAAACCTTTTGAGAGGAAGAACTGACCAAAGATTAGAATGAAAAGTCAGGTGAAACCAAGTCTAAATATGAGCTTCCACACAAAGACTGTTGATCACATGAAAGTTTAAATCTATCGCATTTTCTCTATATCCTGTGATACCCGGAGTAGGAAGTGGGTGTTCCAAACCATCAGACAAAATGTCCATCCCACATGTCTATCTTACCAGAAGTTCCTAGACATTGTGTGAATCCAGCTTGCCAGTTTTCCAGCTGTAGTTTATCTAAAGTGTTTCAAGGTAAATTTGGTTAACTTGTAGTCAAATGCTTGACCCAAGTGACTATATGTGAACAGTAACTTTGAATTTTTACATCAGTTTTGGTGTTTATAAATTTGCACCATTTACATAATTTGTGGGGACCAGTGCATGCTAAAAATGTGGGAACTTTGTTCAAAAATGATCAAGAATTTCAAGACATAAGCAGCAGAGCATCACATCAAATGTTGGTCCTTCTACTGTGGGGACCTGTGTGACTGCATAGGTGGCTGCTCACGAAGCCAACCCTATATGAATTGCTTGTCTTTTGGGGACTCTTGAAGCTTTGGTGAGTTCATATTTGCAGCAAGACCCCATTGAAATTGCTGAGTTATTTGATTATTTCAAATATGAAGATGAGAAGTATGGAGAATGTAATGTATTGGCATAGATGGGAGTAGAACTTAGGGCCCCTGGTTCTAAGTCTGAGGTATCTTTCAGCAGAGAGATTATGATTAAAAATTCCATGTATGTAACTTGCTTCCACTCATCCCAAAAGTTTCCTTCAAGTCCTTTTGTAGATAATTCCTTCTCCCCAGCCCAGCCCCTGCAAATCACTGATAACAATTTCTGTTCTTTTAGTTTTGTCTTTTATAGTATGTCATATAAAGTAAGTGACATATTAAGTTATTTTGAGTTTGGCTTCTTTTACTTGTGTTTTCCTTGTTCCACATTCTCACCAGCAATGTTTGGTAATTATCTTTTTTTAAAAGCCTGTCTAATAAGTATGTGGTGGTATCTCATGATTTTAATATTTGTCTCCCTAATGACTAATGACATTAAGCAATTTTTTTTTCATGTGCTCTATGTATCTTCTTTGGTAAAGTATCTTATTCAAATCTTTTCCTGTTATTTTCTTTTTATTTATTTAAAATATTTTTTGTTTTGTTTTTTTTCAGCTTTATTGAGATATAATTGCTTATAGCATTGTATAAGTTTAAGGTATATAACATAATGATTTGATATATGTATATATTGCAAAGTGATGACCACAATAAGTTTATTTAGCATTCATCACCTCACACAGTTAATAATTTTTTTTCACATGAAGAGAACTTTTAAGATCTACTCAGCAACTTTCACTTATCTAATACATATTGTTAGCTATAGTCATCACACTCTACATAACATTTCATAGCTGGAAGTTTGTACCTTTTGCTCACCTTCATTCAGTTCCCCTGCTCCTACTCCTTGCCTCTATTTTTAAATTATTTCTGTGAAAAATGACATTGGAATCTTGTTAGCCCTTGCATTGTATCTGTAGGTGGCTTTGGGTAGCATGGACATTTTAACAATATTAATTCTTTAAATACATGAATACAAGATATCTTTTTTATTTATTTGTGTCTTCTTTAATTTCTTCCATTAATGTCTTTTAGTTATTGGAGATCTTTAGAGATAGGTGTAGAGATATTTCACCTCTTTGGTTAAATTTATTCCTAAGTATTTTATTGTTTTTGATGCTATTTTAAATAAGATTTTTAAAATTTTATTTTTTAGATAGTTCATTGTTAGTGTACAGAAACACAACTGATTTTTGTATCCTCCAACTTTATTGAATTCATTTATTAGTTTTAACTGTTTTCTTTTTGTGGCATCTTTAGGATTTTCTACATATAAAATCATCTCATCTGAAAATAGAGATAATTTTCATGTTTATTTCCAACTCTAATGCCTTTATTTTATTTTCGTGCCTGATTTTTCTGGCTAGGACTTCCAGTACTGCCTTGAATAGGAATGGTAAGAATAGACAACCTTGTCTTCTTCCTAATCTTAGAGAAAAAGCTTTCAACCATAGAGTATATTAGTTGTAGACATGTCATATATGGCCATAGACTATATTAATTATGGACCTTCACCATAGATTATTTAGTTGTACACTTGTTTCTTCCATACCAATTTGTGAGAGGTTTTTTTAAAATCATGAATGGATGTTGAATATTTTCAAAGGCTTTTTTCCTGCATTTATTTTATCTTTCATTCTATTAACATGATGAGTTACATTTATTGATTTGTGTATGTTGAACCATTCTTATGTCTCAAGGACTAATCCTCTTGATCATGGTGTATGATCCTTTTAATGTGCTATTAAATTTGGTTACTGGTGTTCAGTTGAGAGTTTTTGCATCTATAGTCATCAGGGATATTGGCTGTTATTTTCTTTTCCTGTAGTGTCTTTATATGGCTTTGGTATCAGGGTGATGGTGGCCCCATAAAATGACTTTGGGAGTGTTCCCTCCTCTTAAATTTTTTTGAAGAGTCTGAGATGAATTGACATTAATTCTTCTTTAATCATTTGGTAGAATTTACCAGTGAAACCATCTAGTCTTGGGCTTTTTCTATTGGGAGATTTCTGATTGCTATTTCACTCCCCTAGCTCATTATCAGTTTTTTTGGATTTTCTATTCCATCATGATTCAGTATTGATATGTTGTATGTTTTCAGGAATTTATCCATTTATTCTAGGTTGTCCAGGATTTGGCACATAGTTTCTCTCAGTCGTCTCTCATAATCCTTTGTACTTCTGTGGTATAATGTTTCCTCTTTCATTTATAATTTTACTTAAAAACTTATTGTGTTCTCTTTCTTTCTTGGTTAGTCTAGCTAAAGGTTTGTTTATTTCATTTATCTTTTCAAAGAACTAACTCTTGGTTTTATTTATCTTTTCTATTGTTTTCACATTCTCTGTATCTTCAATTCTGCTCTAATCTTAATTATTTCCTCCCTTCTGCTAACTTTGGGCTTAACTGGCTCTTTTTCTACTACCTTGAGGTGTAAAGCAAGCTTATTTATTTGAGAATTCTTTTTTTTAATTGATGTATGTGCTTATCACTCTAAACTTTCCTCTTATATCTGATTTTGCTTCATCCATAAGTATTATCTTTAACTTCTGTTTATCTGAAAATAGTTACAAATTTTTCCTTTTAGTTTTTTCTTTGAGGTATTGATTGTTCAGGAATATGTTAATCACCATATCTGTGATTTTCCCAGTTTTCCTTCTCTTACTGGTTTTTACTTTCATATCGTTGTGATTAGAAAAGATACTTGGTATGATTTCAATCCTCGTAAATTTGCTGAGACTTGTTTGTGGCCTAACATGATCTATTCTAGAGAATATTCCATGTATGCTGGAGAAGAATGTGTATTCTGCTGGTTATAAGATGCAGTGTTCTGGGAGTTCCAGTCATGGCACAGCCAAAACGAATCTGACTAGGAACCATGAGGTTGTGGGTTCGATCCCTGGCCTTGCTCAATGGGTTAAGGATCTGGTGTTGCCATGAGCTATGGTGTGGGTCACAGATGTGGCTCAGATCCTGTGTTGCTGTGGCTGTGGCATAGGATGACAGCTGTAGCTCCGATTAGACCCCTGGCCATGGGTGTGGCCCTAAAATGCAAAAAAAAAAAAAAAGATGCAGTATTCTAGATAGGTCCATTCAGTCTATAGTATTGTTTAATTTTACTGTTTCCCTGTTGATTTTCTATCAGGATAATCTATCTGTTGTTGAGACTGGGGTATTTAAAGTACCCAAATATTATTGTATTGATATTTATGTCTTCTTTTAGTTCCATTCATATTTGCTTTATATATTTAGGTGCTTCAATGTTGCATGCTTAAATATTTGCAATTATCACATGTTTTTGATAAATTGGCTCTTTATGTTTGGCTCTTTTCATCATTTTTAGCTTAAAGTCTATTTTGTGTACTATAAATACAGCTACTCTTGCTTTTTTTTGGTTACCATTTGCTTGAAGTAACTCTTCCATTCCTTTTCTTTCAGTCTTTGTGTCTCTAGTAGGGAACCTATGGCTGAATTTTTTAAAATTATTCATCCATGTCTTTTGATGGGCTAATTTAGTCCATTTACATATGAAGTAATTATTGATAGCTCAGGACTTACTATTGTCATTTGCTAATTATTTTCTGAATGTTTTGTAGATGTTGTGTATTTTATTCCTTACTCCCCATTTGACTCCTTCTGTGATTTGATGAATTCTTATTGTGTGTGCTTTGACATCTTTATCATAATCTTTTGAGTAACTACTACAGATTTTTTCCTTTGTAGTTCAGCGAGGCTCACATAAAATATGTAATATTATATTTTAAGCTAATAACAACTTAACTTTGATAGTATTTCTAAACTTTACATTTTTATTTCCCTACCCCACTCACATTTTAGGTTATTGACACATTTTTTATTTTGCATATACAATGGCAAATTTTTGTACTTATGGTTATTTTTATCACATTTGTTATTTTAATTTTAAGCTAGAGTTGCAAGGTGAATTACACACCACTGTCACAATATTAGAGAATCTGACTTTGAGTATATCTTTACTATTACCAATGAGTTTTACACTTGCATTCCTATGTTTTTGTGATATTAGTTACCATCCTTTTATTTTTGCTTGAAGAACTCCTTTTAGCATTTCTTGTGAAGCAGATCTAGTGGTGATAAATTCCCTCAGTTTTTGTCTGTTTGGGAAAGTCTTTATTTCTCCTTGATTTCTGAAAAATAGATTTACCAAGTATTCTATTCTTAGTTGACAGGTTTTTTTTTTCCTTTCAATATTTGGAATATATCTTTCCATTCTTTCCTGACCTGAAAAGCTTCTGTTGAAAAATCCACACATAGTTTTGTTGGGGGAGGGGTTCCCTTGTATATGACATGTTGCTTTTCTCTTATTACTCTAACATTTCTCTCTTTGTCTTTGACTTTTGACAGTTTAATGATAATGTGTCTCAGTGTAGCCCTTTTCAGGATGAATCTATCTGGGATTCTCTGTATCATGAATCTAGATGTTTATTTCTCACCCCAGGTTTGGGAAGTTTTCAGCCGTTACTGATTTAAATATCTTTATTTTGTGTACCTTTCTCTTACTTTTCTCCTTCTGGGAATTGCAGTAATGTGTATATTGTTTCCTCAGTGGTGTCCCACAGGTCACATAGGCTAACATCACTCTTCTTCATTTTTTTTTTCCCCCTCTAACTAGGTAATTTAAAATGATCTCTCTTCCAGTTTACTAATTCTTTCTTCTCCTTCATTGGTCTGTTGTAGAAGCTCTCTATTCAAGTCTTCAAGGCAGTCATTGTAGTTTTTAGCTCTTGTATTTTACTAAACTCCTTAAGAGGATTTCCTGAATTCTTTGTCAGACAGTTTATGGATCTTCATTTCTTTAGGGTCTATTATTGGAGCTTTATTAGTTTCTTTTGGTGGTGTCCTATTTACCTGATCCTTTGATAATTCTTGATTCCTTGCATTGATATCTGGACATTTGGATAAGTGGGCCCCTGCTCCAAACCTTACAAGTTCACTTTGGCAAGACAATACTTCACCAGTCATTTCAGCTTAGGGTTCTGTACTAGTAAGCTTGCAGTGTTTTTAGGCTGTTGGGGCTTGCTACTGTGGAGTTTATATTTGGTGACATTACTTCGCAAGAACTGAACTCCATGGGAATGTTGTTGGCTGGGAATTGTTGAGTAGGACTGCTGACTTAGTTCCTTGCCCTAGTTGGACTATATGAAGGACTCCATGGTTACCCAGATTCTCTGGTCAGGCTTCCTAGTCAGGTGGGACTGGATGCATACTTGGCAGTTTGGCAGGGCTATCAACTTGCTTACTTGCCCAAGCAGGGCTGTAGAATGGGCTCCATGGTCATTATTGCTCAATGGCTGGGAACCTGAATCTGACAGGGCTGCCACCAAGCTTCCTGGCAAGATGGGACCATGGTCTCAGCTCTGCCAATGGTCAGGGCCATTGCCTGGGCTCTCTGCTTAGGTGGCATTGTTGGTGAATCTACAGATGGGCCTTGCATCTTCCCAGGTGTTCTGGTAAGGGTTAAGGTGGATCTGGAGGGTGTATTTAGCTCTGGGCAGGGCTCTGAATTTCCTTCCCAACCAGAGTGAAGTACAACATGTCCCTGGCTGGCATGGTTCACTGCCTTGGAGCAGAATCAGGTAGATCTGTCCACTGACCTCCATGGTCAGATAGGACCAACAGTTCAGCTCTTCAGATGTGCAGAGCTGCTGACCTGGGCTCTCCACTTGGATGACTCTGCAAGTGGGTTATAGTGTGGGCCACACAGCCTTTTTGAAACTGAGGGCTATATTCAGCAGTTGGCAGTACCATGAACCCGCTTCCTTGCTTGGATGCAGAATGGCTTCCTGGCCAGCAACTCAAATCATGCAGAACTGTGCACTGAGCCTCCTGGCCAGACAGGGCCACCAGCTGAGCCCTGCAGACAGGTGCAACTGATGGCTGGGCTCTCTGCTGAAGTGCCACTGGGCTAAATTGCTTCACAGGTGCTCTTATAAGGTTCCCTGGTCAGGAAGGGTGAGGTCTGTACTTAGCAATGTGTGGGGCTATGAATTGGCTTCCTTGCCTAGGTGGTATGGCAGCATGGGCTCCAAGCCCAAGTAGGCTCATTGTTTTGGATTCTATATCAGACAGAACTGCACACCAATTTTCTTGGCCAAATGGGACCACTGGCTTGGCTCTGTAGATGGGCAAAGCTGCTGGCTGTAATTTCTAGTTGGGCACTGCTGTGACAAGGAGTTTGGTCTATCAGGATCCAAGCTCTGGTTGCTGTAAGCCCTGCCAACCTTCTTTTTCACAGTCTGATCTCCAGTGGTCAAGCCCCACAGATATACCCTGTAATCCCAGTGAATTGACACTTAAGTAGAACTCCTGGGAAGTGACCCACAACACATGGGGAGCTGAATGTCCACCTTGTGCTGTCTTTTTCCCACTGGAGACACCATAGGCCTGGGAATCTTCTCAGTCCAGTGCTGTTCTGGCCTGGGGGAGGGGCATTGCAGTTAGAGTATAGCTGCTCTTCTACCCTCTTAGTCTCTGTGGTGCTTCAGCCTCACTCTCCATGGTCTGGTATTTTCACAATGGTGTCCTGTCCATGGACAGTTGCTAGTTGGTCTGTTTGTGAGGGGGGACTGAAGATGGGAACAACCTATGTTGCCAGCTTGATGATGTGACTCCTTTAAAAAAAAAAACTTTTTTTTTTTTTTTGGTCTTTTGTCTGTTGTTGTTGTTGTTGTTGTTGTTGTTGTTGTTGTTGTTGCTATTTCTTGGGCCGCTCCCACAGCATATGGAGATTCCCAGGCTAGGGGTCGAATCGGAGCTGTAGCCACCGGCCTACGCCAGAGCCACAGCAATGCGGGATCCGAGCCGCGTCTGCAACCTACACCACAGCTCACGGCAACGCCGGATTGTTAACCCACTGAGCAAGGGCAGGGACCGAACCCGCAACCTCATGGTTCCTAGTCGGATTCGTTAACCACTGCGCCACGACGGGAACTCCTAAAAAAAAAACTTTTTAAAAATTACTAAATTTAAAAAATCCTTATGAATTTTTGATCTTAGCCCTTTATCAGATATATGTTTTTCAAATATTTTCTCCTAGTTTATGTCATTTTTTTCATTTTCTTTGTCTTTCAAAGAGAAGATGTTTTTAATTTTGATGAGAGCCATTTTATCATTTTTTTTTCTTCTTTTATGGTTCATGGTTTTATTTTTATTTTATTTTATTTTATTTTTTGTTTCTATGTAAGTAATGTTTGCATAAACCAAGGTCATAAATGTTTTTCTTATGCTATCTCCTAGAAGTTGTATTGATTCGTGTTTACACTTAAGCCTATGATTTTTTAAAGTTAATTTTTTTATATGGAGCAAGGTGTAGGTCAAAGTTTATTTTTTTGCACTTGGATAGCCAGTTGTACTGGCAGGATTTATTGAAGAGACTGTTTAATCCATGGACACCTTGTTAAAAACAATTGTCTATATATGTATACGCATCTACGTCCGGACCCTCTATTTTGTTCCGTTGCCATATGTGTTCGTCTTTTCACCAATATTATGATGTTTGGCTAATGTACCTTTATAGTAAGTCTTGAAATTAGGTTCTACAAGTCTTCCAACTCTGTTCTTCCTTTTCAAAATTACTTTGGCTATACTATATTCTTTTGCTTTTCCATATGTATTTTTTTGAATTACCTTTTTGATTTCTAAAGCGTTCTGTTGGAATTTGGATTAGGATTGGTAAAATTTTTATCAGTCATAGAAATTGCCTTGGATCTCTTTTTTTTGTTTTTTTTTTTGTCTTTTGTCTTTTTTGTTGTTGTTGTTGTTGCTATTTCTTGGGCCGCACCTGCGGCATATGGAGGTTCCCAGGCTAGGGGTCGAATCGGAGCTGTAGCCACCGGCCTACGCCAGAGCCACAGCAACGCGGGATCCGAGCCGAGTCTGCAACCTACACCACAGCTCACGGCAACGCCGGATTGTTAACCCACTGAGCAAGGGGCAGGGACCGAACCCGCAACCTCATGGTTCCTAGTCGGATTCGTTAACCACTGCGCCACGACAGGAACTCCTGCCTTGGATCTCTTAAGAGGCATTTCTGCAATTTTCCCCTAGTGTTTGCCTCTTTTTTCCATTTCCGTTTACTCCTATACCCTGAGACTACTATACAATTGACCCAGAATGACATTCAGCCTGTGAAGGTAACATGAAAGTGGTCTTGCAGTTGGAATTGGGTCCTGGGACTCAGGCTGCCTTTACATATGGGAAAATAAGTGTTAAATATTAATTGGAGGCAACCAGAGGTGGGAATGTGAAGGAGGCATACCAACTTTGTGTTATTTCTTTGATTCTTGAGTAGATTGGGCTAACTTCTTTGGCTTGTGTTACACCCCTCAGCGGAAACGCATGACTGAAATGTGAGAAACAGTACTAATTTCTTTGATTGTTTTAAAGTCTTCTCCTCTCCTTGTTTGCTGCTATTTTGGAAATCTCCCTCATTCATCATTTACTCTAGTTGTCTCTTATTCTATCCCTTTTATCTTTTCCATCCCTCACATCAAATTCTTCCTTAAATTTCTGATGCTGATTAAAAAGTGGTCCTATAAAGATTAGAAAGGTAAAGTAAATATATTTTGGTAGAAGTTTTGAAATAAAAAAAATTCGGCATAAAATTAATCAAAGTTATTGGAATGTGCTGATTATAATCAATTGTTGGATAGTGTTCCGACAAACTAGGAATGTTTGGCCTGGTTTGACTCCAGTGTTAATCCACAGCTTCATCTCCAAATAGCAGTGTCTCTGCAGTGCATCTTTTACAACTTAGTGGAATTACTGAGTTTCAGATTTTCTTTCTTCTCATGCCTGGCAGCCATGGACCAATTAATCTGAAAATATGAACATTTGAGGAGGATATTTTTCAGTGACTCAGCAGGGCAACAGATGGTAAAATGTTTCATGTTTATTTCAAATCCATTTCCATATTGGATTCCCATCCAGGAATGCTTAAAAACATTTTTATTTGGACAGAGACTGTTGTTCACTGTCAGACAACAGTATCTGCTGAAAACACCATCATTTGAATTACAACTTATTTGACAGGCATGAGGCAGACATTGCAGCCTCAGCCATTGCAAATGTGGCTCTCTATCTTTCCTAACACACTCTATTTTACACCAAAGACATGTTTACAAACATCACTTTTTAATAGCATTCATTCACTCATGTACTCATTCATTCATTCATTCACAAAACTTGTATTGAGCACTTACTCTCTTATATGGGTATTTAGTTACAGATGAAAAGACACAATAACATGGTTTACAATCAAGGACTCCAAAATCTACTGGATTTGCTAATTTCATGAATAAGATTTAATTCTATCAAAACATTTGTTTTCCTAGATAACCCCGCCTTTGTTTTTGTTGGGCATGCCTTTCATTCTACAATGTCTGGAAGATAGTTTAGGCAAGCTGGTTTGGTGACTAACTATCAGAGGCAGATTTACCTAGAAGGGAATAAAATCTATGTTTCAGATTCTTTCTTGCTTGCACAGGTCACATCCAAGTCTCTGAGAAGAGGCCGATAAGTGTGTTTATATGGTCACAGTCTTTGTAAAATTCACAAAGGTAAGATATTTTAACTGCAATTGGTTGAGAGACTCCCTATTTCCACTCTGAATTTCCCTGTGTTATTCTTCTCATACTAGATGGTAACGGAGGGACTGTGGACATTTTGAGGTTCCATCTAAGTAGAAATTGAGTTAAGGTTCACTTAGTTTGGGTTTTGTAAGATATATTTATGGCTTGCAATCTATTTCATGAACTGTTTTTCTAGCCACCCCATGTAGAAATAACATAGAAATATATCTACTACTCACTGAAATGACTCTCCCAGTATTTTAACATGAAATTGCAAGAGGAAAGTCATATGTACATAGTGCACAGCAGTACCCAACGTGAGAAGCCTATGGAGGAGGAACAGTTTAGAATGTGGACAGCTAGAAGCAACTGAAAATTCTTTCACAGTGTAGATGTGCAAAATTGTAAGCAGCAGATTTAATTCTCATTAATGCTTAAACAATATGGAAGTTTTCTCTCTTGAAATTATATTCCTTAACGCAGTACATGCGATTATAATAAGACTATACAGTCGTTTCTTTTTATGAATGAGAACCACATGAAATAGAATTTATCGCACTTTCTATACTTGTAGTTCCCAAGCTGAAGCTGTACTATAAACAATAGGTTTATGTAGCATTTTATGCAACATGCTTTCCAACATATTGAATAGCATTTTAGCATATCATTACCTGATAGTTATGAAGCCCAAATAAATTATGTTAAGCTATTAAATATGAAAAATAAATCTTGAACAATTATTCTAGAGGCATTTAAGTTTTTGAGTTGAAAAAATTTCTGCATAGAAAATAGTATTACAATATTTTTGTCATATTAAGAGACAATCAAACGAACAGCAAAAAGATGTAGGACAAAAGTATTGTACAAGTGTGTCCATTTTCATTATAAAAATACTTTGAATTTCTGAATTTTGTAATTTTTTTCGTGGCTTACAGTTTGTTGTTCTTAGCTTTGTAGTTTGTTGTAATTTCTTTTCTCATTCTAAATACTTATATGTCTGCATAATTTTATATTAACAATTTTGTACTATTTCCTTTAAAGATATCTCTCAAAATATATAAGCTTCAGGCTTCCCAAAACCTTGATATGCTCTCTATTTGCTCCAGATTTCATTTTGTTTGCCCAGTTGCTTCCTTAAGGAAGAGTAAATCTGGAGGAGCCTATGGAAGGAAATAAAGAAAGGGATTGGGGAGTGGTGCAGTGAAGATGAGAGTAGGATAAGAATAAAGACAAGGGAAGTTAATGTGTTGAACATTTGTATGGCTGATTGAAGATTGGTAGTGAATTAAGAGAAGGGAAGTATGGGACAAAGAATGGAAATGCGGAATGAAGGGAGACAAATGGAATAGCAAGTTGTTTTTGTTTAGTAGAAAGAACATGGAAATTGGAGTCAAAAAGCAGTTTCCTTAATCTGTCCAGCTGTAGGTGTGACCTTGATCAGTTCATTTATTGCCTCTGGGCTTCCTGCTCCTTCTTTGTAAAATGGAGATAATAGCACTTATTCTGTGGGTTGTCAGGATTAAAAACAACATCAGACCTTCAGCCCACAGCGAGGTCTCATAGCTATTATCACTGCTGTTGATTCAATCAGACATTGTGAAGGAGGGTAGGGAGATTCAGCAAAAGGCAGAATCCCAGATCTCAAGAAAAACCTGAGGGAGGAAGGTGCAGGCCTTGTTCACTTATGAAGGGAAATATCAGGAAACTAAAGCATAAAAAGAGACACAAATTAGAGGACGCAGAAGGATGATTTAGGATATATAAGGTAAAAAGAGGAGGACTGAGAAAACAAATTCCTCACAACCTAATCCCTACATGATGGCAAAAGAAGAAAAACAGATGCTTCTTTGATGGAAGTGGCAGAGGAGGTGCAGGAAGAAAATGGGCAAAGTCTTACAGGGCTCTTAGGCTAAAAGTTTGAAATTGGTAGTGCTGACAGTACATGGCCATTTGGCCAAAACAGTGATTGTCAGTGTATCTGCCTCAATCAGGCTGATGAACGGCCAACTCCAGGGCTCTTAGACACACACTGGGAATACCTATGGGCCCAGGTCTAAAGGAAAATCTAGAGGCTCTGTTCAGATAATGAAGACTCTAGAGTGCCATGGAATTGTCAATGAAATACTGGGGTCAGCAAATAAAAAATTCAATTTGTATCTCATCAGTTGCCATTTTGCTGGGTTGGAGGAAATAATAATAAAAGGGTGGAAAATGGGAATTGCCGTTGTGGTGCAGTGGAAACAAATACAACTAGGAACAATGAGGTTGTGGGTTCGATCCCTGGCCTCACTCAGTGGATTAAGGATCTGGTGTTGCCGTGAGCTGCGGTGTAGGTCACAGACGTGGTTTGGATCTGGTGTTGTCATGGCTGTGGCATAGGCTGGCATCTAGAGCTCCGATTAGACCCCTAGCCTGGGAACTTCCACATGCTGCAGGTGCGTCCCTAAAAAAAGAGTGGAAAAGAAGAAAGTTCATTACAAGAAAAAACCCCAACACATTACCTTTAGGGATTAAAAAAAAATGTGCTCCAGGTGGCTTCTGCTTTAAGGAAAATTAAGTTTGAAATGTCGACTTCTCAGTCTGTAAATTAAGACTACATATCTACATGTTTCATTTACAAAGAGACGAGGGCTGAATTCCAACTTGCTTACGGCACTTCAAATGTCATTCAAATTCTGAAATTTCAGTTCATGGTTGGCTCTCTGGGTGACATGTGTTGCCTAAACTAGGGCCCAGGAAACAGTTATAGTAAAAAGGGTTATGTGTGTGTGTGTGTGAGAAGAGGCAGAAGGATGGCCAAAAACGGAGACCTGAGGAAAGCCACAGGCTGAAGCTGAGTGTTACCAAGTAATGTGACTCTCCCCGTGACCAGATTTGAGTCAGGCTCCTCCGAACCCTGTTCTCCATTAGGCCTCAATCTTGGGCCTAGTCCCCAGCCCTAATCCCTGTCCTTCCTGGGCCTGCATAGGCCAGTTTTATCCACAATCCTGCTAAGTCGTTCAGAGGGAAACCCCCACCTTCGGTATCTGATCACCCCGGCCTGGCCTGCCTTCAGCAAGGATCGGGTTAGATCAGTGAAGCCAGGGTTGCCCTCACCCTCCATGTCTTCTCTCAGGAATTTTCCCTCCATCACCCCTCCCAGTCCTCTCCTGGGCTTATAAATCCCCACTTGTTCTTGTCATAGTGGGAGTTGAGCCCAGTTCTATACTACAGTCTCTTGTCCTCTCTTGCAGTTGTTCCTGAGTAGAATCTGTTTTTCACCGCTTTAACTACTGTCTGGCCCTAGTTTTTTGTTTTTTGGTTTTTTTTTTAAACAAATAGAAGACCATGACTGAAAACCATCATCATTCTGAACTGGTAACCACAGGGTTGGCAAGCAGTCTGCTGTGTGCAGCAATAAGGACACTCTACCTGAATAATTTTAGCAGCACTCATAATTGCCACTTGTGTACAGCTAAGAATTTCAAACGCTTTCACATATATTGATTATATTTTCCTCACAATGGCCCTTGTGAAGTAGGCAGGGATTTTACAGATGAGGAAACAGAGGCTCAGAGCAGTTGCCTGTCTCAGAGAGGGTCACTCAGCCAGCGACAGCAGGGCTAGAACTGAAGCTTTCAGAATCCTCAGTGCTTTGAGTTCCAATTTGAATTTAAAACCTCAAAGAGAAAGAAAGTATATTGTTCGAGCAGAAAGTGGATTGTTATGAAGATAAAGAATTTGCAGACTTTTAAGCAGGACAATTAAGGAATGAGGTGGTGAATCAACGGCTTGTCTGAGGCATTACACTGATTAATCACTTCATGGATATCTTTTGAATAATTTCTTTCACTCAGTGTCAGAGTTTCAGTAGATTTAAATTATAGCAAAAGATACTTAGATGCATCGGGAACAAACCCTGGTTGTGAAGGCGATGATAAGCGCAACATACAGCATCTTCATTATTCGATAACCTCAGTGCAGGATCTGCGATTCTCAGACACTGGGTAAAATGCTAGAGGGAAAATGATGGACACGACGCAGGTCCCTGCCATCTGAAGCTCTTGGCTAGTTTGTGCAGGGGTGACGTGATCAGACATCTAGTTACAAAACAGCCAGGAGAGGTGAGCTGTTCAAGCAAGCAGAGTGTGCTGATGGAAAGCAGCTCTTGGTCTGCTTAGCGGTGTACCTGTCTATGACAGGAGGCTGGCCTTGCTCTTCTCTGAAGTTCTTTTCAGTTCTTTTCTCGCAGCGAATCGTGAATCCTGTTTTCACAACGGCTGCTGTTTCCATTGCTATGGAAATGATGGTGAGGTATATCACAAATTCAAATACTATGACATGACTCCAGGACTCAAGAGGAGGAAAAGATGAGCTGTAAAGGGGCACAGTTTCCCTCCAAGCCAAATACCTTTGCTAATGAGCAAGTATGTTAACAAAAAATAGATGAAAAACATATGAGAAGGCCATCGGCTGGGAGAATAGGATATGTGAGTGAGGTTCCTCAACAGATGTGTCTGGGTGAGCTCAGGAGATAAATCTTAGCACCTTGCGTAGGAACATTTCTCAAGCCAAAATGCTGCTCCCTGGACAGGCCAACAGCTGCAGTCTCCTGATGTAGGAGGAGGCCAATAGGTCTCTCTCTGGATAACGAGGGAGGGTAATGACCCTTTACCCCCAGAGCCATGTCCCCTCAGGTGGGAGGCGATGCTTAGCCTTAGAGCAACTGAGTTGGCATCAGGACAGATGCTGGTGTGATGAGAAAGACCACTCTCCCTTTGAAGCCTTCTTGGCCTGGGCTTAGAGGGAAAATTGGCCAAGTACCACTGTGACCTGCTGCATCTTTGCTTGTTGCAACCTATCTCTGGGACTCCCTCCACCCCTGCATTTGCAGAGAAATTCCCATGCATTTGGCATCCGTCTGAGATAGGGTTTGGAGGGGCCTGGAGATGAGGCTCCAAGGTCAGCAGCAGGGCTTTCCCAGGGAAGCAGCAACCTCTCTTTTTGAGCAGAGCTGGCTGTGCGCACTCATCTTCCCCACCCTCTGGCTGGCCTTTGAGGATGTCATGGTGAAAGTAAAGGGAACTTTGTTTAGTCTGCACTGCAGCCTTGAATAGGCCATAAAAACTCCCCAGGCTGTGACCGACCAGACTTGGAACGCAGGCCTCTGCTCAGTCACTTACGCACCTTCTTTGTCACTTCGTATTTTGTGTGTTGTCTCTCTCTCCACCCTGGTGGCCTGTAAACACACACATCCTCACCATCTGGAAGTTGCTGTGCGGATTCTGTGTTCTCCAAAGCGCCAATGCTTCAATGAAGTAATAGGATGTGTGCGATTGCTGTTACCTTTAGGGGATGGGATTAAATATGGACATTGGGAACTCAAGAAATAAGGTAAAATATTTCTAAGATAAAATCCCCTCTCCTGAAATCTACCCACTTCAGAAATACTAGTGGCTTACACATCTTCTTTATGATTCTAAGGACACTAGGCCTTAATTAGAAAATCTTGAATTCTAAATAGTTTGTGAAAACAACCTTAATACCTGAACATTTAAAAACATATGCTTTTGGGGGAAGTGGCTGAAAGATTCTGCATGTGCAAGTCCACTTGTAATTTAGTTAATTTAGAGCAATGTTTTCTTTAAAAAACAAACATTTTCACCATAGGAAGAAGAAAGAGGAGGAGGAAGAAAAGGAGGAGGAGGTGACAGTGGGAGCAGACAGGAGAGGTTGGAGATGGAGAAGATGGAGAAGGAGAAGAAAGAAAGAAAAAAACGAGTTTGCCGCCGAGCAGAGAATTTGACTAGAAAGCCAAGGCCCAGCTTGGAGCAGAGTTTTATGGTTGAGTTATAAACTCTGAAAATAGGGCTTTATAATGGAAATGTTGACAGACTCTCAACTATAACTGAGCTAGCGGATGCCCGCTGTAATGTACTGTGTAATTTATAGGAGTCACCTGTTAAGCCATCTGGGAAAGAAAATTTCCCTTTTAAAATGTTAAGAACTTGATTAACCTTTTGAACTTCATCATTATTCCAAAAGGAGTCCCTGCAAGCCACTTGCTGCTAGCTGGCCAGTTTGTATTTGCAGATAAAATTTGGGATTACAAAAAAAATCCCTGTAGGAAAATGAGTTGTAAGGGAGAAGCTGCACCTTGATGGATTGGTTTCTGCAAGCTAAAACGGAGCAAGCTTCCGTTCTCTGTATTGGAATCTGAAGGTACCTTTATCATCTCTCCTTACCTTTCTCCCCCATTGGTTTTTCAGGCAAGAAACCAGGAACTGAGATCCCTACTGCCCTTGGGGAGACTACATATTGTTTGCTCTGGGAACCTTGATTCTATACTGGTTAATGGATTGCTAGATGGCTTATATATATGGTTTTATGACATTTACACTTGCGGTATTGAAGGTGCCCATACATCAGCTCCCCTGTTTTTCAAAATTCTCCTTTTATTTTTAGTTTTGCTATTATTTCTTATCAAAACATTTTTATGGAATCTCTCTATTGTCAACATTCATTCCATAAATGACCAGTGTCCAGGCTGGGCTCTGCTAGCTTGCCTCTGTAATTCTCAGGATCTATCCATGGGGCTTTTGACCCGTACAGAACAAATCTATCTAACTGAGAAAATTGAATAGGGTTAGAATTCCCTCAAATTCTGGGGCGCTTTAATGAATACTAGGTCCATCTTTGTTGGAGGAAGATTCAGTACGTTCTGAAGATGAAATTGCTCAGTTGGAATTTTCTGATTTGGGAATGTCTTTTCAAACACAGACCAAGGCCCATGTAGATGTCTTTCGGCTACTTACTTTCTCCAGGCTGACTCTTTTACTGTTAATCCAGGTTACAAGTGTTTTTGTACGAGAGGCACATTGTTGTCTGTAACATATGCGATTCCCATGGATTAAATCAGGAGATCCTTTTCTGTATTTCCCCCAGAGCACTAAAGCATTGGTACTCAAACTAAGTCAAATACAAATGATTATATTAAGAAATATAATCCCAGAAGAGCCAATCATGTTAAGCAACAGCACCACAATTTCCTCCAACCCTTTGTTCTGAGAGACTGTGCTCACGAAAAGGACACACTGCCCAGAAAGTTTGTTGTCTGATGGGAGAGTAAATACATGAAATCCTGTTGCACTTTCAGGTCAGTTCGTCTTTACTTGTTCTTTTTTTTTTTTTTCTTTTTATGGTTGCACCTGTGGCATATGGAATTTCCCAGGCTGGGGTCCAATTGCAGCTGCAGCTGCCAGCCTATGCCACAGCCGCAGCAACACTGCATCCAAGCTGCATTTTTAACCTACCCTGCAGCTGTGGCAATGCTGGATCCTTAACCCATTGAGCGAGTCCAGGGACCACACCTGCATCTTCACGGACACTATGTTGGGCTTTAAGAACCTGCTGAGCCACAGTAGAAACTCCTACCTGCAAGGAGGTTGTGGCGGAGGATTCCTACTTTGGCAGGAAGACTGGACTTCATGATCTTTGAGTGTCCTTCTAGGTTCTAAATTTAAAAAATCCTATTGCTCTGAAAGGCAGAAACATGACAGCTATAGGTGGACACCAAGAATCTTAAATTCTGGTATCTTTATGTACTTGGTATAGGTTTTACATTTTTATGTTAACCTGGTTTTGTATCTTGCCTGGAGCTCTACTGCATGGGTGTGTATGGTACTATTCTATTTTGTAACCACCTGGATTCTAATGGATTCTGCTGTGATTTTCAAACACTCATCCCTTGATGGGATGGAGCGTGGGATCGTCACTGGAATCTAATGCTTATTAATGCTTTGACCGCTTCTCCACTGGAACCATAGTTCCCACTTGCGGTTTGATGTCATCTTTCCTTCACACACTCTGACACTTGTATACATTTCACAGATGTGTCAAGAGAGTCCTCAAGATGTTGAGAGGAAAAAATTGCCAAGGCTACAGTGAGACTGTGTGGTATGGCCAAAAATGAAAAAGTCAAAAGTCTGGTTTTGAGTACTGTTTTCTAATAAATAGGCACCACTCTCTCAATGGAACAGATTTGATTTTAATGCCTTAAAGGGGCACAGAGAGCTGGCTGGTTTACAAAACTGAGAAGTATTCTTCTTGCTGGGGCAGCAAAACCTTCCCTGCCACCATCTTGAGGGAGCTTTTGCCCTTCCCTAATAGACAAATTCCCTCTCCTCTCCTGTCCTTTCTTCCCATACCTCTTCCTCCCCAAATCCCTCCTGAATTCTCTAGATGGAAACATATTCTCATATTAGTTGTTTAGAGCAATAGAAATTGCTAAAGTGCACAAAAATGTTTACAAGTACATAGAATGATACTGAGTCTAGACCAGGAGATGATTCTTTGGAGTTTATATCTCCTTGATGTCTCTACTGAGATCTCGGAGAAGAGGATCTAGAACCAAAAATACTTCTTTTTTCTTAGTTGAGCTTGCCCTCCTTGAGTTGTCAGAGGAACCTCTTGCTTTACTGAACCTAAAACTTCCTGAACTCAATCCCTTTTTCTCTCCTTGTCACCCCCTGTCCTTCTATCCAACCTTCCAGATGGTTGTGTTCTCTTTGTTTATTTTTTAATTTTTAATTTTATTTTTAAATTCATATTAATGTATAGTTGATGTACAATGTGGTATTAATTTATGCTCTACAGCAAAGTGATTCAGTTATACATATATACATGTTCATTCCCATGTGTGTTATCACAGAGTATTGAATAGATTTCCCTGTGCTCTACAGCAGGTCCCCATTGATCATCCATTCCATATATGATAGTGTGCAAATGCCATTCTCAGTCCTTCCCTCCCCACCACCCGTCCCTTTTCTGTAACCATAGGTTTGTTTTCTACATCTGTGAGACTGTTTCTATTTTGTAAATAAATTCATTTGTATCAAATTTTAGATTCCTTGTATAAGTGATATCATATGATGTTCGTCTGATTTACTTCACTCAGTTATGATAATCTCTAGGTCTATCCATATTGCTGCAAGTCACATGATTTCATTCTCTTTGATATTATTGTAAGCTTTTTTCACTTATTCATTAAGTATTTACTTAACACCTACTATATTCTGTGTAGCATGCTGGCTGGAAAGAGTAAAATAAGTCATGTCCCTATTGTAGCCTTGAAGAACTCACTTTGTATATGATGGAGGTGAGAATTAGAAAAACCCTTCCAAACAACTAACAATGTAATTTGATGTGTTCAAAGCTTTAAACTGAAAGCCATTTAGACTTTCCTAGAACAGGCAGAGAAGCAGTTGTTGTTTGTCCATAACATGGTCTTCTGGTCATTTAATATATTTGCCTGATGATACAAACTAAACTATGTAGGAGACGAGCACATTCAAGCTCATGAAAGCTGCCTTTCAATAAAGTCAATCATCTGAAACACTTTTAATGGACTGTATCAGCATCAACTTTCTTTAGACCTGATTTCTGATCTTTTCTTTGATGTGATGCTCATATTTGGGGACATCATTTAAAAAGTCCCCATGAAACTTGTCAGTAAAGGTATTTTAAAAATATACTTTATAAGAGGTTTCTGGTGCTATCTTTAGGGTTTTCTAGGTATAGTATCATGTCATATACAAACAGTGACAGTTTTATTTCTTCTTTTCCAATTTGGATTTATTTTATTCCTTTTTCTTTTCTGATTGCTGTGGCTAGGACTTCCAAAACTATGATGAATAATAGTGGTAAAAGTGGACATCCTCATCTTGTTCCTTATCTTAATGGAAATGTTTTCAACTTTTCACCATTAAGAATGATGTTAGCTGTGGGTTTTTCATCTGCGTTTTTTATTATGTCGAAGTAGGTTCCCTCTATGCCCACTCTCTGGAGAGTTTTTAAAGAAATAGGTGTTGAATTTGTCAAAATCCTTTTTTGCATCTATTGAGATAATCATATGGTTTTTATTTTTCAGTTTGTTGATGTGGTTTGTTACACTGATTGATTTGTGGTATTGAAGAATCCTTGCAGCCCTATGATAAATCCCACTTGATCATGGTGTATGATCCTTTTAATATATATTTGAATTCAGTTTGCTAATATTTTGTTGAGGATTTTTTTGGTCTGTAATTTTCTCTTTTTGTATTATCCTTGTCTAGTTTTGGTATTAGGATAATGGTAACCTCATAGAATGAGCTTGGGAGTGTTCCTTCCTTTGCTATTTTTGGAAAGCGTTTCAGAAGAATAGGTGTTAACTCTTCTCTGAAGGTTTGATAGAATTTGCCTGTGTAGCCATCAGGCCCTAGACTTTTGTTTTTTGTGAATTTGGCAAAGTTGTAGGCTACAAAATTAATACACAGAAATCAATTGCATTTCTATATACTAACAATGAAAGATCATAAGGAGAAATCAGAGAAACCATCCCATTCACCATCATATCAAAAAAATAAAATATGTAGGAATAAACCTACCTAAAGAGACAAAAGACCTATTCTCTGAAAACCAAAAGACACTGATGAAAGAAATCAAAGACAACACAAACAGATGGAAAGATATACCATGCTCTTGGATTGGAATAATCAATATTGTCAAAATGACTATATTGCCCAAGGCAATCTACAGGTTCGGTGCAATCCGTATCAAATTAACAAGGGAAATCTTCACAGAAATAGAGTAGAACATTTTGAAATTTGTATGGAAACACAAGAAACCCTAAATAGCCAAAACAATATTGAAAAAGAAAAATGAAAATGGAGGACTCAAGCTTTCTGACTTTAGACAATACTACAAAGCTACAGTTAGCAGAACAATATGATACTGGCACTAAACCAGAAAAATAGATCAATGGAACAGGATAGAAAGCCCAGAAATAAACCCAGACATCTATGGTCAACTATCTATGATAAAAGAGGCAAGAATATACAGTGAAAGAAAGTTTCTTCAATAAATGGTGCTGGGAAAACTGGAAATCTGCATGCAAAAGAATGAAAAATAGAACACTGTGTAACACCATACACAAAAGTAAACTCAAAATGAATTAAAGACCTAAATATAAGGCCAGATACTATAAACTCCTAGAGAAAAACACAGGCAGCACACTCTTTGACATAAATCACAGCAACATCTTGTTTGATCCACCGTCCTAGAATAATGACAATAAAGACACAAATAAACCAATGGACCTAATCAAACTCAAAAGCTCTTGCACAGCAAAGGAAACAATAATAAAATGAAAAGCCAACCCATAGAATGGGAGAAAATTTTTGCAAATGGTGCAATGATAAGGGACTAATCTCCAAAATATATAAACAACCCATATAATTCAACAAAGACAAAACCAAACAACCCAATTAAAAAATAGGTAGAAGACCTAAATATAGACAAATCTCCAAAGAAGACATACAGATGGCCAACAGGCAATGAAAAAATGCTCAACATCACTAATTATTAGAGAAATGCAAATCAAAACTTCAATGAGGTACCACCTCCCACCAGTCAGAATGGCCATCATTAAGTCAACAAATAACAAATACTGGAGAGGGTGTGGATAAAAGGGTACTCTCCTTCACTATTGGTGGGAATGTAAATTGGTACAACCTCTATGGAAAATATTATGGAGGTACCTAAGAAAACTAAATATAGAACTGCCATATGATCCAGCAGTCCCACTCCTGGGCATATATCTAGATAAAACTTTCATTGAAAAAGATACATGATTCATCACAGCAGTATTCACAGCAGCCAAGGTATAGAAACAAACTAAATGTCCACTGACAGATGAATGGATTAAGAAGATGTGATACATATATACAATGGAATACTACTCATCCATAAAAAGGTAAACTAATGCCATTTGCAGCAACATGGATGGGATTAGAGATTCTCATAGTAAGTGAGGTAAGCCTAGAAAGAAAAAGACAAATACCATATGATATCACTTATTTGTGGAATCCAAAATATGGCGCAGATGATCCTATCTACAAAACAGAAACAGATCACAGCCAAGGAGAGCAGACTTGTGATTCTTAGCAGGGAGGGGGGAGGAAGTGGGATGGACGGGCAGTTTGGGGTTTTTGGATGTAAACTCTTACATTTGGAGTGGATGGGCAATGGGGCCCTACTATATGGCACAGGGAACTCTGCATGATTGGGTCACTTTGCTATACAACAGAAATTGAAGAAACATTGTAAATCAACTATAGTGTAATAAAAAAGATATTTAGATATCAGAAAATATATATACTTTATATAGTATCTTCTCTATCAGGATTCATGGGAGAATTTTTTTTCTAGGTTCAGGATTATAAATAGTTACATATTTTTGGAAAACTGATTTCTTTTTAGCTTATGGATATTGTGACCATTTTAAGTGACTTTTCTGTTTTAAGCTAGGTCTTAATAATCATGTAGTTCAATCACTCTCCAATTATATCTACTCAACTAGATGTCTAAGACTGTTTTTCAACTTTTTATACTGTATCCCATGCTAAAAATGCATTTTGCGTTGTGACCTAGTGCACACACACATAATTAAGATTAAAGTTTCACAAAACAATACTAATTTATATTGTAATGCCCTATTTTTAAAATTCTGTTCTCTTCTGTTCCATCCTATCCCATTTCATTTCATTACACTTGTTTAAAAATGCTAGTTACAACTCTCTAAATGATTCATAACTCTTTAGTGAGTTGTAATCCACATTTTAAGAAATACTAATTCATTCCTTTCCTTGAACATTTCCAGCTACAGAAAACTTAATGCTTCTTGAGGAAGGCCATTTAATCATTGGAAAATTTGGAGATCCTCCTTCAATCGAGCTTACTGCCTTGTTGGTAGATCTTGGCCAGTGTCTTCCTTGTTCTCTTTTTCAGTTTCATGCACAACAGTCAAATCCTTCTCATTCCTGAGCATCTTTCCAATATTTGAAGAGAATATGTCCCCCTGAAAACTCCTCACCTATTTATATTTGGTTGTGGCTCCAGCAAGAGGCTTGGTGGCCAGACGTCAACAGCTAAAGAAAAGTGTTAGGCCAGGGCAATTACAAATGTTCCCTGAAGCATTTGAGTAATTTGAAGGAAAGTGTTGCTTTTTAAAAATGTGCTCAATTTAACTGAACAATTACCCCAATTCCCTACTTTATTTCGGCTTTGGGAAACCTGGCCCAACTTCTGCTGCACATTGATTTTGCTCAGAGGTGGCAAGTGACAACACAGCCATTACATAAATGACATGAGAAAACAGCCCTCTTCCCCTAAGGTATTTAGCACACTCCACAGATGGCGACGACCTAATTCAGTCAAAGAAGAAACAAGTGAAATCATTCACTCAATTACCTTCACTGGGTAGAGGCAGCATGGCTCTCTCGACTCTCCCAGAAGAAAAAAAAAACCTTCCTGAAACTGCCATGCACGGGCAATTTCATTACAACAGAGTTCCAGTCACCTCTTGTTTTCTTAAACTTGTATTATTGAAAGATTAGTCTTCTGTTTATGGTTACATTGCCAAGTATCCAAAGCAGAACTCTCTCCTTCATTCGAAGTTAATCGAACTGAAATGGACATGGCATTACCAAGGCCCATGGCCCTATGAGATCAGAAGAATTACTCAGTCTGTACCACTTAGGATAGAAATTTTTGAAAGACGTTAGGATAAATTGACAGAGCTTACTTACCTCAGCATACAGAGTTTAAAATGTAGTTCAGAATGACTTTATTATAATTAGATGCTGTAATGGGAAAGATTAAAATGTTGTGTGGCTGGATAATAGTACCCACTTAAGTGATGGCTAAATCTAATGTTGAGAGGTGGTCAAGGGTAACCATTCTTTTCTATTTACAAAAGTAAAGGGCAAATCCATGTCCTTGAAGGGAAGTTTTGGAGCAAATGAGTCCCTAAATGGATGGCAAAGTCCCTAAAATATGGTGATAGTGAGAGGAACATTGTTGTCTTCTCCAATTGTTTAGCTGGATTCCATAACTGAAGCTCAAGAATAAAACATAGATATTTAATCAAACTGATAAAGATGACCTAAGTTAAGAATTTGCCTCTTATTTTCTGTTTTCATAGGATTTCAGTTCTGAGACAGTTCTTTTGTATTTTCAGATGCCTTTATTTTAAGTTTTTTTCATTCAGAAAACATACTTAAAGAATGAGTAATCATTCCATAAACTGTCTTTTCTTTTCTTAGTAGTTCTCTTTTTCTTAGTGGTTTTGCTCCTTCTCATTTCTAATTTACACCATTTTTTTTTTTTAGTCTTTCTCAATTTAGTCTCTTCTCAGCTAAAATTTCTTATATTTAATTTCTTTATTAATTGAGTTTAGGCATTTCAACTTGGAGCTCTTGTGGAAAGTGGCAACCAAGCTGGAAAGTGACTCCAGCTTACTGAAGTCTTGGCTAAGCTTTCAGTCTTTTGACAGAAGAAGGCCAAGGAAGTGTGAGAAAGGTACTTTGTAGGAAAAGAATCAAAATCTGTGTTTTTCTCTGTGATTTCATTTAATGTAAGAGAATGGTGTTGCTGGGATTGGCAAGAAATGACAAATAGGAAGATACTGCTATTTGAACATAGGTACAGTCAACTGTGTGAAACTTCAATAAACATGAAGTATAAAACCATATGGTGATTTAGGAAGGATGATGAATATTATTAGCTTCCTCTGCAGTTAGTAGCTTCTTCCATTCCATTTTTCTCTCTTGTTTTGAAATGGCTGGAAAAAAAATCATGATTTGGACAGACTCATTGTAGGAGTTGCAAGATGCAGACCTGAAGGCTGAAAATATCCTGCAGATGGATTTTGTTTGGTATATACAATGTTAAAAAATAAATACACTCATTCATAAAGTGTTTTTGTACATAAAGAACATGTACGAAAACCTACAGCTAACATTATATTAATGATGAAAGACTGAGTGCTTTGCTCCTCAGATGAGGAAAAAGGCAAGGATGTCCATTCTTACCAGTATTATTCAAGAGAGAACTGGAAGTTCTGGCTAGTGGAATAAGACAAGAAAAGTAAATAAAAGTCATACAAATTGGATAGAAGAAGTGATACTGTCTCTCTCTATTTGCAGATAGTGTGATTATCTATGTAGAAAATCTAGAGAAATCTGCCAAAGAACTCTTACAACTAACTACGTTTATTAAGGTGATAGAATACAGGATAAACATACAGTAGCAACTGTGGACACTGAAATTAAAATACCTTTTACAACTGCTAGAATTACTTAGGTATAAATTTAATAAAACATGAACAGGGCTTATAGAATGAAAAGTTAAAAAAAATTGATGAAAGAAATAAAAGAAGTGTAACTGGCTCCCCATGCTGCACAGTGGGAAAAAAAAAAAGTGTGTTGGGGGAAATAACAAAAAATAAATTTAAAAAAGAGAAAAAAAATAATTACAGAAGTCACAGAAACTCCTAATGTTTTGACTGACAACATGTGAAATGTCTAAATAATTGGGAAAAGAATTGATATCTTGACTACATTGACTCATTCTCCAAGGGAACTAGAAAATATCAGTATTTATTTAGGTCTTTGATATTCTTCAGTAATTCCTATGTTTTCATCACATAGAGGTCTTTCACATTTTCCTTTATTTTCATATATTTAGTAATTTAGTTTGAGTTTATAAAAACATTATTTCTGCATTCTATTTTATAAATAATTATGGCTAGTATTCAAGAAATATACTGACAAATATTTTTAAGTTTAATCTTTTTAAATTTAATTTTATTGGAATTGGACTGAACTTTATATTTTAATATGATGGATTTTCAGTTAACATTTTTGGATTTGCTAGATAGATAATGATTATCATCTTAATGACTTTTCCTTCAAATCTCTTTCTTCAAATACTTTATATCATATTTATCCTTATTATATTATTGTATTACTTGATATAAGAAAACATGGGTAATAACTGTAAAAGGGGAAATCTGGATTCATTTTTAGCTTCAATGGGGATAACTGTGGTATTTTCCCATAAAAAAAAAGTTCATTAAAAATGATCATCCATAAACAAAAGAAGTTCTAAATAAGTAGAGATATAGTATGTTCATGGAAGACCTAACATACTAAAGATGCCAGTTTTCTTGAAATTGACATACGTTTTTAATGCAATTCAAAATGCCAGCATGATATTTTGAAGCTGTAGAAAAGATTATTCCAAAATTTTATGGAAAGAAAAAGTGACCAATATAGCTTATAGTCTTTGAAAATAAGACTAATAGTGGGGGAGGGGAATCAGTCTACCCAATTCCAAGACTTATTATATAGTTACAACAATCAAGGCTGTGTGTTATTAGCAGTGGAATAAACACATCAATACATAGAATAAAATTTAGACCCAGGAATAGACTCATGTAGATATTTCCAAGTAATTTTTGACAAGGATGCAAAAGCAAATGGTGCCAGAGAAAATAGATATTGAGGCTTAAGAAAATAAACCTCACCCTAGGTCTCACATTTTTTACAAGAATTAGCTCAAGAAGACTTAAATGTAAAATATAAGCCTCCAATAATCTTGAAAACAATATAGGAGAAAATCTCTGGGAAATAGATCTAGGCAAAAAGTTCTTAGGGTTGACATCAAAAGCATGGTCCTTAAAAAAGCTAAATTGGATAAATTGAACTTCATCAAAACAAAAACTTGTGCTCTATGAAAGATTCTGTAAAAGGAGGCTAAAAGATAAGCTAAAACTGGTTGGAAATAATTTAAAAGCACATTTCTGACAAAGAACTAGTATATAGAATATACTCTAAAAATCTCAAAACTCAATAACAAACAAAACCCAAATAATTCAATCAGAAAAAGAGCAAAAGATGGAGTGTCCATCGGGCTCAGTGGAAACAAATCTGTCTAGCATCTGTGAGGACACAGGTCGATCCTTGGCTTTGCTCAGCGGGTCAAGGATCTGGTATTGCTGTGAGCTGTGGTGTAGGTCACAGACACAGCTTGGATCCCCCGTTGCTGTCCCTGTGGTATAGGCCAGCAGCTACAGCTCCGATTTGACCCCTTGCCTGGGAACCTCCGTATGCTGTGGGTGCAGCCCTAAAAAGACAACACAAAACCAAAAAAGGTAAAAGACATAAAGAGACATTTACCTATTTACCAAAGAGGATATATAGATAGCACAGGGGCATGTTAAAAGATGCTCCACATCATTTGCCATTAGGGAAATGTGAATTAAAACTACAATGAGATATCACTACTTACCTCCCACAGTCACTAAAATAAAAAATAGTGACATTAAATGCTGACAAGATTACAGAGAAACTGGATCACTCCTACAGCGATTGAAGTGTGAAATGGTACAGCCTTTCCGGAAAATAGTTGGGCAGTTTCTTAAAAATTTAACCATGCAACAAACATAACCTGGCAATTGCACTCCTGGGAACTTTTCCCAGAGAAATGGAAAACTTTAATCATACAGAAACCTGTACATAAATGTTTATATCAGCTTTATTCATACTTTAAAGGGATGAATGGTTAAACAAACTATGGTTCATCTGTATCATGGAATAGTAGCAGCAGTAAAAAGAAACAAAAACATTGACAAATGCAATAACCTGGATGAATCTCCAGAGAGTGATCCAGAGTGAAAAGATCCAGTCCTTAAAGTTTATATGCCATGATTCTATTTCTATAACATTTGTGATGTGACAAAAAGTATGGAAATGGAGAACAAATGAAGAATTGCCAGGCATTCAGGAAAGGATGGGAGCAGCAAGTGGGTGTGGCTATAAAAGGGTGCCATGAAGGGTCCTTGTGGTGATGGAAATATTTTGTATTCTGACTATGTCAATGAAAATATCCTGGCTGTGATGTGATACTATAGCTTTTCAACATGCTACCTTTGTGGAAATCTCAGCAAAGTGTACATGGGATCCTTGTATCATTTCTTACAACTGTGTATGAATCTATAACTATCTCAAAAGAAAAAAATAAGAAAAGCCTTTAGACAAGATCTTCCATTCATCAGAGCCTCCTTATTTTCAACTTAATCCATTAAATTAAATTAACCCCACCAACTTCAATCTAATTTCAGCTATTTTCAATTTAATTTCAAATCTGATAATTTGCTTTACACGGTTTCCTTATCTATCTGGCACCTATAGGCCTAAGAGAGAAAGAAAAGAAAGGGATCTTGCTAACAAAATGCACAGGAGAAATGTCATGTGGTACTCCTCTTTGGGGATGGGTGAATTCATTTTAGAAAATTGGATGGGTTTTAACATTTGCAAACATTGTGTTCTCACCCTAGTTCAGAGACCCACAGTGGATAATGGGACCCATTGTGCCATAAGGATCTCTTCATGTCTCTTTTCTCCATTAAATTCCTTGAAGGCAGGGACCATGACTTGTTCTTTTCACTCCTTTCCCCTCTCCCTTCTTCCCTCCACCTATCATAGAGGCTTAATCTAGAGTTTAATAGGGGAGAGAACAGATTTCTAAATTGGTTAGTAAACAGAATGATCACCACACTAACCACAAATACTCATGACCTGGTAACTACTGTTCTAACCTTAGTTTACACGACTTCCCTTCAGGTGCCTAATAATTTAGCCAGCTTGAACTGCTCCAAGCTGCATACATGCTGGGGAGTTTGCACTGCCTTTGCTCACACTACTCCTTTTGTCTGGTGTTCCTTCCTCTATGCCTGTAGGTCCAATTTATATTGATCTTTTACCGTTCAGTCTAAGGGACGCCTCTTCCAAGAAGTCTTCTATGCTGCAAATACTATCTGACAGTTTGTATCTCTTGTCGATTTCAACCCTGGAGGAGCACTGGGATCGCTTTGTGTGACTGCAAGCCACTTGGGGGCCAGTCTGTCCTGGTCCTTCTAGAACTTCACATAGAAGTGGGTTCAGTGCACTGCCCACAGCAGATCCCATAAGTGCACACTGAAAGAGGAAAGAAAGGAAAGAAATTAGAATGCTCAGGCTAGTTTAAGGAGGCTCTTGGGGTAGCCAAATAAAAATGATAGGAAGCTAGAAAGGACACCTGAGAGTGGATCAGAAGCAATAGTAGACAATGCTAAAATGTTGCAAGGCTGATTTTACCTGGCATTGGTAGAGATTAGGCTGCTCACCACAGCCAGTTTCACTGTAAATCATGTAACAGACCTTGTAGAAATGCCAAGATAGTAGAAGTCTGCTTAAAATGCTCAACTCCAAGACACGCTCGACTTGAAACATTGTTTACTTTCCCCATTAGGAGCTAAAGGGAAGCAAGCACAAGGCAGCGGGCAGCAATTACCTAATATCTTTGCAGAAAGAGAGATTTTTCAAAATGTGCTTTTCTCACTAATCCTTGAGGGGAAATGAGGTTTATTTATGGTGTCAGAAGAGAACAAGGCATTAATAGTAAAAGATTTTATATGACTTCATGTTTTTAGGAAAGTCATTTGTTTACAAATCCAAGTCAATCAAACCCAAATGTATTTAATATAGTCCAGATTTGAATGTCACCCGAATTTGCACCCAAATTTTAGGCTAAAGGAAGTAATTATGGCAGAGTGTATATATTGATGTAAGAAGATATCGACTATGAAATATTTCCTTTTCATAGATGAAAATCTTAGACCATCCTATGGTCCAAGGAAAGAATGAAATAATTAGGGACATTTCTTCTCTCTCTAGTTTTAATTAAAATTGTGTGAGGTTAATGGAGATGTCTAAAGTTACTTAACTATTTTGTTTGATAATTCAGGATAATAGTCTTTTGGCCAAGAAATAATTTCTGTAAATAAGACAAAATAGGTTGAAGTCCAGTTATATGAAAATAGTTATGATTAGTTTCTTCTCTTTCATTTGCTTACCAGTTCTTAAAAATGACCTCTAGTCATTCAAAGTGATGTCTTATGTTTGGACAAAACTTTGTGTTTTTCACTGCAATCTTAAGAGAGTACTCTGAACAGCTCTATGCCAACAAATTGGACAACCTAGAAGAAATGGATAAATTCCTTGAAATACACAATCTTCCAATATTAAATCAGGAATAAATAGATAATCTGAGCAGACTGATTACTAGTAATGAAATTGGATCTGTAATCAAAAGAGAATTCCCCAAAAGAAAGTCCAGGACCAGACAGTTTAACAGGGGAATTCTACTAAACATTAAAAAAACCTAATATATATCCTTCTCAAACTATTCCAAAAAAAACTGAAGCGGAGGTAACACTTCCAAAATTATTTCATTAGGTCAACATCATACTGATACCAAAAAAGGAAAATTATAGGCCACTATTCCTGATGATCATAATTGCAAAAATCCTTGTAAAATATTAGCAAACAGAATTTGACAATACATAAAAAGGATCATACATCATGTTGTTAAAATGTCAGTACTACCCCAAAAAATCAGAAGTTCAATGCAATTTTTATCAAAATACCCATGAACTTTTTCACTGAATTAGGACAGAATAGTCTTAACATTTGTTTGGAACCACAAAAGACCCCAATAGCCAAAGCAGTTTTGAGAAAAAAAGAACAAAGTTGGAGACATCAGGATTCATGATTTTAGATTATACTAAAATCTACAGTAATAAAAAAGGTATGGTACTGGCATAGAAACAGACATATAGATAGTGGAACAGAACAGAGATCTCAGAAATGAAATTACGCATATATGGCAAATTAATCAGTGACAAAACAGCAAGAATATACAATGAGGAAAAGACAGTTTCTTCAATAGTGTTGTTGGATAGCTACATGTATTAGAATAAAACTAGAATATTTCTCACACCATTTACAAAAATAAACTCAAAGTGAATTAACCACTAAATGTAAGACCCCCAAACCATAAAACTCTTAGAATAAAACATAGCTATTATGCTCTTTGACATTGGTCTTAGCAATATTATTTTGAAACTCTCTTCTCAGGCAAGGGCAACAAAAGCAGAAGTAAACAAATGGGGCTGCATCAGATTAAGAGCAACAATAAACAAATGGGACTACATCAAACTAAAAAGCTTTTGCACAATGAAGGAGACCAAACTTAAAAAGGTAACCTACTGAATAGGAGAAGATATTCACAAACTGTAAATCTTATAAAGGGTTAATATTCAAAATATATATAAAGAATTCACACAATTTAATATTTTTTAAAAAACCAAGAAACTAGCAGAGGACCTGAGTAGGTATTTTTCCGAAGAAGATATACAGGTAGCCAACAGGCATGTGAAAAGATGCTCAGCGTTACTAGTCATTGAGGAAATGCAGATTGAAACCACAATGTCACCTGACACTTGTCAGAATGCCTGTCATCAAAAAGACAAGATGTAGCAAGTATTGGCAAGGCTGTGGACAGAAGGGACCTTGGTACAGCCACTATGGTAAACTGTATAGGAGCTCCTCAAAAAATTAATAGAACTACCACATGATCCAGCAATTCCAATCCTGGGTATTTATCTGAAGAAAACAAAAACACTAATTTGAAAAGATATATGCACCTCAGTGTTCATAGCAACATTATAGCCAAGATATAGAAGCAACCCGAATGTTCATCACTAGGTGAATGGATAAAGAAGATATCTCTCTCTCACACACACAGAGGAATATTACTCAGCCATAAAATATAATGAAATTTTGCCATTTGCAACAACATGAATGGAACTGAAGAGCATAATGCTCAGTGAAATAAGTCAGACAAAGACAAATACTATATGTTTTCATTTATCTGTGGAATTTAAAAATAAAATAAATGGATAATTTTAACAAAATACAGACTCACAGATACAGATAACAAACTAGTGGTTACCAGCAGAGGGAGATGGGAGGAACGGCAAAATAGATGAAGGGGGTTAGGAGGTACAAACTACCAAGTATAAAATAAGTTACAAAGATGTAATGTATAGCACAGGGAATAAGGTGTATTTTAAAATAATTTTCTATCAAGTATAACCTGTAAAAATATTGAATTACTATGATGTACACCTGAAACTAATATATATTGTTTAAATGTTGTACTTTTCAAAATATATTTACTTTATCTGATCCTCCTTGCAATAAATCTTGTGATTCAAGCAGGGGTTATTACTGTTTGTTTTACACAAGAGAAAACTAAGACTCAGAGCAAAACACAACTCCCTAATAAATGATATATTAGATTATAGAACTGGAAGGAATCTTTTGCAATAACATTTCTGCAAGCATTATCATGTGCAGAGTTGATTCTGCAGTCTTTGGGTCTAGCTATCTAGCTTTAAGTTGTGTGCAGTTACTCTCCTGTTTTTGACTTTTTTTTTTTTTTTTGGTCTTTTTAGGGCCACACCTGCAGCAAATGGAGGTTCCTAGGCTAGGGGTCTAATTGGCGCTGTAGTTGCTGGCCTGTGCCAGAGCCACAACAATGCCAGATCAGAGCTGCATCTATTACCTACACCACAGCTCACAGCAACGCTGGATCCTTAACCCAGTGAGCAAGGCCAGGGATTGAACCTTCAACCTCTTGGTTCCTGCTGTGCCATGAGGGGAACTCCCATTCTCCTGTTTTTGAGATAAGGCATATAAAGTCTGATTGGTTTGTGTCTTGACCAAGATCACATGACTGAGACCCCGTGGCAGCAGTGTACACACTGGGCAGTGGGGAAGGGAACTGTCCATAACTTTTACTTTATATCCTGGTTAAGGGCTGGTTCTAGGACATCCAAACTCACTTATGCATCACAACTTCCTATCTTTTTTCTTTTTCTTTTTTTGGTCTTTTTAGGGCCACACTGGAGGCATATGGAAGTTCTCAGGCTAGGGGTCAGGCAGAGCTGTAGCCGCCAGCCTACACCACAGCCACGGCAATGCGGGATCTGAGCTGCATCTGCGACCTACACCACAGCTCACAGCAACGCTAGATCCTTAACCCACTGAGCGAGGCCAGGGATAGAACCTGCATACTCATGGATGCTAGTCAGATTCGTTTCCTCTGAGCCACGACGGGAACTCTACAACTTCCTATCTGTATCTATGGGGAGATGTGAGATGGGAACAAAAGCACCTGGAACCCAGAGCAAACAGCCATAACCTTGGATGTCAGAGAAGTGGTGATCCATCATGATGAGAGGAATTCTATGCACTAAAGCAGGTGGCATGGCTTTGCATGAGGTCCCAAGGCAAGGGAGCTACTGGCTAACTAATTCATCAAGCAGGGGCCTCTACTGTCAAAGATACCACACCTTGACTGAGAATTCTTGGGGTACTGATGAAGGTCCCACAACTCACTGAGAGCAGAGAAGTATCACGGAGTCTTCTAGAGAATAGCTAGGACAGCACACTTAAATATAGGGGAGGGGTAAAGAAAAGTGCATTTTCCTGGAGCAAAAGTTCCTTCCTTTGAACAGTGAGAGTCCAAGACTACAGATTTCTTCAGTGAATTTCATGCCTATTTTAAGAACAGAATCATCCAGCCAGAATCACATGAGGGGATTCTTTCTACTGTGGTAAGTGTGGCAAGGATATTGAAAGAGTTTCTTTATGTTTTGAACTAGATGAACCCTCTCAAGGGTCCTTTTCAAATTCCTAAGCTATAGTTTCAGGAGTCATTTAACAGAAAGCTTTCAGAGGAATTGCAGTCAACTGCATTATGGTAGGTTTCCTATTATTCCTTTATCCTGATTATTGTTTTAATAATGATAACATGGCAGACCAATTTCCAGGGTTGTTAATGTTTGCTTTGTCCTTCTCTTGGCTTTAGGAAGGTGCCCAGGTCTTTCTGTTCCCTTGTCTTGGGGTCTTAGATGTTGCTTGGAGAACTTTCTGGGAGGAGACCTTGCTAGGCTTGTTCAGAGATGGGGGAAAGCACACTGGCGAGGTGGAGATGATGGTCAAGTTGGGGAAAGAGAGATCCATTTCCAGGGCTGCCAGTGGATGCAAGTCTGTGGGTTCTTGAGCCATGAATAGCACTCTGGCTCCTCACAGTGCTGCCAGGCCCCCAGCAGGGGAAGCTTCGTGGCCCATCTGGGCAGCTGGGCCTTCAGATGACAGAGCTCCCAGCTGAGACAAAACTGCATGTCCAAGGTCAGCTGGAAGTGCAGAGCCTCTGGTCTTCATGGGGACCTCCCAGCTTGGACCTTAGGCATATTCGCAGGGAGGGGTAGGCACCAAAGATGAGAGGGCCCGCCTCAGACAGGACGACCAGGGAAGGCCTCTTGGCACCTGTGACTCATCCTGAGGACCTGTGGAAAGAAACACCAGCCATATTGGAAATTGAATTTCTTGCCATTCAGTCGCATCTGGTAGAGGTTAAATTTGATTTTGGGAAATAAATATGACATTAAGTCTATTGATCATCATCATAAAAATAACAGTATCTGTATAGTTCTTTCAAGTTTACACTTTATATTCACACCTACTATCTCACCAGCTGCTAATAACCCCGTAAAGGGGTTAATAGTGTGGTTCTATCCATTTTATAAGTGATTTTCCCAAGGTCCCAGAGCTTGTAACTGGCAAGGCAGCTCTTCTTGCTGCGTCTCGCAAGAGGGATTCCCCTCCAGGTCTAAGCCGTTTCATTCATTCCCCCTCCGCCATCTGCAATTGAAGTAATCATTTTACAAATATTCCCTGAGGAACTATAACATATTGGACACTGTATAAAGCGTGGGGATCCAAAATCTAATAAGACACGGTTCCTGCGCTCAAGGAATCTTAGCCTTGAAGAGAAGAACTCCCGGGGAAGAAGGGGGGTGGCGCTGGGAGATGAGGCTGAAGGGAAGCCAGGAACCAGATGATGAATGGATGTGCTCTGAGCTTTTATTCCAGAAACTGTAAATAGCCATTTCAGGAATTTTGACTTTTTAATTTCTTTTTAAAATCACAGAAATCATTGAATTATTAATTAATAAGCCAATTCAAGAAGTATTTTTAAGTGTCAGGCCCTGTGCAGTGCTAAGGGGGTAGTGGGTCTCTGTCTTCATGGAAGTTATATTCTGTTAGAAAGACATGGAGTTCCCATTGTGGCTCAGCAGGTTAAGAACCCAACTAGTATCCATGAGTATGTGGGTTCAATCCCTGGCCTTGCTCAGTTGGTTAAGGATCCGGCATTGCTGTGAGCTGTGGTGTAGGTCGCAGAAAAGGCTTGGATCCCGTGTTGCTGTGATTGTGGTGTAGGTCAGCAGCTACAGCTCCAATTTGACCCCTAGCCTAAGAACTTCCATGTGCTACAGGTATGGCTGTAAAAAGAAAAAAAAGAAAGGAAAGGAAAGGAAAGAGATAGACAGAGACCATGTTAGAAATAAACATAAGAAATTTGTAGTTTTGATTTGCATTTCTCTAATAATTAGTGATGTTTTTATGTGCCTATTGGCTATCCATATGTCTTCTTTGGAGAAATTTATTGAGGTCTTCTGCCCATTTTTCAGTTGGGTTTTTGTTGTTGTTGTTGAATTGGATGATTTGTTTGCATATTTTGGAGGTATGATATCAATTACATGTGGAATCTAAAATATTACACAAATATATAACCTGTCTATAGAATGGAAACAGACGCACAGACATGGAGAACAGACTTGCGGTTGCCACTGGGGAGGGAGGAGAGAGTGGGATGGACTGGGAGTTTGGGGTTAGTAAACGCAAACTATTACATTTAGAATGGATAAGCAATAAGGTCCTAACATACAGCATAGGGAACTCTATCCAATCTCTTGGAAAAGACCATGATGGAAGATAATATGAGAAAAAGAAGGCTTGTTCAGGGATCTGAAAGAGGTTTGGAGTTGTCAGAGTGTGTAATGTGTGGAGGAGGTGGTGGAGCATGAGATAAGGTTACATAACTAGACCTAGATCAAGACCCATATATATATATGACTGGGTCAGTTTGCTAGACAGCAGAAATTGCCACGACATTATAAATCAACTATATTTTAATAAAAAATACACTTTAAAAAGGAAGAAATTTGTTATAGGGTTGTAATGATGGCATTACATGAAGAAAATAAATAGGGTCCTGGGATAAGGAGAGATGAGTGTTAGACAATCTGGTATGTTAAAAAAAAAAATCTCTTCTTGAAAAAGAAAGAACAAAAAAAGTTTCAGGGAGGATGCGTTTGAACTGAGTTTTGAAAAAAGAGAAGAGGTCAAGTGACCCAGAATATACTTCTAGGTGTGGGCTTGTGTATGGACATGGGATGGAAGGGGAGGGCCGGAGGCCATGGGCCAGTCACCAGGCGGAGGGAGAACCCTGTGCAGACACAGGCAACAGCCTGGCTTGTTTGGGGATCTGAAAGAGGTTTGGCGTTGTCAGAGTGTGTGATGTGTGAAGGAGGTGGTGGAGCATGAGATAAGGTTACTTAACTAGACTTAGATCAAGGCCAAATCACAGATCATCTTGTAAGCCATGCTTGGAGGTTTGGACTTGACCAAAGGGCAGTAACAGCCAATAAAGACAAGTGACGTGAAATAATTAATTAATTAAAAAAACATCTTCTAGCCCCTGCCTCTTTCCCCCCACCCTGTGATACATGTTCTTTCGCATATTTATTCTAAAAGAAATGTGTGCAAAGACTGTTTAACATTCACAAACATGGGATGAGGCTCTACACATTATTCTGTAATCTGTCATTTTTTAAATTAATAACACCTTATGGATACCTTTCTATGCTAACATATGCTGATCAGATTCATCCTTTTTTTCTTCCCGCCTTTTCTAGGGCTGCTTTCCACGGCATATGAAGGTTCCCAGGCTAGGGGTCGAATCGGAGCTATAGCTGCCGTGCTCCACCACAGCCACAGCAACGCCAGATCTGAGCCACGTCTGTGACCTACACCACAGCTCATGGCAACGCCGGATCCTTAACCCACTGAGCAAGGCCAGGGATCTAACCCAAAACCTCATGGTTCCTAGTAGGATTCGTTAACCACTGAGCCACGACGGGAACTCCAGATTCATTCTTTTAAATGGCTGCATAAGGTTGTTCCATAATATGAATGTACTTGTTTTAACTTTTCTTCTATTGATAGTCATTCAGGTTGTTTCTAGTTTTTCTGCTGTTACAAACAATGTTGTCATAAACACTCATATACATGCCTTACATATTGGCACTTTTCTTTTTGCTGGAATAAGCCCTAGGTAGGGCAGATGCTCCTATCAGTCCATCCCCCCTTTTTTTAGTTGAAGTATAGTTGATTTACAATGTCATGTTAGTCTCAGGTGTACAGCAAAGTGATTCAGTTATACATTATCTATCTATCTATCTACCTATCTATCTATCTATCTATCTATCTATCTATCTATCTATCTATCATCATCTATCTATCTTTTTTCAGATACTTTTCCTTTGTAGGTTATTCCAAAATATTGAGTATAGTTTACCTGTGCTATACAAGTAGGTCCTTGTTGGTTTATCTATTTTATAATCCCAACTTCCTAATTTACCCCTCCCCACTCTTTTTCCCCTTTGGTAACCATAGGTTTGTTTTCTATATCTGTAGGTCTATTTCTGTCTCATAAATAAGTTCACATATATCTTTATTAATCACCCAGCCATGAAAAAGAATGAAATACTGCCATTTGCAGCAGCATGGATGGAGCTATAGATGATCATACTAAGTGAAGTCAGTCAGAGAGAAACAAATATCATGATGTGATTTATATGTCATTCCATTCCTTTTAAAATTTAATATATCCAGGCAGACTACTCTTTATAAAGATTGTGGCAATGTGTGAGTGTGCCTGAGTCCTCACACTCTCTTAGTCCTAAATGTTCTCAATCTTCCAAATGTTTGCTACTCTTACAGGTGAGAAAATAGAATCTCATTGTTCTCTTTGTGTTTGCTTGACAATGAGAGGCCACAAATTTCATAGGTTTCTTGATCATTTCATTCCTAGTGGATGAAAGGCCTGCTTGTAGTCTTTGTCCCTTTTCTGTTTGTCTTCCCACCAGTATATGAGCACCTTGTATTCATGAGGGAGATTAACTCTTCATCATATATGATGCATGATTTCCTCCCATTTTATCATTCACCTTTGACTTTGTTTTATTAGACTTCATCAGAGGGTTTTAAACAGGGGAGTGGCCAGACTGGATTTGCATTTCTGAAAGCTCTTTCTGTGAGGTGTAGAGAACTTGATGGGAGGGAACAAGACTGATGGAGATTAACTGCTGGGAGCTTGGAGGTGATGCTTTACTCCAGGAAATGAGCGGTGAGGGACTGAAGTAATTCAGTGCGTTGGGAGTGGAGAGGGAAAAATAAATCAGAGACTATAAGGAAATGAAACCTATATGATGCCATGACTGATTGGATGGGGTTGCCATGAGTTGGATTTCCTGGTTTCTGAGGCATGTGGCTGGAAGGATATGGGTGGCACATCCTGAAAGGAAACAGGGCATGTGTGAGAGTGGAGGTATCCAGTTTGAGTTCAGATAGGACTTGAGGGCGTTTAAAGGTGTGGAGATGTGCAGTAAGCTGTTGGGTTTTGGGGTCCAGCGCACAGGAGAATGTCTTGGGCTAAGCAGTGGGTGGGGAGCTTTGGCGGCACACACACAGTGACCAGTGACCAGAGTGTGGAGGAAGCTACCCTGAGGGATGGGAGCTCTGAGGAGCCCAGAGGTCTGTAGAGAAAGCGCATGGGACATCCACATGCAAAGGGCTCACCAAGAACAGATGCTGGCAATAGAGGCCTGGAGGCCCCAGAAGCCTATGGGCACTCATAGGAACAAAGGCGCCCTCAGGGCTACTCCTTGCCCTTTGTGGGGGCGTCTCCAGTCCAAGAAGAGGGCTGTGATGCTAGTCACACCTCCTCGACCTGCAGACAATACAATTCTCTCCCTTCCCCTCTTTCCCCCACTGAAGCCTGGGTAGGATCCAGAGATTCCCACCAGTTCTTCTCCCACTGAAGGAAAGGGGCCTGGGGCCTCACTGGCCACTCGTTTGAGTCTCCCTGGCTTCCCGCCAGAAACCCAACACACCCCATTGGGTCCTGCTTCCTCCACATTCTCTAGAGAGCCCACGTCTCTTTCTGACCTCCACCGCACAACTCAATTTACCATCTCAGTGAAAGGTGGTGGAATCTTTCACTCGCTCACTACAGCTTAATTTATGCCAAGGAAGTGAAATGAATTCTCCTTAACAAAGTTCCAGTGAATGAGCTCACCCCACATTTGGTTTTTGAGTTAAAAGACCACTCTGTGATCTGGCCTGTCCTCCAAATACCAGAAAACTGGCTCCTGCCCATATGGAAATATTTGTTGTGTAAACTAGACTGATACGCAGCAATTTTCAAAATTACCTATACTCAATTTTTGTCCAATGGGATTAAAGGAGTTCTAAGGGACACAGAAAGAGAAAACTTCAGTATCTGTCTCAGTTGATAGTGACACAGTTTACAGAAGGACATGTAAGCGTAGACATGATCTAAGAAGCCAAAGTTTATGGAAGAACAACACACACTATGTAAAACACCTGGTCCCCCTTAAACAGGAACCCGATACTTTCTCATTTATCCAAATGTGGCTTGGCGATTAACTCATAGTCTCTGGCTCAGTGGCTGTTTGTCTCTCCACTTTGATGCAGTGTAAATTTGACATAAATCTAGGGCCATCCATAGTTTAAGACTGCCATAGCCAATGAGTCATAACCATTGAATGTTATGGTTGGAAGGGGCTTTAGAGACCATCTAGGCCCACCCTCATCATTTTTCAGATGAGGAGACTGAGAGTAAAACCTTGTCCATGATCACGTGGCTAGCCGATACACTGGACATCACCTGGGATTCCTGATCTCTGGACTTGTGGAGTTAGTATACCTCCATGCCATCACTCAGTAGTCAGGAGGGCCGGCTTTTGATGCCTCTTTCTCCCCACCTGCCCTTCTCTACCTCCAGTGCCTCCAAATCAAACACACAAGTTACACTGTCGCCGTTGATAAGCAAATTGAGCCTTAGAGAAGGCTTCTGACATCCTTTCCAAGCAGATGGGTGCTTCTAAGAAAGATCCTCTTACCCAGAAATTTTGGAGTCACTGCTGACTTTGGCCATGAATGTTTGGATGATGGATCTGGCAGGAATGTGAAGGATAACTATGGAGTGAAGAGAAATATTTAAAAACATTGGAAGCTATTATAATGTACTAGACATTAGAGAATAAAAAGGGACATCAGACCACAGGGCTGTCCATAATTTACTTCCACTTTCTTCAACTCTCTTTTTTATACCTAACTTCAGTGACATTTATGGTATATTTAACCCTCATAGAGAATCATTAAAAAAAAAAAAAAAGAAAAAAACCTCTCTTCTCTAAGCTGAACTGATTAATGAACTGAAAAATAACAATGGCCAAAAAAGAAACACAATGAAAATTCCATTTTCTTGATGTATATGTATATAATGAACATTACAGTCCCCAAAAGGAAAAAGTAATGGAGTAATATGTTTAACTGTTTTGATGTATTTTTTGGGGAAAGGGAAAATCCTTATATTGTTCTGAAACTCTAGCAAATAATAGTATTACAGTTTCTATTTTTGAGCTTTAACTTCTGCAAATTTGTCAATGACAAATTTATCTTTGCATATTCCATTCCATAGAGAATATAGCCAGCTTTCTATCCTATTTTCACTTATAACTGATGGAAGAATATTTTTTAAATTTCAATTTTTTTCCATGTGAAGCAATATATATACAAATAGAAAAGTCTCACATATAGGGATAAATTTGGTAGAAATTCACTAAAATCACAATCACAATATTCCAGAAATTGCAATACTGTTCATATCTTTTTTTTTTTTTAATTCAGGCACATTTCTGACGGCTTTCAAATACTTCTCAGCAGAAACATTTCCACTAAAATATCTTCATTAGAAAATTTATCAGAAATCTTTATGATTTCTAATAAGAACCTCAGAAATTTTAATTCTTCTACAAAAATAATTTTAAAATGCCTAAACGACAAAAGAAATTGGTATTTTTTTCACCCATGGTTTTAGAGTAAGAGTCTAGTTCTTGTGCAAATGATTGCAGGATTCAGATGTTTATTGTCTAATTGCTTCTTGTAAGAGCAGCATTTTTTATGGTTTGTCCTGGAAGTCTTCAAAATTTTATTCTTTTTTCTAAGAAATATCCATTTCCTTATAATTTTTGTTGCATAGTTAATAGCCTTACATGATGAGTGTAAGCTGATCTAAAAGAACCCATTTTAAAGCTTGATGTCTCACTATATATTGTTCAAAGCTGATGCTGGTTGTTTGCAAATTGTTTTGTGTTTGATTAGCCTCATCTAAAACTTTACATTAGAAAAAAAAGCAGAAAAGGAAAATTACATCAAAGAGAGAATAAAATTTTAACTGATTCTCTTGTGCCATATTTTTGTGTGTGTGTCTTTACTGTGGTCATAGCTTCATGTACCCTGGGAAAGCCTTTTCACTGTTACACCTACATTTTGTAGAATTTTTTCCAACAAGGGAGTAATACTAGAGTGAAGGAATTTTTTTTTTCTGAAAAGTCCCAAAAAGTGAAAACTTCAAGTGCTCATACAGATCCCAAACTGAAGTATTTCAAATTCTATTTCTTTGCCTTAACAATCACTCTACTATTGTTTATTTTTATTTACTGCATAAATGCAGGAATATGTAGTACCGTGGGGTTGGAGAATTGAATTGTGCCCAAAGTGAGGACGAAAGATTCATTCTGAACTATTACCAACTTACTCTCAAAACAAATGTGTGTAGCTGAGGCTACATGTGCTGAGGGCTGACTATATAATTAGGAGGTTTCTGAATTAACTTTCATGCATAATATAATAACTACTAAAGAATAACTACTAAAATGTACTAATTTGAGGCTGACACATTAATGTCAAAACTCAACAGAAACTATAGTAATTGTTTAGAACTGAGGCAAAAGATTTTTGGGGGGAAACAGTAGCTTCTCACATTGTTTAGAGTTGTCAACACATGGTGATAATAAAAAGCAGATCTGCTTTTTTGTCAACTTTATTATTGTTTTTAAATTCTCTTCAGGAAATGTGCCCACTAAGTAGCATCTACTTACTTTTCTGCCCTCCTCGGCCCACTGTGGGGAATTCCTTATGATTCTAATTGTGGGAGAGACCTGTGTGCCTGGTGCTTTGGTCCTCCTGGTCCCATTCTTGACTTAACCTTCATGATCACACTTATTCCCATTGCTTTGATTTCCTTGAGGAAATGGTGGGAAAGGAGAAAGAAAGTCAAGTTATCATAGTAGGTTAGGCAATCCCACCATAGCACCTTCCGCCTTTCTGCCTTCTCCCCTGTACCAGCTACAGAAGATGTGATGCTTACGTGAGTTAATACAAGTCAAGTATTTAGATCTACACCTAGTATATAGACATGCTCAATAATGCTTGCCAATACTTGCAGGTAAATAGAATGAGAGGCAGGCCATCTGGCGATGGCAGGTCCTTGAATGGCAGCGTAACTAGAGTTAGATCCCTCCTTATATCTTCTTCTCTCAGGACTCTTTTGAGTTTAGAACACTGAGTCTTCAACAGAAGTTACTTCCTCTACTATGTCTAAGGAGTCATAACATTCTGGGTGGGAACATGAGGCATTTTGGAGGGGAGCCATTGCAAGACTTTACACTGGACATTTTCCTCCTGTAGGTGGTGTCATCTCTGGAGGTGGCTCACGGGTCACTAAGGTTTCTCTTCAGGATCCTTCAGCATCAACACATGGTTACAGAGCCCAACCTGAAAATAGGGCCTGAGTTTCTTTTAGTATTGTCCTAGCAGGTGGGCACCCCATCAAGGGAAATAAAGAAAATTTCCTAATGGATATAGGGGCTCTTGGTTTATTTATTTTTTATTTTTTATTTTTTGGTCTTTTTGCTATTTTCTTGGGCCGCTCCCGTGGCATATGGAGGTTCCCAGGCTAGAGGTCGAATCGGAGCTGTAGCCGATGGCCTACACCACAGCCACAGCAACACGGGATCCGAGACGCCTCTGCGACCTACACCACAGCTCATGGCAACGCCGGATCCTTAACCCACTGAGCAAGGACAGGGATCGAACCCGCAACCTCATGGTTCCTAGTCGGATTCATTAACCACTGTGCCATGACGGGAACTCCTGTTTATTTTTTTTAAAAAAATGAGGTATACTTTACATGCAAAGAAAGCATAGGTATCAAGTGTTTATTTCAATGAGTTTGGAAAATTCTAGAAACTTCTTTTTACTGCTCAAAGCAAGAAATCAGATATTTGCACCATGGTGGAAAGTTCCCTCATTATTTGTTCAATTCAGAATTTGAATCCAGGTCTCCAGACCTTGGCTATTGCACAAGGAGTCCAGGGCAGAAGGGAGATAGTAGAACTGGGTCTGGCAGGAGGAGCAGTTGGGTGATTTGGTATCTTAGCTTACAAAAGAACACAAAAGACTTCCTGACAGGTGGATTCATGAATGGCCTTTGTAATCAAAGGGGAATGTTTGTTCCAAAAAGAAAACTCTGCTGAACTGAAAAGATTAAGAAATAAAAATTTTAATTAGATGCAGAATTTTCACTGGTGTTGAAGAAGTATTTTCTTTTTTTAAAATTTTATAATGATTTTTATTTTTTCCATTATAGCGGGTTTACAGTGTTCTGTCAGTTTTCTACTGTACAGCAAGGTGACCCAGTTACACATACATGTATATATTCTTTTTTCTCACATTATCATGCTCTATCATAAGTGACTATAGTCTCTTGTTAGAACAGATAGTTTGAGCTCTGAGTCTTCCAGATTCGGTAGAGAAAGCGTATGTATGTAAATATCATTACCTCTCGGGTATAGAACTCTGGACCTAAGTTCCCAGAAGCAAGGATTTGGGGTCTACCTGTGGACAAAGGAGCAGAAGTGGCTTTTGAACAGACCTGGGACTCCTTCGGTGATGCTTGTTACCCACTGAAAAGCTAATGATCTTGGAACATTTGCAGTTCACACTGATGTGATAAATCCTAGTGCCAAACTAATTAATGAGATACTGATTCAAAGGAAAGCCTTTGAAACCCCTATTTCTTGCCATGACTCAGTGCGCTTCTGCTCAGCACCTTCTCTTTTCATGTCTTTTTAAAAAATCTTGATGTTATATAGCTGTGAAATTGTGTAATCTGCATTTGTGTAACCTTTGTTACTTGAATCTGAACTAAGGGAGAATGTTCTATCTTGCCAAAAACTTTTAGCTCACTTAAATGCATTGAGATGACACTACACCATTAACACTTTATATGCTGTGAGAAGTTTGATGTTCAGTACCCCAAAGGTTAAGCCTATGATGTTGGGGTTTTGTGTGTGAGTGTGTGTTTGTGTGTGTATGTCTGTGTGTGTGTACAGTAACTAATCTTTATTTTAAGGAGGTAGTCATTTCAGAATGAGGCAGTCACTCTAGATTTACATAGAGCTTTTCTAAAATTTTTGTTTATTTTTATTTTATTTATTTTTTTAAATTTTATGGCCGTATCTGTGGCTTTGGAAGTTCCTGGGCCAGGGATTGAATCTGAGCCACAGCTGTGACCTATGGCATAGCTGTGGCAATGCTGGATCCTTAACCCACTATGCCAGGCCTGGGATCAAACCCACACTTCCATGGTGACCTGAGCTGCTGCAGTGGACTCTTAACCCACTATGCCACAGTGCAAACACCCTACAGAGAGCTTTTAGGGAGAGGAGTCAGTATGAACATGTTAAGTTTCTCCTTTGGTTTACCAGAAAGCTTATTAAATCATTAACTGGAGGAACTTCTGACAGGGTATGCTACAGTGGAGTAAAAGTGCTGACAGGAAGGTCTGGGCTAGAGGATATTGCTCCTGGTGACCTTGTTTCAAGGTTAGTTATGAAAGTTTCAAAAATCTAGAATTACTTGTTCTGAAACAGATGAGCAAACTCAGGGTTGGATTTCTAGCCAGGGTTTCATCCCAAGAGAGTGCCTCCATTATGTCTAGCCAATGTCAAGACCCAAGTATAACAGAGCAGCCAGAGGAATTAAACAGGGAGACTGCCTCAATGTACTCCCATGTCCTGGGCAAGATTTGCAATTGTCAATTTATCCATTAATTTAGAGAGGAAGAAAAGTACCATGCCTCCAAAATCGGTAACTTGGGACAGGCAGACATATGCAACAGAGCTGGATGGGGTGCTAAAGATGGGGGGACTTGGTGTGTGTAGTATAGGACAACTCATTTTCCCCCAATAAGATATTCCATGTATGCTCTCTCCCTTGACATGAGAATGAAGTGATTTCCATTCAAGAGTGGTTTTTGCAGGTCATATAGAAAATAATGGAAGCAGAACTGTGAAATATTAAATGTGTTTTCAGGCATGATATGGATGCCTCAGAGAGTGAGCCAGAGCTCCAATGTTAGGATTTTGGACTACTTTGAAATTAAGTTTATTTTGTTTGAGGGTCTTCATTTCCACTTGGGTGCTTTTTCTGCAATTAGAGGGTTCTAACGCCAGATGGCACCTTTGTTATAACCATAAAGATCTGAAGAGCTGGACTTCTTATCCAGTATATAAATGTGTGTGCATGAGTGTGTGTATGTGGTATGAATATGAGTATAAGTACCTGTGTGTAAATGTATTTATGCATGTTATTAAGTGTATAGTTACATATGTATATGTAAATCTGACTGTCTAGAATCAAAACCAAGCTCAAAAATCAAAACCTACTTGCCTTGATTTTGCCCCTCCCCCCAAAAAACCTATCTATGCCTCAGTTGCCTCATTTGTGAAGTGAAGTTAATAATAGTGCCGATTTTATGGGAGTTCCCATTGTGGCTCAGTGGGCTAATGACCTGACATTGTCTCTGAGGATGTGGTTTCAATCCCTGGCCTCACTCAGTGGGTTAAGGATCCAGTGTTGCCATAAGCAGCAGCTTAGGTTACAGATGTAGCTTGGATCTGGCATTGCTGTGGTTGTGGTGTAGCCTGCGGCTGCTGCTCTGATTTGACCCCTAGCCTGGGAACTTCCATATGCTGCAGGTGCAGCCATAAAAATGGAAAAAAGAAAAAAATAATAATAGTGCCTATTTTATAGTGTTATTGTGAGTTAATGTATTTAATGAGTTAATTATATTTTAATGGATTAATATACTGAAATACTTAGCATAGTGTCTGATATATAATAAATGTCTGGTGTGTGAGTATTAGCTCTTATTATTATAAAATTTATTCAAAAGTTGGTCTGTGATCATCCTTCCATCAGCAATTCCACTGCTCCCTTGTTGTGTGGTAGCCATATGGTGTGGGGAAGGATTTAACCCACCACCAGCTACAAGAGAGGGACCCAACTTGTCTAATTTAATGAGATGATCCCTTTTGCCATAGTGACAGGTCTGGGTAACCAAGACACAAGTCAATCAGTATATGGCATTTTCCCAAACACTGAATTTTGTGTGGGTACGATAAGGGGTGTTGACTCGCATTAGATCAACAAAATATGGGTGGAGTTTTTTGAAGGGAAAATAAGATCTTTTGTGAGGTATGGGTATGAACCCTAGAACTGCTGCAGTTCTTGCTACCACAGTAGAAAGCAAACTGAAGATGCTTCTGATTTCACAGGAGGAAAAACAGAGAGACCAAAAGGCTAGACCTTGGGGACATCATGGAACTGTTGGGTCAAACAAGAACTGAAGTTTGCCTACCTCTGAGACCAGTAATTCCCCTTCATTTGAATTGCTTTTTCTGATAGAGTTCTAATTGCTACAAGGTCATGATACATATTTTTATTAAAATAGCTGAACAAGGCCATTATTAGTAATTACTATTCCTGTGTGATGGTTTTACATGAAAAGAGAAAATAATGCAACGTTAAAAGAAATTTAGGAGTCCCCATCGTGGCTCAGCAGTTAAGAAAACTGACTAGGATCCATGAGGTTTGATTGATCCCTGGTCTCGCTCAGTGGGTTAAGGATCTGGGTTGCCATGAGCTGTGGTGCAGGTCACAGACGTGGCTCGGATCCCGAGTTGCTGCGGCTGTGGTGTAGGCAGCTGCAGCTCTGATTCAGCCCCTAGCCTGGGAACTTCCATATGCTGCCGGTGGGGCCCTAAAAAGAAAAAAAAAAAAAAAAAAGGAAAAAAAAGAAAGAAATTAGACCCTGTCACCACACTTATCCCTTCTCACTAATCCCTAGCTTCTATGTATGATTCTAGCTTCTTCCCTCCTTTTACTTTATTTTTTTCCTCCTTAAAATAACTTTGAATTTAATACTCAGATTTATATGAGTGGTTTTATATAAAAACTAACATTTGGGAACAAGAGGGGACACTCTTTTCTTTTGACACCCTGTGCCAATGTCCTGTGTAGGTTCAAACGCCTCAGATTCAGCATTTGCTATTACTTTCTAAGTACTCATGCATGCCGTAAATCACAGGAGAGTTGGATTCACCATGCTCAGAAATAGCAACATTCTAGAGACTTCTTCATAGCTCATGAAATGAAATGTCCAGACCACTTTGATGATGGGAGGGGTGGAATGAGCAGTCATTTCCTACACGGTTCCCGCCACCGCTTCAGTTCCTTTCTCACTGACCTCAGCCATTGCTCTTTGGAAAACCTTGGATGTTTAAAGATTTCTTGCAATAACTGAGAATTCACTCAGGTCAGCTCAGGGTGAGAAGATTCTCCTGATTCCCATATACTTAAGCAGTTCATGCACCTCATACATCTGATCTGATTTGAACTTCAGAAAGAAAACTTCCATGTTTCTGGTTTTCATGTTTCTGAGTCACATGTCCACCAGATCTGTGTTCAGGTAGTCATCAAGGGTGAGGTGGCCACCCATCTTCCCCATGAAGACCACTGATATGTGGCATTGCCATGGTAGGGCAATTTGAGGATGTGATAATGAAAATTCTTTTGGGGGTTCCCCGTTGGCCTAGTGGTTAAGGATCTGGGTTGTCAGTACCATGGCTTGGGTCACTGCTGTGCTATGCATTCGATCCCTGGCCTGGGAACTTCAATGTGCCACAGGTGGGGCCAAAAAAAAAAAAAAAAAATTCTCATCAACTGTGGAGGCAAACTTGTATGCTTTATACATCATGGGCACCTTGACTGCCTTGTATTTGTCCAGATGGAAAGTGTTTGTCTCGATGTAAACAGGGTCAAAGGGGGTCATCCATTTCCCTCTTGGATAAACTGAGGAAATTCTCTTTGATGTCAAAGTCCTTGGGTATGAAGGCAGAACTCTTCAGGGCCATTCCCAGCTCCCAGTTGCGAGAGAGGCTATCTTAGAGCTTCTTCCTCAAAGAACATGCCTCTGTTCTTGGCACTCATCTACTTAATTCCGTATTGGAATAGCTAACATAGCTCTACGGGTGAGTTTATAATGAAAATCCCTGCTGCTAACCCTAACTCTAGCCCTAACCCTAACCCTAACTCATTGTCAACCACTTGCCATAGCTTATTTCTTAGTCCTCCCTTCTTCTAGTTAGAAATCTAGGGGAGTACGGTCTTCCCTAAAGAAAGACATGGGTTTTCTCAAATTAGAAAACTAATAGTTCTACTAGCTAATATTTATTAAAGTGAAAGCAAAACCATAAAGGCTCTGTGGTCAAATAAGCGGAAAAACTGAGTTTAATGAAAGTAAACATGATTTTAAACTGTCATACTTTTCAGACATTTAAAATGAAAAGCCGGAGTTCCCGTCGTGGCGCAGTGGTTAACGAATCCGACTAGGAACCATGAGGTTGCAGGTTCGGTCCCTGCCCTTGCTCAGTGGGTTAACGATCCGGCGTTGCCGTGAGCTGTGGTGTAGGTCGCAGACGCGGCTCGGATCCTGCGTTGCTGTGGCTCTGGCATAGGCCGGTGGCTACGGCTCGATTCGACCCCTAGCCTGGGAACCTCCATATGCCGCGGGAGCAGCCCAAGAAATAGCAAAAAGACCAAAAAAAATTAAATAAATAAATAAATAAATAAAATGAAAAGCCTTTTATTAGTTAGGATAAATACCTAAAGTATTGTAATAGAAAAAAAATACTGAAATCTTAGCGGCTTTGCAAAATAAGATGTATTTCTGGCTTATGACATTGGCCAATGGGAGCATTCTGTTTAGGCCTCGCAAAGGTAATTCATAAAGCCACTCAACATCCATCAATTTTATCATCCTCAGTGAGGAGCCCCTCAAATTATGTGGGATTTATTCCATTTGAGACAGTTGGAAGGGGCAAAGAACAGGAAAGATGGTTCGTGGAAGATCTTTAATGAGCCAAACCAGGAAGTGGCACATGTGACTTCTACCCAGAACTTAAACTTCCTTGTCCAGAACTTGGTCATATGGTCATACCCAACTGCAAAGAATGCTGGAAAATGTGATCTGGAGAACAGGCAAGTGTATTTTAGTGGACACATAGTAGTCTCTGCCATACATATATTTTAACCCTCTAAGAGAGACCTGTAGTGTAAAGCTTTTCTCAGACTTACTTACCTGACTCCCTCCCACTCATCATTTTACTGTCTATCCATTCAAGTATTCTATGGAACTCACTTTGAGAAATGTGTTGGGCCCTTCTCCTAAAGCGTTGCTGTTGAGTTTCTTGCCTTCCAAACATGTTGTAGAAATAGAAAAAGAAATGCTTCAGTTAGAGCTATCTCTAGATACTGACTCTTTAAGGATCATATTTTTGATGAAAAGATGGTTAATTTTCTCAGCTATTTTATATTTTATTTTTTGTTCAAGAAGACCTTACTTGTGTTATTTTCGATATATGTGCCTAGCTCTTAGAAGCAGAGTTTGAGCCCAACCAGCAACATCACCCCCTCATGCAATTATGCCACAGAATGATTATAACTCCACTTAAATAGAATTTGTGAGGCTTTTCATTGGGTTACTTGCCTTTCCAGTGCCTTCCCACACTCCCCAGGGCCCTCTTGCATCTTCTAGGGCCTTCCCCTTTACTATTATTTCCCTTACAGGTGATTATTCCAAACCTAATTCACTTTTTTGTTAAAAATGCATCACCATGAAGACAGAACTGACTGACAAGCTTCATGTATTATTATTCTCTGTAGTATTTATGTTTTAGAATGGGACAAAATATAAAAAGGAAGAGAATAAATTTCTAGTGGTGGAATTTAAGGTCCGAGTAATAGACATTGGGGAGCTGTTTTGAGAAAGATAGCATTGCTAGAGTTTTAAACATGCAGATAGTGTAGTACCTGCTAAGCCCATTTGCAAGATTAGCCCTTCACCCAAGGTGGCCCGGTATTTCTTCCAGGGAAGGCAGATCAACCCTTAATTTGACCTTCATGCCATTTCTCTGCACGTACTGACTTTATTACAGGAGGTCGGGATTTTCTTCCTAGACAAGTTTATGAGATGTCACTTCCCATTGCAACGATTACAAAAAATTTAACAAGTTTCATTTCCTTACCTGTTTTATTCCACTTTGGCCTCAAACCAAATTTATCAAAATGTAGGAATACTCTTAGATTATTACCCTGAATAAAAATATGACCCCAAATGTGATCTCTTTTCAGTGCATCTATTCTAGATATTCAGATATATTTGTACCTAAACATTTCAGGTTTAACAGGAAATGAATTATTTCACACATGTAATGAATTTCCAATCAAAGTTTCCTTTTATCAGTAAAAAAGGAATACTTCGGCAAATAAGCATTAAATTTTACATTAGAAAGTGGAGAAGTCACTTGTCATTCTTCAGACTCCTTTTCAGTGGAGGAAGTTATTCTTTGGAAGTGCTTTCCTATGGAAGGTTGCATTTGATTAATTTATTCCAGAAATTTTGCCAAGAAAAATTACAAAAGTGAGGTCATAATTTGTACATGAATTTTGGGGAAGCAAGATTTTATAAAAAGTCTTTAGTTTATTTAAAAAATTGAAAAAGAATTTTGGATTCATGATTGGCAGGGATATGTGCTCTGGCAGAGCAATTGAGGAAAGTTTTTTTAATATCTGTACTACTTGATGCTGTATGTTTATTTGAAGAAAAATTAAATTTGAGATCAAATTCAAGATAATTGATTTATAGCAAATATATTTTTTAAAATAGACCAAATCATGTTTAATATATTGTTTGATCTTAAAGAAGCTAAAGGTTGTGGCAAAAAGATCAGTAATAGATGGAGATTCAAAATATGCATTTTTTTCTTTCTTGCCATTGTAAGAGCTATTTATTTTTATCCTGTATAATTTTAAAAGCTTATCTCCCCCCACAATTAGCAAATGGGTTTCATATTAGTTTGACTGGAAATTTTCTTCCTATAGTTGCCTAGAGCTATTTATTTTTAAAAACAAAATTAAATTTTTGGTTAGGAATACAATTCTTGAGTAGTGAATTGAAAAATGAAAAGAGCAAACTCTTTCCATTTAATTCATAGATAATGGAAGCTTCAAACCCAGAGATAACCATAATTCACCATAAGTCACCATAATGTATTATGGTTTCAATAGCAAAATATCTAAGAGTCTGCAATCCTCAGATTTCTAGGAAAAGTGTCTATACCTTACTATTTCCTACCACCTCTAGCTATAGATTTTCAGTGAGTACACAAATCCATTCAAGAACCAGGGATGATAATCATAAAAGACTCATTATATTTTTAAAACAACACAGATGCAAGACTTTTGGTAAAGAATATCATATTTTTTAATGAAATGACAAAGCTGACAAATTCAATTAGGCTCCTCATTTCCTGCCTGCATAATATTCTCTATGCAGGTACATACACACATAGCAAAACTTGATGTCACTAGAATCTTGAATTTACATCTACTTCTGTCCAGCATATAGATTACCTAACACCCTCATACTGGGGAGAGTTAGATTTTCCTACCATGATTTATTCATTTTTTAAAGGCCAAGGCATCAAGAGTTAAAAGCTTACTATGAAGCCTATGAAAATAAATGTGTTCAGCTGGGCCCATCTTGACTCCTCTCTGCTTCCCTTGGATTCATCTGAATCTTGGTGAGTTTGAAGTGAGAATGAGACACATCAATTCAACATGGAGTTGGGGTGTGCTGAAGGTTGCACAGCTCTAATTAAAAAAGTCTCTGTGTTTTTATGGCAGGATTCTGGAGGGCTGCACTGATTTCCTGATGAATGTTGACAGGGCTATTAAAGCTGTGAAACATCACTTGAACATGGCATTGAATGAGAGAACTAGCTTAGCCATGCTATTCTTGGGTGTCATTAGCTGATTAAAACTGAAACCACAGGGAAAACCATCTTTTGGCTATGCATTTATTTTCTCATATTTTTTTGTTTGTTTATTTCTCAGCAGTGATTTCACAAGGTTGGTAGCTTTCTTTCTTGTGGTCTTTAAACCTTAACTATGATGTAAAGGATGAGCTGTTGTGTCCTTGGGTCCTTCATTGCTCCAAGATACCTGGTATGCTGCACAAAAGAGACACACCCCCCCCACTTTTGAGCCATAACTTTGACTAGCTGTGCATGTATATATATTTCTGTAGAGGAAGACTTGACTTTGGCCAAATCCATTTCAACTCTGATTGCACTTTTTACTTTCCCATGACACTTTAACCTCTCTGAAACTGTTTTCTTCAGCTACCAAAAGGGCAAGATGTTCTCTTACAAGTTTATTTTGGGAGTTAGAGATCACATGAAGGGCCTAACATAGTTCCTGGCATAAATTAGGCATTCAATAAAAAAGCTTTTATTATTGTTATGGAAACAATCTAGTGAGAAACAATGTATGAGTTATTGCCTTTTTTTGCTATGTAGAGAGGCACTTGAGAGAAAGAAACAAAGTGGTGTTTCCACAAATGGAAATGAAATGAAATCTGGACACTTACTTGGAAGTAAGTTTTAGGCCTTTGGTGAGAATTGGTATACTTCTTTCAATAATTAATTTAGATAGATTTAGGTAATTTTACTTTGATTATACTTTTGAAAAAATATTCTAAGGGAAATTGGATGAATTAGTATAACTTTTTGAAGCATTAATTTAGGTAGATTTAAGTAATCCGATTTTGTAGTACTTTTGAAAACTTCTTAAGGGAAGTTGGATGAGATTCTTTCAGTTATTACATAAAATATGGTGAGTATCTAGGAGCTATTTAAACCAAGAACAGATAATATGAAAATGAGAACATATCACAATAGGTGAGATATAGGTTAGAGCTAAAGTATCACATGACTTTTCTTTTTTTCTTTTTTCTTTTCTTTTTATGGCCACACCCATGTTATATGGAAGTTCCCAGGCTAGGGGTCGAATTGGAGCTGCAGCTGCCCCTCTAAGCCACAGCCACAGCAGCATAAGATCCCAGCCGCATCTGCAGCGTACACCATAGCTCACACCAATGCCAGATCCTCAACCCACTGAGCAGGGCCAGGGATTGAACCCACAACCTCATGGATACTAGTTGAGTTTGTTACTGCTGAGCCACAACTGGAACTCCAGTCACATGAATTTTCTGATGAGGAATTGAAATACCAAATCAGGAAATTGAAAGAGACCTCAAATACTTCTTTTCTGATATTTTAAATCTACAAGTGGAAGTGTAATTTGCTGATAGGTAATAAGACTCTTCAAAATTTTAATCTTTAGAATGAGCAATTTCATTTCCATTTATCCATTCTAAGAGAAAATACAAAATTCGTAAAAGAGCTCTATGCACAAAGATGTTCACTATAGTACTAGTTATATAAAAACATGGAAACAATTTAAATGTCTGAAAATAGGGTAATAAAACAATTATCCTAAATATTATGTATATAATTATTATATAAGCAAGCTATTTGTGAGAAGTTTAATGGGGAAATGTTTCTTCAAAGAAAAAACATACAAGATTTTATATAAACTATTGTTTTAACTGTATAATACAGTTATTAAAAAAGACTGGGAGGAAATATTTCTTTGAACCATAATTTTGACCTGTTGAAAGAGTATTTCACATGGTTCAACATAATAGTAATACATGAATATCTTTGGGAAGTGGTAAAATTTTCAGCAATATTCTCTTTCTATGAGGTTTTTGTAATTTTCTATTTTTACAGAAACATTTTTCTTATAAGGAATTTTTAGTAGAAAATAACTTAGTCATCTGAAAAGGAACTATGCTAATTTAAGCACAATTTAAGAAGAATAAATTAGATTTCCATTTCTGGCAGTATTACAGACTTGATATTCTGAAAAGCCTTACATTACAGAATAATCCTAAACACTATATAAAGTGTTTGGAAAAACTTTTCATTGCATGGCTGAGCTGGCAACAGAGTAAGGAAATCCCCAGCAGTCAAACATGAAGCAAAAACATAAATCCTGAGGGAAAAGTCTATGACTGCTCTCTCGGCACCTGTGGGTTTCTGGTGATCCAGGGATTACGTTTTAATGGCCTCACAGGGAGCAGGGAACAAATATTAGTCCATATAATGTAGGGAGTCAGATCAAAGACCTGCCTGTGAAGTCAAGACCCTACCTACCAAAAAGATGTACTATCTACCTTCAGTGAACAGTGAACTAGAGGTAAATTTTAATTTACAAGGGACACTTGCTTATTCTATCTTAAAAACAAAATTATTAGAAAATAATAAGTGTAAAGGTGGATTCGAGAAGCAGCTATAAATCTTACATGGCTGAAAGAACTCTCCACTTCATGCCTCTGAGAATTGCTTCAGATAAAACAGTATCAGATAAAGGACTCAGCAGTTCAAACATTACAAAACAGATATGAGAAAAAGAAACAGAGCTAACGGAGTTCCCATCGTGGCTCAGCAGTTAGCGAACCTGTCTAGTATACATGAGGATGTGGGTTTGATGCCTGGCCTGGCTCAGTGGGTTAGGGATCCGACATTGCTGTGAGCTGTGGTGTAGGTTGCAGAATCATCTCAGATCCAGCTGTGGCGTAGGCCAGCAGCTGTAGCTCGATTTGACTCCTAGCTGGGGAACATCCATATGCTGTGAGTAAATTCTTTTATCTTTGTATTTTCTTTTTCTTTTTTTGTCTTTTGTCATCCCCCCCCCCTTTTTTTTTAAGGGCCATAGCCATGACATACGGAGGTTCCCAGACTAGGGATCCAGTTGGAGCTATTGCTGCCAGCCTATGCCAGAGTCACAGCATTGCTAGATCTGAGCCGCATCTGCAACCTACACCACAGCTTACCTCAATGCGCTATCCTTAATCCATTGAGCAAGGCCGGGGATCGTCAAACTCACAACCTCATGGTTCCTGGTCGGATTCGCTTCCGCTGTGCCAGGACAGGAACTCTAGCAACTGTCTTTTAAGAATGTGAGCACGATGGGGAGTTCCCTTTGTGGCTCAGCAGAAATGAATCCGACTAGGAACTATGAGAATTGTGGGTTTGATCCCTGGCCTCGCTCAGTGGGTTAAAGATCCACCGTGGCCATGAGCTGTGGTATAGGTCGAAGACGCGGCTCAGTTCTGGCATTGCTGTGGCTGTGGTGTAGGCTGGCGGCTATAGCTCCAATTGGACCCGTAGCCTGGGAACCTCCATATGCCCTGTGCGGCCTTAAAAAGCAAACAAAAAAACAAAAACAAAAACAAAAAACAAAAATAATGTGTGTAAAATGAAGACAGTGTCAGGCAAACAAAAACTGTTTACCATCAAATATGGTGTTTATCACTATCAGTAGAGGAACTACTGAAGGATGTACTCCAAGAAGATTGAAAATAATCCCAGAGGGAAGGAAGGTCTGAGAAGCAAGAAAGATAGGAGAAAGAAAAAGAGTGAGGAGTTCCCGTCGTGGCGCAGTGGTTAACAAATCCGACTAGGAACCATGAGGTTGCGGGTTCGGTCCTTGCCCTTGCTCAGTGGGTTAACGATCCAGCGTTGCCGTGAGCTGTGGTGTAGGTTGCAGACGCGGCTCGGATCCCGCGTTGCTGTGGCTCTGGCGTAGGCTGGTGGCTACAGCTCCGATTCAACCCCTAGCCTGGGAACCTCCATATGCCACGGGAGCGGCCCAAGAAATAGCAACAACAACAACAAAAGACAAAAAAAAAAAAGCGTGAACATGTAGGTAAATCTAGATAAGTATTTACTGTATAAAACAATTCTTAAAATAACAATGACAATAATAATGTCTAATTTGTGACTTTTTTTTGGCTTTTGAGGGCCACATCCACAGCATATGGAGGTTCCCAGGCGAGGGGTCGAATCGGAGCTACAGCTGCCAACCTACATGGCCACAGCAATGGAGGATCCAAGCTGCATCTGTGACCTACACCACAGCTCATAGCAATGCTGGATCCTTAACCCACTGAGAGAGGCCAGGGATGGAACCCGTGTCTTCATGGATACTAGTCAGGTTCATTACTGCTGGGCCACGATGGAAACTCCAACAACTCTTTTCTAATGAATACAATATGGAAGACCTGATGGGGTGTCACTACTCTGGCTTCTGTCTGAGTGCTCTCTCTCTCACTCTCTTGCTCACTAAGGAGGAAGACAGCTTCTGGGTCTTCAAGCAACCTTATGGAGAGCTGGGGGTGACTGAACTTGGAAATGGATCTTTTGAGGCCTGCCAACAGCCACATGAGGGAACCTGAAGGTGACCCCTCCCAAAATGCCTGAGATGACTATCCAGCTCTTGCCCATGGCTTTAGGGCAGTCTTGTGAGAGACCCTGAACCGGATGTCCCAGCTAAACCACTCCTGGATTCCTGGCCCACAAAAACTGAGATAATAAGTATGTCTTGTTTCTAGCCATTAAGGGAATAATTTGTTTTGTAGCAATAGATATCTAAAACAAATAAAGTGCGTTGAGAAACATTTTAAAAAAAGAAACAGGAAAACAAAGGGCCATGAATAGTTGAGGCATTCCTAAAGAAAAACGAAGTAGGATGTAGCCTAGCTGATATCAAGATTTATTACAAACCTCTAGTTATTACAACCCTACAGGGGTGTGGTTTTGGCATAGAGAATTAGGTTGCTAGAATAGGATATCAAGACTAGCAGCCCAATCACACCTATTTGGAAGCTTAATTCTTACAGAACCGGCATTGCAGCCAGGAAGGCCAGGATGACAAGGGTGGCACTTGTGGATTTGGAGGTGCAATATTTCCAAATGGTGTAAAGATATTAATATTTAACAAAGAGTTTGTCACACCCGTGTGAATCATCTGACTGCCACCCTGGTTTCTTTATTCTCACCTCTCTGATTTGGGATAAGTGGGTCTGCTCATTCATCTGGCTAAGGCAGTGATTCATTGTATTGATCCCGAGTTTAGCACAAGAAAAGACTCAGCTCCTCCAAGAAACTGCGTGAATTTCAATTCTGGGCTCAGTTCTTGTTTGTGTTTTGAGAGAGCATTTTATATGTAACCCCGCTATAGCGCTTACCTTGCCCTATTAAGATGAGGGAACCTGATAAACTGGGGAACAAGATTGGCTTGGTTCGAGTTTGACCTTGGGCAAATGACTTAATCTCAGTCTTCTCACTATAAAATAGGGATGATGATTAAAAACTGTCCTCTAGATCAGAGTTCTTGTCAGGATAGAAAGGTTTGTTCAGACAAAACATTTGGAACAGCCTCTGACACTGGAATCAGTAATGCATTTATATGTTTTAAAATTATTATTATTATTATTTTGGTCTTTTTGTCTTTTTAGGGCTGCACTTGTGGCATATGGTGGTTCCCAGGCTAGGGGTCTAATCCGAGTTGTAGACCTACACCACAGCTCATGGCAATGCCAGATCCTTAACCCACTGATCCAGGCCAGGGATCAAACCTGCATCCTCATGGATGCTAGTCAGATTTACTAGCTGCTGAGACATAATGGGAACTCCTAAAATTATATTAAAATTAATATGTATTTCCCTTCCTGGGCTGAAAACTCCTTAAGGTCAGAGACTGCCCTAATTATCTTCAGGTGCCTGTACCTAGAAGATATCTGGTGGTAGATGCCCAATAAATGTTTGTTGAACTGAAGAGGGGCAAATACTGTTGGGAAAATTATACTGCAGGAAATGGTATCTTCTAAGGTCTTTTATGACCTTGATTCACTATTTAATTAGTTATTCATTAAACTATTTATTGACATATTAACTATTAAATAACTAACAATGACTAATTTAATCATTTATTCATGGAGCTTTGGTGTAAGAGGAGCATTCAATCTAGCCTTGGATCCTTCACTGAAGGAAGTGATAATAACCAAGCTAGACCCATGGAGCCCATGAGAGTCAAGACCATCTCCATCACTGCTCTCAGGGCAACATCTGTTCCATTGCCCTGCCCAACATGAAAGAATGAAGAAATGGGAGTCAGGAGAAAAAAGAAGGTAGTGGTGAAGCATTCTAGGTGGGAAAAATAGCACATTTAGCCTTTCAAAGGTTGATCGGAGGGTATCTTCAGGTGGTTCAGCCCAACTAGAGAATCAAGTAGGCGTTGGGAAAGAGGAGAGACAAAACTGGATAGAAAGAGGGGTAGATCTTGCGTGGCACACAAAGGAATTTGGACTTTTTTTGACACTAGATCATTGGAGTCATCGAAGCAGAAGAGTGATATAATCATATCTGAATTTTAGGGTGATCAGTGGTCACAGTGGGAGGAATTGTGTATAAAAAGGACTTTGGAAACAAGAAGATCACCTGAGAACAGTTCAGTCATTCCCTTTTTCACTTGTCCTGTAGTTATCCAGCTATTATCTTTGTATACCTTCTGCTCTTAGAGAAATATCATAGTGCTTTAAAATCCTTTTCCACATTTTTCCTTTCTCCCTCCACTTGGTGACTCTATGTGCTTTTTGTGGGCATTCCATTATTTTCCTTCATTTTCAGAGTACATAGTCACTAAACTTTCCATAATTTACTCTAAGGTTCTTTCCATTAATATCCAAACCAGTGTCTTTTGTTCAGTGGATCACACATTTTTCCAGATTCTGCTTCACTGAAGTTTAATGTCTTATTTTTTCCATAAGACACTCCTTGCACTTAATGGGAAAAATGAGGCAGCACATTCAAAGACCCATTTGGCTGCCTTGCAACCCTGTTGATTTATCATCAATAGGTAAATAGAAACTCTTCTTTTAAAAAATATTCATGCTTGAAATCTTTCTTTTTAAAATAACTCTCAGACAAAAATTGTACTGAACATTTTTGCCGATCCTCTTTGGAGCTGTTTGCTTCCATTGATCTAACCTGGGTACCTTTAGTCCCAGTCTGCAAACAAGAGGGGCTCAAAAACACCATGGTGCTCCCTTCCCATCAGACATGGCCTGCATCCCTCTCCATCTGCACACCTGCTACTCCCTAAGCTAACATCCTCTAACTGTAACCTTATTTGAGAGACTCTCTGTATGAAACCGGTGGGTGTAGAAATAGCAGGTGACTCCATTTCAGCAGATTTGGTGACCAGAGAAGAATTATTGCTTCCTTCACTTTGTGGCTCTGGTAAGTGCCCAAGAGGTGTAGTCAAAAAATCAACACATTAGTAATCCAGCAGGACTGATTCCAGCTGTTTAACATGGCCCAGTGCAAATGTCACATCCTCGGTGATGCCTTCCCTGACCCCCTTCTTCTCCGAGTCACAGTTCCACTGTGCCCTTTGTGCTCCTATAGCCCTTTGTTCAAACTACTATTAGGAGAGCTTTTATCATCACTGTTGTTTTAACTTTTTGAAAATTGCATTTAAATATGGTAGAGGACCAAGAGAATAGATTTTTCAAGAAGAAAAATTCTGGGTGCCCATCTTATTATGCTACACTCAGGTTTGAGACTTTGGGTGAGTAAACACTCTTTTTGAACCTCAGTTTTCTTATCTATAAAAGAGACTATAGGACTAAAGAAAGGAGAAATGATAATGCATTATAGCACGGAAGCTGGCTTCCAGCAGATATGTAACAAATATGTTTCCTTTTTTTCCCCTTCCTGTTTAAATGTAGACCTATCTTTCCCCCGGACCATAAAGTCCTCTAGAGAGACACTTTGACTTATTAATCTTTCTAGCCTCCAGCCCTAGTACAGTGCCCGACCCAGGTGTTCAAGGCAAGTGTGTTGGCTGATGGATGAAAGGAATGCCATACTGAACCCTGGAAAACTTGGCCCAACTTATTGGCTAGCCTCCTCTGACAATGCATGTGGACCTCTGTTTTGGTTTACCTTGTTATTGTATCCAAGCCCATGATTTGTGGGTGATGAAAGGAGACAGGGGAGCTTAATGAAGTCCATATAGTCTTTGAACTTAAGATAGGTAAATGTAGACTCCTTGTTAAAATTCCTACTCTTTGGAAAGCTGTGAGTTATAAATTAGAGGACCTGCTTTACTGGAAAAAAATTGGGGCTAAACCTTGAAGCCATTGGAGTTATTTAGGGAAGGTTTTTACTATAATTGAGGTGTTCCCTCAGGAATGGTCCTGCAATACAAAAATGGATTCATGAGCGAGGACTTTTGGCCTTCTACTGTGGAAAAGCACATGCTTTTGGCTAAAGAGGAAAAAAGTAACTTGGCAGGTACTGTACTGCTTTAAAGTCCTTTCACTATCTGAATTAATTCCATGTCACCACATTTTGCTTCAAGCCAGTGTTTCATGTGGACCATATCCTGGTACATGTACTGCACTTAGTGGTATGACCAAGATAAGTTGATGGCATCAATCATACAGATACGTGGTGTTGATGACTTGTGAATACTTTGCACTTACTGGACATCTTTTTCTTTTGATCATCTTTCCCATGACACTTTCCAGACCAGGGCCCTGTTTGGATCTATATACAAATCATGCATACCCCATCTTTCTAGTCAAGTCAACACCCACTACGAGATAAACATTGTTCTGGGTATTGCGGCTACAGTGAGAAGCAAGACAGACAAAGCTCCTGCCCTCAGGAAGCTTACATGTTAGTGCACCTCTAAACCCTTTCTATTTACTCCTGTTTTTAGTGTTTTGGCTTTCATGTCTTCACCTTCAGTTTTTCTATCTGTGAATTCTATTACATGCATCTGGCATGCTCCATTTTGCTTTTTAAAGTCTGACTTCCTTCTATTTGAGGGCTTATTTTGTAAAGCTATGAGATGGCATAGACTTTCTGGGCTAGATGAGCTTTGAGTCCAATTGGTCCAACAATAAGCCACGGAGATGTATTGATTGGTCCTCTCACATGGCAGCACTCTGGTGGGTGGAGCCCAGCACAGACTGCCAGTTCATTGCCTTTCATTATTCATTTTACCGCCTCCTGGATTTCCTACCTAATTTTCTGATGCTTACTCTGATCCAGATTTCTTTTATTCAGCAAAATTTCTTAATTCCAAATTCATGCCAGGCCCTACTCTAGCTACTGGGGAGACAAAGACATAGATACTTTCTCTAAGATCCTAGTCTTCCATCTCTTTGCTTATTCCTCTCATTTTATTGTAAATATCCTCATATTCTAAGAAGATTTTCTGGCTTTTTAAGTATTCCTGACAAATTTCTCAGTGTTTTTATTTCATCTAGTTTTCAACTTTAAATTTCAGCTTTATTTTTATTTACATATACGTATGTCCTCTATTGATTCTTTTGGATGGGTTATTCTCCATGGTACATAGCTTTATATAAATAAGCACTGCTCCATTAGACTTCTCTTACAGATTGATCCTAAATTTTACATTTCAAACAGTCACCTTTCCTATTTCCTAGCTAACACCTATGCAATTCCTTCTTACCACCAAGTGACTCATGAGAGGGTAGCAGTGGTTTTAACCTTGACCCCACAGTGGACTCCCCTGAGGAGGCTTTTTAAAAATACTGATGCTAGGACCTCACCCAAAACAAATTAATTTGGAATATCTGGAGCCGAGGTCTAGAGGCTGGTATGGTTTAAACAGTTCCCATAGGATTCTAACATACTGCAGTGGAGGACCACTGGTCATTAGGATAAGTATAATTTTCCCCCATAATCGACCTCTTTCTCATTCCTTTTGGGGTGATAATATTTGACACACTAGCGCTTTTCAATTCAAAGCCATAATTTGACCAGAAGTGCCATAATTTTCAAACTTTCATTGACCACTATGACCTGTATTCCCTAGACCAGTCCATATGCAGAGAACCCTTCTTGGATTCTATATCTGTGCACTGTTTAAACTCCATGTCTCGAGTTCCTACTATGGCACAATGGGTTAAGAAGCTGACTGCAGTGGTTCAGGTCACTGCAGAGGTGTGGGTTCTATCCCCAGCCTTGTGCATGGATCCAGCATACCGCAGCTGTGGCTCAGATTCAGTCCCTGGCCCAGGAACTTCCATATGCCACCAATGTGGCCATAAATAAATAAAATAAACCCCATGTCCAACTCGATGGCGCATTTTCTCCATATTTGTGCTTTTCAAGTTTTATTTAATTTGGGGGCTCCCTTTGAGTGAGTGGCCCCCTTCCTTTTACCCTTTGGTGTCTCAAGTTCCGTATCACTACTCTCTCCCTATAGATTTGGAATTTAGGTTTCCTGCAGTGGGCTGCTTTTTTTTTGAATCATTTTTATCTCCCCCCCTTTTATTCATTTCCCAAAACTTTCCTTCCCTCTTATCTTTTCTTTTTTTTAATAAAATTCCTTCTTTTGAAGCCAGGATTTTGATCTCCACAGTTTTGATATACAAAAGAAGTAGCTTTCTTTCTCTGTGTTATTTATTCCCAATGATTTTGTATTTTCTTCTCAATATCAAAACTTGAGGGAGTTCCCGTCGTGGCGCAGTGGTTAACGAATCCGACTAGGAACCATGAGGTTGCGGGTTCGGTCCCTGCCCTTGCTCAGTGGGTTAATGATCCGGCGTTGCCGTGAGCTGTGGTGTAGGTTGCAGACGCAGCTCGGATCCCGCATTGCTGTGGCTCTGGCGTAGGCCGGTGGCTACAGCTCTGATTCGACCCCTAGCCTGGGAACTTCCATATGCCGCGGGAGCGGCCCAAGAAATAGCAACAACAACAACAACAAAAAGACAAAAGATAAAAAAAAACAAACTTGAAATGCACATTCATCTATTTGCTCCCTTTTGTCTCATCTGAAACCCATTCTGCTGTCACTTTTCAATCGTAGCTAACTACACGACTCTTCTTCCCGGTATGTTACATTTGTATGACTTCTCCAGCTATGCATGCAACACATAACCCCCTTTTATTCCTATATTCAAAGTTCCTGGAAAATACTTAACTGTCTTCTGTCCTTATCACAGATCTCACTCACAGCCATATTTTTTCTCTTGCAGATCCCTAGTCTGTTACTCTCCGTGCGACTGTTAATACGTCATCCTATCTGTTTAATTATGCCACACACTTTCTTTTATTCACTTTCATTCATTCTTTAATTAAGTGAGCTCAGGATCCCAACTGCCTAGAAGCATCTTCACATAGTTGTTTGCACTCATGTAGATCCTTCCTCTCCTTGGTAAATTTCTGTAAGCAAACCCTGAATCTCTGATTCTCTGGGAGTCACTGCTGAGTCCTAACTGTAGGTGATTTGGATTCCTGCAAATGCTGATACATCCTGGTGTCCTGTAATATTACTCTTGAAGTAGACACTGCATTTCATCGTGTACCATCTTGTCCTCAATTTACTTACTTGGATTTCTTTCCATCAGTTTTTGTTTTCACAGGGTATCTTTCTCCTGCCCTTGGTCCTTGGTCCTTGGTCCTTGTTCCCCTATCGATGATTGCTTCCTGTGTGAAATTGGTGAGCTGGCTGTAGCTGACTCCCAGCTGCACAAACTAATTCATCCCTGGAGCTTGGCATTCATGGGCACTTACACATTGTTTTTCTTGTTCACTCTACTCAGAGCTGCCAATGTACCAGTTGTCTTGGATTCCTTCTGCTTTTCCTTACTAGCATATGGTATGGTTTGACCTGGGGAAGCCAGGTTTCAATATCCCTGAGAAAAGAGGTACTCTGATGTAAGCTGAACATGGGAAGTGGCGGAACAGAGACCCCACTCTCATTTATCCAACAGCTTGTGTTAAGCACTTGATCTAAGCCAGGCACTTGCCTAGTTTACGCTAGAGTAATATTTTAGCACTGATCCCAAGGAACGTTCAAATTAATGGAGGAGAGAAAAACATTCCCATAATTAAAGCATATCAGCAGATATGCTTTAATTATTAGAAAATGTAGAATAATTTAGTGCTAAAGAGGACTGGCTTTGATGTCAGGCAGAACTGAATTTTGAATTCAGACCTCATCACCAGCCTGGCCAAGGGAAAGTTCCTTAATGTTTTTATGTCTCTTCTTGTCTGTAAATGGATTTTAAGCCACAGTGGTTTTATTTGTTTATTTGTTTGTTTTGTCTTTTTATGGCTGAACCATGGTATATGGAAGTTCCCAGGCTGGGGGTTCAGTTGGAGCTGTAGCTGCTGGCCTATGTCACTGCCACAGCAAGGTAGGATCTGCGCCCCATCTGTGATCTACACCGCAGCGCATGGCAACGCTGGATCCTTAACCCACTGAGCGAGGCCGGGGATTGAACCTGAGTCCTCAGGGATACCAGTTGGGTTTGTTACCACTGCACCACAATGGGAACTCTATAAGCAACAGTTCTTTTGACGAAAGATTGTCATGAGGATTAAATAAATGAATAGAAGTCACGTGCTTAACCCAGTGCTTAACTCTTAATAAGTGCTCAGCAAATACTGGTTTTATGTAGTATTTATAGGCTGCTATGGGAGCACAGGGGAGAATCAGGGAAAATTTCTGGGAAGAGGTGACACAAGTTGAGTTTTGAGGGATAAGCACTGGTGGTAGCTAAATAAAGTGAAGGAAAGGAATCATTAAAACTTTTTTAAAATTGAAGTACAGTTGATTTACAATGTTGTGTTAGTTTCAGGTGTACAGCAAAGTGATTCAGTTATATATATGTATTTATATGTTTATATGTACATGTATAAAATCACATATACTATTTTTTCAGATTCTTTTCCATTGTAAGTTATTACAGAATATTGAGTAGAGTTCCCTGTGCTATACAGCAGGTCCTTGTTGGTTGTCTGTTTTATAAATAGTAGTGTGTATTTGTTACTCCCAAACTCCTAATTTATCCCTCCCCCTTTCCTTTTTGGTAATCATAGGTTTGTTTTCTATGTCTGTGGGTCCAAGGAAAAGGAATTCTAAGCAGAGGGAGCAGCACATGCAAAGATTTGGAGACATGAAATAGGTGATGAATGCGTGAACCCCACATAGTTCACTGTGTGGCTGAAGCAGAATAATCCATGACCAGAAGAAGGGAACAATGAGAGTGAGGCAAAGAAAATATTAAAACTCATTTCAGCAGAAGAAATTCTGCAACAAAACACATATATCATTCTGTCTATAAATGCCAAGATACACGAGGGAGATGCAACCTCAAACTTTGAAAGACATCTGAGAAGAACTCCCACTGAAATAGGAGGCAGGAAGAACTGCAGAAGGAAAAAAAGACAGAGCAGAAATGATGACATCCTGACAGTCAATTAGATATATGTCAAGCAAAAGACTGTGGTGTCATGTCTGAAGGGCCAGAAACTTGCAACCTGTACCTTTCCTATACATCTACAACCCCAAAGCCCATCTCCATCTATGACGACATTAAATTCGTAGCCAGTCCCCCTCCCTGCTTTTTGTTATCAGACACATAAGTGTGTAGCTTAAGATCTTAATGAAAGAACAGAGCAATGTGGTGCTATGACACCTGAGCCCAGCAGCTGTGTGTGAACGACCTGCAGACAGAAAAGCAATACTCCTTGTCCAAGCAACGTAGACATGGCTGTGTTGTGTCCTGTAGACACCCAGGGTTGAATTTGCACAGTCACTGCCAGAAAAGCACACCACACCCACATGTCAAAACAAACATGATATCCAGGAGAGGAAAATCAAGGTTTCAGTTGTTTCTTTTCTTCCCTCTCCAAATCCCAAGAATCCAGTGAGTTTTAATAACACTTCTAAAATGTCAGGAGAAAAAACCCTTACTTTTAAAAAAGTTGGAGCCACCAAGGGGGTCTTTTACAGAGTCTGGTTTCACTCTCAGCCCCTTGGGGATGGCATGGGGTGCAGGTGTGCCTTGCTTTAAGAAAATGCAATGAAAAAAAAGTCAAGCAGAGAATAGAGACTTTAGGAGGTGATTATTCATAATGTAATATAGGTTTCTAATTTTATCTGAATCATAGTTTTGCTTTAAAACAGCAGTCCCTCTCCTGTGAAGCAGTGCCCATTTTCAAATTGCTAATTTGGTGTAGTTGGGAAGAGAGTGTTGAGAAATTTAGTGTTCAAAGATTAAATAATTATTTTTATTTATGGAAGATATATCAAAAACAAAGACTAAGCATGCATGAAATGTTGGGAGTCACTGAGAAAGGAAATAGTATGTATCAGGTATTTATTATGTGTAAGGCACTTTACATATGTGATGGGGACACAATTTATTAAAGCATAATTCCAATTTTACTTCCTTCTCCTCTCATCTCTGCCTGAGTCTTTGCAACTCCTCTCGTCCTCTCTCCTGTAAGAAGAGATCTGAATTTGTGGCCATGGTCTTGTGATTTTTAAATACAGCGTCAGGAAGGGGGTAGGGAGAGACAAGACTGAATGGTTCAGGAGGAAGAGTGGAAAGACAATGAGAACAAGAGCAGGGGAGGACCAGAGTATGAGGAGAGTTTGGTGAGCTGTAGTACTCATGGGGAGCTTGAATGGGGAATCTCGAGAAGCTGTGGGCTATGAGGAAACTAATTTTGAGAAGTCATGCTTTAAGCTATGAATTGAATTTCTTTTATGTTCTTTAAGAGATGCAAAGAAAGATCTTTTAAAATTGCTTTTGAATCCTGCACTGTGCTACTTTGCATGTGAAAACATATTGCCACCATGCAATAGGAGGCTGTCCAAGTTCATCCAATCTCCTTCAGTCTTGCGATAATCATATGAAGTAGGCATTTTATTTTCATTTTACAGTTGGGAACACTGAGTTACAGAGATATTCAGAGACCGCATCCACAACCCCAAAGTTGTGGGTTGTACAACTACACAGGTGGGATATCCGGAATCTGGATTTTAAAATAAGCTTGTTTCCAATATCAAAAAGACAACAGAGAACAAGTGTTAGCAAGGGTGTGAGGAAAAGGGAGCTCTTGGGCACTTGGTGGGAAGGTAAATTGTTATAGCCACTCCAGAAAACAGGAGGGAGGATCCTCAAAAATTAAAAACAGAACCTCTATACAATCTGTATGGTCTAGCAATCCCACTTCTGGGTATATAACCAAAGGAAATGAAATCAGGATTTAGAAGAGGTTATCTGCACTCCCGTGTTCACTGAAGCATTATTCACAAGAGCTGAGATATTGAAGCAACCTAAGTCCCTGTGGATGGATGAATGGGTAAAGAAAATGTGGCATATATACATAATGAAATATTTAGCCATAGGAAGAAAGAACTATTGCCATTTGGAAAAACAAGGATGAACCTGGTAGATGTTATGCTAAATAACATTAACCAGACACTGAAAGACAAATACTGAGTGATTTTAGGTATACGTGAAATCTAAAAATGCAAAACTCTTAGAAGCAGAGAAGAGAATGGTAGTTACCGGGGGCTGGGGCCTGGGGGAAATGGGGAAATGTTGATCAAAGAGTACAAACTTTCAGTTGTAAAGTGAATAAGTTGTGGAGAACTAATGTATATCGTGGTGACCATAGTTAATAATACTGCATTCTATACTTGAATTTTACTAAGAGAGTAGATCATAAGTGTTCTCACCACACACACACACACACACACACACACACACACACACACACACACACACACAATTACCAGGTGAGGAGGTGATGGAGGTTTTAATTAACTTGGTTGTAACAATTTCACAATGTAGACATAAGTTAAATCACCACATTGCACACCTTAAAAATCATGTCGTATAACCTAAAAAGATACAGTTTTTATTTGTTAATTATACCTCAACAGAGATGGGGGAAAAAAACTCTAGGACATTTAAAAATAGGTAAAAATAGGCCTTTTCTTATGTTGTCTTTATGTATTCAGGTCAACCGCCCTTCTTTATTTTCTGGTATTTCTTTTTGCTTTTCTCTAATCCTTCAGGAAAGAATAATCTCCATATAATTCTGTTTATGATTATCCTTAAGTTATTCAAAAGTGTATTTTCTGTTAAACAGAGTAAAAAGCATGTGGATTTTGATTCTTTTCTGTGTCAAATGAATATTTTGACATGTTTTTCCTCCTGTCATCACCCCACAACCTCCTTTCCCTCCTCTTAAGTTTGTGTAATTTTATGAGTGTATTTGTTTAATATTAATCCTCTTTTAATATTTTTTTGATATTTTACATTCAGATTTTATCAACTGTAATTCTTAGTTCATCTTTGTAAGGAGAGAACTATTTCCTCCAGATTCTAGCAATAGACTGCTTGGCAGTCAAATCACTGTCCTACCTTTCAGGGCTGTATTTTTGTCTTTTATGTGTTTTCATAACATTTTTAAATGGCAGAGGGGACAGAAGAAGAGGGAAATATAATAGAGCTAAATACACATATTTCATAACAGAAGGGTAATAGATAAATCAATAGACAGCAATATAATCTTATTGTAAAAGAAATGACTAGAGTATTTAAAAGTAATATCTTCGGAACTGGTAAACATGAGATAAAAGCTGCTGTTCTGCATTACATACATTTTTAAAATTTTATAATGATTTTTATTTTTTCCTTTATAGCTGGTTTACAGTGTTCTGTCAATTTTCTACTTTACAGCAAGGTGACTCAGTCACACATACATGTATACATTCTTTTTTTTCTCACATTATCATGCTCCATCATAAGTGACTAGATATAGTTCCCAGTGCCATACAGCAGGAGGATCTCATTGCTTATCCATTTTTAAAATAAACAGTGATACATATGCCAAGGTCCTGGTCTGAGCTATAAATATTGAATAACAGTAGCCGAATATGTGATATACCTGGGCTGCTCTGTCAGCTGCTCTCTGAAAAGGGTTTAACCCTCAAATCTGGGGGTTGAGGAGGGTTGGAAAACACTAGGATCTGGTGACTGTCCTCAAGAACCTGGCCTTGCAACCTGCCCCTCTCCTATGCTGGATTGAATCTCGGGGAATGGCCATAGAAGTCCCAGAAATTTGGGGATCCGAATTTTGAGGAGTGCTATGTTCCACTTCTTGCCAGGATCCCACAGTCCCTTGTGCCACTATGGATTAGGCAAAAGAAGCCCCAAGGAAGACACACCTCAGATCCTCCTTATGCTCTCATGTGGGGCAGGGGCAGCAGATTCTCTCTGTGGGACTGGCACTGTCCTGCATCTGAGACTGAGGCTGGAAGACTTGCAGGCTGGAGATGCCCATTGTGAATGTGGTGTGAACCATAAGACCAGCGGCCAAATGGGAACAGGAACATCTTGGGTGTGGCTGGTATGGAGAGACAATGATGAATAAGGACTAGATAGAATGGTGGATGTCTCCACAGATGCCTCTGTGGAGCTTATCATGACCAGTGTCCAGGAATCCCCAATGGATGAGCTACTGCCTTGTAAAGCCCTCTGGAGCTTGGGTGCCTCGCCCCACCACCCTCTCAGGGAGTTTCCAGGAGAAATACTTAAGTGAATTGTCAGACTCCCTGGTTAGAAACAAAGAAACAATTCTGGTTCATTTAAGCAGAAAAGGAATTTATAGAAAGGATACCAGAGAGTTCTCAGAATCAGTGGGCTCAGACAAAAGGATGAAGCTACTTCCCGCCAAAACCACAATGCAGGAAGTTTCTGGTAAGACGTGGGTGGCACCACCACTGCATCACCCCTGTCAGAAATGGACACAAGACATCACTGCTGTCAACCTCTGCTACTCCCAGAATAGGACTTTGATGCCCTTGCTGCCGCTGTTGCCAGAACAAATTCCCTAGCATTCCTCACGTCCTATTCACTGCTGATTTGATGCCCCGAGTGGGTCTAGCCAGCATCAGCCATGTGCTCACTCTCCAGCTGCCTGGAGCAGACCTATCTTTGGCTTTGACCTGGAGGGGGATGGTTCCTGCTTCCATTTACTGTGGCATCACTGACCCCCTGCCTCACTCAAAAGAAGGTTCAGACTCACACCGTCAGCTGTGACAGTGTCTAAGCACTCTGATAATACTTTGAATCAACCTGTGTTACGTGGAATGGACTAGATTTCATTTCTGTCACTAGAAGAAGTGGTGGCTTAAGATACTGAGTAAATTCAACTGTAGAAAAGGGTAAACTTAATTTTCCCACACTTGAGCTTTGGTCTGAGGAATTCATATCTACTTCATTCAAATGAATAACACTGATGCAAATGAATTCCCCATTTAACCGTCATAACCACCCCAGACTGTGTTATCAGCTCACTAGCCTGACTTGAAAGTCAGGAAGCTAAGGGTCCAGGAAATTAATAGGCTTTCCCACACTAGTAATTGGCAAAGCCAATATTCAGTCTTGAGTCTTAGATTTGTCTAAAGCCCTGAATCCTTTTGAAACATCACACTGCAATTTGCTCTCAAGATGCTAGGGCCAGGTGGTTACTAAATTATACTTTCTAGATCATTTTTTCTGAGCCCTTGGCCTTGCGTTGTGTCATTTTTCTCCTCTGTTAGACGGAAAAGAGGAGTCTGTGCACATGTCTGAAATGCTGCCTGTCTCCTCCAAACATGGTACTGAAATTTAATAAACCCTGTAGAATTCATCCCTTTTGTGTCACAGTCCTGTGCCACCAGAGAAACAGAATTAATCAAAAACAAAGAAGGAAGTATTCTTTGTCAACTCACCCCATTTTCCTACCCTCAGCTCCTTTCCTTGTCTTGCATGCCTGAGTGGGAAGGGAGGCGTAGGGAAAAAAGGCATTATCCAGGTAATCGTGTCTGCTGTGCTCCATCCTCTCTGCACTTGGAGACATCAAGGATCTCCTCGCCTTTTCCTGCTTTTAGCTGAGCAGGGTACTTAGCGGGCAGGAAATGTTTAAGAGCAGAACTGTAATAGGTATAAGTAAGAAACATATCTGTTTTCCATTAAGGAGATTAACTTCTCTGTTGGGATTGTTGTTATAGGACTAGGTCAGGGGGCTGCTTGGGGCTGTCTGGTACCTTTTCTGACTGGGTGGGCATTGCCCCTGCTCCAGCTCCCTCTCTGAAGCATGCAATCTCTTCTTCCAAACCTGCCCTCCTCCAATAGAGTCAAATTGATCAGAGGTCCTGCTTTAAGTAGTGACACAATAGAGTAATAGTAGTGGATTTTTATTTTCAGGACATTGGAAAATGGAGAAGGAAGCACTGTGCCCAGGAACTTTACAGCTCTTCACTGAGGCTGTTCCATGGTGAATTGCAGAGTAAGTATATTTTATGGCAAAAATAACATCTTTGTTGGTTTCCTACACAACATGTTTATCTGTTACTTATATCAACCCAACCCTAGCATAGAGTCCCACACAAGGTCACCAGGTAGTAAACATTTGATGTGTAGAAGAATGAAAACTCCAAAGGCTTAGAAACAGATGTAGATTCCTACATCCAACGAACTGGATTTAGAGTAGACTAAGAGGGTGCAGTGAACAATGCAGTGAAAAATAGTTGGCAACTTGTTGCAACCCTGCATGTGTTTCCCGAGTGGGCTTCCTCCCTCCCTCCCATATTTCCTTCCTTCCTTCCCTCCCTCCCCCTCCCTCCCTTCCTTCTTTCCTCCCTTCCTTCCCTTCTTTCTTTCTTTTGTCTCTTTCTTCCTTCCTTTCCTTTCATTTCAAGCACACAAGGGAATCTTCTATTGAATTTTCATGCACGTATCACCCAGTTTTATAACCGTCCAATTTTCTGCTTCATTATTCTCACCCCCCCTTTCTTCATACATTTTGGGGAGTATATTAAATAAAAATTAAGACATTCCACCCACAATAATTCTATCCACCATTATTTTCGTATGTGTCTCAGAAGATGACCTTTAAAAATCTACAGCCACATTCACACCCCTCCCAAACTAATAATCAGTTTATAATATGATTTAAGATTTAACTTGTGTTTGGCTTTTATCTCCTCTAGGCTTCCTGTAAGATTTTTTTTCTTAAATATTAATTTTTTCTTAAATATTATTATTTATTTCTTAAATATTAAGACTCTTCATGGTAGCCTCTAACACCTTTCCCTTCAAACCACCATTGAGTATTTGTGATTGTTAAATGGATAATTTATATCTCTATTAATTTGCTCATTAAAATGCATTCACCATGATGAAAGACTCTGGAACTACCAGGGTGAATAAGACAGATAGTGTCCTTGGTCTCAAGGAGCTTACAGTCCCAAGGGCGCATGTGGCCAGCTTGGATGTTCCTCAGAGGATTTAGTTAGCATGCTAAAATCAATCTCATTCCAAAAGATGAGCTCTAAGTTTCCAAAGTCTGATGGTGACCTTGTTATTCTTCATACCTCCCAGGCTCCTTACTACTAATTTCTTTATCTTGTCAGTTACGAACCTGGCTACTTTAATTCTGCAATGTTTTCTTGGGAGTTCCCATTGTGGCTCAGTGGTAACAAATCCAACTAGTATTCATGAGGATGCAGGTGTGATGCCTGGCTTCGCTCAGTGGGTTAGGGATCCAGTGCTGCCGTGAGACACGGCTGTGGCCGTGGCATAGGCTGGCAGCTGCAGTTCCGATTCGACCCCTAGCCTAGGAACTTATATATGCCATGGGTGTAGCCATAAAAGACAAAAAAAAAAATCTGCAATGTTTTCTATATCCATCTTTTTTTTTCCCCCTTCTGGAGGACATCTTTCTGTCATGAGGAAAGATAGTTGAACTGTGTTAGAACTTATAATGGTCCTGCTGTTGGGGCAAGCTGAGAGGGAGTTTAGCAGAGCTCTGAGGGTCTGGAGTCCAATGTTGTGCTGGGATAGGCTTCATATGAGGTGGCTCCAAGGATCAATGTCAGGCTGGAGATACACGGGGAAAGGAGCCTGGGAAACAGTACCATACATCCTATGTGATGGGCGTGGCAAGTAGGGAATGGCTCAAAGGAAGTAAAGCTTCGACCAGGAATGTTAAGAGTGAAAGCTGCGACCAGGAATGTTAAGAGTGAGATAGGGCAAGTGGGAGGCATGATTGGTCTTGTTGTTCCATTTGGAATTTTGTTTAGAAGCAGAAAATCAGAGTTTGATTACCTCCTTTACTTAATTGCCATGTGTCAAATTATTACAATCGCAGCAGTTTCAAACAAAACTCTGATTTTCTTACAGTTTTACAAGTCGGAAATCCAGGCAGCTTGGCTGTGTTCTCTGCCAGTGTCCAGGTGTTGGCACCAGGGGTCTTATTTGGAGGCTAGGGAAATCAGCGTTCATTTCCCAGGCTATCAAATAGAACAAAAGACCATCTTCAAATGATGGGGAGGACTTTTTTCTTTCCCTATGGTTTTCTCCATTGTGGTTCTGATCCTAACAATGGATGTAAACTTTGTTCCTGTTTCCTTAACTTGAACAATAGTTTAATCTTCTTACTTAGGAGCCCATGCTCTCTGTTTGTGAACATACACACACGCACACACACACAGAATTCTTTTAAAGGTTTGAAAAGACTAATGTTCTGTGTGTGTGTGCATATGTTTTTATTTACATTAGGTTCTTGTAACTTCATGACCTCACTCCATTGAAAATTGAGATGCTAAGACATACTGTCTTTCTTATTGATCCCAGGGTCATCTGAAATATGTGGTGTATTAAATACATGATTATATCAACAAGGAACTTCCTAATTGGCTTTCAAGAATGCTTTTAAAAATTAAAAAAAAAAAAAAAGTAAATATCCAGAGTTTCCGTCGTGGCGCAGTGGTTAATGAATCCGACTAGGAACCATGAGGTTGTGGGTTCGATCCCTGGCCTTGCTCAGTGGGTTAGGGATCCAGCGTTGCCGTGAGCTGTGGTGTAGGTTGCAGTCGCGGCTCAGATTCCTCGTTGCTGTGGCTCTGGCGTAGGCTGGCGGCTACAGCTCTGATTAGACCCCTAGCCTGGGAACCTCCATATGCCACGGGAAGCGGCCCTAAAAAGGCAAAGACTGTAAATAAATAAATAAATAAATAATAAATATCCTACTTTTAGCTTTATAATGTAATTCCCAGGCTCTCTTACTGACTGCTTTTTCTCAAAAAATTCAGGAGTTTGCTAATTGTAATGTTAATTTCTGAGGTTAGCATGTGAAAACGACTGAGGATTTTTCAACAGGCTATGTGATTAGACCAACCATGGAAATGGACATTCATAAACATACTGCTCAGAAAAAGAAAATAATTCTCAATTTTCTTTCAAACTAATGGGGACAGTTATATTTTCTTCATATAGGATTGCAATTAGTACCTATTTATTTTTCAGTGTTTTAGGAACAATTTCCCCTTAACCTTTTTTAGGATCAAATCATTTTCCTTTATAAGATTTGAAGAATAATCTGCTAGAAATTAGAATCTGATCTAGTACCTCGAAAAATCAATGGCCACCTTAGAGGAAGAGTTTTTAGAAAAACCATAACAAATACTTACATATGTTAAAAGATAACATTCACAGGGGTAAAGGCTACTATTTGATCAAAGTAAGATGACAAAATTGACTTCTCAATTTTCAGATTAATATTCCAACTCAGAATCATTTGACCTAGTGTTGACTAAAGAGATAGTACCCTACAGAAAACTTTTCACTCTAAAAAGTACTTCTACTTAACCTATATTCTCAAATTTATGTCCCATTTTCTTCAGTACTTGAATTGGAGAAGGAGGGTGGGATGGATTTAGTGCACGTGTGTTTCCTCCAGTCCTCTTGTCCTCTTTGCCTTAGCAGATCCAGACAGGATAAAAGCAGTGCCGTAGGAATTCCTGGCCTATAGTTGGTGCTCCATAAGTAGGTTTTGAATACATAAATGAATGGCTGAATGAATGAGGGTAGCGCAAAAGCAAGGAGGCTGAATTCTTCTGGAGTGGCTTTTACGCTCTGAGACAGCAGGTGATTTGCAGGAACCAAGAACAGAACAGCTGCTTCCCTTTACCTTCCCCCAAACTCCAACAGTGGGTGTTGCTGTGACCTCAGTCTTGCTGGCACTTAATGCACAGGGAGGACGTGCAAGTTCAGAAATCTTGTGAAATAAAGTCAAGAAAATTTACAGGATGCCTGCAGGGCAGGGGGTACCAAAAAGACCAAATGGGAGTTTATGTAGTGACTGTACCGGTAAAAACTTCCCCTGGTGGCTGGCTGCGAAGTCTAGAATTTGGCTCCTAATGTCATCAAGAGTGACACATGTTATTAATGGCACTGCTTCCTGGAATCTACTTGATTCTTGCAAAATTTTCTCTCTCTCTTTCTCCCTCTCCTTCTCTCCCTTTCCCTCTTATTCCCTTCTCCCCACCTCTCACACATACTCTGCATCTTTCCATGGTGGTGATGGACAGGCATAGAGAAGGCAGCATCATTTAGGGTCTGCTGAGGTGCAGGGCCAGTTATCCTGTGATAGGCACATTCATGAACTCAGGGTCGTACTCCAAGAACACCTAAAGATGATTCAGCATCAGCATGAGGTACTTTGGGTTTTTTGGCAATTTCTAAGCTACCGGGGTGGGGGGACAAAAAAGTGGAAATGAATCACTTCATGTAAATAAAACTTCAATAGTACTTTTCTGGGAAAAAAACAGAAACAGTCCATCATAGAAACAACAGTTTCTGTGCCAAGAGGGAAGTGAGCAGGGAGCAGTTTGAACACGTACCAGGTCACCTCCTGGACTAGCCTGCTCTTACCCATGGGCAAAAAATGGGATTATTCATGCAAGGGAAAGTGAGGAAGACAGATATGTGAATAAACATCACAATGAGAATCATGATCAGTAGTCACCAGAAGGGGTGATAAAGCAGCTAGGCAGAGCCATGTTAAGAAATTTCTTACCTCCTAGAACTTTAAGATAAGGTTGTGAAATTACTGATCTTGTTATTATTATCATTTGCATGGAAAATTTGCAGTGGCAAGGGTGTGCTCCTTGTCCTGATAGGGTTGGTTGGAGTCTTGATTTGTTCAAACAGTTTCATCACTCGACTTTTATTGTAAGACAATAAAGTGCCGTCTCGACATATTTAAAACTGACAAGTCCCCAGAGGCCTCATGGTGAATTCTTCTGCTTTCCCCAGATATGTCCCCCACCCAGTGGAAAAGACTCATCACCTAGTGAGTTCTTCTATCAGCCATATCAGTTGCACTCCACTCCATCTTCAACCTAGCAGGATTCACCTCCTTGCAAGATGGCAAAATTATTCAAACAGGCTGCGGAAACCAGGGGCACCTCACCCTCTTGATGCTACAAAGCCTGTCTGCTGCAGGTTGTTTAGTCTATTCCCAAGTGCAGCTCCTGTGTGGCCCTGCCTGGCATGCAGTGTCTTCCTCCCGCAGGCGGTGAGTATATGTGACTAATAAATGCTGTTGATCTCATTTGTCCAATGTCAGGGATTGTTGGGTGTTCATCCATCTCATACCATTTAGGGTGGGGTACACCTTCTTTACTAACAGTGTGGTAATAGTGTGACTTGGCAATGGGAACATCTCATTATAATATTTGATCTCTTGTCTTCAATTCCTAAAGTTGCTTCAGAACCATAAAGGTAAAATAAATGTCCCCTTTCCACTACAATGGGGTTTATGTTAATGAGATGACTCCCAGAAAGCACCTAAAGATGGAGGCTTGTCATCAGGGGAACCAACCATGGATAGAGAGTTAGAACTTTCAGTTCCACCCCCTTCCCTGACTTCTAGGGTGGGGAGAAAGGGGCTAAAGTTTGAATCATTCACCAGTGGCCAAAGATTTAATCAACAATGCCTATGTAATGAAGCCTCCATACTAACCCAAAATGTTTGAAGAACTTCCAGGCTGGGGAACCAGAATGCTCCCACGTGTCACTGTGCCGGATTCTAAACTCCACCCCAGGACCTCACCCTATGCATCACTTCATCTCTCTATTGATTCATATCCTTTAATATCCTTTGTAATAAATTGGTAATCTAGTAAGTAAATGGGTTTCCAGAGTTCTGTGAGCCACTCTAGCAAGTTAATTGAACCCAAGGAAGAGGTCATGGGAACCTCTGATTTATAGTCAGTCTGACAGAATTACAAGTAAAATCTGGACTTGTGACGGGTCTCTGGAGTCCAAGGAGGGGTTCATGGGAACCTCAAATATGTAGCCAGTTGGGTAGAAGCACAGGTAACAACCTGTGGATGACATCTGATGCAGGGGGCAGTTTTTTAGGACCCTGCCCTTAACCTGTGAAATCTGATGCTACTTTCAGGTAAACAGCGTCAGAATTCAACTGAGTTGTAGGACACTCAGCTAGTGTTGGAGCATTGCTCATTGATGGTGGGGAAACTCCCACCCACACATATTGAAATATTGAAATAGGTGCAATACTCTTTTTTTTTTGAAAGTTTTCTCAGTCTCTTTCAGGTAAATGAGCCACTAATGGAAAGCTCAAACTGCCCTGGGGCTGATGTTTTCCCCCTTAGAAAGTCCCACCTTTCTTCCTGGAGGACCCACAGCCACGCACTTGTTTGGATCTGCTCTTCTGCCAGGACTCTCTTTACCCACCTTTGTCTTAGTCTTAGCTTGACCCGTCTTGCTTTTTTTTTTTTTTTGTCTTTTTGCTATTTCTTTGGGCTGCAGCATATGGAGGTTCCCAGGCTAGGGGTTGAATCGGAACTGTAGCCCCTGGCCTACGCCAGAGCCACAGCAACGCAGGATCCGAGCCGCGTCTGCAACCTACACCACAGCTCACGGCAACGCCGGATCGTTAACCCACTGAGCAAGGGCAGGGACCGAACCCGCAACCTCATAGTTCCTAGTCGGATTCGTTAACCACTGCACCATACGGGAACTCCGCAATACTCTTTTTAAAGGTGAATAGAAGGATATCAGAACGGATACGTTCATAACTCTTGGGTATTGGCCAGTGTTTGGCTCCTCCAAATTTCTAGGGACATCCACCTGCAGATGCGTGGGAAGACAAAACATATTTAGAATTAGGAGTCAGTAAGCACAGAAATGACCCGATCTTTTGATTCTTGGAGCATACTTTATGATCCAGACACCGGGCAAAGATCAAGAATCTGAACTTATCCAATGAAAACTTTCTCACTTTGTCTCCACACACCTATCTTTCTACATAGTGAAGCATGGTCTTTAAGAATCACAGTGTTCTGCAGTCAGCTCTTATTTTATATTTGAGAACTGTGGTTCTTGAAGTCCCTTGATTGCATTGCTTAAGATGAATTTAACATAGAAATAGCAACATGGAAAAACAATGAAAATGTTAATTAAATTAAACACCAATTCAGAAACAAGGTACTGGTTTAGACGTTTTCATCTTAAAAACAGCCTCAACACTAAGCAGAGCTTGACTTACATTGACTTCAAATATTACTTTATATTTGGCTGGATTTTTATCAGTGTCCAAGAATTTGATTCTCTTCTCTATTGTATAGAACTTTGAATGCCATCAGCCCATGGAATAGTTTCCTTAAACTGGTCAGTTGGTGGAGTAATTTATTTGAAGTAAGTTTTTTTTTTAAAAAAAAATAGAGTTTTCTCTTTATTTCACAAAATGAGTAATGCAAGCTGGGATGTGGAGCTATAAAGTCATTGCAAAAAAAATTACACAGCAAAACTGCTATTTTTGGCTTTTGATTCCCACCAGTTTGCCAACTTGTTGCAAGTTATACTTATCAAGGGATCATACACGTTTTCCATCTTGTTTCATCTTGAACCCTAAAGTGCTAACAGAGACCATGGATGATATTTGATTTAATTAGCTGGTGTCGCTATTGCTTGCTAATCTCCTAGCTCTAAATACCTCTAAAAAAAGAGGCTTCCTTTGATTCCAGCTTTCAAGTGATATAAATTGTATTCACAGGAGAGAAAAGCATTGCTGAAGTTATTTATAATATATCTGTTTATATTTCTAACAGGTATGCTCTATCACACAGTCCCTGGTTTATATTATAAAAGGATGGATCTATAAGTTAGCAGAAACCACGGGCATTCCTTTGAAATAACTCTTAATGGGAAGTGTTTTTTTAAAAAGAATAAACTTTACAAAAATGAACTTTTAAAAAAGTAATTTTATTTTACTCACTCTCTGTGAAATCGGAGGCATTGAAATTAAAAATATTGTAATATATAGTACACAGGTGCAGTTGCTGTTTTTTCTTTTTTTTTACAGAGGAGGTATTTAGTGAATATCACTTGGGTCATTGAAATGAAACAATTTTAACTGATTTTATGCAAAGAAAGACCTCCTCCAAACAGGGGATAGATTTATGTAAAGAATGTTATTTAATAGTCAAGAGCCTTTATTGGCCAGAGTTCAAAGGAAACGTGCCAAATTCAGATATGAAATTCAGTACAGCATGTAGTAGGCAGAATTCTAAGACAGCCTCAAAGATTCTCTCCTCCTCAACCTCCTGTGGAGGACATGGCCATGTATTACCTGGGTATTAGAATATGATAGATTTTACTCTGTGATTAGGTTATATTACAAGGCATAGTTGTAGGGAGATTATCCATACGGGCTCGACCTAACCTCATGGCTTAGGTCGCAAAAGAGGAAGTCTGAGATTTGAATCAGAAGGATTCTATGCATTGTTACTAGCTTAAAGATGAAGGAGGCCAAGTGGCAAAAAAAACTATAGAGAGAGCCTCAGAGCTAAAAGGAGGCTCTGGCTGACAGCCAGCAAGGAAACAGGGACCTTGGTCCTGCTATTGCAAAGCGTTGAATTCTACTAACAAGAATGAACTTCTGAATAGACTTTTCCCTTTAGCCTGTAGCCAAGAACTCAGTCCAGCCAACACCATGATCTTGGCCATGGAGTACCCTAGTTAAAGAACACGGCCACACTACACCAGCCTTCTGACCTAGAACTGTAGACAATAAATGGGCATTGTTTTAAACTGCTAAGCTTGTAGAAATTTGTTACACAGAAATGCAAAACTGACACAGAGCATAAAGTTATATTTTATGGAAAATGTAGGTGGACAGATTTATATTTATTATGTATTATCATTCTTCATAGGCAAATTGGTGGGGAGACAAGAGAGGGCATAGACTTGTGCTCAACATCTCAAACTATTTGCGGTAAAGTGCTGGTTTGTTTATTTTCAGTCTATCATGGACTGATTCTTTTACAAGGTATGCTGAAAATGGATAAGTATAAAAATGAAACAAAAACACAAGGGTATAAAACATCAATCTTAAGTTTGCTATTATAAGATTCAAATAAAGCTACATTGTTGAATTACTATAAATGTTTATAAACATTTATACTCAATTTTTGTGCTTTTCATAGATCTGTAACAAACTGTCCATGGGCCAGGGCTGGCTGCAGATTGTGTTTCGAGTAACACTGATTTAGCTCATATTAAACTTGAAGATTTCCAAGATTAAAACACTGGCCCATTTTAAGATTCACTAGAAAATTTTGCCATTTGTGTGTTCTCAGATGCTTTTATTTTATTTTATTTTTAGGGCCGTACTTGTGGCATGTAGAGGTTCCCAGGCTAGGGATCCAATTGGAGCTGCAGATGCTGGCCTACGCCACAGCCAAAGCAATGCAGGATCCGAGCTGCATCTGTGACCTACACCTCATCTCATGGCAATGCCGGATCCTTAACCTACTGAGTGAGGCCAGGGATCGAACCCACATCCTCATGGATCCTAGTCAGGTTTGTTAACCACTGAGCCACAAAGGGAGCTTCCTCAGCTGCTTTTAAATCAAGATAACCAGAGAAACTGGTATTTTGGCCTCAAAACCCTTTTATCACTAAAGCACTAAACTAAATGAAAGTGGAAAGGTGATTTATATAAGCTTGACAGAAAAAGACTAAAAAAGTATTGTCATGGAGTTCCCTAGTAGTTCAGTAGGTTAAATATTAAGTGTTGTCACTGTTGTGGCACATGTTTCATCCCTGACCCCATAACTTCTGCATGCTGCAGGTGCAGTCAAGAAAAAAATGTAGTGTCATTTTTTGTCTGAGTGTTTTTGTGCCTTGAGAGTCTAGAGGAAAACAGTAATTCACAGGTCTTTTCAAAATCTGAAAATTCCTCAAGTTGACCAATTACAGTGATAAGAAGTGGTTCCCTGTCCCCACCTCTATTTCTGAATTTAGCTATATGTATGGAAAACCACATGGGCATAGGATTGTCATGTACAGATACATTATGCTCCAGGAAACACTTTTCTATTCATCATCATTACTCACTGATTATATTTGGATGCGAGGAATCAGAACTTAATTACTGTAGTAATTAATGGAGGGTATGGCTGGGGAGGGGGGAGGGAGGGAAGGGAGGGAGGAGGGAGGGCGGGAGGGAGGGGAGGGAGGGAGGGAGGGAGGGAGGGAGGGAAGGGGAGGGAGGGAGGGAGGGAGGGAGGGAGGGAGGGGAGGGAGGGGGAGGGAGGGAGGGAGGGAGGGAGGAAGGAAGGAAGGAAGGAAGGAAGGGAGGGAGGGAAGGGAGGAGGAAGGAAGGGAAGGAAGGAAGGAAGGAAGGGAGAGGGGGGGAGGAGGGAGGGATGGAGGGGATGGGGAGGGAGGGAGGTAGGAGGGAGGGAGGGGATGGAGGGAGAGTAGGAGTGAGTGTAAGTGAAGTTCAAGGTAAGACTTAAGGAAGGAGGACGGACGTATAGTACGTCCTTAATTGAATTTACTTACTTTCACCTTCATTCTCTGCCGAAGCCTTCCTTCCGTCCTTACGGTCCTTCCTTCCTTCCTTCCTGCAGTGATGTCTGGTCTTTCTTTCTTCTTCTTTCTTCTTTCTTTTTCTTTCCTTTTTGCTATTTTAGAGCCACACCCCAGGCATGAGGAGATTCCCAGGCTAGGGGTCCAATCGGAGCTGTAGCCACTGGCCTACACCATAGCTACAGCAATGAGGGATCTGAGCTACACCTGTGACCTACACCACAGCTCACCTAAGCTGGATCCTTAACCCACTGAGCGAGGCCAGGGATCAAACCCATATCCTCATGGATACTAGTCACAGCCATTGACTGCTGAGCCATGGCTTTTTTTTTTTTTTTTTTTTTGTAAATAAAGCCTATTTTGGCTTTCTTTACAAAATCTTCATTGAATTCTCAGGTTCTAACAACTTGATTTTTTGATAGAGTCTACTCTAGTCTGTCTCTCTGTCCGTCTATCTATCTATCTATCTACCTATGTGTGTGTATATATATATATTCTAGGTTGCTTCTCTAGACTGGAATAGTGCTCATGAAGCAGTGGTGTCATTTGAAAGAAGTGGGGAACTCTTCCCACCCCAATTTAGAAGAGTGATACAGAGGTTGAGTTGGGGAGAGGACAGTTCATAGAACAGAGAGCTGTGAGCTCTTCCCAAAGGAAGTGACTTTATTTAACACAGAGTGTGGGGAAATTCATGCCTAAGTGTATTCTCATAAACAATGGAGGCTGTGATGGTAGCCAATTAAGAGAAATTTGGTAGCTTTATGAGAGCATCAAGCTAAATTTTAAGCCAGTTAGAGGCTCACTAGTGAAAATCAAGGAAAGAGACAAATAAAAAGATCCCTCAGACACAACCTTAACTCACCAGTGGGCCAGTAGCCACTGCATTATGCACAGCCTGGCAGCCAATGGGCTAGAGGCCAACCCTTCCTACTAGCAGCTTAGCACAGGCCCAGGATGTAGAGGCCTAGGCAGCAATCCATGTGGGGACCCATCCCTGTCCACCAGCATGCCTACAATAGTTAGCCTTGCCATAACAGAAAGGCCCACACAGTTCAAACAGGGTTCACCTCTAGAATATATAGCTCTGGTGACTGGAGAGGAGTATGCTGCTGAGCCAAATGGGATGCCTCCTACATGAAGTCACTTCTCCAAGATCAGGAAGTACAACAGACCTATTTAATATGTAAAAATAAAGAGACTTAAGCAAAATGATGACACAAATAAATATGGTGCAAATAAAGGAACAGACACAACCCCAGAAAAAGAACTAAACAAAATGGAGATAAGCATTCTACCTGATAAAGAGTTCAAGATAATGACCATAAAGATGCTCAAGAAACTCAGGAGAAGAATGAGTGATCACAGTGAGAAGTTTAACAAAGGGTTAGAAAGTATAAAGAAAAATCAGCAGAACTGAAGAATACAATAACTGAAATTAAAAAAAAAAAAACTAAAAGTAACAGTAGCTTAGATGATGCAGAGGAATGGATGACTATGGGAGTTCCCGTCGTGGCGCAGTGGTTAACAAATCCGACTAGGAACCGTGAGGTTGAGGGTTCGGTCCCTGCCCTTGCTCAGTGGGTTAACGGTCCGGCATTGCCGTGAGCTGTGGTGTAGGTTGCAGACGCGGCTCGGATCCCGCGTTGCTGTGGCTCTGGCATAGGCCTGTGGCTACAGCTCCGATTCAACCCCTAGCCTGGGAACCTCCATATGCTGTGGGAGCAGCCCAAGAAATAGCAACAACAACAACAACAACAATAAAAAAGGAATGGATGACTAAACTGGAAGACAGTGTAGTGGAGTCACTCAAGCTGAAGGGGAAAAAGAAAAAAAAAAGCATTAAAAACAAGGATAGGAAACCATTAAAAAAACAGAAAGACAACCCACAGAATAGGAGAAAATTTTTGCAAATAATGCAAATGACAAGGCCTACTCTCCAAAATATATAAACAACTCATACAACTCAACAACAAAAACCCAAACAACCCAATTGAAAAATGGGCAGAAGACCTAAATAGACAATTCTTCAAAGAAGGCATATAGATGGCCAGTAGCCACAGGAAAAAATACTCAACATCACTAATTATTGGAGAAATGCAAATCAAAACTTCAGTGAGGCACCACCTTATGCCAGTCAGAATGGCCATCACGAACAAGTCAACAAATAACAAATTCTGGAGAGAGTGTGGAGAAAAGGGAACCCTGCTTCACTGTTGGTGGGAATGTAAATTGGTACAACCACTATGGAAAATATTAGGGAGGTACCTCAGAAAACTAAATATAGAACTACCATATGATCCAGAAATCCCACCCCTGGGCATATGTCTGGACAAAACTCCCCTTCAAAAAGATACATGCACCTCTATGTTTATTGCAGCACTATTCACAATAGTCAAGATGTGGAAACAACCTAAATGTTCATCGTCAGATGAATAGATTAAGAAGATGTGGTACATGTATACAATGGAATACTACTCAGTGATAAAAAGAACAAACTAATGCCATTTGCAGCAACATAAATGGAAATAGAGATTTTCATGCTAAGTGAAGTCATTCAGAAAGAGAAAAATACTGTATGATATCATTTATATGTGGAATCTAAAACATGGCACAAGTGAACGTATCTATAAAACAGAAACAGACTCATGGACATAGAGAACAGAATAGTGGTTGCCAAGGGGGTGGGGGTAGGGAGTGGAATGGACTGGGAGTTTGGGGTTAGTAGATGCAAACTATTAGATTTAGAATGGATAAGCAATGAGCACAGGGAACTATATCCAGTCTCTTGGGATAGACTATAATGGAAGATAATCTGAGAAAAAGAATGTGTATATTTGTATGATTGGGTCACTATGCTGTACAGCAGAAATTGACACAACACTGTAAATCAACTATACTCTAATAAAAATAAAATTAAAAAATGAAGATACTGGATACAATATCAAGTGTACTAATAGTCACATTATAGGAATCCCATAAGAAGAAGAAAGAGAGAAAGGGAAGAGAACTTATTTGAAGAAATAATAAATGAAAACTTCCCTGACCTTGGAAAAGAAACAGATACCCAGGTCCAGGAAGAACAGGGAGTCTTCTTCTATTTGGACTAATGAACCCAAAGAGGTCCACACCTAGACAGGTTATAATTAAAATGGAAAAAAATTAAAGATAAAGATAGAATCTTAAAAGCAGCAAGAGAGAAGCAACTAGTTATGTACAAGGGAATTCCAATAAGACTATCAGTTCACTTTTAGCAGAAACTATGCAGGCCAGAAGGGAGTGGCATGAAATACTCAAAAACAATGGAGAAAATCAACAATACTGAAAAGAAAAGAATCAAATTTAAAAAATCAGGAATGGAAGAGAAACTGTTACTGATCTTGCAGGAGTAAAAACAAATTTAAAGGAATACTATGAACAACTGCATGCCAAAAATTAAATTTCTAGAAACCTGCAATTTTCTGGAATGACTAAAGAAGAAATAGCATAATTGACAAAAGAAAAAAAAATGATAAACTGATATTCATCAAAATTAAAAAGATTTGTACTTCAAATGACACTATAGCAAAGGTCAAAAAACCATCCACAGGATGAGAGAAAATATTGTCAAATCATATATCAGCTAAGTGACCTATACACACAAAATATAAAGAGCTTTCACAAAACAATGAGAAGACAATCCAATTAAAAATGATGAAAGGATCTACCTAAAGAACCAAAAGACCTGTGCTCTGAAAACTATAAGACACTGATGAAAGAAATGAAGAGGACATACACACAGATGAAAAGATATACCATGGTCTTAGGTTGGAAGAATCATTATTGTGAAAAGACTGTGTTACCCAAGATAATCTATAGATTCAATGCAATAACTATCAAATTACCAGTGACATTTTTCACAGAACTAGAACAAACAATTTTAAATTTTGTATGGAAATGCAAAAGATCTCAAATAGGCAAAGCCATCTTGAAAAGAAAAATGGAACTGGAGGAATCAGACTCCCTAACTTCAACTATACTACAGAGTTATAGTCATCAAAACAGTATGGTACTGGCATGAAAATAGAAATATAGATCTTGGAACAGAATAGAAAGCCAAGAAATAGACCTGTGGACCTATGGTCGACTAATCTATGACAAAGGAGGCAAAAATATACAATGGAGAAAAAACAGTCTCTTCAATAAATGGTGCTGGGAAAATTGGACCACTACATATAATAGAATGAAATTAGAACTCTCTCTAACACCATACACAAAAATAAACTCAAAATGGATTAAAGACCTAAATATATGATCAGATACTATAAAACTCTTAGAAGAAAACCTAAGTAGGACACTCTCTGACATAAAATACAGCAATAACTTTTTGGATTTACCTCCCAGAGTAATGAAAACATAAAAACAAATGCATGGGACCTAATTTAACAGTATGGAAGTTCCTTAAAAACTAAAAATAGAACTACTGTATGATCCAGCAATTCCACTCCTGGGCATCTATCCAGAGAAAACTGGAATTCAAAAAGATATATGCCTCCTAATGTTCATTGCAGGACTATTTACAATAGCCAAGACATGGAAGCAACCAAAATGTCTATTAACAGAATCATGGATAAAAACATGTGGAAATATATACAATGGAATACTATTTAGCTATAAGAAAGAATGAAATAATGCCATTTGCAGCAACATGGATGGACCTAGAGATTATTATACTAAGTGAAGTAAGTCAGACAGAAAAAGACAAATACATGATATCACTAACATGTGGAATCTAATAAAAATGATACAAAATAACTTATTTATAAAACAAACTCACAGATTTCAAAATCAAACTTATGATTACCAAAGGGAAACTGTAGTGAAGGAGGGGAGGGATAAATTAGGAGTTTGGGATTAACATATACATACTATTATACATAAAATACATAACTAAGAAGGACCTACTGTATAGCACAGGGAGATCTAAATATTCTGTAATAACCTATGTGGGAAAAGAATATATAAAAGAATGGATATGTGTATATATATGTAAAACCAATTCACTTTGCTGTACGCATGAAACTAACACAACATTATATTTCAACTATACTCTAATAAAATTTAAAAAACAACAATTTTACAATTGAAAAAATTAATAAAAATGATGAAAAGATCTTAATAGACATTTCTCCAAAGAAGATGCACAAAAGGGGAATAAATATATGAAAAGATTCTCAACATCCTTAACTATCAAAAAATGTAAATCAAAACCACAAGGAGATATAACTGCACACCCACCAGGAAGGCTATGATCAGAAGGCATATTAATGAGTGTTGGTGAGGGGACGAAGCAATTCCCAAACATTGCTTGTGGGAATGTGGAATGCTGCAGCCACTTTGGAAAATAGTCTCACAGTTCTGCAAAAGATTAAACACAGAGTTGTCATAAGACCTAGCATATACCTAGCAATTTCATTCCTAGGTATATGCTAAGATAAATGAAAACATCCATTCATAAAAAAACCTAGTACCTAAATGATCATAGCAGCATTATTCATAATTAACAAGAAAGTGGAAACAACTCAAATATTTGTCAATTAATGAATGAATAAATAAAATATGATATACTCATACAATTAAATATCATTTGGCCAAAGAAAATTAATAGCACATTAATAAGTGCTACAATAAGGACAAACCTTGAAAATATTATGCTAAGTGAAAGAAACAAGTATAAAGAGCTCATATTTAATGATTCCATTTAGATGAAATGCCCAGAAGAGACAAATTTATTGATACCAAAAGTAGACTAGTATTGGCCCAGGGCTTGGGATAGGAGGTGGATGGAGAATAATTGCTCTGAGTATCAAGGTTGGGGGGGGGGAGAAAAAAGAAAAGTTCTAAAATGAGATTCTGGTAATGGTTTTACAGCTAATATGAGTATACTAAAGCCCATTGAGCTGTACACTTTAAATGGATATAATGTATAAAATATAACTCAAAGTTTTTTAAAGTAAATGAAAATAAAGGTGTGATTAGAGCATTTTCGCTGAGCAACTCAGTGATAATGTTCGTTCCGGAAAAAGAGAAAACCTATGATCAATTGAAAACAAAAGATAATCAGAGGGATTTCAGTGGAGTTGTAGTCCTTGATCTGGTTATACTGTCTTCAACAAAGAATTAAAGAACATTTATTCATTCATAAATCATGTATTTAGTTAATGTATTCATAATGTATTCATTCATTCAATCAACCTTCAGTAAGTATCTGCCATGTATTAATACCAGGCTTAGGTCCAGAGGCTGTACCTGGGCATAATTCTGCCTATTTGTCTTTACTGAATGATAGAATTTAAGATCTGGAAGCACTTGGGCATTTTATTGCTCTCAAGTGCCTCATTTCATAGGTGGTAAGAATGACTTCGGTGAATATCTAGAAGCATGTTGTAACTGAGTAGCAGAGCTGATTTCCTAACCTCAATTTGAGGAGCAATAGTTTTTTATTTACTATGTCGGTAGGTTTTTTCTGTTTTTTTTTTTTTTTTTTTTTGTCTTTTTGTCTTTTTAGGGCCACACCCGTGGCATATGGAAGTTCCCAGGCTAGGAGTCTAATCGGAGCTGTAGCCATTGGCCTACGCCACAGTCACAGCAACGTGGAATCTGAGCCGCATCTGCGACCTACATCACAGCTCATGGCAACGCCGTATCCTTAACCCACTGAGTGAGGCCAGGGATCGAACCCGAAACCTCATGGATACTGGTCGGATTTGTTAACCACTGAGCCACAACAAGAACTCTGGTAGTTTTTTTTTTTTTTTTAATCTAGCTAGGACCTTGGGTAAATGGATTCACAGTGGGCAAGTGGGCTTTTTCCTAACTCTAGGGAGAGCCCTGCTCTTTATATATATAATTATATATATATAATATCTTTTTGGCCTTACCTGCAGCAGGCAGAAGTTCCTGGGCCAGGTATCAAACCCATTCCAAAACTGCAACCCAGGCTGCAGCAGTGACGATGCTGGATCCTTAACCCACTGAGCCACAACACCCGGGAAAGCTCTGCTCTTAAGAGTTGCTGTTACTTCACCTAAATATATGGATGAAGATGTTACTGAAGTGTTTGTTTGTTTGTTTGTTTTTGGCAAGAGAGAGAGATATTTGCTTTCCTTTTAGTCTTTTTCTATGAAGTCATTGATGAAGAAAACTTTCTAACTAGTGTAAAGTGGAAGAATGCATCTGTCTTCTCATACAGTGTCTGTGGTCTCAGGGCATGGGAATAAATAGGATTGTGGATATCGGGCCAAACAGTGGACCGAAACCACATGTGTGTACAATGTAATGATCACGTGTACTTCTGTATTAAATTTCATTGCCTAAAATAGACAGTTGCCATTTTTTTTCTTCATTTATTCTGGTTCAGCATCTAAACGCTTAGTAAAAGCCCAAGGGAATGTTTAATTCCCCATCCTATGTATCTTGGTGAGGAACAAAGACTGTCTTTTACTATAGTTGTTGAAAATGATAGATTTTTTTTTGCTTTTCCTGCTTTCTTTGCAATAGAATACAAGCACCTAGCACATCAGTCAGCGGTATCTATACCAGAACTTCATTCAGGAGCCTGTAACTCAAGAATTAAAGAATAAGAACCTTCTCTTCATGGCTGCAGGGCCAATCAGCTGAAGCTGTTTCCTCACTGAACAAGATTCTACATTTGGGTGGATTTTCCATAGCTGGTTAGCTTCAAGCTCTTCCAGTGATTCTGTGAGTTACCTGATAGTTTCTTAATTAACTCCTTTTTCTTCTTACCTCTGCCACAATCTACCTCTGTTGCTTGCAATTAAAAGCCCTGACTGACAGAACAGTCATAGCACGTTATGTAATTATGTAGTTATTCTCAGTGCTCACCAGAATGGGCTGCTTTTCTGGAATGTGAAGGGAAATTATATTAACTGGAGGACATGTAACACTATTAAAAGGAAGAAAGCCATTTGTAATTCTTCAAACACATTTAAAAATTTTTTTAATTATTTTTAATAAATGTATTAATTACAAAAAACAAATTGTATACACATAATTTATCAGGTTTTTTTCTAATGGAAAGATTAAAAGATACTATATTATAGCAAAATAGAGAAAATTTTTTTTGCTTTTTAGGGCCACACCCATGGCATATGGAAATTCCCAGGCTAGGGGTCAAATTGAAGCTATAGCTGCTGGCCTGTGCCACAGCAACACCAGATCCAGGCTGCATCTGTGACCTACACCACAGTTTATGGCAACGCCAGATCCTTCACCCACTGACTGAGGCCAGGGATTGAACCCACAACCTCATGGTTCCTAGTTGGATTTGTTTCTGCTGTGCCATGACAGGAACTCCAAGAAATTTTTAAATAAAATAGAAAAATGAGGGAAAGTAAAAATAAAGTTAGGAAAATAAGATGGAGGCTTTTATGGAGGTTTGTGTGCAAAATGCAAACTATGAAGTCTAATACACTTACTAATAGCATGCATTTGTCCTACCATGACTGTAATAGTTTGTTGTGTAAACTGAGACACTTTTTTATAATGAAAGGAAACATTGTGATTAATTTTCAGGGCAATAGGGGTTAACCTGAACTCTGGATAAAACAGGAACATAACTATACTGACTAGTGCTTGAGGACCCATTTAATAAAACTTCACACATATCACACACGCACAAGCACACACACATATGCACAAAAAAGTGTACTCAGTCTTGGATCCCACATTCCATCTAAAGTCCTGCCATATTGCATGAGTATATGCTCAATTATGCTATGGGGAAAGCAATTCTCAAAACTCAGTGGCTTAAAAGGGAAAGGTCCATATCTTGATTACAAGGCATGTCCACTGCAGGCCACAGCTGGGACTTTACTTCTCCATCATCTTTAGTCATGATGATGCGGTGGAACATCCTCTTGCTAGAACATTCTCAAGTCCTGTGGCAGAGGAAAAGCAGTGTCTTACTATAATGCCAGGAAATACTTTCAGCCCCATTCTTTGGCAAGAGGTGGTCACAGGGCCCTATGAAACTTCAGGGGCCCAGGAAGGGCAATCCTACTGTGTGCCTAGAGTTTGAAGAACTACACGTATTTGTTTGGTAGCATTAAAGCTAGCATATAGAGTGTTTTTAATTTTTTAAAAATACCTTGTCTTTTTGGGGAGTTCCCATCATGACTCAGAGGAAATGTATCTGACTAGTAACCATGAGATTGTAGATTCAATCCCTGGCCTCACTCAGTGGGCTAAGGATCCGGCGTTGCCTTGAGCTGTGGTGTAGGTCGCAGAAGTAGCTCAGATCTGACGTTGCTGTGGTTATGGCATAGGCTGGCAGCTACAGCTCTGATTTGACCCCTGTCCTGGGAAGCTCCGTATGCTGCAGGGGTGTGACTCTAAAAAGAAAAAAAGATACATTGTCTTTTTTAAAAAAATAAACTTTTACTTTAGAATAGTTTTAGATTTACAGAAAAGTTGCAAAGGCAGTAGGAACATATCATTTTATTTTATTATTTTATTTTGTTTTATTTTATTTTATTTTATTTTATTTTATTTTATTTTATTTTATTTTATTTTATTTTATTTTATTTTATTTTATTTTATTTGCTTTTTAGGGCTTCACCCAGGACATAAGGAAATTCCTAGGCTAGGGGTCAAATTGGAGCTGCTTCTGCAACCTACACCACAGCTCAAGGCAACACCAGATCCTAACCCACTGATGAACCCACGTCCTCATGGGTCCCAGTTGGGTTCATTACTGCTGAGCCATGACGGGAACTCCCGAACATGTCTTTTTAAAAATGTTTCTTTATAACTGAGGAAATGGTGATGCTTATTCTAATGACACCAAGAATGAAAAAAAAATTGGAATATGTTGTCGCTGAAACTCTGATTTCTATTTTAAGTGCCTGCATTCTGCCAACCCATGTTGAAAATGGCATTACTCAATCCTGGGGCTTGTCTTGCGACTTGGAGCTCTGTCAATAACTGCCTCCATTGCCTTCTAGCAATTGGAGGAAGAATTGTATCATATCCTTACACTGATCAGAGACTAAGTAGCCATGTGCCATTTGAAGTGACAGCTTTCTGTGACTGCAGAACCAATAAAACTGACCTTTTTTATAAATAAACAAAGGAACAGGAAGAAGAGACTAGTTACAGGAATAAACTCCCCAACTAACTCCTCATGATGGTATAAGCCATGAGTTTCATTTCTTGACTGTCCTCTGGGAGTGTGTCACTCATGCAGCAATGGTAAGACACAAGTTGCTTAAAGGGTGTCTTGACAGATACAAGGAACATTGGCTGACACCTATAGCATTCTTTTTGTAATATGCATCTTTTAAAAAAATGAATTACTTGCAATATTTTCTTCATCTCTGTATCCCCACAGAGCTTTTCACCATGTCATATCCATAGGTAAATTAAAAGATTTTGAATTCTGTGTCAAAGCAATTGCTTGAGAAGCTTTTAAATCAAGTAAATCCATACAAGTTCAGTTTCAGAAAGTCTCATGTGAGATCGCACATTTAACAGTTATCCAAAAGACACTAATGCAGATATTCCCAGAATCACACTTTAAAATGGCACAATCACAGTGGTCCATAAACATAGGATAAATAAATGAACAAAGAATTCTCAAGTGAAATTAATTCTAGTATGATATTTTGAGGATGGTCTGCAACAATGACATAATGTGTTGATAAAGAAGCTAAGTTTGGCATCATAGTTATTAAACGCAACTCCACCTGTCTAGAGCTCTTACAACCTCTGCATTTTACTGTCTCACCTTCAGCAATATGTATCTTTTGAAGAACAGAAATCTTATTGTTTAATGGTGGTTGATTGGGATGATCCTTCTACTATCTACTATTTTTAAACGCTTAAGATGAAAAACAGGAGTTCCCTTCTTTGCAGAGTAGATACTGACTCACAGACTTTGAAAAACTTATGGTTTCCAAAGGAGACAGTTCGGGGGGTGGGAGGATGTGCTGGGCTTGTGGGATGGAAATCCTATAAAATTAGATTGTGATGATCATTGTACAACTATAAATGTAATAAATTCATTGAGTAATAAAAAAATAAATAAAAATAAATAAATAAAATTGTTGGGGGGAAAAAAAGAAAAACAAATTCCTGTCATGGCTCAGTGGAAACAAATCTGACTAGTATCCATGAGGATGAAGGTTCAATCCCTGGCCTCGCTCAGTGGGTTAAGGATCCGGCGTTGCCGTGAACCATGATGTAGGTTTCAGACACAGCTTGGATCTGGCATTGCTGTGGCTATGGTATAGGCCAGTGGCTGCAGCTCTGATTTGACCCCTAGCCTGGGGACCTCCATATGCCATGGGTGTGGCCTCCCCCCTAAAAGAAATGAAAAACATGCGTTTGCATTTTGAAGGGGAGGTACAATGGCAAATTATAGGCCTTATAATTTGTCTCCAAGAACTCAAGGACCATATTTGGACTAAAGATGGATATCATGGTTGGTTCTAAGCATCTACCAATGGCTGAATATAAAGTGAGAAATGGGACTTGTTCTGCAGTTGAGTCCAGGAGACAAAATTACACCAGATACCCAGGAGAAACACAGCTACACTGTAAATGAGACCAGAGAGAAATGCCTTTTATGAGCTCTCAGAGAAGAACAACATAAGATAATGGACAGCACCCTTAGTAAAAACTGTAATGAAATGCATTGAGCCATGTCATTTAATGCTCTTCAGTACATTCTGTTGCATCAAAACACCATTTACTTAAAATGAGTATAGCTTATTTAACTTAAATAAATGGGTCTTTAGGGCGACATATAACATCATTCCAAATAATGGGGCAATTTTTGAGAGTAGAAGGAGCCACCCATTAACCATTTATAATCCAGACAGTAAGAGTAAACAAAGACTATCTCAGGGACAATGAGAGAAAGGTTCACCCTAGTTTCAGTGGACTCCAGTGTACCCAGAAGTTCTGAATGCCTTGCCAGATGTGAACCTCTACCAGCCTTTTCAGGCTGTCAAGAGTTTCTGCGGAGCCAGTCAGACATGCTGAAGTCTCAGAGATCTGGAACTAACATGATTTTAATGTAAAGTTTTTCTCATTGATCTTACACCTTAATCCCTTACTGTCCTATCACATAATCTTACCTCTTTCAGGGCCGTCCTTGTAACATAAGACACGTGTGTGTGTGTGTGTGTGTGTGTGTGTGTGTTTACCTTTTCTAGGGCCGCTTCCCGCGGCATATGCAGATTCCCAAACTAGGGGTCTAATCCGAGCTGTAGCCACTGGCCTATGCCAGAGCCACAGCAATGCCAGATCTGAGCCGCATCTGCAACCTACACCATAGCTCACTGCAACGCCGGATTCTTAACCCACTGAGCAAGGCCAATGGATAGAAGCCACAACTTCATGGTTCCTAGTCGGATTCATTAATCACTGCGCCATGACAGGAACTCCACATAAGACATTTTTAACAACTCTGAGTGTTCGGCCCCAGCATTGCTATAGAAATGTGTGGATGAAAATAATTGTATGGAACAAGAGCCTTTACCTACTGAATTTGCATCCCAACACTGACTTACCTATGTGTTTCCATTAAGAAATCCAACCAAAGTTCCCACTGTGGCTCAGTGTTAAGGGCCTGATGCTTTGAGAATGCTGTTGTGAGAATGTGGGTTTGATCCCTGGCTTTGCTCAGTGGGTTAAGGATCTGCTGTTGCTGCAAGCTGCAGTGTAGTTTGCAGATGCAGCTTGGATCTGGTGTTGCCGTAGTGTAGGAGTAGGCCTCAGCTGCAGCTGCAATTCAACCCCTAGCCTGGAAACTTCCATATTCCACAGGTGTGCCAAAAAAAGGAAGGAAAGAAGGAGGAAAGAAGGGAAGAAAAACAGCCTTTCCTATAAATTATGCTCTTATGATAAGCATCTTTGTGTCTGCATTTTTGCATAATTTAAAAATTATTGTCCCAGGACAAGCGTCCAGCATTTGGATATCTAGCTCAAAAAATACGATAGTTGTAAGGGTCTCGATGCATGTTTCTGATTGCTTTTCAGAAATTAACACTGTAGACTATCGGTAGTAACAGATGGGGAATCCTATCACTACACCATCGTCACCTCTACAGCATCTGAGTTTTTCTTTACTCCCTGTAAATATGGTAGGTAAAAATTGCATCTTATCTTAATTTTCCTTTGAAATACTGGGTTTTAGACTATATCCACTGATTCTTCAGTCATACATATTTCATATGGTTTCTTTTGAATTTCTTATAGGTATCCTTAATCTGTTTTTATTTGGTATGGTCATTTTTCCTATTTAATTAAATAAAAACCATTTGCCTATTAACTGTTATATATACATATATATATTTCCCATTGCTATTATATATGCTATAGATACTTCTATCTTTTTGATGGTTTGTCTCTTGTCAGTATACTTTATGGTAATTTTTACATCATAAGTTTATTTATTCTCATCCTCCTGAAGTCATATATAACTACCTTATCATTTTTATATTTTGAGTATGCTTTTGCTTATAAAGACTGAGCTAAGCAAAAAATTCCCTTTTATTGTTAGGGAACATTTTCTCTGAATAAATGAAAATTCCATTTTGAATGTTAACTCTTAAAATTTATTACATTCTTATGTCTTCTTAGATTTAAAAAAAATCATAGTGAACTCAGACTGAGTTCTATGTTAGGAAAGAAATTTTCTACTTGTTATAGCTCTTTTATGCTTTTAAGTTATATCAGTCTTTCCCCACCCCAAATTTTGTTGAGTGTTTTCACTTGCTTAATTTACCATGGATTTTCAAGAATTTTTAAAATTTTATTGGATTATAATTGGCTTACAATGTTGTGTTAGTTTCAGGTGTATAGCAAAGTTAATCAGTCATACATATAAATATATCCACTCTTTCTTCCATATAGGTTATTACAAACTACTGAGTAGATTCTCCTGTGCTATAGTGTACGTTCTTGTTAATAATCTATTTTATACAGTAGTGTGTATATGTTATTCTCACCCTCCCAATTCTTCCCTCCTTCCAACAGTTTCAACTATGGTTTTGAAATAGGAGTGTTTGTTTCTGTTTTATAAATAAGTTCTTTTGTATCATTTTTATTAGATTCAACACATAAGTGATATCATATGATATTTGTCTTTCTCTGTCTGACTTCACTCAGTATGATTATCTCTAGGTCCATCCATGTTGCTGCAGGTCAAATTACTTCACTTTTTATGGCTGAATAATATTCCATTGTATATATGTACCACATCTTCTTTATTCCTTTGTTGATAGACATTAGGTTACTCCCGCATCTTGGCTATTGTAAATGGTGCCGCAATGAACACTGGGATGTACGTGTCTTTTCAAATTATGATTTTCTCTGGACAGATGCCCAGGAGTGGGATTGCTGGATCATATGGTTGTTCTATATTTATTTTTTTAAGGAACCTCCCTACTCTCCTCCATAAGGATTGCACCAAATTATATTCCCACCAACAACATTGTTCCTTTTTCTCCACATCCTTTCCAGCATTTATTGTTTGTAGACTTTTTGATGATGGCCATTCTGATTGGTATGAGGTGATACCTCATTGTACTTTTGACTTGCATTTCTCTAATAATTAGTGCTGTTTTCTAAATAGATGGAAAAAAAACCCACATCTTTTCATGTGGTTTTTGTCTATTTAGAGCTTCTGTCCATTTTTTTTACTAGAATTTTTGTTTTTTTTTATATAAAGCTCCAAGAGATGTTTGTATATTTTGGACATTAATCCCTTGTTAGATGCTTTGTTTGCAAAGATTTTCTCCCATTCTGTGGGGTTATATTTTCCTCTTTTTTTTTTCTTTTTTTATGGCTGCACCTGCAGTATATTGAAGTTCCCAAGCCAGGGGTTGAACCAGAGCTGCTGCTGAGGCCTACACCATAGCCATGGCAACACCAGATCAGACCCAAATCTGTGACCTACACCACAGCTTGCAGCAACAACAGATTCTTAACCCACTGTGGGAGGCCAGGTATCCAATCTGAATCCTCACAGAGACAGTATTTGGTTCTTAACCCACTGAGCCACAATGGGAACTCCTCTTTTCATTTTTTTCGATGGTTTCCTTTGCTGTGCAAAAGTTTTTACATTTGATTAGGTCCTATTGGTTTATTTATTGTTTTTATTTTCATTATTCTAGGAGGTGGATCAAACAGGATATTGCTGCAATTTATGTCAAAGAGTGTTCTTCCTCTGTTTTCTTCTGGAAGTTTCATAGTATTTGGCCTTATATTTAGGTCCTTAAGATTACTGTCAGCAACTATATGCCAGTAAAATTGACAACCTATAAGAGATGGACAAATTCTTACAAAGGTACTACCTTCTAAGACTGAACTTGGAAGAAAGAAAATATAAATAGACCAATTACAAGTTCTTGAGTTGAAACTGTGATTAAAATACTTGCAAAGAACAAAAGTCCAGGACCAGATGGCTTCACAGCCAAATACTAACAAACTTTCAGAAAAGAATTAATGCCTGTTCTTCTGAATCTATTCCAAAAGGTTGTAGAGGAAGGAATACTTCCAACCTCATTCCATGAGGCCACCATCACCCTGATACCGAAACTAGACAAAGATAGCACAAAAAAAAAAAAGAAAAAATCACTGATGAACATAGATGCAAAAATCCTCAACGAAATATAAGCAGACTGAATCCAACAATATAATAAAAGGATCATATACCGTGATCGAGTGGGATTTATCCCAGGGATGCAAGGATTCTTCAGTATCTGCGAATCAATCAGTGTGATACACCACATCAACAAACTGAAGAATCAGAACCATATGATCATCTCAATAGATTCAGGACAAGATTTTGACAAAATCCAACACCCTTTTCTGATAATGATGCTCCAGAAAGTGGGCATAGAGGGAAACTATGTCAACATAATAAAAGCCATATACAACAAACTCACAGCTAACATCCTTCTTAATGGTGAAAAGCTGAAAGCATTTCCTCTAAGATCAGGAACAAAACTAAGATGTCCATTCTCATCACTTTTCATCAATATAGTTTTGGAAGTCATAGCCATGGCAATCAGAAAAGCAAAAGAAATAAAAGGAGTCCAAATTGAAAAAGAAAAAGTGCAACTATCACTGTTTGCAAATGATGTGATACTATACACAGAAAAATCCTAAAGACATTATCAGAAAACTGTTAGAGCTCATCAATGAATTTGGTAAAGTTTCAGGATGCAAAATTAACATATAGATATCTGTTGCATTTCTATATACTAACAATGAAAGATCAGAATGAGAAATTAGGGAAACAATCCCATTTACCATTGCATCAAAAAGAATAAAATGCCTAGGAATAAACCTACCTAAAGAGACAAAAGACCTATACTCTGAAAACTATAAGATGCTGATGGTAGACATCAAAGATGACATAAACAGGTGCAAAGATATACCATGCTCTTGGATTGGAGGAATCAAAACTGTCAAAATGGCTCTATTGCCCAAGGCAGTCATGGAATTTAGAATCATTACATTTAGAAAGATACTTTGATTAAGGTAGTCACAAAATTACAATGGCAGTTTCTCTAAATGTAACTATAAATTTGAGGAATAGTAGATTATATTTTGAAAAGAGAATTAGGTTTAACATGGAAGTTTCCCTCATTGAAATTCTTCATGCAAGGAGAGATGCTGTAGAGAAAACCATTCTAACTTATTACAAGAATCCCCAAATGATAAAATGGGAGCGATACACTTTATAGACTCTGTCACCTGATGATGTTATAAGGCACATGTAAAGGGAAGAAGAGCTAAAAAGTGTGTTTAGGACCATCGTGTCAAGGAATGGTGAAACCGTGTGTAAGAGTGCTATCCAAGGATTGGCATAGGAGGGAGTTCAAGACCAAACTGGCTGCATCAGAGGAGGATGCTATAGAATTTTGCATCATTAGTATGGCCCCTGGATTTTTATTTTCCCTCTGGGATGTGGTGATCAACATCAGGGAATGGTAGACCTGAAACTCAGGAAAGGAGACGTCACCCTGGCCTTAGGAAGGCTAATCAACACAAACACACAGTAAATATGGGCCCCCTGGGTCCTCCAAATTGGGAAGAGAGTGCATGCTGCCGGCTGGGGGAGCTTGGAGCAGCCAGCAGAATCCTTTGCCAAGATTCACAAACCAAGATTGAATTTCAGCTGAATTTCCAGGAAATTTGAGCCCAATTGTAGAGAGACCTGGGCTACGTGGAATGTCAGGTAGGAGACATGAGAAAATCATTTAATTCCAAATTGTTTGTTTGATCCAAAACCAATAAAGGGGGGCAGTCTAGGAAATACAAATTCATAGGAATCCCTCCCAAATAAGAGCCTCCTGATGTCTGCTTTATATGTCAGTCTAGGGCTTTTCAGGACATCATTCTATTCGTACCCTCAAATATTCTTGAACGCAAGAGTTACCAATCCATGAGTTCACCCAGAATGCAGTGAAAAATTAATGTCCTTGTTAAAGTAATAGCGGTAGAAAGTTAGAGATGCTGTAGAATTCCTTTCTAGGTAATTTTTTGAGAAATGGGAACTCTTGACTCTGACTTCCTCACTTTTCTTTTTTAAAAAAAATTTTTTTTTTGTCTTTTTAGGGCTGCACCCACAGCATATGGAAATTCCCAGGCTAGGGATCAACTTGGAGCAGAAGCTGCTGGCCTGTGCCACAGCCACAGCAACACCAGATATGAGCCATGTCTGTGACCTACACTACAGCTTGGGGCAACACTGGAGCCTTAACCCAGTGAGCAAGGCTAAGGATTGAGGCTTGTTCCCTGGTGTAAAAAAATGTTCTTAAGTTTACATCCTCATGGATACTAGTCGGGTCCTTAATCCACTGAGCCACAACAGAAACTCCCTACTTTTCTATCATGGAGACTAGGAGAGGAATAAATTGATGCCATCTGGATGTAACTTTAGCTCTTTCTTTAAAAAAAGAAACAGTTTACTTATGTTTTGCTAAGCTATTAGGAAACCACATTTATTTAAATGTTTTACAAATAGGTATGTTAATTCTTATCTTTATGCTCCAATTCTATCTTTTAACCACTATGGGACACACTATGACATGGTGCTTTGAGCAGTGGAGATCTTAGTTCTAGATCCAACTCTGCTGCTAACTAGAGAGGAGTTGGGACAAGTCACATAACTGGATGGGCTTCAATTTCTTCAGTTTGGAAAATGAGGTTGTTGGACTAGACAGTTGGGACATCAGCTTTAAATTTCTAAGATTATATATGTCCACTTAGAGATAGGACAAGTGTGTGCAAACAGAAGGAAAGAGTTACTGTGTTTATTTTGTAAAATACGAGTGTTGCTATTGCTTATATACACTACTTACGTTATGCTTATTGTTTTACTATCAATGCCAGTAATTTCTACCCCTCTCACCAGACGTTTAAATGCAGAATTATGTAAACTCATGCCTAGACCTTAGTGACATCTGCTGGGAATGTATTGAGTGTGCCTTTGTGTGTGCACAGGTGTTTTTCCTACAGGAACTGAATCATCATCTTCAACCAAGGATATGATTCTTTAACAATTCAAAAGTATTAAGTTAGTTCTCAGGTAAAAGGGAATGTTCTTAAGCAATTTACAGCAGCATAACTGCAGCTCTGCTTTCCACCTCACTCTGGAGCAGTTAGGCTTGGGTTTTCTTTAAAAAGCCTCTTTGCAATGTAAAATAATTATAGGTGTGTCTCTTCATTTTTCTCTGAAATTTCTTTTGTCTATTAATCTTAGTTCAAACAAGGGAAATAAAATGTGAAATACAGAAAAGAAACAAGCTCTAGAGAGAAAAGCAAATGTTTTATATAAAGTGTGTGTGTGTGTCTGTGCGTGTGCGTGTATGTGAAGTAGGAAAAAAGTGCTAACACAACTTTAGGAATATTTTCTTTTCATTGGATAAGTACTAAGTAAAATGTAGGATTGATCAAAAAAATATATATAAAATTTTATTTTTATCTTATCATTAAAACCTAAGTCTGCCTATTACTGTTGAAGAAATACATCATCTTTATAAATACTCACAGCTGAATTCTTCTTTTAGTTACATCTGGGGTCTGAGAGTGTTAAGAAAAGAATTAGGATGATGTAGTACAAGTCCTTAATTTAATGAAAAATTTACAGGCAAAGGAAAGGATCCCTAACAAAGTACCATTACATCCATTAGAATGACAAATGACTAAAATTAGAAAAATCTAACAGTAACAAGTATCTATTAAAATGTGAAGCAGCTAGAACCCTTATACATTGTTAGTGGGAATTTAGAATGGTACCACTTTGGAAAACAGTTTAGCAGTTTTTGTAAAGTTCAATATACACTTACCATATGACACATAAATTTTAGCAACCCTGGATTTTTACCCCCCAAAAGTAAAAAATCATGTCTATACAAAAATTTGTTCAAATTAGCTTTATTTATGATAGTCTTAAACTAGAATCAACCCAAATGTTTATCAACAGGTGAAGAGATAAACAATTATGGTATATCTATACAATGAAATACTGCTCAGGGTTTAAAATTGACAAACTACTGATTTGTGTAACATAGTGGATGAATCTCAAGAACACAGTATGCTGAGCAAAAGAAGCCAGACACAAAAGAATATATATTATATGGTTCAATTTATATGAAACTCTAGGCAAGAAAAATCAAATCTGTGATAGAAAGCAGATCTGTGACCAGGGTTGGAGACTTGGGAAGGGATTCAGAGAACCATTTGCTGATGAAAATGTTTGATATTTTTATTACGGTGGTGGTTTCATGGATGTATGCATTTGGCAAAGCCCCTTGAACAGCAGTCTGGTTGCCCACCAGAGGCATCCCAGGAGTGGTGGGAGTGGTCCACTGGAAAGTACAGGCAATAAGGGCCTGTGTAGCCTGGAAAGAATCTGAAAAAATAATAAAACTGACTAAAAGTTAATCTCATTTTTATTATCCCATGCACTGACAATCCTAACAATGTTATTGATGAAATGCTTCCCTCTGAAAAAAAAATCTTTTGTTAGGCTAAATTCTAAACAGTCATTGCTGTTGCTATAGATTTGGTGAATAACATATGTCCAAGCTTCAAGTTAGCATCTATAGTTAAGGTTTTCACTAACTATATACTAGATTCATGCAGAAGCTTCCAAAGGCAGTTGTTCCCATTTTATTTTCTTCTTATTCCAACTTGTCCTTCATACCACCACTAACCGCTCTAAAGACTCCTCTGGTTAAAAGTACCAATTATTTCCCTTCCCAGAAGTATGAGGACAATTCTCAAGCTAGGAAAACTGGGACCTTCAGGTTCTGGATCTAATGTTTCCTTTCTAGACCCTCACTGGCTACTTCTCATACTTTCTATTTTAATATATCTCATGATGCTCTCTAAATCTCTTTTTTCTTATTTTTAAAAGGAGAATAAGAATTTCTATTCTAAAGGATTGTGAGAATCAAATAAGATAATGCATGATTCTATGTTTTCACTTTGCTGGATATCCCCTCTATCTATGGTAATCATGGAGGACCCCCCCACACACACATATCCATAGGATCATCTTGCCTGAGGAATTTTATTTTTCAGGCCACACATCAGATAACATAATTCTATCATCCAAGCCTACTTCTGTTTCAATTGTTTTTTTTAAGCAGACAAATGCAAACTTCATAGAGAAAAAAATCAAAGCAATGCCATTTATATGAAACTAAGAGCTAAAAATGGCTAAAGCCTTTGTTTAATCATTTTTTTTGTTTTAAATTCCAAACTTTTGGAGAGTATACACAAGCTTTCACATGCACTAGGTCTCAGGGCAAGCAGGGAAGCCATGAGAATCTGGGCCAGTCTAACCTGTGGGTCTTCGAGTGTCTCCTGGGAAAGCAGGGGTTAGCTGTGGCTCACTATGGGAGAAGGACAACTGAAGTGGAGGTCCCAGAAAATAATCATTGGTGTGAGCTCCCTTGGAGCCTACCATTTTGGAAAATTCTGGCCCCACCCATTAGTGATGAGAAGCCCCAGGTTAAATAACAAACAGGGTGGGAACGAGTCCCACCCATCAGCAGACAGGCTGCCTAAAGTTCTGCCAGCCACACAGCTGCCTCCCAGTGACATGGCCCCACCCACCAGAAGGAAAAGACTTAGCTCCACAACCAGTGGGCAGACACCAGTCCCACCCATCAACTTCACCTACAAGGGGTTAGACACCAGAAGCAAGAGAGGATACAACCCTGCAGCCCACAAAAACGAAGCCACAAATTCATGAAAATGCATAGAAATATGCTCCAGGTGGAGGAACCAAGCAAAATTCCATAAAGAGCTAAGTGAAGTGGAGATAAGAAACCTACATGAAAAAGACTAGGGTAATGATAGTAATGATGATCCAAGATCTCAGAAGAAACTGGAGGCAAAGATCAAGAAAATTACAAGAAATGTTTAAAAAAGAAATAGGGAGTTCCTGCTATGGCTCAGTGGTAACAAACCTGACTAGCATCCATGAGGATGTGGGTTTGATCCCTGGCCTTGATCAGCAGGTTAAGGATCCAGCATTTCTGTGAGCTGTGGTGTAGGTTGCAGACACAGCTTGGATCTGGCATTGCTGTGGCTGTGGTTTAAGCCAGAATCTGTGGCTCCAATTTGACCCCTAGCCTGGGAACTTCCATATGGTGCAGGTGCCCCCCCCCTCCAAAAAAAAAGACAAAAAAAAATTTTTTTAATAAAAAAGAAATAGAAGATTTAAAGATTAAACAGTGGAATAAGTGAAATGAAAAATTACTAGAAGGAACCCATAGCAGAATACATGAAGCAGAAGAACTAATAAGCAAGGTAGAAGGCAGACTGGTGGAAATCACTGATGAGGAACAGAATAGAGAAAAAAGAATGAAAAGAAATGGGACAGTTTAAGAAAACTATGTTTAAGAGAATAGTTTTCTGGGACAACTTTAAACACACCAACATTCCCATTCTAGGGGGTGCAAGAGGGAAAAGAGAGAAAAAAGGCCAGAGAAAATATTTGAAGTGATAATAGCTGAAAACTTTCCTAATATGAGAAAGTAATAATCACTCACTCAAATACAGGAAGCACAATAAGTACCATATAGAATAAATCCAAGGAGAAACACCCTGAGACACATATTAATAAAAAATCTACAATAGATACACAAACAAATAAAAAATACAATCTGAAAACAACACTAAAGTTAGTCATCAAACCACAAGAGACGAGGACAAAAGAGGAAATGAAGAAAAAAGATCAACAAAACAAATACAAAACAATTAACAAAATGAAAATAAAAACATAAGTATTAATAATTATCCTAAATGTAAATGGATTAAATGCTCTAACCAAGAGACACAGACTGGCTGAATGGAGACAAAAATAAGACATATATATGCTGTTGACAAGAGACCCACTTCAGTTCTAGGGAGACATATAAAAGTGAGAGAACAGAAAAACATATTCCATGCAAATGGAAATCAAAAGAAAGCTGGAGTAGCAATACTTATAGCAGACAGAATAGAGTTTAAAATAAAGACAATTACAAGACACAAAGAAGGACATTACATAATGATCAAATGATGTAACAAGTGTAAATAGATATCCACCCAACATAGGAGCACCTCAATATATAAGGCAACTACTAACAGCCAGAAAAAGAGAAATGGACAATAACACAATAATTGTGGGGGACTTTAACACCAAATTACAGTAATGGACAAATCATCCAGACAGAAAATCAACAAGGAAACATACGGGCTTTAAATGATGCATCTGACTTAATTGATACTTATAGAACATTCCATCAGAAAGCAGCAGAATGCACAGTCTTTTCAAGCACATACAGGACATTCTCTAGCAGAGATCACATTTTGGGCCACAAATCAAGCCTCAGTAAATTTAAGAAAATTGAAATCACATCAAGCATCATTTCCAACTTAACACCATAAGACTAGAAATCAACTGCAAAAAAAAAAAAAAACTACAAAAAACATGAACATATGGAGTGTAAACAGTATGCTACTAAACAACCAATGGATCACTGAAGAAATCAAAGAGGAAATCATACAATACCTAGAGACAAATGACAATGAAAACACAATGATCCAATATCTATGGGATGCAGCAAAAGCAGTTCTAAGAGGGAAGTTTATAACAACACATGCTTACCTCAGGAAACAAGGTCTCAAACAACCTAAGCTTACACCTAAAGCAACTAGAGAAAGAAGAAAAAACAAAACCCAAAGTTAGAAGAAGAAAAGAAAACGTAAATATCAGAGCAGAAATAAATGAAATAGAAACAAAGAAAACAATGTCAATGAAACTAAAAGCTTATTCTTTGAAAAAAAATTAGCAGAATTGATAAACTCTTAGCCAGACTCAATAAGAAAGAAAGGGAGAGGGGAGGGCTCAAATCAATAAAATTAGAAATGAAAAAGGAGCAGTTACAATGGACATCACAGAAATACAAAGGATCATAAGAGATACTACAAGTAACTCTGCCAAAAAAAAAAAAAAAAAAAAAGGACAACCTAGAAGAATGGACAAATTCTTACAAAGATACAACCTTCCAAGACTGAACCAGGAAGGAATCAAAAATATGAATGGACCAGTCACAAGTACTGAAATTGAAAATGTGATTTAAAAAACTTCCAAAAAACAAACGTCCAGGACCAGATGGCTTCACCGCCAATTTCTGGTGTTTGTTTTGTTTTGTTTTTCTTTTTAGGGCTGCACCCACGGAATATGGAGGTTTCCAGGCTAGGGGTCTAATTGGAGCTGTAGCTGCTGGCCTATGCCACAGCCACAGCAATGCCAGATCTGAGCCAAGTCTGTGACCTACCACAGCTAATGGCAACACCAGATCCCAAACCCACTGTGTAAGTCCAGGGGACAAACCTGCAACCTCATGGTTCCTAGTCGGATTCGTTTCTGCTGCGCCATGACAGGAACTCCCACCACAAAATTCTGTCAAACATTTAGAGAAGATTTAACTCTTATTCTTCTGAAAATCTTCCAAAAAATTGCAGAGGAGGGAAAAATCCCAAACTCATTCTGTGGGGCCACCATCACCCTGGTACCAAAAGTAATAATACCAGAGAAAAAGAAAGTTGCAGGCCCATATCCCTGATGAACATAGATGCAAAAATCCTTAACAAAATATTAGGACTGAACCTAACAATACATTAATAGGATCATACACCATGATCAAGTGGGATTTATCCCAGGGATGCAAGCATTTTTCATTATGCTCAAATCAGTCAGTGTGATACACCTCATTAACACACTGAAGAATAAGAACCATATGGTCATCTCAATAGATGCAGAAAAAGCTTTTTACAAAATTCAACACCTATTTACAATAAAAATAAAAACCTCCAGAAAGTGGGCATAGGGGGAACCTACCTCAAAATAATAATAGCCATATATGACAAACCACAGGTGACATCATTCTCAATGGTGAAAAGCTGAAAGAATGTACTCTTAAGATCAGGAACAAAACAAGGATGTACACTCTCACCACTTTTAGTTGACATGGTTTTGGAAATCCTAGCCATGGCAATCAGAAAAGAAATAGAAATAAAAGGAATCCAAATTGAAAAAAAAAAGAAATAAAACTATCACTGTTTGCAGATGATAGGACACTGTACATAGAAAACCCTGAAGATGATACCAGAAAACTACCAGAGCTCATCAATGAATTGGGTTAAATTTCAGGATACAAAATTAATACATGAAAATCTCTTACATTTCTATGCATTAACAATGCAAGATCAGAAAGAAAAATTACTGTCTCAACAAAAACAAAATGTCTAGGAATACACCTACATGAAGAGGTAAAGGACCTATACTCCCAAAACTATAAGACACTGATTAAAGAAATCAAAAAGAATACAAACAGATGGAAAGATATACCATGCTCTTGGTTTGGAAAAATCGATATTGTCAAAATTACTATACAACCCAAGGAAATGTACAGATTCAGTGCTATCCCTATCAAAATACCAGTGGCCTGCATCTATTAACCCCAAGCTCCCAATCCATACCACTCCTTCCCTCTCCCCCTTGGCAACAAGAAGTCTATTCTCCAAGTCCTGTGGTACAGCACTGGGAACTATGTCCAGTCACTTTTGATGGAGCATGATAATGTGAGAAAAAAGAACGTATACATGTATGTGTAACTGGGTCACCATGCTGTACAGTAGAAAAAAATAATAATGTATTTGGGAAATCAAAAATAAAAGAATAGGAAAAAAATGACCAATGGCACTTTTCATAGAACTAGCACAAAACAATTTTTTTTTGTCTTTTTGTCTTTTTAGGGCTGTACCCATGGCATATGGAGGTTCCCAGGCTAGGGGGTCTAATTGGAGCTGTTGCCACAAGCCTACAGCACAGCCACAGCAATGCCAGATCCAAGCTCATGGTTCCTAGTCAGATTTGTTTCCACTGCACCACAATGGGAACTCCCAAAACAAATTTTTTAATTTGTATGGAAACACAAAAAAACCCCTGAATAGCCAAAGCAATCATGAGGGGAAAATAATGGAGCTGGAGGAATCATGCTCCCTAATTTCAGACTATACTACAAAGTTATAGTCATCAAAACCATATGGTACTGGCATGAAAACAGAAATATAGATCAGTGGGACGGGAAGGCCTAGAAATAAACCCAGACACCTATGATCAACTAATCTTTGACAAAGGAGGCAAGAAGATACAATGAAGAAAGGACAGTATCTTCAATAAGTGATGCTGGGAATATTGGGCAGCTCCATGTAAAAGAATGAAATTAGAGTACTAACACCATACACAAAAATAAACCAAAAAGTGGATTAAAGACAAAAATATAAGTCCAGATACCATAAAACTCATAGAAGAAACCATAGGCAGAACACTCTCTGACATAAACAACAGCAATATCTTTTCAGATCCATCTCCTAGAGTGATGGAAATAAAAACAAACCACATGAGACCTAATTAAACTTAAAAGTTTTTGCATACTTGGGCTGTGGGATGGAAATCCTGTGAAATCAGATTGTTATGATCATTATACAACTACAGATGTGATAAATTCATTTGAGTAATAAAAAAATAAAAATTAAAAAAATAAATAAAAGATCTAAAAAAAAAAGTTTTTGCACAAAAAAGGAGTCAATTAAAAAAACCAAGAAGACAACCCACAGAATGGGAGAAAATATTTGAAAATGAAGTGATTGACAAGGGATTAATTTCAAAATATGCAAACATCTCCTGCAGCTCAATATAAAAACCCAATCAAAAAAATGGACAAAATATTTAAATAGACATTTCTCCAAAGAAGACATACGCATGGCCAAAAAACACATGAAAAGATGCTCAACATGTCTAATTATTAGAGAAATGCAAATCAAAACTATGATGAGTTATCACCTTTACCAGTCAGAATGGCTATACACAATAAATGCTAGAGAGGGTGCCGCAAAAAGGAAACCCTCCTGCACTGTTGATAAGAATGTAAGCCGGTGCAACCACTATGGAAGACAGTATGGAGGCTCCTCAAAAAACTAAAAGTAGAACTATCATATGATCCAACAATACCACTCCTGGGCATCTATCTTAGAAAAACCATAATTTGAAAATATGCATGTTCATTGCAGTAGTATTTACAATAGTCAAGACCTGGAAGCAACCTAAATGTCCATTGGCAGAGGAACGGATAAAGAAGATATGGTACATACATACAATGGAATATTATTCAGCCATAAAAAAGAATGAAAGAATGCCATTAGCAGCAACATGGATGGACACAGAGATTATCATATTGAGTGAAGTTAGAGAGTGAAAGGCAAACATCATATGATATAACTTTTATGTGGAATCTATTTTAAAAAGGTAAAAATGAACTTATTTTCAGAACAGAAACAGACTCACAGACTTTGAAAACAAATATGGTTACCAAAGAGCATGGATGGGTGGAGGAATGAATTGAGGGTTTGGGATTGGCATATATACACTGTGGTATATGAAATGATTGGCCAATGCAGAACTGCTGTATAGCACAGGGAACTCTACCCAATATTCTGTGATAATCTATATGGGAAAATAATATGAAAATGATTGTGTGTATACATATCCCTGAGTCACTTTATTGTACAGCAGAAATTATCACAACATTGTAAATCAACTATACTTCAATAAGACTTTTAAAAAGCTATGTATTAGCATATTAAATTTTTGATTGACCTCAGAAAACACTAATTTTATTCTTCTTCTTTCTCCCACATGGTAGCTAAAATAGTTGTTTTTTAATTAGGTAAACAGATAATCAATTATTAGTTTGCTCCCTATGGCAAGAGCTGTGGATCCTGTGTTGGGTTCATGGGATCTCACTGACACAGGAACAAAACATTCAGATACAGTTATCTAGTATGTGCTTCCTTCCATGTTTTATATCAGTCACTGGCTTCAAATTCAACCTTATCTTTGCACTTAAGATTCATGCTTTCTTCTGGAGGTTCTCAAGATCCCCTCATATGCATGTCCGTTGTGGGACTAATAGTCAGCCCACCATCCCTCACCTTACCTCACCTCACCCTGGCATCTGCTCCCCTTATCAGCCTATTCTGTCTTTGGTTTCTGTTATACCTGGTTTCATCACAGCTCCCATAACCCAAAAGAGGCACCTCCTTTTTGCTGCCTTGCTTCCCCCACTGTGTTCAAGACTTATATAAGTGAACATCACTCCCTCTTATTTCCCTCACCTGCTTGAGATCTGCTGAAAATAACATCCAAGTGTGGAACTTATGGTCCAAAGTGCCCTTTCATACAGGAAGGTAGAGTTTGCACTTAGTTGACATTGGAAAGTAAACTTTATTTTGGCTGTTGTTTAATCGGCTACATGATTCTAAATTCTTTCATCTTCCTTTTCCTTTGCCCCTTGGTTAAATGTACTGCAGAACAATTTCACACATAGTTATCTCTTTACATCTTGGCAATAATGTACAGGCTAGAATAAAATTTGACCCAGGTGGGATTTGATGTTTTCTTATATATTTAGCTAGGCAAGGCTTCAAGTGAGAAAGCAGTGCCACTGTACTGCTGAGAATGTTTAGATAAATAATTGCTCAGATTCTCACTTGTGGCAAGGCGGGTTTGTTCTTCAGGACTTTCTTCAGAAAGTCCTTTTTATTCCCCTGGTCACAGTCAATTTAGGCTGACCTGGCAAATGACCAGATTGCTTCTACAAGGATTACGAGTTGTTGATGTCACTGCCTCTTGCACTGTACAAAAGTTTGCTGTATTTCAAACAGCAACCAAACAGCACTTAGACCCAACTAACTATCCTTTAAGGTAGAGGACCATGTCCATTTGACATCAAGATCTGAATCCTCTCCTGTGTTTTCTGAATGACTAACTTTACTTTTGTCCTTAAATTTCCAAGTCAATAGAAAAGTAACTGCCAAAGAACACCTAGCACAGAAAAGGCTCTGTGTGCAAATTCAGCTGCTGTTCCCCAGGAGCTGTACCAAAATGGGCATTTTTGCCCTACATGTGAGCGGCAGGAGGGATGGAACTTCTGCTGGGTTTCAATTGGACTTTTCTTTGTGACCAAGTGATACTAAGGTCCAGTAAATATAACTTCTTACTTGGATCTGCACTTGCATTGCCTTCTTCCTCCAGCTGCCTTCTTCTACCAAATTCTGTGTTCTCGGCCACTTGACTTTTCTCTCACAGGTATTATAGGCACAGGTATATAGGAAAGAACCAGGGAGGCTAACTGAAGTTTTTATGTTCTAGGCAAGTGATTTTTAGTGGTGAAAAGTGGATGATCTGGGTAGTCCAATTGAGTTGGGACTATCATAGACTTAGAAATGTATCTTGGCATATCTGCTCAATAATGATTCCTGAATATCATCTATAAAAAAGGGCAGAGCTCCTCATGACTGAGGTTATATTTTCTGGAAAGGTGAGACTTGTGGAAATCACGGGTCTTACCAGAAAGTCAGAATCATGCATCATCCTGAAGGAATGCCAGGTACGGCATTCCCATCGTGGCTCAAGATGGGAGTTAAGAACTTGAATAGTATCCATGAGGATGCGGGTTTGATCTCTGGCCTTACTCAGTGGGTTAAGGATCCAGTGTTGCCATGAGCTGTGTTGTAGGTCACAGACATGGCTCAGATCCCACGTTGCTGTGGCTGTGGCTTAGGCTGGCAGCTGCAGCTCTGATTTGACAGCTAGCCTGAGAACTTCCATATGCTCCAGGTGCGACCCTAAAAAAAAAAAAAAAAAAAAGGAATGCCAGGTGTATTATATTTACTCTTTCCCACCACTTCTTGCTATTATAAAAGTATAGCAAAATTTTGGGGTTATTCTCAAATGAGTAAGAACTAGCTGCCTGAGAAACTATCCTCGTTTCCTCTCTAAGGTGGGTAGAGTATCTGAAAGTTGGTGGGATAAGAGATTTCCTTTAAAACACATGTGCCTCATTACAAGTTAGGAGAGATCTTAGTTTCATGGTTGACAGATTGTACAACTTGAGGTTTAGTGGTTTAACTTTCCTATTCTTTATTTCCTTTTCTTATAAAATGGACAAAATAATCCTTGCATCTATAAGAAAGTATGTAAAATGACTGTGGTATTGCACATTTTACAAACACATCCAAAAACTTCGCCCAAAAGATTTCCCTCAATTAAAACAGACAGTAGTGTAATCATTGTAGGATATTTGAGTAGTTATTTAATTCTTGGGTGGGGTGGATTTTGTTTCAAACGCCTACATCAAACAAGAATTTAAAAGAAAATTCTATTTTCTCTAACAATAATGACTCAATTTTAAGTTCATTGTTACTAATATGTTGCGATATTGTGTGCATGTATGATCTGCAATCCCTCAGCCAAGGACTGGGAAATATCATTAGTGATTAAGTGAAAATGAATCTCACTTTGGGAATAAAGGAAATAAGTATGTTTGAGAATACCTTCAACATTTATGCATGCGTTTGGAGCAGGACTGCTTTGATGTTGTAATCCTTTTAAAAAGGGTCTAAGTGAAGTGGATAACTAATTTGTCTTGCAGAAAGCTTTCGCAGATGACTTTCTGTGTGCACAGAATGGTTCTGAACACTTAAGGACTTTACTCTTCAACACTGTGCCCATAATCCGAATGGGACTGGGCTGAGTGGAATGAGGGAAGGTTGAATGGAAGAGCTGTTTCATTTTCAGACAGTCCTTATTTTTCTAGGAAAGTGAATTAGGAAGTGAAACCTCCACCAGTGGGCAGGGTGCATTGTTGGCTACTAGGGCATGGTGACAAATAGTCCTGAAAGGTCTTCACTTGCTTTTGTAAACACGAAGGTAAGGAATTTGCACAAAAATGCCCTGGTGAAGATCTGCTTTTCATCATAGCCTAACCACATAGTAAACAACAGAAATAACTTGTTTTAATAAAGCGTGGTGTTGAAACATTTATCAGCAAGTCCTTTCTACCAGCTTCAAAAGATATATTTGGATAAGAGAAACCCTTGTGCATAAGAACACAATCTGAAATTTAAATTATAACATTTTCATGTCAAAAGTTTGACTTCTGTGTAATCATAAATTTATCTCTTATTAGGCTGAGATAGTACAATTAAGTACTTATTATTTGGGGGTAGATGTGGTTGGCAGAGAGAAAAAAAAAAGACTGCAAAATGTTTGCTCTGGAATGGTTTAATGAATTCTATTATTTAAGTACCCACTTCCTTTTCTTCTGGATAGCAATGTGCTGGATTTCGTGGGAAGAACCTTCCTAAGGGAAAAAAAATATGTATATTATTATGGTGAGAAAATATAACAAGATTTGGACTGATCTGGCAGAAAGTGTAGGAAATGCTGTGTGGCAGGACTGAGCCTGGCCCAGGGGACGTGTGAATTGAGATGCAAAGCTTAAGGAAGTGGGATTGAGCAGGACAGGGAGCCAAAGCCTAACCAAAGAGAAAGGAGAAGAAGGGAGAAAGTTGACATGTTTCCAAGTTGGGGATGAGTACTGAAAGCTTCCAGGAATTACTGAGAAATAAATACACTTGTTTTTTAATCCAGTAGCACCTGCTGAATTCTTGTTTTCTCTCCTCCAAGTAAGGGGCAGAACCTCCTAAGAAGGTTGTATAGCACTGACCAGTAGAACATTCTGAGATGATGGAAAATGATCTTCTGTGCTGCTTAAAACTGTGGCTGCTGCACACTTGAAATATGGCTAATAGAACTAACTGAATTCTAGATTTTATTTATTTTTTTGAATTTTTAATATTTTATTTAATTTTAATTAATTTTCATTTTATTTATTTTTTTAATTGTTATTTCCCCAATACAATTTTTTTTCTACTATACAGCATGGCGACCCAGTTACACATACATGTATGCATTCTATTTATTCCTAATTGATTTTAATTTTAATAGCCATCTATGGTTAGTGGCTATCGTATTAGGCAGTACAGCTAGACTTCACCTGTTCAGACTTCTCTTTGTCATGACCTAGGGATGGGCTTTGTCATAGATCAGAAAAGATAGTTTTGAGAAACTTTGTGTGCAGTACTGAGGAAGGACAGCTTCTTGTCTAAAGCTGTGACTCTACCAAGCCCCTCAATTTGTACTAAGGCAGATGTTCCCTCCCTGTTCATCCCAATTGTATACTCAGGATTGGTGGTGGACAAACCCCACACCTGCCTGGAATGTCTGCACAGGCCAAAGGAAGAGGGAGGGAAGTGCTCCAGCAGAGAATTAAAGGGCATGCTTTTTTGAACTGAATTAGATGGAATCTCAGAGTTTCCATCTATTTTAGCCTTTGAATGACTGCTGAGTTACCTGGATTCCACAAAGAGTAGAATTTGTTGAATATAAAAAATATAGGGGTTTTTTGGCACAAGATTATTAAAAATTTATTACAGTGTGTTATTTCGGTTGAATTTCAGTCATGGATTTTTGTTAGCGCTGTTCTTAGAATGCCTTCTCTTTTGTTCCTGGACAATCAGTGAAATATGGTGTTTCTACATAAATAAATATCCTTACAAGTTGATATGCCTAGGTAAAGCAACATTATGGTAAAGGGACAACATATAGAGAGAAAGACACATCAGAGGAACAAGAAGGAAATGTGTGGGCTCAAGTGTTTGTACAAATATTGAATAACATCTAAAGGTTAATTATCTCTAAGCATTGTAGGCAAAAATTTGCATGATGAGACTTGGAGAATACTTAGATTGCCGTCCGCGTGGCGTATAGTCAGCCAATTACGTACTGAACTAGAATGAGAATTATTTTTAGTGGATACCTTGATACTTGAAAGGTTTTCCGTACCATCAGTATAACTCACTTTACCTTGACAAAATCAACCAACCTACCAATTCAAGCAATTAACCATCCATGTCTCCATCTTTTCAGTGTCTTTTCCTTTGTTTTTTTTGTTTGTTTGTTTCAGCAAGAATGTGCATGAGTGGTTGAAGGATTATGGCAGAGAATCAGTGAGGAAAGGCATGGTTTCCATTGTGATAGTATGTTTAATTAATCATTTCACCCCATTTTCTTTAGCTCTGATGACTTATGCAATCTTAATTCCTGTAAGAATGAATTTTCAATTTATGACCATAATCCTTATTGTTAATATATGAAACAGAATGTTATTGAAAACAAGTTGCTCTGGCTTCACCGCCTTGTTCCTGGTATAGTTCTATCCCCCCTAATCCCCATTTGGAACTCTCTTCATACTTTTTTTATTATCATCTTCTTACTCTATGAAAAACATGTATTATGTATGCCTCTACAGTGTAATATCCCCAGTAACCAGATTACGACTGGAAAACAATTGTTGCTAACTAGGTATTTACTAAGTATTGTTTCCTTAAACAGTTGTTGCTAAATAGATATTTATTAAGTATTGTTTTCTGATTTTTCTGTAATCTTTTAGGATTTTGTTGTTTAGTAGAATGACTGACTCATTTCTGTCTACTCAGAACTACTTAAAGTCAGCTATACTGAGGACCTTATATTTTATATAAATTTCTAATGAAGCATTATTTAGAATTTATTATATAGTCAAGTTGAAAGAATATCCAGAGGACATCTTAAACTACGTCTTTGCAAAGAGTTTCACAAAATATGACTTTCAAAATTGTGTCTGAGGTGATTGTGTCCCATACTATCCAAGAGTTGTTGATATTCTTTATCCATTTCTAGTTCCCATAGAATGCTTGGGTTCCAGACAAAGGAAGCAAGCTGAACTTGGTACATTAATCGATCAGCTCACCAACAGGCCTTGAGTTTCTCATATGTGCAAGTGATTATTTGAAGTGAGTTGACATTGGAGTGCCTGCCTTTGAACCGAAGGCCATGTTACTATACAAGTGTAAATCCCTGGGCCTCCTTTTTCAACACACCTGTTTGGTTTAAAAACAAATATTAGATCTACAGTCTATAGAGAACAGAAATTTTCTCTACTTTTTAATGACTTCCCAAATGTCTGGAGAATTTCATAGTATTAGTGAATATCATGAAAGAGAATGGGAAAATTTTTTTAAAGTGGGAAAAAGAAAATTTTACTGCTTCAAAAACAGTGGAAAGACCCCTGAAGTGGTAAATGGACCATCTGTGTGCTCTGGCACCAGAAAAATGTATAATTTATTTTAAAGCACCAGGTATATATCTGTCCTTCTAAATGTCCATCTGAAATAATGTGCGTATTGTATATGAAAACGAAGCAGGGAAACAAAGTGGACTTTTTAAACACAGTGTGCTTATTTACTTCAAAGTTATTATTCTTCCTGTCAACAGGAATACAATTTATTCACTCAGGTAAGTATAAAGAGTCAGGCATTTCCTTGCAATAAAGAGGGTAAGTAGATCACACCTCGAAAACCTGTCTGCTCCCATTTGGAAAAGCACTGCCTTGATTCCTAAACATTTTATTTGAAAGTCTATAAACATTGCAGTGGGAAAGGGAAAGCTTAGGTTCTTATGGAAACCACTTACCCTCTCAGTAGTCCTAGGATTTGTATCTCTGGGAACACCCAAGCCCACAGAGTTTATCTAGGTGTTCAGCATTAAACAGAGTGAAGGCAAAGGATTTGTTATTTCCTCTGGCTAGTTCCAATCTCTTCCTTATTTTCAGTACTAGCTTACTACTTCTGAGGTTTAAAGAAACAGAGAAAATTAGAGATGAAAAATCTCTGTGGGATTACAGTACTGTTCCGCTATGAATGCAAATCTCTCGTTCATCTCAAAACTGTGTGTGTGTAGGGAGGAGGGTGGAGGGCAGTTAATGGAACACAGTAGAGATTCACCCAATAACATTTTAGCAAAATCCAAGCTTCTTAAATCTCTTTTCTCCAACCCTTGCTCTTCAGACAGTCTTGCTTCAGTAAATGCCATTGCATTTCTGCCGAAATGGCCTCCTTTTAGTTTTGGGGATGAGTTTGGACCTTTTGTGCCTCTGGACCTTCCCATTGTCTGCCTCAGCCTGGAACACTCTTCCGGAGGCTTATTCTGGTTATCTTCAGATCACAGTTTAAATATCTCCTCCTCCTAGGAATTGCTTGTCCTTTGACTTGATTTGTGTAGTGTGTATTTTGCTTCTAAAACATATTTGTCAGAGTTAGACTTTTGAAGTTCAACTGAAGAAAAACTGTCACTTATGACTAAACCCAAAAGTTAGCTGTTAATTTATTGCTCATTTTAAAAACTCATCGCTCTGCTGCTGAATGATATTTAAGATTATAATATTTTCATTTTCAAGAGTGGGTCTTCTTTATCTCTGGTATTTAATTTCTTCTCTTTACTTTGTGGTGATTTTTACTCTTTCTTCCCCAGGGTTTTCATAATGTAACTTGGTTGCTAGATAAATTATCACTTACATCTATCATTTTTGGCTTTTTCACATTTCTGTTGTATATATAGTAAGTTATATATGATTATAATATATATTAAAATTTCCACTATATGTAAATGTAATTAATATGCTGAAAACATGAAATATGCAGATACTGTTTAACAACTCATAGAATAAAAAGCATTTTTATAATTGATATTTTATAACAACTCATAGAATAAAAAATAGCAGCCACTTCTTGAAGCAATCTTTTTTTCTTTCTTTTTTTTTTTTTTTTTTTTGGTCTTTTCAGAGCTGTACCCACGATATACGAAAGTTCACAGGTTAGGGGTCAAATCTGAGCTGCAGCTGCCGGCCAATGCCATAGCCACAGAGAAGCCAGATCCAAGCTGCATCTGTGACCTACACCACAGCTCAACACCAGATCCTTAACACACTGAGTGAGGCCAGGATTGAACCCAGGTCCTCATGGATACTAGTTGGGTTCATTACCACTGGACCACAACGGGAACTCCATTCTGAGCTTTTATTTTTATGATTTCCTTGCTTTTTAAAAACTATTTATGCATACCCAAACAATATAACTTAGTTTTGCTTCTCTTTGAAATTTACTTAGGTCAAGAGTCAATATATGGGTGGGTCTATTTCGGAGCTCTGTATTCAGATGTTTTATTACTGTTCGTCTCTCACAGTGTTAATACCACACCCTTCACATTGTAGTCATATATAATTTGTATATAGTTTTTTAAATGATGTATAGTTGATGTACATTATTAAGTTAGTTTTAGCTGTACAACAGTCAATATTTTTATAGATTATATTCCATTTAAATTTATTATAAAATATTGGTTGTATTCCCTGTGTTATACATTACATCCTTGTATCTTATTTATTTTATACCTAGTTATACCTCTTAATCCTCTTTGCTTATCTTATCTTTCCCCTTACCCTCTTCTCACAGGTAAACATTACTTTGCTTTCTGTAAATAGTAGTCTGTTTCTATTTCATTATACTCAGTTGATTGTTTTATTTTTTTTAATTACACATGAAAGGTACAATATTTGTCTTTCCACCTCTGACTTCACTAAGTATATTACCCTCTGTGTCCATCCATGTTGCTGCAAATGGCAAAATTTCTATTCTTTATTGTGGTTGAGATGTATATACCTCACAGCTTCTTTATCCATTCATCTGTTGACACATATTGCTTCCATATCTCGGCTATTATAAATAATGCTGCTGTAAACATTAGGGTGCATGTATCTTTTAAAATTAGTGTTTTTGTTTTCTTTGGATATATACCAAGGAGTGGAATTGCTGGATCATCTGTTGGTTCTATTTTTAATTTTTTGAGGAACTTTTGTACTGTTTTCCACAGTGCCTGTACCTGTTTACATTCCCACCAACAGTGAACTAGGGTTTTCTTTTCTCTATATCCTTTCCAACATTTATTATTTGTTGTCTTTTTGATGATAGCCATTCTGACAAGTGTGAGATGATATCTCATTGTAGTTTTGATTTCCTCTTCCTTAATGATTAGTGATGTTGAGCATCTTTTCGTGTGCCTATTGGCCATGTGTACGTCTTCTCAGGAAAAATGTCTATTTAGGTCTTTTGCCCATTTTTAAAATGGGTCATTTGTTTTCTTAATATTGAGTTATATGAGCTCTTTATATATTTGGGATATTAACCTATAATCAGACGTGTCATTTGCAAATATCTTCTCCCATTCAATAGATTGTATTTTCGTTATGTTGATGGTTAAAGCTGTTAACCATTTGCAGAAGCTGTTAAGTTTAATTAGGCCATATTTGCTTATTTTTGCTTTTGTTTCCATTGCCTGAGGAGATATATCCAAAAAAAATATTGCTAAGATTTATATGGCAGAGTGTACAGCCTATGTTTTCTTCTAGGAGTTTTATGGTTTCCTGTCTTACCTTTAGGTTTTTAATCCCCTTTAGGTTTATTTTTATATATGGTGTGAGAAAATGTTCTAATTTTATTCTTTTATATGTAGCTATCTAGTTTTTTTTTTTTTACCACTTATTAATGAGACTCTTTTCTCCCTTGTAAATTTTTGCCTCCTTTGTCGTAGATTAATTGACCAAATGTGCATCAGTTTATTTCTGGGTTCTCTATTCTGTTCCATTGACCTGCATTGTTTTTGTGCCAGTACTATACTGTTGATTACTCTAGCTTTGTACTATAGTCTAAAATCAGGGTGTGTGATATATTCAGTTCTGTTCTTTTTCTCAAGATTGTTGTGGCTATTTGTGGTCTTTTGTCATTTCATACAAATTTTAAAATTATTTGTTTAAGTTCTGTGAAAAATGTCATGGCTATTTTGATTGAGACTGAATTAAATCTGTAGAGTGTTTTGGGTAGCAAGGACATTTAAATAATATCAATTCTTCCATGACCAGGGGATATCTTTCCATTTATGGTATCTTCAGTTATTTCATTAGTGTCTTATAGTTTTCAGAGTATTAGTCTTTCACCTCCTTGGTTAAGTTTTTTCCTAGGTATTTTGTTCTTTTGGATATAATTGTAAGTAGATCATTTTCTTGCTTTCTATTTCTACTAGTTCATTATTAGTGTATGGAAATGTAACAAGCTTCTATATATTAATCTTGTATCCTGTGACTTTACTGCATTCATTTATTACCTCTAGTAGTTTTTAGTGGAGACTTTAGGGTTTTCTGTATCCATATATGTATCATATCTGCAAATAGTGACAGTTTTACTTCCATCCCAGTTAGATACCTTTTATTTCTTTTTTGTTTTTTCAATTAGTATGGCTTAGAGTTTCTAATTCTATGTAAACAGAAATGGTGAGAGCAGGCATCCTTGAGTTATTCTTGATTTTAGAGGAAAAGCTTTCAGTTTTTCAGCACTAACTATGATGCTATCTGCAAGTTTGTCATAAATGACCTTCATCATGTTGGAATATCAACTTTTTTGAGCATTTTTATTATAAACATTATTGAATTTTGTCAAATGCTTCTTCTGCACCTATTGAGATGATCATGTGTTTTTTTATCCTTTGTTTTGTTAATGTGGTGTACCATGTTCACCAGTTTGCAGATACTGAACCATTTTTGCATCTCTGAAATAAATTCCACTTGATAATGATATGTGATCCTTTTTGTGTATTGTCAAATTGGGTTTGCCAGTATTTTTGTTGAGGATTTTTGCATCTATTCTCATCAAGCATATTGGCTTGTAATTTTTACTTGTTTTGTAGCACCTTTGGTTTTGATATTTGAGTAATGATAATCTTGTTGAATGAATTTGGGAATGTTCCCTCCTCTTCATTTTTTTGGGGGTGCGAGAGGGGGAATAGTTTGAGAAGGATAGGAATTAACTCTTCTTTAAATGTTTGATGGAATTATGCTGTGAAACTCTCTGGTCCTGGAGTTTTATTTATTCAGAGTTTTCTACTTACTGACTCACTTTTAATACTAGTAATTGATACGTTCAGATTATCTATTTCTTCCTTATTCAGTCTTGGAAGGTTGTGCATTTCAAGGAATTTATCCATTTCTTCTATGTTTTCCAATTTGTTCATCTATAGCTATTCATAGTATTCCCTTGTAATTGTATTTATTTCTGTGATTTTGATTGTAATTTCTTTCATGTCTTACTCTGTTTACTGGAGTTCTCTCTCTTTTTTTCTTAATGAGCCTGGCTAAAGGTGTATCAATTTTTTAATCTTTTCAAAAGACCAGCTCTTGGTTTTATTGATATTTTACATCTTTTTTTCCTCTACATTTTATTTATTTCCACTTTAATCTTTATCATTTCATTCCTTCTGCTGACTTTGGGCTTTACTTGCTCTTCTTTTGCTAATTTTTAAAATAGTAGGTTGTTTGACATTTTTCTTGTTTTTTTTTTTGTTGTTGTTGTTGTTGTTTTGTTTTTTTGACATAGGCTTGTTTGACTGTCAACTTCCCTAGAATTGCTTTTGCAGTGTCTCATAGATTTTAGAAAGTTGTGATTTTATTTTTTGTTGGTCAAGATATTTTCTGATTTCTTTTTTGGTTTCTTTGTTGACTCATTGGTTTGTTAGTAGCATGTTGTTTAGTCTCCACTTGTTTGTGTTTGTCCCATTTTATTTCTTGTGATTTCTAGTTTCATTAACATTGTGGTCAGAGAAGTGCTTAATATAATTTCTCTTCTCTTAAATTCATTGAGATTTATTTTGTGGCCTAGCATGTGCTCTATCCTGGAGAACATTCCATGTGCACTCAAAAAGAATATGTGTTCTGCTGTTTTTAGATGAAATGTCCTATAGATATCTATTAAGTTCAGCTGACCTAATGTGGATCACTGTTTCCTTATTGATTTTCTATCTAGATGATCTGTCCATTGATATAAGCAGACTATTAAAGTCCCCTACTATTATTGCATTATTGTCAGTTTCTCCTTTTATGTCTGCTAACATTTGATTTAAATATTTAGGTGCTACTATATTAAATGCATATATGTTTACAAATGTTATAACCTCTTCTTGTATTAATACCTTTATCATTATATAATGGCCTTCTTTGTGTTTTATTATAGACCTTTTTTTTAACATGTGCTTTGTCTGATATGAGTTTTGCTACCCAAGCTTTCCTTTTTTAATTAAAAATAATCTTGAAATATAATTGATTTGCAATATTATATTAATTTCAGGTATACAGCATGGTATCTCAGTATTTTTAGAGATTTTACTCCATTAAATATTATTATAAGAAAATGATAATGTGCGAAAGTAGAATGTGTACATGTATGTGTAACTGGGTCACTATGCTGTACAGTAGAAAAAAATGTATTGGGGAAATAACTATTAAAAATAAATAAATAAAAGCAAAAAATTGACAAAAATTTTTTAAAAATGGCTATTACTCCAGGTTTCTTTTCATTTCTATTTGTGTGGAATATCTTTTTCCATCCCCTCACTTTCAGTCTATGTGTGTCATTGGCTCTGAATTGAGTCTCTTATAGGTTGTATATAGATGGGCTTTTTATTTTTAATCCAATCAGCTACCTTACGTCTTTGGACTGGAGTATTTAGTCCCTTGACATTTAAAATTATTATTGATAGGAATGTACTTATTGCCATTTGTTTTCAAGTTGTTTATTTAGTTCTTTTCTTCTTTTAGTCTCATCTCTTGAGGTTTTATGATTTTCTTTAGTGCTACATTTGCGTTCTTTTTTCTCTAGTTTGTGTATATCTATTGCAGGTTTTTGAGTTGTGGTTATCATGGAATTCATATATGTTGACCTATAACTTTGTTATAATATGTCTTGGTGTGGGCTAATAAGCTTGATCTTGTCCCAGAAGTCCCTTTAAGCTATTCCCACTTTTTAAAATTTGTTTTTCTTTTTGATGTTCTGATTGGATGATTTCGATTATTCTATCTTTCACATTGCTTATACATTCTTCTGTATCACCTAATCTGCTCCTAATTCCCTGTAGTTTTTTTTTTTCATTTAAGTTAACGTATTATTCAGCTAAGACTGGTTCTTTTTAAATATTTTCTAGTTCTTTGTTAAATTTCTCACTGTGTCTATCTATTCTGTGTGCATGCTTTTTGAGAACAGTGTCGCCTTCTTACAGCCCTCTGGTAAGTAAGCTCCAGTGATTTTTGAATCAGCTAAAGGGGCTTGTCTTCCTGGCATTGGACTCCAGGACTAGGGTGCTTAACATGTAGTTTAAATCCCTTGCTCTTTAGGGAGCATTCCTGAGCCTGTTAAATTCCCCTCCTCTTCTGTGTCCCCCACTAGGGGTGCAGGTCCAGACTAGATTGTGTCTCCTCCTTTCCTATCAGATTCTGTGTGGATCTTTCTTTCCAGCCTGGATTGTAAAAGAGCTATCCAGTGAGACTTGTTCTACATGTCTTTGTGGTTCTGATATGTTCACGAGGGGAGATGAGCCCAGTGCCCTCCTACTCTACCATCTTGATATCCTAACTCACAATGACTACAACTTCTTTTCTAAAATGAGAAACTGAGAAATAAACCCCTGTATGTAAATGCTTCACTTGGATCTTGATCAATGTGTTTAACTATTGTCTGTTTCATATCTCTACAATGGAGGGAATAAATAGGCAGATAAAATGGTTGATGAGTTAGCTTTAATTTATAGAAGGTACTGTTTATATTAAATAGACTTCACATTATTTAGATCCACAGGTACTTATAGTTTATTTTTTCTATTTAAATTATTTCTTCTAAATATTAAAACCATTTAAATGAACAATTTAGTGTGTTTTACTTATGATAGATCATCACCTCTTTCTGCTGCACAAACTAATGAATGTATTTTCTTGGAAAAATTGTTTAACATGAAGCACTCCCTCTTGTAAGAACTTTTGAGTTGTTTGTATTCCTAGTCATTTATGTCTTTCTTTTCTCACCCTTGTTTGATTTCTGAAAGTCTTTATTTTTATTTTTTTAAATTTTATGATGATTTTTATTTTTTCCAAGTGGATTTCTGGAAGTCTTAATTTCTCTTAAGAATTTGAATAGTATTCATTTATTTAGAATAATCTTCAACCTTCTTTGCTAAAAGCTCCATTCCACTGTTTTCTCAGTTAGTTCCACTTCCTTTTTCTATTTAATTTTTTTAAATGGTTCTTTTTGCTTTTGCATCTTTGAAGAGTCCCCTATGAATGCACAGAATCTATTTCTTGGTCCTTACTTTTTCTTCCTTTTTCTTTTTCAGTGAAACTATATCTTATTTTGTCTTTTTGCCATTCCAACTCTCTTCTACACTCATGCATTTTTATTGCTTCCTCCCCCATACCAGTGGTTCAGCACCTGTTCCCTCACGAGCCATGAGTGGCTCACAAAGCTGTTTCAGGTGGCCCATAAGCTGCCTGGCAGCTCTTCGCTCCTGCCTTCACAAGCAAAGTTGTCACCAACAAGGCCTATGCTTCCAAGCCACTGTCAGAGCTCATGCTCACCTGTTCCACAGTTTATCCCTCCACCACGGAAATAAACGTTCTTTCAAGTTTATGACTCATAATGCTATAAATGGGTCATATCCGAGTACTTGGAATAATAAAGAATTCCCTAACAAGTCACACCATACCAACAGGAAGTTCACATTTCCTTAAGACTTGGAAACTTATTGTAAATTTTATAGTCACAAACTCAAGTATACCAAAAAAAGATAATGGATTTTTTCTGTCAATAACAAAACTCATACTAGATTTAAAAATCCATGCTGGATTGTTGATCGAGAATTTAATCTTGCCAGTTCTAGAAAATTTACTAATTTCTTGTCTAACACTTAATCCCATAGTGGGGAGGGAGTGGTAATTAATCATCCAAATCAAGATTCTTCCCTCTATCTAGATTTTTCTCTTCTTCCTGAGTTGAAGGGGGGCATATATCACAGATGGTGTACAGTGGATGTGTGAGGAGGTTGGTGTGCATCTCTGATCACTCCTGTTCTTATTGGCCTCTTCCAGATGTAACCATCCTATCAGACCTTGGGCATTGCTATCTAAGTCGGCATCACTCACTGCTGATGTCAGAAGTTCCTCTGTGGTCCAGGTGTTGACTTCTCTCACTCTGTTCTTTCTTGACTCTGTGCTGTCCTCATAACAACCATAAGGCCTCTTCTGGTCTATTTCTGAAAAATAAGTCCCTCCAGCCACACTTGTGTGCATGCTTGAATAAAGGGAGGGAGGAGGTGAGAGGGGAGGGCTGAAGGTTTTCCCCACAGCACTTTGGAATGGTCAGGATTCTGTAAGTCTTCTTGGGGGTCTTTCTTCCTAGAAACTTACTTTGGTCATTGCTCAGCTACTGCTTAGGGACCATCGGGGAGGCAGAGTTTACTTATGTCATTTTCAGTCCTCCAGCTTATTCGCTGGGAAGCCTTTAGGAAATGGTATTTTCTGTTGGGGACCCCTCAAACTTCTCTGAAGTTTCTGTGATCCCACTACTTCTGGGGTTCAGCCTGGGATGGTGATGCAGCTGCTCTCTTTTCTTTCTTACCAGGTGATGAATCCCTCTTCCTTTTGGGTGGGTGGATGGCATTAAATCACTCTGCATTTGTCCCCACTTTATGGTATAATTTACACATTCTGGGTCCTCTAGGATTTGGCCCTTGGTTCTGAAGTCAACCTTGTGAATTTGAATTTGAAAAAAATTTTTCTGTTTCAATTTCCTGACTCTTATAGTTGAAATCCATGGCTTCTAAGACTGTAGTTTCTGCCATGGATTTACATAAATTGATTTCAGAACTAAAAAGCCAATCATGTACTATGTAATTCTCTCTCTTTAGTATCTTCCCTAAGGGAAGTGCATAGTGAGAGATCTTACTGACACTTGCATTAAGGGGAGTGGTATGGACAAGAGACACCTCCAAATTGTTTAAAATTAAAATAGCACCCTTGTAAATTTGTCTTTCTTCATATAAAGCATGTGATAATCACCGCATAAAGCTCTTTTCCTCCATAATTTTCTCTGTTAGTGCTATCATACTGGGAAAACCTGTGACTTGTAGGTATGTGAAAAGACTAAGTAATTGTAACAAACCTGAAAAATCATGACATTCAAATATTTAGCAATATATCATTTCATTTGTAATTACAATATTGCTCCACAAGTATTTTATTTTATTTAGTTTTTGCTTTTTAGGGCCACACTCACGGCACATGGAGGTTCCCAGGCCAGGGATCCAATCAGAGCTACAGCTGCCAGCCTACACCACAGCCACAGCAGTGCCAGATCTGAGCCACATCTGCAAACTACATCACAGCTCACGGAAATGCCGGATCCTTAACCCTCTGAGCGAGGCCGGGCATCGAACCCGTAACCTCATGGTTCCTAGTCGGATTCATCTCCCATGAGCCACGCCAGGAACTCTACTTCACAAGTTTTTTTTTGTTTTGTTTTGTTTTGCTTTTCGGGGCCGCACCCATGGCATATGGAAGTTCCCAGGCTAGGGGTTGAATTGGAGCTGTAGCTGCTGGCCTACACCACAGCCACAGCAATGCAGGATCCCAGCCACATTTGCGACCTACACCACAGCTCACGGCAATGCCAGATGCTTAACCCACTGGGCGAGTCCAGGGATTGAACTCACAACCTCATGTTCGTAGTCAGATTCATTTCCACTTTGCCACAACGGGAACTCCCACAAGTTTTTTAATGGACATAATGTAATGCAATAGTAGCTTTGGAGTTAGATTAGTTTTTAAATCCTGGATCTGGCACATATTAACTGTGTAACTTTGAGTAACTTATTTAAACCCTCTGAGCCTTTACTTCCTTATCTGTAAAACTGGGGGTAACATCTTTTCAATAATGTTCTATGGCACACTGCTTAGGGAGAGAAGATTGCAAAAAAAGAGAGGTGTTATAGGCAAATAAAATGGGAAGCACAGAGAAAAATCACAGTTAAATAAATATCTTCATTCTGCTACCTCCAAAATCCTGTGTTAATGCTAGTTTGCCATTTGATTATACAGGAGGGGAAACACTAGATAGCAGTTCTTAGTTGCAAGCAACACAAGCTCATTCTGATATAAGTAGGAATTTATTAGAAGGATATTGGGTGGCTCACAGAAATGGCATGAATACCATAGAGCCAGGTTTAGAGAAAGAGCAGAAACAATGAAGGTTGAGGGACATCAAGACCACCCCAGCAGAGTAAGGCAGTCTGTGGAACACGCATTGCCCTTGTCACTCTGCTTAGTAGACCTGCCCAGCTGGCTCTACTGTGAATGCTGACACTGGGTCTTGCTGCCACCCTTATGAACTAGATGGTGCCTCTGGAATCACCATCTGCTCCTATTATGGATTCTCCACAGCTCTTGTTCTTTGTTTATTATCTTCCAATTTTAAGTCTTGGGGTCTATAGTAAACTGAAAAATGACCCCCCTATATCCATGTCCTGCTCCCTGGAACCTGTGAATGAATACATTATCTTGTCTGTTGAAAGAGATTTTTCAGATATGATTAAGTTAGGAATTTGGAGATGGGGAAATTATTCTGAATTTTCTGGGTGGGCCTAATATAGTCATCAAGGTTCTCATAAAAGGAAGGTATGAAGATCACTGAACAGTAAGAAGTGTATAAATAAACAATGAGGACCTACTGTATAGCACAGGGAACAATATTCAATATCTTATAATAACCTATAATGGAAAAGAATCTGAAAAAGTGTGTATATGTGTACAGACAGATATATCACACACACACATATATAACTGAATCATTTTGCTATACACCTGAAACTAACACAACTCTGTAAAACAACTGTACTTCATTTTTTTTTTAAGTAAGAGATGTGATGACAGAAGCAAGAGTGTGAAATGCTGTGAGGTAGGGGCCATGCCCCAAGGACTGTAGGCAGCCTGTAGGAGCCACATAAGGCAAGGGAACAGATTCTCCCCTCAGAGCCTACAGAAGGAACCAGCACTGCTAACACCTTGACTTTAGCCCAGTGAAACCCACATTGGACCCCTGATCTCCAGAACAGCAAGAAAATACATTCAAAATGTTTGAAGACACTAAATTTGTGGTAATTTATTACAGTAGCTATGGAAAACTAATACAGAATCCTTAAATTGATTGGCATAGTCTAGGCTCTGTGTCCAAGCCCCAAATGGGAAGATTAGGAAAATTTGTATGAGGAGTGGGAAGTGTTCTTTCTTTCTCTAGTGGGAAGTGTTCTCTGTTGTCACTAAGATGCATAAGAACATGAGAAATGGGTTCTGATGCAGGTAGCTTACCCCATCCATCCAAAGGCAAAGAATCTATAAGACTATTAGTATTTCCCCAAAAGTATTAGATAGCGGAGCCTCTATTTTCTACTTTTTCTTGGATCATTTCCATAACATCATCAAGGTTAGATGAGAAAGAATGATGATAGGAATTCTTGTTGTGGTTCAAGGGTAACGAACCCAGTTAGTATCCATGAGGATGGGGGCGCTGATGCCTGGCCCCACTTAATAGATCCAGTGTTGTCATGAGCTATGGTGTAGGTTGCAGACATGACTCGGATCTGTCATTGCTGTGGCTGGCAGCTGAAGCTCTGATTTGAACCCTAGCCTGGGAACTTCCATATGCCATGGGTGCAGCCCTAAAAAGGAAGAAAGAAAGGAAGGAAGGAAGGAAGGAAGGAAGGAAGGAAGGAAGGAAGGAAGAAAGAAAGAAAGAAAGAAAGAAAGAAAGAAAGAAAGAAAGAAAGAAAGAAAGAAAGAAAGAAAGAAAGAAAGAAAGAAAGAGGAAGGGAAGGGAAGGGAAGGGAAGAGAAAGGAAGGAAGGAAGGAAGGAAGGAAGGGAGAAAGAAAGAAAGATGATAAAGCCTATGGCAGAGTACTCTCTCAGAAAATGGAGATCTTTTTGTGATTGCTTCTTGGTAGCTGTGCTCAGCTAAAAATCAACATGTTTGATGACTACCATTCTATTAGTCTTCTTGTGTAAGAAAAAAAAAATACACTGGTGCAAACCATGGGAAAATTGAGGCAAAGGAGCTTCAGCAGAGGATAAAGAAGGAAGAAGGAAAGATGCAGAGTAGCGTGGTAGTGATGTCCAGTTCTTCATGTGGGGAAGGAATGGAGCCAGGGGGTCAAGAGTGATAGCTGTGGAAGTACTCTTGAGGCAGTGAGGGTCTGGGTCCCCATAGTGACAGTGTACACGGAGAAGAAGGGTCATATAGGAGGGACTCTGTGAAGGAAGGGGTCTCAGGGTTGGTGACTGACTGCCATAGGGAATGACTTTGGGAGAGAGCCATGATGCCTGTTGGATTTGAAGGCTAGGGGCCACTTAAAGAATGATGGTGCTAAAGTGGAAACTTTGAAAAAGTTGCTATTAGGGACAAATTTTTTATTTGTTTTAGATTTCCCTTAGGACATTTGAAACTGGACTACACTCAGTTAAAGGCTTACAGATTAGCTTTGGGTGCCACCAGGATGAATAGGCTCACTCAAGCTCAAAGCATGTGTGAACCAGGGGAGGGACAAGTAAAGAAAGTAGATGGATGGCAATCTTAGTATAAGAATCAGAACTTCAGAGTTTCCGTCGTGGCGCAGCAGAAGCGAATCCAACTAGGAACCATGAGGTTGCGGGTTCAATCCCTGGCCTCACTCAGTGGGTTAAGGATCTGGTATTGCTGTGAGCTGTGATGTAGTTTGCAGATGTGGCTCAGATCTGGCATTACTGTGGCTCTGGTGTAGGCTGGCAGCAACAGCTCTGATTCAACCCCAGCCTGGGAACCTCCATGTGCCACGGGTACAGCCCTAAAAAAAGACGAAAGACAAAACACACATACACACACAAAAGAATCAGAACTTTGAGATCATTTGACTCAGTTTACTCTACCTATAGATAAGGAAGTGAGGCTCAGAAGTTTTAAGTGAAAAGGAAAAAATGATCAGTAAAAGAGACTGAAAATGAGTGATCAAATGTGTGACAAAACAGAGAGGTTCAATATTACAGAAGCAAAGGAAAAGGGACACAGATGCAGTAAAGAGGGACTTGAAAGAAACTAATGCATTCTGAGCCCAGCCCTAGGTGTGGTGTTAGACATTTTAAAACACAGATCAGCCCAGTTTATTCTCACAGTATCCTCGCAGTGTAAGATACTTCTGCCATTTGACAGTTGGTGAAACTGGGGCTACAGAGATTAAATGCCTTTCCCAAGGTTATGCATTTTATGAGTTGTAGAGCTGGGAGTTGAGTCATTTGCCTGACTCCAAAGCCTTTTTCAATAGTAGGAAATCTTTAGAGTACGGGCATATGTGGGAGAGATCTCTGACTGGGGTGGGGGTGGGGCAATGGCTTAGTTTAGGAAATGTTTCTGGAACTCCCTAAAATTAAATTCTGTGTACAGATCCTTACATGGCTTGTATGTCTGACCTAGTCTGGAATATTTTACCACTGGTTGAAAATTCTCAATGTACATACTCTAAATACAGATGTGCAAATCTCGGGTACACACTGGAATTAAAGGGCTGCTTAGCCTCATTGGAAGAAGGTGGCCTTGGTGGTTGATCCTCTTGGTCTAATTCCCCGAAATTTTTATTTACTGAACCAGACCTTTCCAAATCAGTCTGGTTTGTCTTTTGGATCTCCAGGACAGACCTGAAACATTTTATCTCCCTCCTCCTGTATTGTCCATAGAGTCATGTCCCATCTGCCTGAAGTTCCTGGTTCTACCAAAATCCCCTTACCAACAGAAGTCCTCTTGTGCCAATTTTTCTCTGGATTCTTCTATTTTCCAAACTTCCCTTAAATTCATCCCCCTACTTAAAAAGTAGCTTATCTTCAGTTTATACCTATTTTACATTTACTTAAGAATACAGTTCATTAACTGTACAGTTGAGTACAGGTCATTGTACTCCAGAAATACACACTGTATTCTGTAAAAGGCATATATGCAATTTGGACACAAATAAGACCAAGGGTATATTTCAAAGCTCAATCAATGATAGAAAGAGACAGCATAGGAGTTCCCACTGTGGCACAGTGGGTTAAGAATCCAACTGCAGTGGCTGTGGTTGCTGCAGAAGTGTGGGTTCGATCCCAGCTTGGCACAGTGATTTAAAAGATCCGGCATTGCTATGGCTGTCATAGGTCATACCTGAGGCTCAGATTCAATTCCTAGCCCGGGAACTTGCATATGCCACAGGTACAGGCATAAAATTTAAAAAAGAAAGAAAGAGTATATTGAAAGAAGTCATAGATTTGGAAATGAGATTTCAGAGTGACAATGAATGGGTAGCATGGAAACACCAAAACCAGGTATAAACTATTTGTCAGAAAAAGTTGGCTGAGGGAAAGAATGGAGTAGTAGTTGGCAGGGGCCCTTAAGAATCTGTCCTTTTGTTATGGTTGCTCTTGTTTACTTTTGAGTAGAGGCTGCTGTGGTGTGTGTGTGTGTGGGCACGTGCGCATGCGTGTGTGATGGGATTGGGAGATAGGAGAGCATGGTGGTTAAGAGCTGGAGTTCTAGAGTTAGGAAATTATGGGCTGGAAACACAGGCTTAATAGTTGGGCATGTTTCTTAACCATCAAAGTCTTTGATGCTCAAAATGTGGTCTATGGACTAGCATCTACTTGGAGGTTATTAGAAATGCAAAACTTCATCCCTGCCCAGGGCTCATATTTTGAAAAGATCTCTGAATGATTCATACACATATCATGGTTTGAGAAAGTACTGCTCTAAGCCATAGTTCCCTCTTCTATAAGAGAGGGATAAGGGTGTTGTAGAGCAGCAGTGAGGAGGGAAGTGGCATGATGCATGTGCATGTTAGGCACATAGTAAGAGCTCGAGTCATGTTTGATTATTATTACTGTTGTTATGATTAAGACTGAAGCCACTGAAGAGAGAATAAGTTGAGCAAGACTCTTCCTTAGCAGAAGGATAGGGATAAGCTGAGGCTGTAGCTAGAGGAGTTGTCTCTAGGGAGAAGCAAGACTGACTATTCCACAGGATAGGATGCTTCTCCCCCAGACCACTGATTTTTTCTAGAAGAGGGGTGCTTTCTGAGCCCCAGCTTCTCTTCCCCAAGATATTCAGTCCTTCTGATTGATTCCCTACAGGGTATTAACATTCCAAAAATTATGCAGGCTCTATTTAAAGACCCCTGCAGAATGTAAACTGATTTACTAAAGACATTTTAATTAATTTAATCATCAGGCTTTAGTATTAAAAGTGGGTAGAGACACCCTTTTTTGACCTGGTACCTAAGTATTCCTTTGAATTGTGCTGAAGTTGGCGGCAACTCAAAATGCATGGTTTTGTGAAGGAACAGACAGTAAAGACAATGTTATTTCTGTTGTTTCCATGACAACGGACATGCTTCATGGAATATATCCATCATGCATAGTCTTGAACCATCTGGTTTCTAAGTCCTTGGTGAAAACCCTCTAGGAATGAAGTGTAGGTAAACTTTAATCAGTTTTATAATTACTGTAGTCCTTGCAGAAATTATTTAACTTGATTTTGCAGCTGCTGCGACATAAGGCCCAGAGGTCTTATTAGAGTTTTTATTGCCACTTTTAAGAAGCAGTTTAAGAATCATTATTGTACTTTAGCTGCAGATGCCACTGTCTCTGTTTTAGGTTCTGAGACTAGGTCTTAGTGACATCACACAAAAACGGAGAAAGGTCAAAGTTATTTTTTCCAACTGGCTCTGTCAAATATAAAAATTAACCATACTTTGAGCTGGGTTTCATGTATTGGTAATGTATGTTTATGTTAGAGTTTCTGTCAAAACAGGGATTAAAGATAAATGTAGCTAATTAAAAGAACATTTGCTTAGAGCTCCTGGTAATAGATACCTCTTTGTGAGGTCTTGAGGTATGGCTTTCTTTAAGAACTGATGCAATTTGTGTGACGGAATCTGAAGAGGAGAGGAGATTCGACTTTCTGAAAATCATGCATGAGTCTAAGAACTAGCCAGTGCCTGCTCTAAGGAAATAGCACAAGTAATAATTAGATAAAGTTTGCTTATGTGGTGAGCTATATAAAATGCACATGTCTAACCTACTTCTGACCTTTTACCCTAGTAAAGCCTTTGAAACAAATCTGTTCTGTCAGGAAGTGATACCCCTTTAATGGGTACTGGATGAGTCAACATATTTCAAACTGAGCCCTGGATGATTACAAAAAATAAAACAAAAACTTTAAGGGTCAAATTATGCAATTGTTGACTTTTTTATTCCTTGTTTCTACCAGGCAGTTGGACCTTCAGTGCTAATGATTATGTTCCTGTCATCTGTGTTTTCTTGTTTTTCTATAGTGAGGGGAGGGAAATATGGGAACCAAAGGGTGGTTTGTTTTTTTTTTTTTGGCTTCCTGTCAATTAACAAAGCCAGTTGGATTTATGGTCCAAAAGATATAAGTCAATTCCTAGGAATTAGAGGGAATCTTATAAAACTGGTAGGATCTGTGTGTGTGTGTGTGTGTGTTTCTATGCAATTTTATGCCATACATGGATTCATTTTTGAGGGATATTTTTGCTGCATATAGAATTCTGGGTTGACATTTTCTTCATCATTTTGGAGATGTTAGTTTGTTGTCTTCTGTTGGCATGGTTTCTGTTAAGTCTACTGTAATTCTTGTCTTTTTCCTCTGTGTGTAATTATGTACTTTTTCCTCCTCTGGATACGTGGTGAAAAATGTTATGTGTCAACTTGATTGGCCCAGATATTTGGTCAAACATTATTTGAGTGTGTCTGTGAACATGTTTTTGGATGAAATTAACATTTAAATTGGTAGAACAAGTAAAGCAGATTGCCCTCTTTAATGCAGGTGGGTCTCATCCAGTTAGCTGAAGGCCTGAAGAGAACACAAAAAGGCTGAGCATCCCTTGAATAAGAGAGAATTCTTCCTGCTTGATGGCCTTTGAACTGGAATGTTGGCTTTTTGCCCCCAAACTTCCAACTCAAACTGAATGGTCTGCTTTTCCTGGGTCTTAAATCTGCCAGCCTTTAGACAGGAATTTCTCAATTTACTTACCTAGTTCAAGCCTTCACACTCAGACTGGAACTAACCCCTTGACTTTCCTGGATCTGCAGCTTGCCAGTTCACCCTACAAATCTTGGGACCTGTCCATCTCCAGAATTGTGTGTGAAAATTCCTTATAATTAATCTCTTCCTCCCACAAGAAGAAAATGATGGCATAATTTATCCCAAGAAGCCCATTGAATCCTAGAAGTTACATTTTACATGGTGTTACACAAAAGACCAGTTTCATCTACCAATGAAGAGATTTAATTGCTGGCTGTAAGATGCAGTGAAATTTGTAAATAAACCACAATGTTGCAAGAGGTTTTAATATTTGAAACTATTTTATATTTAAGGGTGTTCAGGACTATCGGAGTGACATTCTAATCATCAAAGTGATTCTAGAGCTCATTTCTAATCTCTAACTTCACTTTGACATAATTTAGGAAGTGCTAGTCATGGATTTAAATATTTAATAGCTTCAAACCTTTTCCCAGGAAAACATACACATGCCGCAAAGAGCTATATAAAGCAAAAGGCTGCATTCACTTTTAATAAGAGGCTCTTTTGAAGATTAAGAATTGTCAAGTCTCTGATTATAAAATGCAAGTTTTTGCCATTAGATTACTGAGAGGTTTACGTTAGGGAGCTTAATTGTGAGTGTGGTACTTCTACCACCAGAGGGCTCCATATTTTTTCTTGAAAGCAAACAAGAAAAAGAGATTGAGTCTTGATATTTAAGGAAGTTTCTTATTTTACATGCCCAAGCCATATACTGCAACTTAAAAGCAAAACTGTGAGTTTCCATTCATCTACCCCAAGTTTTAAAAATATATGGGGACAATTTTGCTTCCAGGTTTCTAGGGCAGTTTTATTTCCTTTACGGAGATTAAAAAAGAAAAATCAAAGCAGGCTCCTTTTAGTGTATAAGAAGTTGAGATTCTGATTTGCTGGACAAATGTTGAGGTCCCCCTCAAGATTGAGTCAAAAAAAGTGAGGAGAATGAAGAAGGTGCTTTTTGTTAAGTTGGGTGACATATTAGGAATTCCAGGAAACTGGGAACAGCTGAATGGAGAATGTAGTGGAGTTTCTTGACCTCTGGGAAGCTGTTGGGGACCAAAGTGCTCACTGAAGCAGCAGTAATAAGCTGAGGAGGGCAGCCCATGTAGGAAATGATGACCTAGATCATAGAGATCTTCCAGTGTGAGCTGAGAGATTGGATTTCTGCACATGCAATAAGAATGAACCATACTGAATAAGAGAGTAGATATTTCAGAACATAAAGATCCTGTAATAAAATTTATGTTTGAATATTATCAACTCGAATTTATTTTATTTATTCTAAAATACATGTCTGTTTATCTGGTCATGTTTCCATTCATTTATCACCAAGTTATACCTCACTTTTTCTCCAAAAATTATTTAAAGCTATTTTTTCCATTTTTTTCAGTTGGCCTATGAACCTTAGAACCTTCATGGTGAAAGTCCATTGGCTGGGACCTCTTATTTCCGGTTCTGACTCTCATGGAGCTAGTTCCAAAATCTGAAGTAAATACTTTCCCTCCTTATTGTCTCAACAGATTTATCGAGAGATTATGTATCCTAAAATTCACCCACTGTGAGTGTAAAGTTCAATTATTTTTAGGAAAGATAAAGAGTTGTGCAACCATCATCACAATCCAGCTTTAGAACATTTTCTTCAGTCCATAAAATTGCCTCCTGCCTGTTTTCATTCCGTGTTCCCACTCCTAGCATAAGGAAATCAGTAATCTACTCAGTGTCTCTATGAATTGCCCTTTCTGGAAATGTCATATTAATAGAATCATCCAGTATGTACTTTGCTGTGAGTGGCTTCTTTCACTCAGCACAGTGTTTTTGAGGTTCATCTATAATGCAGTACATGTCAGTGCTTTTCTCCTCTGTATTACTGAGTAATATTCCTTTGTATGGATATGTCACATTCAGTTTAAAAGTATTTGAATTGTTTCCAGTTTGGGCTACTATCGTGATATGCAAAGCTTTTTGTGAATACGTATTTTTACTTCTCTTGGGTATATGCCTAGGAATGGAATTACTTTGGCATGCAAGAAATTTGTATTTCCCTAATGACTAATGATGTTGAGTATTTTTGCACATTTAATAGCTATTTTTGTATCTTCTTTCATGAAATATATGTTCAAATATTTTGTCTATTTTTAATTGTGTTGTTTGTCTTCTTATCACTAAGCTGTAAGAATTCTTTACAGATTCTAAATGTCTTTTTAATTAATAAGATTTCTTTTTTAGAGCAGGTTTAGGTTCACAGCAAAATTGAGTGGAAAATACAGAGATTCAGTATACGTCCTGTAGCCATACGTGTACAAACTCCTCCACTATTCACATTCCACACCATAGTAGTACCATTGTTTTAACTGATGAACCTATATTGACCCATTATTATCATGCAAAGTCCATAGTTTACATTAGGGCTTGTTCTTGGTATTGTTGTATATTCTATGGGTTTTGACTAGTCTAGTATATAACGACATGTATCCACTATTATAGTGTTACACAGAATAGTTTTATGACACCACCTCCAAAAAAAAAGAGCATGAACCTACAGATGTCCAATGTTCTTTTCCAAACTTTGAGTAGCTTGTCATGAATTAATGCATCTTAATATATTGTTTATTTATTATGACTTTCCAGAACCCTTGAATGACTATTTTTGACAATTTTGTTTAAATTTGTTTTCTGGGGAGAAGATTTGCCAACCTCTTAACTCTTCCATAGCTGGAAGCCCCATCCTGAATCAAGTTTAGATTGATAGTTATTGATGCCTATGTTTTCTTCCATAAAATATTCCTTTGTACCTCTAGAAGCATTAATGATGCATTATTTTTTAATGTCTTGCTATGGTATCTTCCAGCCTTTAATGCTTACTCTATAGATTTCATACTGGAACTTGCTTGATCTGATCATTAGGTTTTAATAAAAGATGGTCAGACAAAAACCAGTGCTCATATTCTTTCTTCAAATAGTTGTTAAGTAATTTGTTAATTAAACTGTGAAGTTGCCATTGTTCGGTTGTTCCATCAGGATTAACAACTAAGCTTTTTCATATGTCTAGAATGACAACCACATCACAACTCTCAGAAAACAATAATTAGAGAGTCACCTCAATTATGGATATATTAAAATGTGAAAAATGTACCTCTTGGAGTTGATGAAATACATTAATATTGTAATCCAGTTCACTTTAGAGAAGAATCTAAAATTAGATAATTTTTATTGCATCTTATTCTAGCTAAATAGCCTGAAGAAAACAAGAGGTCTTTATCTATCAAGCTTTTTATACATGGAATTATTTTTCAGAATGAGCTCAGAAAACAGTCATAAAGATAATCTTGTTTATTGTTTCTTCATGTTCATTTTTATTGAGACTATGATTTTGTTAAAAACACAATAAAAAAAATTTCACTGTGATTTGAATCAAGGAAAAGGGCAAAGCCATTAGAACAACTTGAACTGAATCAAAATCCTGCCTATTGGTGAACTTTCAGATTGCAAGTTGTCTTTAAACTGTGGAATAAATCTATTTTTGTCTTTGAGTATTAATACTTTTTGTTTTTAAAATTATCTGACATTCGAAGAACTTGAGAAGGGTTCATATTCATCTTTTCCTTTATTTTGTACTTGGTAATCAAAAACTCTTCTAAAGTTTAGATTATAGCAGAGAAAACAAAAATAGAAGAAACAAGCATGTTTCTCCTTATCAGTTGCTTCTGCACATAGGAAAGTATTGTTTTTGCTCCAGTCCCAAATGGCTTGTCTTATATACCAGTTCTAACCTCAAAACAGAAGACTTTAAGGAGAACTTGGTAATTGATTAGAGAAATGAGGAGGGCACAGTGCACAGGGGCCTGACTTCTGGCCACACTGATAACCATCATCAGACTGTAAATTTATGGAGTGGGAAGGAATTGTAGAGATCATTTAGACTTGGTGACACAAATGCAAAGGCCTCCAGAGGCCAGAGAGATGATGCAAATAAGAGGAGAAGGCCAATTTTATAATCTTGCCCATTTTTCTTGAAACACGTGATCCTCTCAGTATGTGGACACGTATTTTTTTCCCCACCATTAATAGTGACATGAGGAGAGAGAAATATTACTCTGAGAAGAATAGTAGTCCAGGTGAAAAGAGATAAAGATATATGGTGGGGGGTCAGTAAACTATAGCCCAATGGCCAAATTCAGCCTCCTTCCTATTTTTGTAAATGAAGTTTGATAGGAACATGACACTTATTTATTTATGTATTGTCTGTGGTTGCTTTCATGTTATGATGACAGATTGAATGCCTGCAAAACCTGAAATATTTTACTGTATGTCTCTTTATTGAAAGAGTTTGCCGACCCCTGATAAATGACAGTTCACCCAGTTTCTTCGGTAATGGAAAGCTAGAAAGTGGTGGGGACTAGAGTGTGGGTTCCATCTGAGCAGGCTGTTATGGTGTATAAATTAGCTCAGTGTTGCCAGATCTCAATTTATAAGAGAAGCTCAAAATTTGAATTTTATGTGAAATCTTCCTATTTGAAAAGATTGGTTCAAGATTTTATTTAAACACTGTGGGCCAAACCTTCAGAATCTCCCATTAGTATTCAGGCTAGATTTGGCCCTCAGACTGCCATTTTATGACTTATTTCTTAAATTTGGCTATTCTATTTTTTTTTTCTATCTAGAAGTTATATTGCGTTTTAAAAAGTCTGCTATGCTAACTTTCTTATAGTTTCTTTCCTCCTTGCATGTATATTCAAGCTTATTTTTCAAGTTTGGTTGTTTTATAGTATGCAACTGATAATTTTAGTATTTGAAGTTTTTGTGGATATGGTTTCTAATGTCAGTTATTTCTGCTATTTGTTACTTACGGTGCCTTTTTTCCTTAAATGGTTGGTTATCATGGATCTTGATATATTCCTAGGAATACTCAAGGTGTAGGTTAAAGACACTTTTTCCTGAGAGGATTTTATTTACTTCTCTCGGGCACATGAATGAACTAAAGTCCAGGGCTACCTTCACTCAAGTTTAAGACTTCAGATTTTCTGAACTGTGGAAAGTGGATTGAAAGAGCATGGGAGAGTGGGTTTCTCTTAAAGTTTCAGTTTATTGTGGAGAGATTCCCTTATTAAATACTTTACATTATGTGGAACTAGGATTTTAAGTTTCTATCTCCCATTGAGGCCAGCAAAATCAAAATTTGTTGGAATTGGAAATACCTTCAAGGTACAAGCAACTTTTTCCTGCTTCCATGGGTTTCTTGTTTTCTTTCAGTTTTGTCCTCATTCTCCTGTTAGGTCTTCGATGTTTTTAAGACTATATATTTTAAAATATATTTTATTCAGCGTTTTTAGGTTCTAGTGGGAGGGTTATCCAAATAACAACCCATCGTTATCAGAAATTGGAACCTTATATATTTCAGTCCTCTTCTTTTATAGATGAGGAAACCTTAGGCCCAGAATGTGAATTATTCAAGACCATGCAAATTACATTTTGCAAAGCTTGGATTAGCATTCAGTTCTCTTGACCCCCAAACAAGAAATCTTTCCAACCATCCACATTTATATTTTCCTTTAGGATCTTAGTCAGTGGTATACTGGCAAATGTTTAACAATTGAATTTCCAGAAAAAAAAAAATCCCCATCATTGTCTTTGCCAATCTCTGTGGTGTAAATATTCCTACTATAATGAATTTCAAGCTACCAACTTGATGTTACTGAATACAGAGTTGATAAGAGGTACACGTAATTGGTTCTCATGTACTGGTACAACCTGGCTCCAGCACACTACTGTATCTACTTGAGAGAGAATTAACGCTTTAAAAAATATTCCTACATGTCATGCACTCTACTTATAGCATCTGATTTAATTTTCACAGCAACTTTACAAAGCTGTTAATAACATAATCATGGTTTTATAAGATAAGAAACTTGAGATTTAGAAAGATAAAGCTACTGGGAGTTCCCATCATGGCGCAGTGGTTAACGAATCCGACTAGGAACCATGAGGTTGCAGGTTCGGTCCCTGCCCTTGCTCAGTGGGTTAAGGATCCGGCGTTGCCGTGAGCTGTGGTGTAGGTCGCAGACGCAGCTCGGATCCTGTGTTGCTGTGGCTCTGGCGTAGGCCAGTGGCTACAGCTCCAATTCGACCCCTAGCCTGGGAACCTCCATATGCTGCAGGAGCGGCCCAAGAAATAGCAAAAAGACAAAAAAAAAAAAAGAAAAGAAAAAAAAAAGAAAGACAAAGCTACTAAAAACAAATAATGAAAACAACAACAACAAACAAATGAAAAGATATTCACTCAAAGTCACACGGCCAGCAAGTGGCAGAACCCATATTTGAAACCAGATCTGTGAGATTATAAAAGCCAGTGCTATTCCTGATAAACCAGCCTTATTCTCTGAGTGATGTAGTGGACTTAATATCTCCTTGTATGGTAGAATAATTGGGGGCATGGTGGAGATTTTCTTTCCAAGTGGTTCCAAAAGGTACTTCCTCTCATCTTCTGACTCATTTTCCCTTTCCCTTGGTTCTATTACCCTTTTTTAAGAAAGGGTGCCCGGAGTTCCCGTCGTGGCGCAGTGGTTAACGAATCCGACTAGGAACCATGAGGTTGCGGGTTCGGTCCCTGCCCTTGCTCAGTGGGTTAACGATCCAGCGTTGCCGTGAGCTGTGGTGTAGGTTGCAGACGCGGCTCGGATCCCGCGTTGCTGTGGCTCTGGTGTAGGCTGGTGGCTACAGCTCCGGTTCGACCCCTAGCCTGGGAACCTCCATATGCCGAGAGAGCGGCCCAAGAAATAGCAAAAAGCCAAAAAAAAAAAAAAAGTGCCCAAGTTAATGTACACATTGTCTCACCCTTATTCTGTCTATGAAGCTTTTCAAGGTTACTCTGTAGTTTTAAACTAAAATCTAATTTCCTCCTAAGTACTGTCCATGTCTCTTCTGCAATGCATATTTTGTCCTAGTTTCATAAGAGCATCTATGCATCCATCCATCCATCCATCCATCCATCCATCCATAAATGTGCCAGATCTCATGCTAGGTTCCGGGAGACAGAAATTAATCTGGGAGGTTAATAGTTTCTGCCCTAAAGAATTTCCCTACCTAATATCCAGAGAATGTCAAGAATGTTGATATTTTTTTTTTCCTCCAGAGGAATTAAAAAATGACATCGTGTTGTAAAATCCATGGAGTTTTTTAAAGCTGAGGAGTCAAAGTAACCCAGCTAGGAAGCTAGTTGTTCTTTTCTCCCATTTTCATACGTTCTCCACTTTGCAAGAGACTCCTACACCGAAAGGGAAGGAACATATTTTAAGGTGACAGGTAGACAAACTAGCCTTCCCCAGCAGCCCTCCCACTTCCAGCTGCAGAGGATGCCCTCTTTGACCTACTTGGAGACCCATTTAACACATCCATTGCAAGGGATAGGGACTAAGTTCCCTTTGCCCTACTCCCAGCTGCAAATTCCTGATCTGGTTTCCTATTTTCAGAAATGATTTAATGTAAATACATTTAAAATAATAATCATGTCCTCTTTCTGCCCTCCCCTTCACAGCTGTGGCTTCCTTACCTTGAATTGCATCTGAAGTGTGATTAATACATGTGTTTAAAGAAACAGTCATTCCTCCCCTCTTTTTTTCTTCCTCACAGCTGTATTTTTCCCACCCTAGCAATTCCTTTCCTATACTTATCAGCCATACATATTTCAGTTCCAGACCCACAGAAACATGTTTTAAGTGGATCTTGTAACTGAGCTCTCTTCCTGCTCCACTAGTGCCCTCCCAATGTGATTCCACCCTGAGACCCAGAAGCTGCTTTAAAAAGTGAAGTGCTTAAATAGCAAGTGAGTAACAAAGTCCTGGTGACAAATGCCTAGTGATCACAGCTCTTCTTTGCCTTGGCAATGCCAACTTTCCAACTTCCTTTTTGTCACCGAAGTATATCAGCAGAATGAGTGCCACAGTTCAGGCATCCTGAGAATTTGGGGTGCATGAAATCATATTTTCTGTCAAGGGGACATTCTCCTCTTCATGTCACCTAGGGTCATTTTCTTTTTTGGCTGCAGCACACAGCAGCTTGCTGTAGGATCCCAGTTCCTAGACCAGGGATTGAGCCTGTGCTGCAGTGGTGAAAGTGCCAGATTTTAATCACTAGACCACCAGGGAACTCCCTAGGGCTATTTTTCAATTGAGGCAAAATTCACATAACATAAAATTAAGCATTTGAAAGAGTATAACACAATTTTATTTTGTACATTCACAGTGTTGTGTAACCATCACCTCTATCTAGTTCCAAAATATTTTCATCACCCTCGGAGTAGATCCTCATACTCATTAAGCAATCACTTCCCAATTCCCCCTCCCCTCAGCCCCTGGCAACCACTAATCTGTTTTCTGTCTCTATGGAAGGGCCATCATTTGGGGATAGAAATGTCAACCATACTATTTATTTGAACAAACTTCTGAGCGTGGTTTGTTCCACAGCTGAATGATGAAGTTCTCAAAACTACAGCTATCTGGCAATAGGATGGCACTAGCACTTTAAGCTCTTACAATAAGAAAATATCTTGGTGACTAATTCTCAATGCATGATGGATTGGACCTGGATTTGATAAGGACTAACCTCCTTGTAACCCATATTTAATATATGACAATGTGTATGTTGTAAAAAAAAATTTCTGAACCTCCTCAACAATGACTGAAGACCTAAAAGTAGCCATCGAGGATGGCTGGAATGACACCAAGCATCGAGACATCAGAATAGGTTCCGGGAAACGTAAAATTGGGACGGATAGTGTGGAGGTGGAGTGCATGCAAAAAGTTTAGAAATGCCAAGGACAGTAATTCTGTAATGTCTCCATACAAGAATAAACTAAAAGGAGAAAGATGCTGTTAGCTTCACTTCTCTCCCCTAGCCTCTGTCATGACACTTGTGCTTCCCTCTTACTCAGCGAGTGCTGGAAGTGCATGAATCAGGGTGGAGGCTGAGTCTTGGCTTTCCCTCCCTGGAAACCCCCAAGTATTTCCCAGGGCATTAGCTCTAGGGATTTTAATAGGTATTATGTAAAAATAGTTTCATGATTTGTTCATTTCATTCATTTTCTCATTCATCCATTCAACAAATGCTTCCTGAATTCCTCTGATAAACTTAGCACTGTTCCAGGTTCTGAGGACAAAGGAGTGAACAGCACAGACAAACTGAATTTCTTCATTAAAACAGCATTCCTGGAGTTCTTATCGTGGCTCAGCCATTAACCCACCCCACTGGTATCCATGAGAATGCAGGTTCGATCCCTGGCTTTGCTCAGTGGGTTAAGGATCTGGCATTGCCATGAGCTGTGGTGTATGTCGCAGATGCAGCTCAGATCCCATGTTGCTATGGCTGTGGTGTAGTCCGGCAGCTACAGCTCCCATTGGCCACCTAGCCTGGGAACCTCCATGTGCTGCAGGTATGCCCTAAAAAGACCATTTAAAAAAAAAAAAAAAAAAAGGCATTCCTTATTATAGGCCTCCCAGGACCTACAATGAATAAGACAATGTGAATGGTGAATTTAAAAGAATTCCTCTAGGAAGGATTTGACCACATGGGACTTGTTCTTTAAGAACACCTTGGGAAATGCACTATTATTAAGTGTGAAAAAAAGTTTCTTTTTCTGGATTCTTCCACTGCTGCAATAACCTAATTCCCCAAGTAGTTCCCTCTATTATTCTCTATAACAGAGAAAGAACATGTTTTTTGGTTTGTTTGGCTTTGGTTTTATGGTGGTTTATTTTTTTTTTATTTCCTTTAAAGAACATACTGCCTTGTGAAGTTGTGTATTTGTTTTGGGGTTTACTCATTTGGGCCCATCTCTGCTGCTATACTGTTAGTTCCATGGAGACAGAACCTGGCACTTACTAGGCACCCAGTGAAGAGTCTGAATTTGCTGAACGGATAACTGAAATAATAGATTCGTTTATCTATCAATTTTATTAATTTTACCCAAAGTTTGAGCCCCTCACCCCCCAATTTCTTCATTTCTCTAACATACTGGGACCTCTAGAACAATACAGGCAGGCTAAACTACTCCAGGTAAGGGCTGCATATAAGGTCATGTTTATTTCATTGGGCTTGGGGATTGCTGTGGAAGATGACACTCTAGAAAAAGCCCTTATACCCAATAGTCTATATTGTGAAAAGAAAAACCGACATTTTGGACCTTATTGTATTTAGCAATATTTTAAGTACTTTTACAAAGAACAACTCATTTCATCATTTAAACAGTCTGACAGAAATGTTAGTACTATCTCTTTTTTGCCTGTGAGGAAAATTAACACGGAGTTTAAGAAATTTGTTCGAAGCAACACAGCTGGTAAACAGCAGAGCTAGGATCCAAACCCTGAGGTTAGGGTCCTTATTGTAAGCCACTTGCTCTAACATTTGTGTCTGTAATATGCTCAGAGTCTCGGAACCATATTCTCATATTCTTGGAGCAGAATCTGTTTTTATGGTGCCATGATATTAGTTAAGAAAGAGAGTCACGTCTTTGGAGTTCCCGTTGTGGCTCAAGGGAAATGAATCTGACTAGTATCCATGAGGATGCAGGTTCAGTCCCTGGCCTTGCTCAGTGGGTTAAGGATCTTGTGTTGCCATGAGCTGAGGTGTAGGTCACAGACATGGCTTGGATCTCATGTTGTTGTGGCTGAGGCGTAGGCCAGTGGCTACAGCTCTGATTCGACCCCTAGCCTGGTAACCTTGATATGCCACAGTTATAGTCCTAAAAAGACCAAAAAAAAAAAAAAAAGAAAGAAAGAAAGAAAAAAAAGTGTTGCTTCTTTGAGTGTTCTAATGACCAGCTATTTCACAGGATACTCCTGCTCTTAAGGTAGGAGTTCTTAGGAGTTAGTTATGTTTAAATAATTATTCTGAAGTGTATCAGGAATAGAACTCTGGTAGTCTGACTCCAGAGTGGCCCACACTCAGTAACAATTAGATCATACTGCCTCAGGACATAGGTGCTTAATGCTATGCAGAACACTTATTACTCTCTTGATACAGTTTATCTCTTTGCTTTTTAATCTTCCTTTGTGGTTTTGATATTTTGTTTCATTGTAAGTGTGCACACATGAATGTGTTTAGGTTTTAACACTAATTGTGAAAAGATTTGAAGTTCTTCTTGCCTTGGGAAGAGTTTCTGCTGGGCTTGATTGGAGAAAAGTTGCTTAGTAAAGTGGAAAGGGGGAGAGACTGGTGATCAGAAGGTTGCTTAGGATCTAAGGGACAGCATAGCAACAGGTCTAGGACCCAGGTAAGGAAGGAATCAGGAGCTTCTTTAAATAGAGGGAGGAGACCATGTCTCAGAATAGATAGAGTAGGACTCAAGCAAATGAGTTAGGATATTGCATTTGTATCTCGATGTTCCTGAAAGGAGGCAGAAGGTGCTACATGGAAGCACAACAACATCTGGCAAGGAGAATGAAATTCGCAGGAGCAGGATGACTGGAAAGGGCAGAATGGAGTGGAAGGTTATTTGAATTTTTTTTTTTTTTTTCCATTTTAAGGAGGCCAGAGCTGAATCTCATTGAGATGCTGCCTGGGTTGTTGACACATGGCTGACTCATTATTTTAACCATTGGTAGAGCAGAGTTTCTCAAACTCTACTGCACATCCAAATAAGTCTAGAAGGTCCTGAGATTCTGCATGTCTAATGGTTTACCAAGTGAGGCTGCTGCTGGTGGTCTGCAGAGCACACCTTAATTAGCAAGGTAATTAGCATGTGGTTGACTCAATTTTCAGATGAAAAATAAGGGTTATCAGGTATGAACATCTTTATGTAAATGGGCATGCATATATATATATCTCCCCATCTCAGAATGAGGTCTTGATGGAAGTAACAGAGAGAGAATACAGAGAGGATACAGAGAGAGAATTCAGTGAGGATACAGAGAGAATGCAGAGGGAACTTGAGAGTCCCTTGAGAGCACTAAATTTTTTTGAGGATGGCTTTATAATGGGAAGCCAGGGGCCAGAAGAGCTAAATGGAAAGTCCTGAGAAAACAAAACAAAACAACCAACCCTCCTCCTCACAGTCTAGGTTATAACAAAGGACACACGTTAAAACACAGCTCTTAATAAGATAGCACCGTGTGGCATGTGAATATGTGTATAGTATGCCTGGTGTCTTAGTCTGCTTCAAGCTACCCTTAAAAAATGCCACAGACTAGGTGGTTTAAACAGTAGAAAGTGATTTTTCACAGTTCTAGAGGCGGGGAAGTTGGAGATCTAGATGCTTGCTAGCAGGATAGGTTTCATGTTGAAAAGTCTTACCTTGCTTGAAGGGAGTTATGATCTTGCTTTATTTTTGCTCATATGACTTCACTGTGTGTGTGTGTGCATGGAGAGATCTCCTGTGGTGTTCCTTTTCTCATAAGGATGACAGTTCTATCGGATTAGGACCCTACCCTGATGACCTCATTTAACCTTAATTCTCTCTTTGCTGGTCCTGTGTCCAAATACAGTCACACTGGGGGATAAGGCACATAAATGGGGGAGGGGGGCACAATTCAGTCCCGAACACTGAACCTATAGTAGATATTCAATATATTTTAAGTGGATTAATATCTTCAAGAGTGAGGACTGTCTCTCAAGCATGTTTGCATAACCACACAGTGGCATGCACATGGTAGGTATTTAATAAATATTTGAGGGAGTTCCCATGCAGCTCAATGAGTTAAGAATCCGTCACTGTTACTGCAGTGGCTTAGGTGGCTGCTGTGGCATGGGTTCGATCCCTGGCCCAGGAACTTTCACATGCTGAAGGCTCAGCAAAAAAAAAAAAATTAAGATAACCATAATAATAATAATAATAATAATAAATGTTTGATAAATAAACAAATGGTACCCTAGTCTTGAAGACCAGTATCTCAGAAACAAAGATAATACATTGTGTAGTGTGGGTGCTCAGTGCCAGTACCTATAAAACCAAGGGCCACCTTTAGGAAGCACAGTGTGGAAAGGACTCTTGGTTAGTCACACCTCGTGTCAAACACCCAGTCTACAAGGTCATCTTTGAATAAGAAGGGCAGTTATTAATGATCTACTGCCAGAGAGTGGATCACTCCCATTTACTTTTACTCATTTATCTGCAGTGTGTTCCTTTTGGTCCTTGGCATTCTGTCCTCCTTGAAGATGTTTTCAATGTGTGAAAATAAAAATATGCATATTGGTAGGCTGGTTTTTGGTATACATTGCACTAAAGCAAACCATCTTCTAATTTTCTTGTCAGGCTCTCTGGCCCCAAATCATTCCTGATGCAATGACATAGTAGTTTAGGTGCATAGAGCAAGGGCTCTTGAATACTATCTTCTGGAAAACATGCTTGGTATACGTAATGAAAGAGACGAGAAAGGAGAGCTGGTTCCGAACATCAATGTCCTAGGCCACAGGAGCAGCCAGGATTGAATTTTGAAACTGGCTGAGCCTGATTATCTTAGTAGCTCCAGATGTGCCATGTTTTCCTTCCTCGTAGAAGACTGGACACCATTTCACAACTGCCCCTTTGCTGATTCAACAGGAAAGGCGAGAGACTCCATCCCACCCACAAATACTGCAGCTGATCCCAGGAATGTGAAGGGGGTGGGGATGGGTGGTTGTGCCCAAATCTTCTCCAAAGAAGAAGACTCAAGGTTTAGGAAGGGACTCTGATTCTTTGTGAGAGAAAGGAACAAGAATGGGGGAATTTCCATATTCTTTCCCTGCTAACTTTTAAAGGAGGGTTTTTCCCAAACCATCTCTCTAGATGTATTTATTTATTAGCACAAAAAGCTTTTAGTTAGACAGGATAATTTTGGGAGCTAGGAAAGTAGGATTTTCAGATTATATGTACCGTACCCAGTACAATTTCAAACTTGGCGTGGTTGGGGGTAGGGCAAATAGAGTATTGCCATAATTTCAGTTTGCCAAGGCATGAACACACACACACACACACACACACACACACACACAGAGCTAACATCTGCTATAATTAGCACTTCGTAAGATAAAGGGCATTATAATGTAATAAAATAGACAATTATTTTTAAGAAACAAAAGTTGGCAAACATGCCACACAGGTGCACACACATATGGATGCACACATGAACAGCATCCTTATTTTTCTCATTTCGCCACAAGCCTGTTAGAATTGAGTCTTGGACAGCTCTAGTCAGTGCATGGCTGTTCTGAAACACTAGGCATATGCTTTTTCAAAGGATGCTTGAGAACTAAGATTCTACAATCCATTGGGTTATCCTAATGCTACCGTCCTTCTAGCACTGGTCATGACTACCTCAGGCAGGAGAGTTATACCCAACTAAAACATGACTAAACATGACACAAAGAAGTAAAAAAATGGAAAATATAAAGAGACTACATGGCTCTTAACCTATGGTTTTTGGATTTTTTTTTGCCAGGACACAAATTCATTCATTCAACAAAGCATGTAATTGACCTTTTTCAAGTTCCAGTAGATGTGCTGGTTCATACCAATTGCTTCAAGTAAAAAGCTTTGCTCAAGACCATAGGGTGGCCAGAGCCAGAATAAATTTCATCTAAAGAAATTTCATAAGGAATTTGCAACATGGTATGTTTAATCATAGAGGCAGAATTTTTCCCACATGAGATATTTAAAAACTCACTACATCTGATCTAGCTCCCCTTCAAAGTCTTTCTAGATGCTTTTTCTTTACCCTAATAACACGAATACGTTGGTATTTCTCCCAGTGTACACCAGTGCGACATTTACATGCCATCTGCACGAGTTTCATTATTATCATTCATTTTCTCAACTAGGTTGTTAATGCCAACTAAATTTTGGTAAGGAATTCTGTTGTATTATCTATCATCCACACTCACTTTTCCTAATTAGACTTCACCATGAAATACCAGGAATCATATTGCAGTTCTCCCTGGAAGAACTCTTGAAATCCTCTTGCTCTGTTTGTGTCCTTGGCCATAACATTCTTAAGCTTATTGTCATAGTTATTTAGTGAGGTTTCTGGTAATGGACATTTCCTGTGTATGGAATGTGTATTAAATGACCAGCTGGCTCGGAAGTGCAAGAGCTCAAAGTCTCATCTGAACCAAGTAGTGAAATTATTACCCTTTTGAATGGGAGATTTCACTATGGACAGTTTGTAACTACTCAAATTCCATGTGGTCAGATTTTCCTGACCAGTCCAATCCTTTGGCAATTTTAAATTGCATAGAAAATGCTCAGTGAGAGGAAGGTAAAAGGAGATGGCTGGTGAGAATGTGTCCTAGACTCAGATGGATTGGTAGCTAATATGATATGATGAAGAATGCAGAAGATCAAGGCCCAACAATAAATGATAATGTGGTCCAAACTCATAGGAATATAGTGAAGTTGAATTAAATTATTCTGGTCATTATAGTCATGGGCTCATTGGCTTAAAAGGGACTCCCAGTGGTTCTTGTCTTGGCACAGCGGAAATGAATCTGACTAGGAACCATGAGGTTGCAGGTTCAATCCCTGGCCTTGCTCAGTGGGTTAAGGATCTGGCGTTGCCGTGAGCTGTGGTATAGGTTGCAGACACAGCTCGGATCTGGCGTTGCTGTGGCTCTGGTGTAGGCCAGCACCTGTAGCTCTGATCAGATCGCTAGTCTGGGAACTTCCATATGCCACAGGTGTGGCCCTAAAAAGACAAAAGACATAAAAAAAAAAAAAAAGAAACAAGAAAAAGAAAAGAAAGGGACTCCCAAACATCTCTCCAGAAGTATCTTCTCAGGACTTCTTAGAATGCACCAATACTTAAAGTGTCCCAATATTTTTGAGTAATTGTGGAATAGAATTAAGAAACTTCGTCAAAAAGAATCAGAGAATTTCTGTATCTCCTTTCAAAAGCACAGTCTTCCAGAAGTGGATATATGGTTTGTAGTGAGATTTTTTTTTTTTAAAGGAACTTCAAGTTAAAAGAGAGGAGATTGAGGATTTTATTAGAGAGATCTAAGGAGGTAACAAAAAAGTAAGAGTAACTGGGGAAGTCATGATTTTTTTTAAAGAATCATTTCTAATGGCTTAAAGCAAGAAGGGACCAAAGATCAGAGAATGATAAATGGGATCAAAATAGGAAAAGATGTGCCCATTTAAAGTAAAAAACAATGTCCTTAGTGTAACAATAAAGACGAGATCAGAGACTATCAACAAAGCTTTGTTTGAGAGGAAATGGAGTAAACAAGAAGACAGCACACATGTTTAGCATTTCACAAGGGAATGAATGAAGCATTTGCTCCTAAACTATCTTACATGATTCAAAGCATAATCTTGGGTGGTAAAAGGACAACTAAGGTTTTTCTTCAGGACAAGAAACTAAGATTTGGAAAAATGAAGTAAATTCCTCAAGGTCATTAGGCTAGCAAGTGGTTGGCTGATAAGTTCATTTTCCTGAATTAGAAGCCCTTTATGCATTCCTCTGTGCCATGCTGGAAATCTGGGACTTTCCTTCTTGGCTTCAGTTCTTTCTCCTCTGAATGAATGCACAATATTCTACACCAGAGTTAGACATTTTTTTTTCTGCAAAGAGCCAGAGAGTAAACACTTCAAGCTTTGTGGGTCATAATGCTCTCTAATGACTCTTCTTTGCCTTTGTAGCCTAGCAAAGCCCTAGACAATATATAAATGAATGGGTGTGGCTGTGTTCTTATTTATTTGCAAAAACAGGTGGTAGGCTGGATTTGGACTGTGAGCAGTTGTTTGCTGACCCCAGTTCTGTACTGTAATATCCCTTGAATCTTGTTGTATCCTTGCATAGAAAATCCTAAATCCTCCCACTCTGTGTTTTATATATAACTTTCCCACCTAGCCAATTTTGGCCCTTTTAGTTCAAAGATCACATTTGGCTTATTAAATGATTGTGTTTGGCTCACCATAATTCTTAGTGGGGTCTAGGACACACAGGGTATTTCACAATTATTTGTTGAATGAAGGGTTTCTATATTAATTGTACAAAGGTTGCCCTCCTTTTCTGCATCTATTCTTCCTTCTTCCCTGTTCAAACTCTTCCTCATCAGGCAATTTTATCTTGCAAAAATGGCTGCAACAATATCTCTGGTCCTACATGCTTTTCTTACAATGTAATGTTTATACTCTTTTCATCAAGAATTGGGAGCTTGTGTTCCCTCCCCTTGAAATACGTATGGGCTTATGACTACAACAGCAGTGATGTAAGTTCTGAGGCTAGGTCATAAAAGGCCATACAGCTTTCACCTGGTTCTCTTGGGACCTTGAGCTACCATACAGAGTCTGACATTCCTGAAGCTTCCATGCTATAAGGAAGACCAATCTGGCTCACATGCAGTGATTCCCAGGGAGAGGACCCAAGGCTACATGGGCAAATAGAATGCTTGGCCAGCCCCCAGCTACATTAATTTCCCACCCCCAATACCAGTTATTTAGGCACTATCTGACTGCAATGGCTGACCCAGGATCCCAGGCAAACTTTTCCTAAACTCCTGATCCCCCAGAAGCTATGAGATATGAGAGGATAATTGCTGTCTTGACCCACTAAATTTTTTGCCACATGCATAGCTGGATCACATCTTTCCTCCCTTTCTCTCTTCTCTTCCTGGGGAGGCAGAATCCATAGCAGTTAAATACGATGATTTCAGATTCAGTCCTCTTTATTTCAGTCTCAGTTTTTACGCTTTCTGACTATGGAACACTGTGGAAGTTGCTTAACCTCTGAGCATCTCCATTTCCTTATCTGTAAAATAGAACTAATGAAGACAGTATTTTTCATCTCAGAAGGGAAGCATTAAAAGTAACAAGTTTACGCTATGGAGCATCTACAATAGTGGTTGACAAATAGTAATAGCCTTATGACTGGGTATTATTATCATACCATTTAATCCACCCTTCCCAATTCTTTCAAGATAGGATGATGAGGGGCACAGAGATAAGATTGTTTTTGGGTTTTTTTTGTTTTGTTTTTTTGGGTTTTTTTTTTTTTGCTTGTTAGGGCCACACCCACAGCATGTGGAAGTTCCCTGGCTAGGGGTTGAATGGGAGATGAAGCTGTCAGCCTACACCACAGCCACAGCAATGAGGGATCTGAGCCATGTCTGTGACCTATACCACAGCTCCTTCCGATAAGGTCATTAACAAAGGTGCCAACTTGATGATACCCGAGTAGAAATTTCCAGCATTGGCCATGCTACTGCATTCCAGATACACATATCCACTGACCTATTTGCCTTGTGGAAATGTCTCACAGTATTCCAGCTTTAAAGTTCAAGGAAGAATTATTGATTCCTCATCTCACTGCAAAGATAGACCTAACACTTTACTTCAGCAGTCTTGTTACGTAAGTAGTTCTACCATCCATCCACTAGTACTAGTTATTATCCACGATTCCTCTCATTTCTGCACCTTCGTTTGGCGTTGAATCCACCAGGGAGCTGATTGGATCTATCAGTAAATATCTGAAAGGTTTATGTGCTCACTTCTCTCCATTTTTACTATTAATATCTGAGTCCAAACAGTCATTCTTCACCTGGACCTCTGGAGTTGCTTTGTAACAGATTTTTTCATGTATTTCCATTTCCTCTACCAAAGATTCTCTTCAAAGCAAAGTAAACTTTTTTTTTTTTTTCTGGGTCTTTTTAGGGCGTATGGAAGTTCCCAGACTAGGGGTTGAATCAGAGCTTCAGCTGCCAGCCTACCCCACATCCGCAGCAACTCGGGATCCAAGCAGCATCTGCGACCTACACCACAGCTCACGGCAATGCCGGATCCTTAACCCACTGACTGAGGCCAGGGATTGAACCTGCCTCCTCAGGGATACTAGCCAGATCCATTTCCCATGAGCTACAATGGAAACTCCAAAATGAACATTTTTAAAAATTTAGAAAGAACATGGTACAGAATTGAATCAATTATAGATTCATTTAAATAAATTAATGATTTATTAATTTATACATCATTTAATTAAATTATAACATATAAATTACAAAATCACAATCCTAACCAACACTTAAGTCAAGAGATAAAACATTACCAGACCCCTAGATACCATTCAACCTTGATACCTGCCTATCATTACCGTTTTCTTCTTCCCCAAAGGAAAATATTATTCTGACTGCTAATACCACAAATCAGTTTTTCCTTTCTTTGATATATACATGGATGGAAGGGTACATATATTCATATGTATATGCCATTGTACCCGAGTTCCTTTGTTCAACATTTTTTTTATAAAATGCAACCATGTTGCCGTACGTAGCAGAAGCTTTACCAGTTCTATTTTTCTATAGTATTTTGATATAGGAATATACATCAATTCATTGATCTAATTTATGGATGGGGACTTTTGGTTTGTTTCCAGTTTGGTGGTCTTATGAAAGATGCTTCTATAAATATTTGTGTGTGTGTATGTACGTGTGCATGAATACGTACATTCTTCGATGTGTGTATATGTACACATTTTGGTTGGATATAGGCCTCATCGTGGAATGTCTGATCATAGGTTGTGCATAACAGCTTATATTTCTACCAGCAAGGTATGAGTGTCCCATATGCTTCACATATTTGTGAACAGATTGAACTTCTTTGCAGGACCGATGCTGACTGACAGACATTGGAAAACTTACGGTCTCCGGAGGAGACTGTTTGGGGGGTGAGGGGATGTGCTTGGGTTGTGGGATGGAAATTCTGTGAAATTGGATTGTGATGATCATTATACAACTACAGATGTGATAAAAAATAAATAAATGGAAAAAACAAAAAACCGTTATATTATCTGTCATTTTCATTTTCTTTGTGCTGGCAGATGCGTATTGGTACAGCGAAATTTTTATTTGCTTTACTCTTATAACTACAGAGGTCAGTAACTTCTTCAAGTGTTTATTGGCTATTTGGACATCCTCTTTGGTAAAGTACTTGTATGAGTCTCTTGTCCAGTTTTTTATTGGGTTGTCCATCTTATTATGAATGATACTGCTATAAATATCTGTGATATCTGTGAGTGAGTGTGCATGTGTATATGTACACTCACATGCATGTATATGCATTTGGATTGGTATATATACCTGGATGATCTGTAACTACATCTGAGATGGCAGTTATTTTATTTTATTTTTTTGTCTTTTTAGGGCCACACCCACCGCATATGGAGGTTCCCAGGCTAGGGGTCAAATCGGAGCTACAGCTACCCAGCTGTGCCACAGCCACAGCAACACAGGATCTGAGCCGCATCTGCAACCTATGCCACACCTCACGGCAATGCCAGATCCTTAACCCACTGAGCAAGGCCGGGGATTGAACCCACAATCTCATGGTTCCAGTCGGATTTGTTTCTGCTGCGCCACAATGGGAACTCCGATAGCAGTTATTTTTTTATTGGTATTTTAAAGGTTTTATTCAACTGTGTTCTAGATTTCATGTGTCTGTTGAGAAGTCAGTTATTTGTCTTATTATTTCTTTTCTAGTTCTGAGTGGGAAGATTGATCCTAAACAACCTAGTCAGTCATGGCTGAATGGAGAGCCAAAGTGATCTTTTAAAAGCACATATCAGGGAGTTCCCATTGTGGCTTAGCACTAATGAGCCCGAATGGGATCCATGAGGATGTGGGTTCAACCCCTGGCCTTGCTCAGTGGGCTAAGGATCCAGCGTTGCCGGGAGCTGTGGTGTAGGTCGAAGATGTGGCTTGGTTCCTGCATTGCTGTGGCTGTGGTATAGGCTGGCAGCTGTAGCTCAAGGCTAAGTTGATAAAACAGAGATTTATTAAGGCATCTGAGGTGGATGGGCTGAACTCACAATGGCAACCCTGGCTGATAGGAGATATTAGGTTGATAAAGGATCTGTGGCAGGAATCTGTGGTGGGAGTTTATGGCAGGAACTTGTGGCAGGAATAATGAAGAAGGAGGAGGGGAAGGTCAAGGGAGGGGTGGGGGGTTGATCCCCTGGCAGAGGGCAGTTAATCCTTGTAGGTGCTTAATCAGTGCAGGCAGTTGTTCTCCTTAGGCCATTGTTTCTTACTGCCCAAGTTGAGCATCCACATTACGACAAAGTGTGTAAATCTGATGCCAGGCCATATCCATGTCCACAGCAAGTGTCCAAGGTGAACAGCCACATTGGGGGGTGGGGGTCGGGGGGTCTGTCACCATCCTCCTGGGAACTTACCATTCCAGCCTTTTGTTGTATGGGATGGGGCAATGGTTCTCTCTTCTGTAGCTACTTCGAGGTGGCTAGGGGCAACGAGTACTGAGGGCTGGACATGGTAAGTTATACTTCTTCCTCTCATACCTCCCTTTATAGTTCTTCTCTTAATATTACTCCTTGGCCCTTGTCTAATATGTCTCAATCAATTTCTTATGAAACACAGTCCAGATCGTGGTCTACAGAACTATGGGAGAAATACTCTTTCTTCAACAGTACTGATAACAGTCTACACCCCAAACTCCTATATAATCTTATTTTTCTTTTCTTCCTATCCTCCTATATAATCTTATTTTTCTTTTCTTCCTATCCTCCTATATAATCTTAGTTTTCTTTTCTTCATATCCAGAACAATAGCTGGAATATTGTCACTGCTCAATAAATATCATAGAATCATAGACGGTTAGAACAAACACTTCCAGACGTGTTTTATGAAGCTGAAAACAAGAAACTAAATTTAGAGCGGTCAACCTGACCAAAAATGGCTTAAAAAAAGATTTCATATGAGAAGTAGTTCAGACTTTACAAAATACTTTAATATATATTAATAATTCTCATTTGTTTCTGATTAAAAAAAGGGGGCAGGAGCCAAAATATGGCAATGTAATTGATTTCTTTTAAAAAAACTGAAAATTTTTTTCCCAGATTTTGATTAATGTTCAACTATGTGTTTTATCCCTAGTGGATTATCCCTATTTTTATTTTGGTAAAGACTCCTAAATTGTACTTTGATTTACAATGTCCAAAGTACAATATTGCTTTTGACCATTGTATCTAATCTGTAATAGCATTCTTCTCCTTTCCTATTTTATCAGAGAAGATTTTATGAGACACTTCAAAGCTATGCAAGGCTCAAGGCTTCAGGTTTGCTCCACAGGACCACACTTTCAGTTCTGTGTTTCACTCTGAGGCTTTCCAGCCTTCTCTCTAGTGGTGGCACAAGAAGCAGTGACCAGGCTCAAGGGCAGGCAGGTGAAGAGGAAGCCAGATCAAGGGCTACATGGTCAAAACCCACTCTGTGTTGACCACATTTAGTCTGTCATAAATTTCATGAGATATTTCAACTTTCATGAGATATTTATATTTCTCCCTCCTCCCTTTTTCACTTAGGAGATGCATTTCCCTCTTAATTGGTTTAGCCCAGAGAGGAAGTAGGAAAGTGGGAATAATCATTTAAGAAAAGCAGCCAAACCACAACTACACCTTGTTCTTTGGGAGTCTTTGCCTGACCTCCTGTTTGAAGTTATGTAGGTCGTTCCCTCTTCCTTAGAGCTGTGACTTGTAAAGTGGCAGAAGTTGGAAACTAATAAACATCTTCTTAAAATGAATAGATTTCTTGTGAGATCAGTCTGTTCCTACAGGATACCACTGCCAGTCTAATCTTCTGAACCAATTTGGAGAAGCCACAGATTTTCCTTTGTAGTATAAAGCAGCATCCCCACCGCCCCCCACCAGCCCCACAGATTCGTTTTCCTGGATTTGGGACAATATACTTTATGGTCCAGTAGGATCTTTATTCACTTGTTAATAATACTTGATAATAACACATGTGACAACAAATTGCCTTCTCTTGTTCCACAGAAATCTGACTCAGGCTCTCAAACACCACAAGTCTAACTTTAGAGAGTATTTTGCTTCTCCGTTTTCTGAAAACAGACCACACACTTGTAGTGGCTGAAGAGAATCCAAAAATTGAGTGACCAGGTCTAGGCAAATTTCCCCTCCATGGAATGTTTTTTCACAACCTTCCCACTTGCTTGTCATGCATAGAACTCTGTTCATGAAAACAATGTGGACACTGAGCCTTGAGGGTAAGGCAGGGAAGAGAAAGCAATTCTTTTATTATTATTCTACTTGAGACCCAGTGCTCCATTTAAAAAACAGAAAATGTAGATTTGAGCCCTTTAGCATGCAAATGTTGGTCCTGACTAGGTTTTTTTTCTTTTATCTTTCTAGGGCCACACCCACAGCATATGGAAGTTCCCAAACTAGGGGTCCAATCAGATCTTTAGCTGCTAGCCTACACCACAGCCACAGCAATGCAGGATCAGAGCTGCATCTGTGACCTACACCACAGCTCATGGCAACGCCCGATCCTTAACCCACTGAGCAAAGCCAGGGATCGAACTCTTATCCTAATGGATACTAGTCAGGTTTGTTAACCACTGAGCCACAAAGGGAACTCCTCACCTGCTCATTCTTTATGGCACAAATGACTTCTGCTATCACTAGAGAATTCTGACTCCTCTGTTGCTTTTCTTTCTTAAGGTGGTTTTATCAGATTGCTTCCCTGTGGTGTTCATTTGAACCCTTGAAATCCAATCAGTTTATTTTCAACACTTTTTTTTTAAGCTATAAATTCAGGCTCTTTCAGTAGTCTCATAGCTGAGCCAGGTTTAGTGACCCTTATACCTGGTTTCTATGAAACAATTGCCTGAATTGCACAGTGCACCTTGGAGTAAAATGTTAGACTTGAAATACCATCAAGAAGATTCTCTTTCCCAAATGCCTTGGTGTAGTGAAACAGTCAGATCTGAAACTTTGGAGAGTGAAGTCCAGAAGAAAATGGAGGCCAAGGTTGACTGTTAATTTGGTATTTAGAAGCAAGATTTCAGGCCCTGACCATGCTGCCGAGATGAAATTTATTTTCTATATCGCAGTTGTTGGTTCAGTTGAACCTTGGGTATTGTTGCAAACCAACGGTATCCTTTTGAGGCTCCCCTTGCTTTCTGTTCTTTTTTCATTCTTATGTCTATTTTGGACAGTTTTTATAGTTAGTATTGGTTTTGAAGTTGCCTGATGATGACTTGAGACCTTTCTGGCTCGCTACCATATCAATCTTGATTAAAATTCTAAAGTCTGGAGTTCCTGTTGTGGTGCAGCAGAAACAAATCTGACTAGGAACCATGAGGTTATGGGTTCGGTCCCTGGCCTTCCTTAGTGGTTAAGGATGCAGTGTCGAGGTGAGCTGTGGTATAGGTCACAGATGCAGCTCGGATCCTGCATTGCTGTGGCTGTGGTGCAGGCTGGCAGCTGTAGCTCCGATTCAACCGCTAGCCTGGGAACCTCATATGCCACAAGTGCGGCCCTAAAAGGCAAAAAAAAAAGAAAGAAATTCTAAAGTCTTCCAGGTCAATTACTAATGGCAGATGACAGGCACAAATTCAGTGTGATCTATGCTGTCTTTTTGTATGAGATGCTCTCCCATAGTTGTCTTTGGTCATTGAATATACAGGAGAAGAGCATAATATGCACTTTCACTCTTATGGATCCAACTTCTTTCTCAAGAGAAATGTCTATGTAATTTTTTCTCTGATTCTCCTATCTGTCTTCTGGCACACACCTAGAGAAAGGATAAGACGTAGTAAATACCAATTAACTTGGTGTCATAACACATATGTACTGATAAGTAAGTATTATTGTTTTGGAGTTCAAGAACTGTTTTGCTAATTTATGGATGATTTAAGGGATTTTCAAGCATAATTCTACCTATAGGCAATTCTTACCTTAAAGGCTGGAGCTATAGAGTGACCATCACTTTTAGAACCCCATTCACCTGTCTCTGCTTGATCCACTTACTTTATTTACATTGCTTTCTAGGCCTCTATGGGTTTTTGACCCTTATTCTAAAGGTGGTCTCCTCTATGACATCTCAAATGTATCCACATGAAATTGGTATCTTCTTCATCTACTCCTCCCCTGACATGAACTTCTATTATGGCACTTAAAACCTTCTACCTTTAAGAATACATCTTGAAGTTCCTGTTGTGGCTTAACAGGTTAAGAACCCAACTAGTATCCATGAGGATGGGTTTAATCCCTGGCCTCACTCAGTGGGTTAAGGATCTGGTGCTCCTATGGCTGTGGTGGCCAGCAGCTGCAGCTCCAATTCGACCCCTAGCCCTGGAACTTCCATATGCCAAGGTGTGACCCTAAAAAGATAGGAAAAAAAAAAAAAGAAGAAGAAGAAGAAGAAGGCATCCCAGCTGTCTTTATTCATAACTATTTTTCTATTCTCATGGCTGCAGATGAACATTGGTTCAGGAAAATCATGGATAGAATAGGAAATCAAGATCTAGGAGTGAAGTGGAAGAATTAAAAAGGAAATTTGCATGCCACAGGATCTATTTATCCAAGGTTAATTCAAATGTTTCTGCTGTCAAAAATAAATAATTGCCTGATTCCCATAGATGCCCATAAAGAAAAAGCATGTAAATTCCTTAGGGAAAGCAAATACTATCTAATAGTTGTTAGTCTCTTGAGTGCTAGGAACAAGTCTTTTTTTTTTTTTTTCTATTTTGTATTGACCCACATCTTCCATCACAGTGCTATGCTCTGGATAAGGTTCCAATAAATATTTGTTGAATATTTTCCTCAGAGATTTCATTGACCTGGGAAATGGCTGGTTTGCTACCTGACCTTTGTGAACTTATAAAGAACAGTTCATCCAAGATACCATCAGTTGGTCACCTTGGAAGTTCTTGACTAACAAAAGCCTTGAAAAAAAAACAGCCAATAACTGACCTTTTGTGACATTTTACCCCAAATGCTCACTACTTCTAACTCCTTAATGACTGAAATCGCTTTTTATCCCCTTGTCCTTGAGATACTGTTATGCTTATTTGAACATAATTTCAGATTTTCCTCTCATCTTTTTGCTCTTTATTTTTCCTGCCCAGAACATCTACAGATATTTCAAATAGTTTTGTCACAATTGTGTATTTAAGTTAACAGGAGGTGGTTGTGTTGGGGGTATCAAGCCCTTCAAATTTATTGGCCCATATTCTTGGTTTTGTGTGTTCGTATGTGAATCCATTTAGTTAGAGGCATGAAGAGGCCATGAAGAACTAATTATAATGAAGACAAAGGCAGCGTAATCCAGACAGCCACAAACCATCCTATTTGTCCATGCTTTTTATTTCCCTGGACTCTTTTCAGGGTTGTCTCAGGGAAACAGAAGAAGAGCTTGGCTCAGCAACTGCAGTTGGGAAAATGCCTGCCATACTGTGTCGCTGTGTCCCTGCCATTCCCTGACAGGTAGGAGTTGTAGACCTGGCTCCCTGCCTGGGCGTCTTTGTTCACAGCTCCCTGGAATCTATCTCTGTATCCATCGCTTTCCCTTCCTTTTCCACACTGCCTGTGGCCCACAGCCTCAACCTGAGAGCTTGTCCTGGCTGCCAATGAGTAGTACCAATGCCAGCTCACTCTTTCTCACCCAGTGGCTTAGAGACCAGTTTCCACATGAAACTTTTCCCAGAGACACAGAGCACTTCAGCACCTGTCAAGGCTTTTGTAGTCTGAGTTGCTGGGATGGGGCAGAGCCTCCAGGAATACAGAAGGTACTACAATGGAAAGCTTTCTTTACTCCTAGTTATTACCTCCAAGAATTCTAGCCTATCAAGGAGATATGAATGGAATTCTATAGCTTCCTTTCTTATCTTCCCACTTCTTGCCACTGCCTCTTCATGTTTATACTCAACTGTTGCATAATTCTTTTCAGAGAGTTTATCATAGCCCTGTTCAAAGGTTGGCTCCCTGACTGCCTACTTTGTGAAATGCTAAAATGTCAGCTCAGTGTTTATATTCCTCAGCTTTGCTATATCGAAAACACAAAGGATATAATAACTTGAAAGAAATTCACAGTCAGCAAGTCTATTCCCCTGAAAAGGTAACAGATTGAAACCCAGAGGGGTGAAAAGAGTTACTCAGGACCAAACAGTTGTCAATGAAAAGCGTTTTTGGTAATGGAGAGAAGAGTTCAGATTTCCAGCCAAAGGATCTTTTCCTTAAAGCACATGTGCCTCCTTAATCACAACCTAATGAGGAGTTTCAGCTGTGGTGCATCAGGTTAAGGATATAGTGTCATCTCTGTGGCAGTGTGGGTTTGATTCCCAGCCCAGTGCATTGGGTTAAGGATCCCACATTGCTGCTACTGTGCTGTAGGTCCCAGCTGCAGCTTGGATTCATTCCCTGGCCAGGGAAACTCTGTATGCTGCAGGTGAAGACCCCCCCCCCCCCCAAATCATAACCTTATGAGCAGAATATAGAAATATAATAATATATAATTATTATTGAGCTCTGTGTGCATATGTGAGGAACTGATGGAAGTTTGAGGCTTTGGAGTTTGTATTTATGCCAACAGTATTACCAAGTGATTAAGTCTATAGACTTTGGGGTCAGAAAGCTTTCTACGTTATTGGACAAGATGCTTAAACTCTCTGATCCTCAGAGTGCTCATTAGTGAGGTGGAGTCATAGCTTTCTTTAAAAGTGTTATGATGACATTCCTAAGGAACGAGAGTTGCTGAAAATAATAATGATCATTAAAATTATTCCTCATTGGAGTTCCCGTTGTGGCGCAGTGGTTAACGAATCTGACTAATAACTATGGGGTTGCGGGTTCAATCCCTGGCCTTGCTGAGTGGGTTAAGGATCCGGTGTTGACATAAGCTGTGATATAGGTTGCAGACACAGCTCAGATCCCGTGTTGCTGTGGCTCTAGCATAGGCCTGTGGCTACAGCCGGTGGCTACAGCTCCTATTGGACCCCTAGTCTGGGAACCTCCATATGCCGTGGGAGCAGCCCAAGAAATGGCAAAAAGACAAAAAAAAAAAAAAAAATTATTCCTCAGTGCTTACATAGCACTCCTGTCATTCAGGATGATGTGTTATCACCCTCACATATCCTTTCTCTCCCACCTTCTAGCTACCTTTCTCCTCTTTGCCTTTGAATATACCACTTTCTCTTTCTCTTAATACCTCCTCCGTTCCCCCAGTATGGCACTGTTGTCTTTCTCACCTCCTACATCATTCAGTGAAGCCTTATTTAACCAGAATCTTTGAAAGCACAGTAAGGTAAGTCAGTGGGAAAATATACCTATCAGGACTTCCCGTGTGGCTCACAACATAACTACTCGGCGTTGCTTCTACAGTGGCTGTGGCTTGACCCCTAGCCTGGGAACTTCCATATGAAAGTTAAAAAAAAAAAAAAAAAGGGATTTCCTTTCGTGGCTCAGTGGTTAACAAATACAACATGAGGTTGAGGGTTCGATCCCTGGCCTTGCTCAGTGGGTTAAGGATCCAGCATTGCCATGAGCTGTGGTGTAGGTTGCAGCCACGGCTCAGATCTGGCATTGCTGTGGCTCTGGCATAGGCTGGCATCTACAGCTCTGATTCGACCCCTAGCCTGGGAATCTCCATATGCCGCAGGAGCAGCCCAAGAAATGGCAAAAAGACAATATGTATGGCTACCAGTTTGTTACCTGTAAATTATGTGATTTTACCAGCGTATCAATTAATATTCTTTTAATGTAGTGACAGCAAACTGGACTTCACTTGCTTAAATTTCTTTATGGTAATAGTTTACTATTTCTTCTATAACAAATTGACAACAAATTTTAGTAGCTTAAAACAGTCCAAATATATTCTCTTATGGTTCTGGAGGTCAGAAGTTTGAAATGAGTCTCACTGGGCTAAAATCAAGCTGTCAGCAAGGGTGTGTTCCTTCTGTAGGTTCTAGGACAGAATTTGATTTTCTTGCCTTTTCCAGCTTCTAAATGCTGTCTCTATATCTTGGCTCATGGCCCTGCATTCTTTTATGTTCAAAGCCAGCAATAGCAGTTTGAGTCATTCTCATGTTGCCATCTTCTGGTTTCCTCTCTTAAGTCTCCCTTTTCACTTATAAAGGACACTTGTGATCACATTGGGCCCACCCAGATAAGATTATTCTCCCCATCTCAAGGTCAGCTTTATTCCCCGTTGCCACATAACCTAACATATTCACAGGTTTTGTAGTTTTAGGACATGGACATCTTCGTGTGTCATTATTCTGCCCATCACATTTATACATAACCTTTGGTTTAATTTTTTAGGTGTTGGTTCTATTTTTAGAACCAGCCTTATGGTGGCAAGATGTTTTCCAGCAATTCTAGGAATACGTCTCTCCAGGTTCAAGTCCAGAAGAATGTAACAAACATCTTTACGAATCTACTATTCTCAGGAAAGACATTAACATTTACTTTGACTAGGTCCACCAATGTGCCCATGCCATCATTGCAGCTAGTGAAAGATGTACTGGTTGGCCCAGGCTTTTGATTGGATCTGAGAGCATTGAAGAATTTGGTGAGAATTTTAAAACAGAATTATTTACAGATGTGCATACAAGTGTAGGAAAACCAAAAGGAATAGCAAGCCTGGGGTTCCAATCAGAGCTACAGCTGCCAGCTTACACCACAGCCAAAAGAACACCAGATCTGAGCCATGCCTCCAACCTACACCACAGCTCACGGCAACACCAGATCCTTTAACCCACTGAGTGAGGCCAGGGATCAAGCCCACATCCTCATGGATACTAGTCAGAGTCTTAACCTGTTGAGCCACAATAGGAATTCCCAGAAAAGTTTTAGATATATTCAAAGTACAGTCTTCTGCAAGCACTCATGAGTCTAGGTTAGCTGATCTTGACCCCAGAATTGAGGGAATGAGGCTGGGCTGGTCTGGAGGCTAACTTAGCTCCCACGGCTCCTGGGGGCTCTACGCAGCACTCCACAACAGCCCTTTGCTAAAACAACTCTTGATCCTGTCAAATGACCCAGCCATCTTTCTGCTCTCCTTATCTCCTTGTCTGTTTCATCCTCTGCTTCTTTGTTTAACTTGGGGAAACTCTATCTGATGCGCAGAAATTATCCTGCTCTCTCTCTCTCTCTCCTGATATTTCTCTCATTTATCTATTTCCAGAAATACTTCTCCAAGTGCTGAGGCTTTTGTGAAGAGTGTCAGGAATAATCTGTTTGCTCTCTTCCTTATTGCATGTTTTTCCTGACTCCTTGAGCCCAGAATGGCCTAGCTGCTTGTGCACAGAAAAGGTAAAGTAGATATTGCTGGGGGAAAATATCCATTCAATTTTCAAAAAACAGTATTCTATCACTTTGAAACAATTCTAAAAACTCTTTTAAAATTAGCCAACGATTTTCGAATATTGTTCCCCAGACCCATGAATTACCTTCCCGACAGATATATTAAAGGCAGATGGACTATATTGACTAAAATCCTGTACACACTAGTGAGGTTCTAGATGTGACCTTTGCAAGGCAGGAGTGACATCTGTGTCATTAATTTGGGACAACACCTGGCACATGTGAGTTCTCAAAAATGTTTCCTTGTGTTGATAGGGATGGAGTAGGGTAGTTATACAGGTAGTTTGTAGAAGTCCCAGTAAGAGACCAGAGAGAAGAAAGCTGTCAGAAAGAGGCAGGCTTGCTTGACTAGTGGAGGTGCGAAATATGCCTCAGGTCATTGGGTGGGGGATGGGTGATGCCTGCATTCAGTTTCAGACCAAGGGCAGGAGTTTAAGGACCACCCTTCTTCTGATTTGAATAAGCACCATGACAGTCCTAGTTTGACCTTATAGGGTCAAATATTCTATTACTGGGTACCAAAGAGGAGCTACTACTCAAAGAAAGAGGAAGAGGAGGTCTTTTGCCACCCTCACTCCCCTTGGATTATAAAACTGTAGCCCACTTAATCCTCACGGCAGAGCCTTCTTGCCGGTCTGCTTGCATCTCTCACAAGCGTCCTATCTTAATAAATCTATTTCTTTCCTATCACTTTGTCTGTCGCTGAATTCCTTCTGTGCAGAAGCACAAAGAACCTGAACTACAGTGAGTCCAGACACTGGTGGAGTGATTCTAACTTAAAAACTGTGGACTCAAGTCCCAATCTGGGTTTAGGCTGGGTTTGAGTCCTGGCACGTGGGTTCTGGCTAGGTTCAAGTCACAAGTGCTTTCAGTTTCAGCGTCTCTGGATCCTCTAGACCTCAGTCCACAGCCCTATGAACCTTGCCTGGGATGGAGATCTGTTTCCTCTTTTCATGAAAGACATCTAACAGTTTGGGACCAGCCGTAGCATTGAAGCAGATGGGGAAAGTCAGCAGGAAATAAAGATGAGTGATACCCAGCTCACAACTTATAAGAAGGGAAAAATCTTCTTTGCTATGACAATTTCCTCTGCTTATCCCAACCTGATGTACAGTCAGCTTCTTATTCCGATTCTGTCATGAGACATCCATCTCTGAGTCTCCAGGGTGTTGCTTTCTTTCTGTCCTTCCAGATGGGAGGTGGGGTGACTCTGGTGCGTGGATTATGGACCCATTATAAATGGCTGCCTGGCAATGCAGCTGTGCAAGGCTTTCAGTGCTCTTCTCAGTGCAACAGAGCCTTATCATTTGTTGCTTCCTCTTCCCTGTAGCTGTTACCTTATTTTTCCTTTTAGATCAAACAACAGTCTATCTTTCTTTTTCGCTTCCTGGATCTATTCCTATTAACCCCTATCAGCAGCTGAGGTCCACGAAGGCAAAAAGTCTCAGCGGAGATGGCTCCAGCTCCATCAGGCCATGTGTGGCTCATTTTCTTCCACATTTTCCTGTCCTAGACCACAGGGGAAACTACTGAAACTCTGCAGCTTGCTGCAGCTTGCAGGTTGGAAAAAGGATTAGGAGACCATCTTTTATATATTATGAACTTACCTGGTGTTTTGGAGAACATAGCTTTTGACTGATAGAACAAAGCCATGAATGTGAAACGGTAGATCTCACTCTGGGTTCTCTGTTACTGAGGTCATTCTGTCCTAGGTTAACATGGCAAGGCAGTCACATTCACATCCGATCCTAGACTCTTACTATCAAAGAAAATTTATATTTAAAAAATCAGCAATCTCTCTTTATAAATTGTGTAGTCAGGCTTGGACAGCCATTGTCTCACTAATCCTTCTCAGAGTTCTTATTTTATCTCCAGGAGCACTGCTTCCAGTGATAAATCTGAGAAACTTCTTCTGTTTGATGTCTGGAATATCACTGCTAACACAGACATAGGAACAACTGAAGAGCTCTTCTCGTGCCCCCCTTAACAGTTACTAATCCCCCAACTACTCTCTTTTCTGTCTAGGGCACTAAATTTAGTTCTCACATCTTTACATTTTTCCTTTTGGATTAGTGTTATCTTTTTTTTTTTTTATGGTAAAACCATTTTATTATCCACATACCTTCTCCATTTAAAATAAAAATCCAACATTCTTATGAGGTGACCCAATAGTGTGTGTCTCTGTTATGATGCAATACATCACCTATGGTTGTTCAAGCCAAAAATGTTTTACTTGAATCCTTTAAGCCTTGAGCTGCAGAAAAACAGTTCTGTGAGTCAGTGTCATAAAACATAGTTGGATGAGGCGATGTGCTAGATAACGAGAGAGGTAACAGACACAACAGCCAGATGCAACAAGTGGTCCTGGATTATTAGACTTGGTCTGAACCACTCACCTCTAAAGGACTTTTTGGCATAATTGGGCAAACTCAAAACTACATTAGAGATTAGATAATGTCAACATTCACTGGTATGAAAAGATAGAGATTGGTAAATGAAAAAGTAGATTACAAAATAGCATGTGTGATGTGCTCTGATTTTGAACTGAAAATACGCAAGTATTTTAACATACATATATATTATGCATTTACATGTAATATGCATAAAAAGGTCTTTAGCCCTATACAGTGCTTAGTGTTACTGTAAATGTGTTGTGGTTTTATTATTCTTATTGATCTTTATTTTCCAAATTTCTACAGGATATTCCCTTGCAATAATTATTTTAATCAATTGATTAATTCAGAGAGGAAGACATCTCGTTAGTAAAGACGGGATGACTTGCACTGCTTTGGATGAGACATCAAAGAGTTGTGAGAATTTTAATAAATATGATAATTCAATTAACTTAATTATTGTGATTCTTAAGCATCAGAGGCAGATAGTTCTTCTGGGACCTGGGTCTTCATTTATTGCTACTCTTCAGCCCATTAATTAATTTTTTGAAACATTCACCCACTTATTAAAAAGGAATGAAAAAGATAATCACTAATAAAAAAATAATCCAAATCCTGATGTCTGAAGCTTTATTGTCATTCACATATCTTTTCTGTTGTTGTTGTTAAAATAAACTATTAAGAGCAAAAAGCTCTAAGAAGGCCATCTGACTATCTGAAAAAAAGTTCAGAAAGTAGATGATGTCTAAATGACAGAAGGCTCAACTCTTGACTTTCAAATTTGGGCTATAATTTCTGTAGGTTCTCAGGAACAAAGAAGTGGGTAGATATTGTAATCTCAGTGTTAAATGCTGAGTTATAATCAGCATTGATCTCATCTCTCATTCAGTGGGCTTTTTTGGGAATGCAGAATCATACCCATGTGTATTCTTAAACTGTGCCACCTTTATTGCATTATGTTTTATGTGTTCCTTACAAAATCCATGCAGTGTTATACATCTTAGCTTCCAAGTATTTAAACTTATGATCAGTATGCCATTGATTAAAAAGCTTAGTGGGATGTGGTTGAAGAAAGAGCCCTACTGTGTGTTGTGAGAAGTCTCCCTATAGGAAGGGAGAAAAAACTATCATTAAACCATTTCTTATTTTGTCTTTAAGGATGCCTTGAGATTCTGTTGCGAAGCTTGCTCAAATTCAGATGCACTGTATTTGTTATGTGTTCCTTTGATTTATTACTCTAGAAACCCTATAACAAAAATAATGTGAGGCTTTTTCTTTTTATTTTTTGGCCACACCCACAGCACGTGGAAGTTCCCAGGCCAGGGATCAAACCTATGCCACAGCAGTGACCTGAGCCACAGCAGGGACAACTCCCGATTCTTTTTTTTTTTTTTGTCTTTTTGCCATTTTTTTGGGCCCCTCCCATGGCATATGGAGGTTCCCAGGCTAGGAGTCCAACCGGAACTGTAGCTGCCAGCCTACACCAGAGCCACAGCAACGCAGGATCCTAGCCGTGTCTGCAACCTACACCACAGTTGATGGCAGCACCATATCGTCAACCCACTGAGCAAGGGCAGGAATCGAACCCGCAACCTCATGGTTCCTAGTCGGATTCATTAACCACTGCGCCATGACGGGAACTCCAACAACCCCAGATTCTTAACCACCAAGCCACCAGGGAACTCCTGATATAAGACTTTTTCAACAGGGTCTTCCCTCAGAAAACTCTTACCAACTCCATTCAATGATATCTTCTATTATCTTGCCTTATGCCAACATCAAACTCACTGACCTATGTTTAGCAGAATCAATATTCTGAAAAGATTTTAATTCCTCTAAGTAGTCTCCCACTCTCAGTGATGACTGACAGAAGTTAGCTGATCCCTCTTAGTCTCTGGGATGCAGTTGTTTCTAATTAGGATCCTTGAACTCATTAATGCACTTAGGCTTGTCCTTACAAATACCAGGCCTGCACTGAGCTTCAGTTACATTCTCCTTTTCCAGTATCTTTTCATTCTTTCCAACTGAAAGATCAATTGTCTTGGCAGAGGAGATGGATGTCTCACAAATTTTGCTCTCTTTCTGTCATCAATAAAAATCACAGTTCTACCCTTTCTTATTATTCTTACCCCAACACTAAAAAGTCCTTTCCATGTTCTCCAGGTTTGCAAGTTTCCGCTCATTCTCAGCATTAATATTCTGGACACCATTCCTGCTGCATTCTTTTGTTGATCCTTGGTTATGTGCCTTTATTGCTATTTTTTGAGCATTCCTTTTCAACTTTAAGCTTCTTGAAAAGTTCTCCGTGTAGCCATTAATTTTTAGGCTGCTTCATCATTTCTTCCTCATCAGAGGCATTTGCAGTTGCCGAGTCAGAATTATGGTTTGGAGAACAGCCTGACCCCCTGGAATGGCTTCTACACCATTTCACGGAACTGAAATTCCATTTCAAGGATCAATTCCTTCAAATTAATCGCTGCTCCATGGGGGCTCACCTGGGGGCTAGAAGATCCGTTTCAAGATAGTTCAGTCATATGACTGGCAAACTGATCCTGACTCTCTGCTAGTAGCCCAGCTAAGTCGTATGCTAAATGTCCTGAGGTCCTCTCCTTATATGCCTTTAAGCAAGTTGCTTAGTTTTCCTCACAATATAGTGTCCTGGTTTTGACCATGTTCCAAAAAGTACAAAGTGCATGGCATTTTTTACCTAGCCTTAGGAATTACACAGCATCTCTTCTACTGTATTCTATTGGTCAAAGCCATCAACAAAACTCATCCAGGTTCAAGGAAAAGAGATCCAGAAGCTTGGTTGGGGGAGGGGGATAGTAAGGGTCTAGAAGAGCCTGTGGGCAGGCAATATTGTTGAAGACATCTTTGGAAAATATTATCTGCCGCAATAGCCAGCTAAGTCTGTCCAGTGTCTACTGTCTCTTAGTAAATGAAAAGCTGTTGAGTCACATGACTAACTTACATGGCATTAACACTGTGATTGAAAGAACATCTCTTTAGTTCCTCTCACTCATTCAACCAACCGATATCCACAGCTGACTCTGTGTCAGCACTGTGTTAGGCAGTCTAGTGACTCTTAAATTCATATCTGAATTAATTGAAGTCCACTTTCATGATATCCTCACCCTTAAATATTCAAAGGGATTTTGCCACTTCTATCTTTTATTCTCATAGAACAAGTAGTTTTTAAAAATCTGCAATTCTTGACCTGCAGCTAAGAGGATAGTTCCTGCAGCTGTAGTATAACAACTCATTTATTAATAGACTAGTGTTTAAGATATTTGCCAACTGCTTTGGCTCAGGCACTGACTGATCATCATGGATTCTGACCAATCAGATCAGAACCTGATCTTAAACCACTGATACAGTCTTACTGGTCATAGTAAGTATAACAGTTGAGTACCTGCCTACTTATGTATTTTTCCTTCTCCTTTCAAGTAAATGAAAAAAATGTTGATCATGGACTACACTCAAGTTCCTAGGGCTGGCACTGAGAAAACAAAAATGAATAAGCAGATTCTGTATGGCCTTTGCAATTAATATGTCCTCTGCCTAGAATGTTCTTTCCCCAGATATCCACATGGCTCACTCCTAACTTCCTTTACTTCTCTGTTCATGTGTTCCCATATCAGAATTTTTCCTTGTTCACCCTAAATAGAGTAGTACCCTTCTCTTATTTTATGTTCTTCATGTATTTTTTCATAGCACAGATAACCACCCAGAATATGGTAAATTTATTTATTATTTACTTCCTTCCCAAGAGCTATAGTACATGAAATCATCTCCTTAGTGCTGAGAAATACCTGGCACACAGTGGGTGCTCAGCAAATGTGTGTTGAATTGAATATTTGTTGAGATGTAGAGATAGAGGGAGATGGCAGAAAAAGATAACTGAAATTCAAGCTAGGAGGAATTACTATTCAGGAGGAATAGTAATGCCATGAACAGAAGTAGGGAGGATGTAGGGTAGAAATGTTTTCATTGTAATTACTCCTTTTGCACCCCACCAAAGATTTGTCTCTGTAGAGGCATGTATTTGATTGCATTTTGGAATATCCCACAGATATAAAAACAAGCAGCTAAATGTTCCAGATTATTTCCTGACAAGCACAACAGTTTGTTAGCCATTTGGCCTGCTGCCCCTTTACAGTTCAAAATCTTTTGGGATGTCTTTACTACAGGAAATGCTACTCCAACTGTCTTAGGATGACCAGTCTCCATGGTTAGTTATTAATCAAAGAAAAATGATAATGACTCATGTTAGCCTTTTATCCTTGGCAAGGCTGTTTCCTAGAAGTAATATCCGAACATAATGAGGTGTAGAATCTCAATTGCCTAGCCTCGAGAAGGTTAATGTTGGTCTCAGTTCCCACACAGGTGCATGGGGTCAGGGGAGATAATGAAAAAGGGCTGGGAATCCCAGACACAAACAGGACCTCAGGGTCAAGGAGGGCTTCCCAAAAATAACAACTGTTCAAGAGCCAGGGCCTCTCTGGGTGTGAGCCAGGGGACATCAATAGTACATACAGCACTCAAGTGAAAGCAGAGGTAAATGGTTTGGCAGTTGTCTCCTGACGATATAAAACTATGAGAAAAGATCTCTATAAAGCTAATAGAGAGATTTTTGCAGCTGTAATGTGACTACCTTCACATCTAATTCTAGAAATAGTGGATTCTAGGTGGAAGTGATTAACTTTGATTTTCCAACTTGGGTGATCCTAAAGACAAAGGAGGTATCCAGGAGTGACTACTGGGGAAGAAGGAAAGGTGAATACAATGTGCTTTAATGAATTTTCTCTACCAACATCAACCTAGATCTCCTGAATGGCAGTGCTCAAACTCTGCTGCACATCATCTTCAAAAACTTGAAAAATGCCTATTCTTAGGCTGCTTCTAAGACAAATCAGAATTCCTGGGGCTGGTGACTCATGTACATTAAAACCTGCTATATGTATTAGTTTATTAGGGCTGCTTTAACAAGTGCCGCAGACTGAATGGATCAAACAACATAAATTTATTGTCTCAGCCCTGGAGGCTAGAAGTCCAAGATCAAGGTGTCAACATGGTCGGTTCTTCCTGAGAAGTATAAAAGAGATTCCATTCCATGCATCTCTCCTTGTTTCTGGTAGCTTCAAGAGTTCCTTGGTGTGCAGGTGGCTTCCTTCCTGTGTCTTTATATCATCTTTTTCTCTGCACAGTTCTGTCTCAGTGTCCAAATTTCTTTTTATGAGAATTCCAGCCATATTGGATTGAGGCTTGGTCTAAGATCTCATCCTAACTTGATCATCTGCAAAGACTGTATTTCCAAATAAGGTCACATTCATAGGAACTGGAGTTTAGGACTTCAGCATCTTTTTCAGAGATACAGTTTGACTTAGTCACAGGTTTTCCACTGCACAGCCAATGTGTGTCTCTAATCTAAATATGACTTGGGCCTCCTACCACCCAGCCACGCTGAGAAGAAGCAGGAAGGAGAGGGGAAAAGAAGAGAAGAGAAGGGAAAATCGAGGGAGCTGTCCAGAAAAGCTTATGTATGATTATCCTTGAAGAGGTAGAAGGACTGCTTGTCCTCATGCCTCTCCCATTTCCTCATCCCCAAAAGATGATGTGCTCCTGAAGTTAAGCACTCTCTGGTCTCAGCCTCTTCTACTTTTTCTCACCACATGAAACTGATCTTTCTTACAAGACTGACGCAGGAACTTCCTCCAGATTTTGGTCTAGAATAAACATTAGGATAATCTGGGGAACTATTAAATACAACACCAAAGCTCAGGCTCCATCTCCAGCAAGTAAGTTAGAATTTCTGTGGCTGTAGCCTGGTCATAGATATATTTCAAAAGCATCCCAAGTTTCTGTCTTTGATGTAGTAACTGGAACTTGACTTTGCCTTCTGCAGTAAACAATTAGAAAACCTGACAAAATATATGAAGTAATAGTGTTTAGACATTGGACAACATGAAACACAGAGCTGTGATTCCAGAGAGAAGGGAAACTGAAGGGATGAGCCCTCTATCCCCAGTTTTCTTCCCAAAGACACCTTTGAATCTGGCAGGAAGGAGGTATCTGAAGCATCACACACTTATTTAAGGAGATAAAAATCAGAGTTCAGGAAATCTGGAGCAACAAGAATTTGTAAGGCAAAGTATCAGAGAGGAGGGAGCTATCCAGGGAAATCTGCATAAGGTTTCTCTTGAGTGCTGCTGGATATGAAGCCATGCACACGCAGGGAGAAACTCTGTATGTCCAAGCATGACCTGTCAAACAACAATAAAACTGGACAATTCCTAGAGCGCCTGCATGATTGGGAGACATTCAGTTCTGCCCAGCCAGAATTTAAGAGTCCTTATTGAATACCCCGGACATTCAGCAGAGACTCCAGATGGAGTATGCTTTAGAAATAGTGCCAAACTAGCCCCAGAGTAAGAGATAGTCTATGTCTATCTTAACAAGTCTGAAAAACAAGCCTCAAGGGAGTTCCCAAAATGGCTCAGGAGAAACGAATCTGACTAGCATCCATGAGGACTCTGGTTTGATCCTGGGCCTTGCTCAGTGGGTTAAGGATCTGGTGTTGCCATAAGCTGTGGTGTAGGTTGCAGATGTGGCTTGAATCTGGTGTTACTGTGGCTGTGGCATAGGCTGGCAGCTACAGGTCTGATTCAACTCCTAGCCTGAGAACCTTCATATGCAGCCTCAAAAGGATCAAGCCTATCCACAAATAACTGCCTCTCCAAACAAAGCCTGATGTTTTACTCAACAATTTAAAATATATAGTGACTACATCCAATAAAAAGTTTCTAGACCTGTAAGTAGCATGAACATGTGACCCAAAACAAAGAGAAAAATTAGTCAATAGAAACATCCTCAGAAATGATGGATAAGAACTTTAGGACAGCTATTATAAATATGCTCATGGAATTAAAGAAAAATAAAAATATAATGAAGACAGGACTTAAAAATAAAATGGAGTTCCCGTCATGGCGCAGTGGTTAATGAATCTGACTAGGAGCCATGGGGTTGTGGTTCGATCCCTGGCCTTGCTCAGTGGGTTGAGGATCCGGCGTTGCAGTGAGCTGTGGTGTAGGTCGCAGATGTGGCTCGGATCCCACGTTGCTGTGGCTCTGGCATAGGCCGGTGACTACAGCTCCGATTCCACCCCTAGCCTGGGAACCTCCATATGCCATGGAAAGCGGCCCTAGAAAAGGCAAAAATACCAAAAAAAAAAAAGTTACCCCAGATGATTACAGTATGCAGCAAAGGCTGGAGGAGACAGTAGATGTTCTGTCCTAAGGCAAATAGGTGAAAACAAATTTTATTTTTGGAGGAGCTCATGGGGAGAAATTGAAAGGGGTAGATAATAGAAGCTACTGTGGCTCATGTTTAAGTCCATTCCTGGAAAGCAATTTATATCTCCCAGCTCAAGAATATACAGCACTTTGCATATATAGTTACTTGACAAGGGGATATTGACCCTTGAGTTGATAACAATCATGCAGGCATGCTTTCAGATTAGTGTGTGTGTGTGTGTGTGTGTGTGTGTTCTCAGCTAACAATGTGTTGTGTCTAGCATGAAAGGATAACTTAACGGATTTCAATTCTTTAAGAAAGTATACATTTTTACACTTGTCATAGTATTATAACCACATTTTAAATCCAGTTACAGAAAATGAAATGTGAACATCTGAAGACCCAGTTCATGGATGTTCTCCAGTATCTTTATAGATACATAAAACTTGGATCTCTGATAAGAACATTATGATAAATATCATGTGCTCTCAATTGAAAAAATTAATGATATCTTAAAGAGATACTCCAGGAAAGAAGAATGCCTTATCTGAGTACAAAGATGGAAAAGTTGGCCGTTTGAGAATATATTTCCCACAGAGTATTGAGGTCAAGTCACCAGCTTTAGAAATGAGAGCACTGTTCAATTGCTTTTGAAAAATGCAGTGGCTATGCAGAGAAGTAACTAAAAGTGTTATTTCAGAGTCAATCAAATCATGATGTGTGCTTAAGGTACTTCAGGTTTATTCTTGAGAGTTCCAAACTTAACACTGAAGCAGTATGTGGCAAAGAACTTATATTTAACTCAAAAGTTCCCCATATATATGAGCTTAATTGATCATTATTATAATCTTGTATCACTAGATAAGCAACAAGAGCGAGGATATTTTTAATTCAAGCAAAACCAACATTAGCTGTATTGGCAATTTGAAGTTAAAAGTCCAATGACTCATGAAAGAAGTGATAATCACAACAGAATGATTTTTATGCTTTTAAACGGTTGCATAAGACATAAGACTCAAGTTCATGCAGCTCCCTGCCTGGAATGTTGCAGAAGATCTCGTGATATTTCACAGACTCCAAGAGAAAAATGTTGAATTGGAAAACATTCAATGAATGACACCAAGGTTAATCCCAAAAGGAAAAACCATGCTGTAGAGAATATTTATATCTGAATAATGAGGAGCAAGCAAGTTTCTGCCTTAAAAATAATATCATGCAAGATCCACTGAAGTCCACTGGAGTCCAAACTCTTTCAGATGCCCTAAGGCCACAACATTTTTTAGGGGATGCATCGTATTTTATTTTGAATTAGGCAGGGGGTTGAGGGGAAATAATGAGAAAACTGAACCTCAGCTGATGAATTCTTTTCATGGGAAAAATGTGAACCCCAAGTAATATTTTTATCAGATATAGATAATAAGACAAATAGGTACTCAGAAACAAAGTAGAAAATTCAAAGCAGATATCAGGAAGTGGGGATTAAACCGTGAAATCACAAGTATGTGAGGAAGATTATGGTAGAAGAGGGCTAAGGTGTGCAATGAGGAGAGAGAGAGGGAGTAGAGATGTGGGGGGATGTGGGCCTCGTGGAAGAAATCCAGAGATCCTGCAGAGGGGAAGAGATAGACTATGCAACACATGCACAACCTTTTGTAGTGTCCATTCTGACTATGTAATTTTTCATGTCTCCAGCTCTTAGTCAACAGGACTTTAATGGATGTCGTTATGTTTATCTCTGTTTATCTCTCTCCTCATCACTGTATCAAAATGTCACTTCTCGGTCTGCTAGATTTGCTGATAGAAAAGTTCTATCTGTGACTAAGCAAAGATAGTAGACATCCACTCTGCACAAAGAAGCGTCTTATTAAGACATTATTACCGGTTAAAAACCATATTTTCTTCTTTGATCCTGATCGCCAGTGCACTGAAATGAATCCATGAACACAGTTAGAGAAGCTTCAGTATCACAGGTCTCATTTTTCTTAGGCTTGTCCATTAAAAAAATCTGCAAAAGTGATGGCCTTGCCCCTAAAAACATCTGAAAAGTTAGTCTCTAGACACTATTATGGCCATGTTGAGTGAAAATGTTCACATCTCTGGCTCTTTAGTTTGCTTTCCTGCTTTGCTGTCTGATGCTGTATCAATGTGAGTTCATGGCTGAGTTCATGCTCTTCGTGTGATTCACTCACCATAGAACATGTACTGAAGCCTCCATCACTGGGCACGATTCAGGCCTTGGTAAAAAGAGTGCCCTCTGGACCTTCAAAGGCTGTAGTGAGGAGATGCCTGAGCAGATCTTCCATGACAAGTGCACTCTGACTTTCCAATCTCTTGAAGCCCTTGGGTACTTCCTCTATAATGTACCAAGGAAGTTTGGATTTTTTAAATCCTCAGCTCCTCAATGAATTCTCATATTTGAGCCAGTTTGTAACCCCAGAGCTCCATGAGTAAAGAGGAATCTGTGTCTTCTTGAAGAAGGACCCTGCTACATTGCCAAAAATGTACCCCATTATTTGTTCTTCTAACTTTCCCAAAAGGAACCTCTCTTTCTCCAGTTACCAAGGTGTTTGTTCATTGGGAGAGGGGAAATAATTAGATTTTGGAGGGATGATTGAATACTTGCTTTAAACTGACTCTGATTTCTACCCCAAATACTACTATGGTCTGTTAATACCTACCAGTCAGAGCAGGAGCTTATGGAGATCAGGTAATCAATGGAATTTTGGTAAGGCACATCACAAAATGGGGCCATTGGTTCCCTGAATCTAGCCTGTGGTTGTTTCCTTAGTTTCTGATGCATATTTGGAATAGACACATTTGGCAATTGGCATATCCCCATATCTGACCTGTGGAGTGAGAATTACTGTGGAAGGAAATGCCAAATGGAAGCCACTAGAACTTTCCTACCTGCAAAAATAGCATACTAAGAACAGTAGTGCATTCTTTGAACAATTTCAGAAATTAGTGCCACTATCAAGGACTTGAAAGATGCAGTGGTTATTATATCCACCACATGCAAGTCACGTATTTGGCCTGTGCAGAGGAAGAATGGGTCTTGGAGAATTACGGTGGACTGCTCTAAACATAATCAGAGAGTGACTGTAATTATAGCTGGTGTTCCAGATGTGGTTTTATTTCTGCAAATTAACACATCCCCTGGTAATTCATTTACAGTTATTAATGCTTTTTTTCTCTATACCTGTTAGTAAAGACCATTGGAAGCACTTTGTTTCAGCTAGCAGGGCCTTTACTCTCTTACCTCAGAGGTATATCAGCTCTCCAGCTCTATGTCATGTTACAGTCCACAGGGACCTTGATTGCCTTTCTGTGCCATGAGACATGATGCTGGTCCATTTCACTGATGCTATTGAGTTGCTTGAATTTGATGAGCAGGAAGTAGAAAGTACTCTAGGCACGTTGTGAAGATACTTGCATGCCACCAAGTAGAAAATAAATGCCGCAGAAATTCAAGGGTCTGCCATGTTGGTGAAATTTCTAGGACTTCAGTAGTCTGGAGCATGTTGTCATCCTTTCCGTGGTGAAAGACCAGTTGGTGCACCCAGTCCTTCCTGCCACTAAGAAAGAGACACAGTGTTTAGCAAATTTTTTTCTTTTTTCTTTTTTTTTTGATTTTGGAGGCAACACATAACCTATTTAGGCATACTATTCCAACCCATTTTCTGCATGATTTGAAAAGCTGCCTGTTTTAAATAGGGCTCAGAATAAGAGAAGGCTTTGGAAAAAGTCCAGGTTGTTATGCGGGCTGCTCTGCCACCTGAACTGTATGACCCAATAAATACAGTGATGCTTGAGGTGTCAGTGGCAGATAGGAATGCTGCATAGGGCCTCCGGGGGGGTCCTCTCTGTAGGGGAATCATAATTCATACTCTTGGGATTTGGGAGCAAAGCCAGGCCATCCTCTGAAGATAACCAGTCTCTTTTTAAGAAATGTTTTTTGCTTATTATTGGGCATTAGTAAAAACTGAAACTGACCATAGGCCACTATGTTATTATGTGACCTGAGATGCCCATAATGAACATCATGAACTGGTATCCCTCCCTGCTCTGGCATTAGATGTGAAGAAAACTGCTCCCATTATATTAGGTCAATGACCTGTAACAAATTCATATATGTATATTTCTTCTAGTGGCTTTCCTTCTTTCACTGAACTTTGATTAATACCTAACCATATTCCCAGACCCCTAGGGACAAGCCACAGGAACTTGGGAACTGGTTAACTCAACTGGGTCAAAGATAGAGCTGAGACTAAGTTCAAATTCCACCCTAAACTGACAAGGAACTCACTTATGTGTCATAGCTTTAGATTATCTGACAGTTCTACTTCTTCCTAATCCCTATCCTATGGAACTTACAAGGATTTTCCTAATGAACTATGTATATCCTTATTGACTTAAATGCTTAAGTGCATGGAAGGGGTAACCAGTTTACAAGTTAACTGTAAGTGTAGATTAGTTTTCTACACTAATAGGCAAGCTGCTGCTGTAACATTCTTATAATACTAAATGGCTCAAAATATGTATGTATTATGTGTGTGTGTATATATAATACCTAGAGTATAGAACTATAAAATCTCTTCCCTCCTTTGACTTTTTTATGAAGAAACATTATTTTGTAATCATAGAACTCTTACATTAAAAAGAAAAAAGTGTTATATCCTCTGTGATCTAAACAGAAAGTGGGCTCCTAGGTCATAGTAACACAGACCACTTGGTTTGGCAGGACAGGAAGATATTAGATAGAATATGGAGATTTTCTGTACCTGGTCAAGATCCCAGTGCTAGGAAGCTGAGAGAAATTACTTCCCTGGGAAGATACCAGTTGACAGGGAGGTAAGAGAGGCAGTGCTGTTAATCACACAAACTTTGGGGCCAGCCTACTTCTTAGGGATAACTCCGCATCTTATTTGTTGTGTTCTCTGTCTCAGCTTCCTTAGCTGTGAAATGAGGATAATGACAGCAGCACCTCCTAGGATTATTCTAAGAATTAAATAAATTAATATGTGTATTTTCTCAATAATGAGAGCTGTTGTCATCATTGTTCCCAAATTTGGCCTTGAGCTTGTTATGAGCTAGTAGTGGCAGGACTGTGCACTGGAAGGAAAAGGTGCCAAGGGTCATCCCTTCCTTAGCTTTCTTCTAACCTGTCCCGGCTTCCTCATATGCAGGGCAGCCAGGCAATCTGAGCTAAACGCTGTGTGAAGTCAGCATAAATCTTTCTATTGGTCTCATGGAATAAAATGGTCTCTGACCACTGCTAATTTTTATCACTGTTGTTACTTTTAAGAACGTTTATAAAGCACAGAGTTATAGATGATGTTGTAAAAAAAAAAAAAAAGAAATCACCAACCAAGGAGCCTAACTCTCTACAACCAAAACTAAGCCACTGGAAAAAAAGGTCACAGTGTAATTTTCCTTTCTGTCCTTTCCTTTTACATGTTTTAAAATGTTATTTTTAAATAAATTTTTATTTTGAGGAATGTTAAGCAAGACCAGACCTTGCTTTTTTTTTTTTTTTTTTGATTTTTAGTGCTGCACCCATGGCATATGGAGGTTCCCAGGCTACAGCTGTTGGCCTATGCCACAGCCATAGCAACATAGGATCCAAGCTGCATCTGCAACCTGCACTACAGCTCACAGCAATGCTGGATCCTTAACCCACTGAGCAAGTCCAGGGATCGAACTCGCAACCTCATGGTTCCCAGTCAGATTCATTTCTGCTGTGTCACAATGGGAACTCTGGTCCTTGCTATTTTTAACATGGACACTTCAATATGAGAATAATAATGTACATTCTATGAGAGCAATGACCTTATCTGTCTTTTACATTGTTATGTCCCTAGTTCAAGGGTGGTACATGCTATAGGTGATTTGTTAATAAATTTTAAAATGAAAGAGTATAGTTAGTTCTATTTTTTTATTTATACAATTCTTTTTTTTTTTTGTCTTTTTGCCTTTTCTAGGGCCACACCTGCAGCATATGGAGGTTCCCAGGCTAGGGGTCTAATCAGAGCTGTAGCCACTGGCTTATGCCACAGCCACAGCAAAGCCAGATCTGAGTTGCATCTGCAACCTACACCACAGCTCACAGCGACACTGGATCCTTAACCCACTGAGTAAGGCCAGGGATCAAACCCGAAACCTCATGGTTCCTAGTTAAATTCGTTAACCACTGAGCCATGATGGGAACTCCTATTTATACAATTCTAAATGAAATTGTGAAAATAATCCCATTTACAATTGCCTCAAAAAGAATAAAATACCCATGAATAAATTTAACCAAAGAGGTAAAAAACTTGTACACTAAAAACTACAAGGCATTGATGAAAGAAATTAAAGACACAAGACACAAATAGAAAAGACACTGTGTGCTCACGGGGTGGAAGAAGTAAAATTATTAAAATGTCCATACTACCCAAAGGAAGCTACAGATTTAATGCAATCCTTATCAAAATTCCAATGGCATTTTTCACAGAAGTAGAACAAACAATTCTAGAATTTATATGGAATCACAAAATATCTCAAATAGCTAAAGCAATACTGAGGAAATAGACCAAAGCTAGAGACATCACACTTCCTGATTTCAAACTGCATTACAAAGCTATAGTAATCAAAATAGTGTGATATTGGCATAAGAACAGAAACATAGACTAATAGAACAGAATAGAGCACCAAGAATTAAACCCACATGTATATGGTCAATTAATTTGAAAATCCAAGAATATAAATGAGGAAAAGAAAGTCTCTTCAATAAATGGTATTGGAAAAAAAAGAAAAAAAAACTGGACTCCTATCTTACACCATATACAATTCAAAATGGATTAAAGACATAATTTTAAGACCTGAAACCCTAAAACTTCTAGAAGAAAACATTGGTGGTAAGCTCCTTGACAAAGTTCTTGGCAACAATTTTTTGGATTTGACACCAAAAGCAAAAGCAGCAAAAGCAGAAACAAACAAGTGGGGCTACATCAAATTAAGAAGCTTCTGCAAAGCAAAGGAAACCATCAACAGAATGAGAAGGCAATCTACTAAATGAGAGAAAATATTTGCAAATTATATATGTGATGAGATTAATATCCAAAATATTATATACAGCTCAACTCAATAGCAAACAAACAAAAAGTCTGATTAAAAATGGGCAGAAGAGTTGAAAAGACAGTTTCCAAAGAAGACATACAAATAGCCAACAGGTCCATTAAAAGGTGTTTAAGGAGTCCCTTCATGGCTTAGCAGGTTAATGATCCAGGATTGTCACTGTTGTGGCTCTGGTGTGATCCCTGGACCTGGGGAACTTCCACATGCTGCAGGAGTGGCATGAAATAAATTAAATAGTGTGCAACATCACTAATCATTAGAGAAATGCAAAAAAAAAAACAACCCACAAACACAAGTAGATGCCACCTCACACCTATGAGAATCATTATGATCAAAAAGTACAAGATATACGGAGTTCCCGTTGTGGAGCAGTGGTTAACGAATCCGACTAGGAACCATGAGGTTGCGGGTTCGATCCCTGCTCTTGCTCAGTGGGTTAAGGATCTGGCGTTGCCATGAGCTGTGTTGTAGGTCGCAGACACGGCTCAGATCCAGCGTTGCTGTGGCTCTGGTGTAGGCTGGCAGCTACAGCTCCGATTAGACCTCTAGTCTGGGAACCTCCATATGCCACGGGAGTGGCCCAAGAAATGTCAAAAAGACAAAAAAAAAAAAAAGTACAAGAGATAAGTGTCTATGAGAATGTAGGAAAAGGGAACGCTTATGCATCTCGTGTGGAAACATAAATTGGGTGCAGCCGCTATGGAAGTAGTATGAAGGTTCTTCAAAGAATTGAAAATAGAACTATCACCTGATTCAGCAGTTCCACTTCTGGATTATTCACCTTGAAACCAAGCAGGACCCTGTGGGGCTCCTGGGCACAAAAGCCTTTCTGTATCTCCTGCTTCTTGTTTTTAGGAAATAGGCATCTTTCAGGTTCCTGAATGCTGAAGGGCAGGTTCAGGTTCAAATACTTGCTAATCAGGGAAGGGATGGGACGCAGAGGCAAGGGAGGAGTAGTAAAGAAACAATGGTACAGCCTTGGGGCAGGGCCCTAGTTCCTCCTCAAGGAATATACAGAACAATATCTTCGAGTTCTTCTGTAGAACTAAAACCCCCATAACTGGAAGATATTAACTACTTGATGAAGCATTCTTCATTCCAGAGAGGTCACAGTTTGATAACCCCGAGAAGCACAGAAGCCCATCCCAAGACCACCTGAAGCCAGATGATCTTTAGATTGAAGGTCCTGCACAGGCCTGATCTTATTGGCAATCCCACCCCCTGCACTCTGTCACAAACTCCCACGTGACCGCCTTTGTCTGGCAAAACAATAAAGCTATTCTTTTCTACTTCACCCAAAACTCTGTCTCAGAGATTCAGTCGGTGTGAAATTAAATTCAGTGCCAGTACACAGAGGCCAAGTTTCAGCATCAATCTGAAGGAAACAAAAACACTAACTTGAAAAATATATATATACCCTTATCTTCATTACAGAATTATTTACAATAGTCAAGACATGGAAACAACCTAAGTGTCCACTGACAGATGACTGAATAAAAAATGTGGTATATATACACAATAGAATGTTATTCAGCCCTAAAAAGAAGGAAATCCTGCCATTTTCAACAACATGGATGGACCTTCAGGGCATTATGCTGAGTGAAATCGGATAGATAAAGATAAATACTGTATGATCTCACTTATACATGGAATAAAAAAAAAAAAAAAAAAACTCAGTGATACCGAGAAAAGATTGGTGGTTGCCAGAGGTGAGAGGTAGAGGTGGGAGAAATGGATGAAGGTGATCAAAAGGTATAATCTTCCAGTAATAAGATAAATTAATCCTGGAAATTAATGTACAGCAAGGTGACCAAAAAATAAGTAAGTAAAATCAATTGTGAAATGGCATGATTATTTTGATTATAGTTATGATTACATAGGGTAATTTAAAGTGAGAATTTTTGTTAGGAGAACTCAGTGTGCAGACATATATGCATATCATTATCTCTGCACAAACATACAATTATATATATATGTATGTATACACATACACATATATGTATGTATATTTATATACACACACACATATTTTTCTTGTTAGGAGAACTCAGTGTATATGTGTGCTTGCAGTTAATTTTTATTGTACATTTACTAATTTCCAGAAATTGGGTTACATACTTCATTTGAGCCTCTTTGGGTTTTTTTTTTTTTTTTTTTGCTTTTTTGGGCCACACCTGAGGCATATGGAGCTTTCCAAGCTAAGGGTCAAATCGGAGCTGTAGCTGCTGTCCTACACCACAGCCATAGCAACATGGGATCCAAGCCATGTCTACAACCTAAACCACAGCTCACAGCAATGCCGGATCCTTAACCCACTGAATGAGGCCAAGGATCAAACTCTCAACCTCATGGTTACTAGTTGGATTCATTTCCACTGCACCACAACGGGAACACCTGAGGCTCTCTGTTGAAGCCCACTAAAACACCTTGAGGGTAGATAATAGTCTTCTCACTGAACAGTCAAAGAAATAGGTATCAAGACTTGGGGAAGCTGTCTGGGATCCCAGAGTGAGTTAAGAGGTAGGTTAGACCTGAACCCAGACATCTAGCTCCAGGTCTTGGTACACCTCTTCTCCGTCTATGCTCTGCTTGCTAGTAAGACAACTATGAATATGCACACTATATTCCAGACCTTGTGCACAGACCACCTTGAGGATGTTAAGACAAATAACTTTGCATTTTCAGTCTATAGGGAATCACACCGTCTCTTAAGGCCTTATTGAGAGTGTGATTTCTCAGATTCAATGACAGGAAGCCCAGTTTTTTCCAGAGTCTTCCTTCTAAGGTTCATCGCCCTATCTTGCTTGTCCTTTATCAGGCCTGCCTCCTGACCACTGCTCCACTTCACAGGATATATGCTCTTTTTCACTCAGAAATCAGCTTGCCCTTATGCTGCTCTTCTTTCTGCCCCTTTGCTCCAAGTGTGTACACAGATCTAGTTAAAACCCCATATCTTTCAGATGAGGCTTTGCTCAATAGAAGGGGAAAAAAGGCTGGTGACAGAGTTGGAAGAGTGAACAGACATAAACACACTATCTGCCCCATAGTAGGTAATTAAATGCTGGCTTACCTCTTTAAAAACTCGCATCTTTATGACCTTTCAGTTATGTAAACCTGCATTTTGTAGGATCATGTTTGTTAACTCCTTTTCCCTCTGATTTCTTTGAAAGAGGAGTGTTCTTCTATATATAAAGGTAAAAGTCTCTGGTACGTACTTAAGCATTTCTTGCTTTCTGTGCCATTCCATTGAGATTCCTCTATTCTGCCCCAAGTCTCTCTGGAGCCCATCAAGTGAGCTAACTTGTACATTCTCGGTTGGTAAATGTTCTCTGTGAATAAATTCATTTTGGGACAAAGTACAGCTTTCACTTCTAGGATGAAAATCAATCTGCCAGAAGAATTTCTTTACTGCTTAATATGCCTTATGAGTCTAAATATGTGAATACCAGTGCATAAATCATTGTTCATAAATCGCTCTTTCCATTATCTCTTCCAAGAAGTTGTTTTCCAATTCTTAAATTAATGAAAAAGGCTTTTCAAGTGTAAGACCACAAACCCTAACTTTTTTTGCTCATTGGTACCTTAAATGACAGATGAAGTGTTTGTGGATGGCACCTTTTTCATGGGTCAGATGTTGCTCCCACTCAGTCTGCAGAAAACTTACAGAAACACTTTCAAAAAAGGGAAGATGTTCAGATCACAAAGTGGAGATGCAATGAACTGTGTGTGAAGTTCAAGGTCAAGAAAACCTGTAAATATAATTACATAAACAGGTCCTAAGCTACTGCTGTATTCTGAGCTAGCCTATTTAACTGAGATGATGCAGATAATTTAAAGAAATAGAAACTATTCCAGTTTTCTGACAAACACAGCCAGACCCAGCTCTATCCTATGTTGAATACTAGAAGGAAATACACATTCTATTGTTATTGAATTTCCGAAGACCTCTTGAAGTTCCTTAATTGTCATACGAATAACTCCATTCCATGAGTTCCCTTTAGACCTTCACATAGGAACTATATGATGACTCCCATCGTTTAAAAGCAATATTTTAGTTGTTGGAAAATAAAGCAGATGGATCATGCCATCAACAGGTGAGAGTCAGTTGAAGTTCTAAAGAATAAATGAGCATTTTAAACTTGAAGAGTGATGGATACAGGATCTTACAATAGCAATCCAGTACCTGAGGACTCCCATTCAATTTAATATACCAGTCATGACTAAAGACTGAGGTGTTTTCATGTCTTGCTTTTAAAAATTGCTTAAGTATAGTTTTATTTGCCACCTCAGATATTTACGGACAAACCTACCCTCCACTTAGGCATTTTTATTTTTGTAGTTCTTATGCTTTTCCTTTTTAACTAAGGAGTCCCCCTGCCACCCTGCCCCACACTTCGGCTTGCTTTTAAGATTTTATGGTTTTTTTCTGTGTTTTCAGAAGTTTGCGTATATGTGTGCATATGTGTTTGGTATTTATCTCTTGCTAGGCTTTCTCAGAGTTTCTTGGATCTGTCTTTTGGTATCTCTCACAAATTTTGGAAAGATTTGGGTTATTATTTCTTCAAGTAGTTCTGTTCTCCTTTGCTTCTCCTTCTGATATCTGTTATGCACATGTTACACCATTTGATATTGCTTCACAGTTCTTGGAAGTTCTATTATGTGTTTTTATTTTTTTAATTTTAATTCCTTATTCTCTTGGAATTTCACTTTAGGTGATTTCTATAGACCTAATTTTTTATGCAGACCTGAATTTTTTTTTCCCCAGCTGTATGGAATATACTGATGAAGCCATCAAAGGCACTCCTTATATCTGTTACTTTCTTTTAGATTTCTAGCATTTCCTTTGGTTTCTTTGTTACAGTTTTCCTATCTCTGCGGACTTGGCCTATCTGGTCTTGCATATTGTCTATCTCTTCCATTAGAGCTTTTAACATGTTAAACATAGCTATTTTAAATTCCATCTGACAACTCTAACATCTGTGTCACATCTGAGTCTGGTTCTGATGATTGCTTCGCCTCTTCAGACTCTGTTTTTGGCATATCTTTTAAGTTTTTGTTGATAGCTGGATGTATTATTGTATGTGGCAATAGATAAGGAGGATTTATGTCAAGCTTACCAGGATTTGGGCTATGTTTGATGTTTATTGAATCTATGGATGCCAGAGGGTTCAAATTCCTATAACAGCCTTATTCTGCCTCCTTTCTTGGCTTTGGGCTTTGCTTCATGCTGTTCTTTAGAGAGAATCTGTCTCTAGCAGTTCTCTTGGTTGTATTCTAGTGCTTTAACTGGAGGTTTATCTGTGTAGTATTAGGAAGTGTGTACAGATGGTGGGGGCCAGGTACACATGTTCTAATCTTCTGATTAAGTCTCAGTCATTGAATTGCACAGTGGACCTGTATCTCAGGGGCATGGCCTTTGCAAGTGTTTCTGTCCCTCCTCAAAGAATAGAAATCTCTTCCTTTAGCCTCTAATCCCTTCTCTGACTATAGTGGGTCATGCTAGTCTTCCCAGTCTATGTCCTTGAAGCCTTCTCCCCTATGGATTGTGGATTTTTTTTTTTTTTTAGGTGAACTGGTGTGGAATAGAGTTCCCAATCCCCACTGAGAAAGGATTTCACTGTTATGCTCTGGAAGTGTCCTCCCTGGAGCTTAAGCCTGAAGAAGAAGGGTCTTGGTGGAGTTCACCATGATTATTCTTCCATTCCCCCTGCCATTGCCCAGGAGAACTTCCTCCATTCTCACTTTATTCACCCTATGAGAGTCTGGTGGCCTTCCTAGAAAGGTCGCTTATGTCTGGAGCCCCCACTCTAATGCTATCCTACCGTTGGCTTCTGCAATTCATCAAATTTTCTAGTTAACATTCCAGAGGCACTGCTTCAGGTAAGCAAATGCTTAGGTCCTCTGTCTCCCTGCCTCTCCAGATTTGTGGAGGTGGTTTTCTCTGTGACCTCAGTTCTCTGAAAGGTCTAAGAAAAGTCGCTGGTTTTTATTTGTCCAGACTTTTCTTATTATAAGGATAGGAATCATGACCTCTAAACCTTTTCTATAGCTGAGCTTCAACTAGAAGTCTCCACACACTTTGGTTTTTAATTTCCTTTTTGATCTGATTTTAGCGATTGCATTGAATTTAGGTCCAGCTGCAGGTGACACAAAAGTCAAAATAACAGTGGCTTACACGAGGTAGAAGTTTATTTCTATTTCAACAAAAGGTCATCCATGGAAGCACTAGTGTCCTTGAGTCATGGATTCAGACTCCTGCTACTTTTTGCTCCACTTTTTGCAAGTGAAATCCACACAGTGGTTCAAAACAGTGCTAACCTCCTGCCGTCATACCTGTGTTCAGCTCAGCATAGAGCAAAAAACAGGTAAAAGAAGGTGTTCCATTTAAGAATATACTTCCAAGAAGCATGTGACATGATAACTTACATCCCACTGGCTAAAATTTATTTCCATTGCCAAACCTAGCTGCAAAGAAAACTTGGAAGTATAGTTTTTATTCTCAGTGGCTTCTACACCAAGCTAAAAACTTGGCATTTTCTTATCAAGGGAGAAAAGGAGAATGGATATTGAAAGACAATTAGCAGCAGTTTGAGTGAAAGTGTATGTGGGTGAGTGTGTGTGGGTGGTTTTTGGTTTTTTTTTTGGTCTTTTGAGGGCCACACCTGTGGCATATGGAGGTTCCCAGGCTAGGGGGCTAATCGGAGCTGTAGCTGCCAGCCTACGCCACAGCCACAGCAATGCCAGATCTGAGCCACGTCTGCAACCTACACCACAGCTCACGGCAACGCCAGATCCTTAACCCACCGAGCAAGGCCAGGGATTGAACCTACAAACTCATGGTTCCTAGTCAGATTCATTTCCGCTGTGCCACGATGGAAACTCCTTGCGTATGTATTAATAGTATGCTACCTTTGGGACAAACTCAATCTTGGGCATATTTCTAATAACCAAGTCCCCATTTTCTTTCTTTACCCCAGCATTTGACCAAGTCTGTCTATATACTTCTGCTTTTTGGAAGACTGGGTTTTCTTATCTGAGAAACAGAGTTCCTGATAAATAGTGTGCAGCACTTTATCAATTAAACCAAAAATAAGAGTTCTGATACAAATGCAGGCAAGAAGTGGAGAAAGGCAAATGGCTCATGGAAAGGAAGGATAATGCTATGAACCAGGTTATTATTTCATGGAGAACTCAGCCTGCTGATTGCTTCTACATCAACTTAGACTCGGTTGAATCAAATGACCAGAGCAAAGTTAATTGAAGATTTATGGTGTTTTCAGTTAAGAACTGGATATAAATAAGAAATAAAATACATGGTTCTTTTCCTCAAGGAACAAAGACTAACAGATAAAACAATTTGATGTCGTTAATTGCATTTATCTGTGTTTACAGAGGATAAGTATTATAGTAGTCGTAAAAATGGAGCAATCAGTGGAGGCAGGATAGTTGGGGTCACTCCTGGGCTGGAAATGATCTGTGCTGTGGGAATAAAGATACTCTCATTCTCTACCAGACAGGGTAAAAAAAAAAAAAAAAAAAAAAAGATTATACCAGGTATATAATAGTTTTATAAAATACAAGGTAAAATGCAAATATGAAGGCATTGTCATTATTATTGAAAAGCCATGAAGGCCATTGCTTACTTCAGACTTGTTCTGAAGTCCAGAACCTGCAAAGAGTTAACATGCACTCCCTGGCCACACAGCAATTGCATTATGTCTTAAAGTAGTTACTAATTATAATAGACTTTTATTCAGAAAAGAAAAATGTAAAGACAGTCACTCACAGAAGGAAAATTATTATCTTAGTTTCCATTAAGTAATTCCCCCTGCCTCCCACATTCTTACAATTGGGTTATGGGCTTCCTGCCTTGGTAGGCTCCACTCCTTTGAGTCACTTCACTGTTTCTAACATCTCTTACTAATCACAATCACAGAAATGACAGGTCCAAACTGGACAGCTGTTTCTCGAAAATAAAATGTCTAACGGCAAAAACGATTGCCCTTGCCAATGAAAAAGCAAAGGCATCTGTACTTCTCAACTAAAAGGGGCTGTTTCTTGGTTTTTCAGTTCCTTTGTAGTTTCAGGCCACATTTAGATGAATCCGTTTTGCTAAAATACTGAATTTTCCAGTGAAATCAGTTAGGTATTAGCCTTTTGTCGGGCATAGCAGAAACACGACATGTATAAAGCTCTGAAACGCTGAGTGTAACAGTAATGTAGTTTTATTCATTTTTCGTAAATTCTAAGAGAAACAAGATGCCACAGTCTGATTGTTTGGAGCACTCTGGGAGCTGAAAAAGAACCTTCTTTATTACCCATTTGTGTCCATAGTGAAGTCTGATGTGTTTCAGGAGATGTGGCAGTGCAAAGGAACTCAACTGGAGCAGCCCAACACCAGGGCAGAGAACACTCCCATGAGCTATCGAGGGCCACAAATGTAAAGAGAAATGTGGTTTCAGTTTGTTTTTTTTTCCATGCTGCACCATGTGGAAGTTCCTCCAGCCAGGGATTGAACCCACACCACAGCAGTGACCCAAGTGTCTGCAGTGACAATGCTGGATCCTTAACCTACTGCATCACAAGAGAACTCTTAGTTTCAATTTTTAAAAAGAGAAAACTTAGACTATTCTATGTTTTAATCAAGATGAGGAAACATGCAGAGTTCCTGTCATGGCGCAGTGGTTGATGAATCCGACTAGGAAACATGAGGTTGCAGGTCGGTCCCTGGCCTTGCTCAGTGGGTTAAGGATCTGGCTTTGCCTTGAGCTGTGGTGTAGGTTACAGATGCGGCTCAGATCCCGCGTTGCTGTGGCTCTGGTGTAGGCTGGTGGCTACAGCTCCGATTAGATCCCTGGCCTGGGAACCTCCATATGCCACGGGAGTGGCTCTAGAAAAGGCAAAAAGACCAAAAAAAAAAAAAAAAAAAGATGAGGAAACATGCAAATCTAAAAGTACTATAATAACAAATGTTATAGTAAGCAGCTTGATGTAGGATCTTAGTTCCCAGACCAGGGATCAAACCCAGGCCACAGTGGTGAAAGCACTGAGTCCTAACCACTAGACCACCAGGGAACTCCCTAAATGGTCTAGTTTTTGAGGAGAAAAAAGGTGATAGGAAGAGAGAGATAATAAATAATACAAGGAAGAAAAGTTAAAGAATTTTTTTTTAAATCACCAAAAAAGACCCATTAATGAAAGTCCAAAGAGACACTTTCATGGAGTAATTGCCCCAAGATTTGGCTTTTCAGAATGTATGTTGTTAAAGACTTTTATAACTACATGTGGGTTTTGTTACTCTTGTTTTAATGACAGCAATACTATTTTTTTTTTTTTTTGTATTTTCCTCTTCTCAAAGAAGTACTTTGAGGGCCTGATTTGAACCATCATAAATTCCTCATCCTGACCTGCAATTTTTACTTTAGTTTACCTTACAGACTGCTTCAAACTCTGTGAATAATACATGGAAGTTAGTGTTTGGGCTGTTATATAAATGTCTTTTGTCCTTAAAGTCTCCCAAACACATCAAAGACACTAAAAAAAAGCAAATAATAATAGTGTTTTAGAGAGAGTGGTCCTTAACGTGATTCTAGCACAATACATTCACTTTATGAATGAAAATATCAGATCCCATACAACCGAAATGACTTATTCAAGGCTCATAAAGGTCAATGGTACCGTGGAACTCTATTTCTATCTTTCTGTCTCTAAAAATGTAATAAAACTATGGTACATAGGTACCTCCACAGTTTTCCACTACATTCCACATTCTACTCAAAAAAAAGTCCCCTGGGGAGAGTTCCCACCGTGGCTCAGCGGGTTAAGAACCCAACTGGTATCCATGAGGATGTGAGTTTGATCCCTGGCCTCACTCCGTGGGTTAAGGATCTGGCTTTTCTGTGAGCTGTGGTGTTAAGTCACAGACACAGCTTGGGTCTGGTGTTGCTGTGGCTGTGGTGTAGCCTGGCAGCTTCAGCTCCAGTTGGACCCCTAGCCTGGGAACTTCCATATGCCACATGTGCAGCCATAAAAAGGAAAAAAAAAAAAGTCCTCTGAATAACTGAGATGGGGGCCTAGTAGAGGACAAAATTGTACTTGCTTTTCCTAAAACCTCTGTATTAAAGATATTAATAACATTTGGATACATGTTCTCTTATAAATGGCTAGTAATAACTGGAATTTCCCTTCTTTCCTTCCCATGCCAAAACCAAAAAGTAGAATTTTTATTTTCATTGAGGCCTCTCAAATTCTGAAGAATTGGTTGAGGAAAATGAGTGTGTCATTATAATAAAACCACTGATTTCTCTTTCCCCTCTTCTCCGGATTGGTAATAATAATTTACATCTAGCCCACCAGCAGGAGAAATGAAGAGTGACTGTTAAATAGCTGAAACTCACAGGTCAACCTGGCCTCATGCATATACTGCAGCCAAATACTTTTTGATCAAATTGCAAACATTCTCTTATTGGAACACTCAGAACACATAATCAAATACATCTTTTTTCAGTGAGACCACTTCCAGTTAGCTGAGAAATATATTTTTAAATTTGATACTGATAGGACTCAGAGCAAAACATTTCAGGGAGGTCCCTGGTGGTGGCTCAGTGGGTTAAAAATTTGGTGTTGTCATTGCTGTGGCTTAGGTCACTGCTGTGGCTTGGGTCGGATCCCTGGCCTGGAAACTTCCACATGCCATGGGTGCAGCCAAAAAAAAAAAATTCAGGACTATGTGACTAAGTTTCCTCATCAGTAAGGTGGATATGACTTGACTTTATCTCACTTGGATGTTGAAACGATGAATGACAGATTCACTGTTCTGAACACCTCTGTCCAAGTTAAAGTAACGTGCTAAATGTAGTAATAAATTGAGGTGAGAGCCACTCTTTAGTTCAGTAAACTCTAATTCCATTAAGGACATATAAATTGAATTCCCCTAAATTGAATTGCGTGCTGCCACTTTTGTACAATTGATACAGTATTAGAAGGTAAACTTGTTCATATCCCTGTACACACTCCCATGTTCCCAAAGTCCCAAAGAGGAGATAAAATATTGTAAACAGTGTTATTGGTCTACAGGAGTTTATAAAAAACAGCTCTCCCTTTATCTAGTAATAATACATTAAATTATCCATAAATCTTGGAAAATCATAAGATCAAGAAACACACCATATGAAATCACTTTAAGTCAGCATTAATCACTGTGAAATGCATTTCGAAGAAAGATGTGCAATAAAATTGGCAGGGCACTGAACACCACAGTCAGAATGCCCTTATTCTCCATTTTGTATTGCTTTTTTCTTTTCAAGAGCAGACATTCGAATTTACCCATGGAAAGAGAAATTACAAAGAATTTTCAATTTGCAAAACTATCAGGACATGGAAAAGGAAACCCCTAAGTTCCTAACTCTAAGCAACCCCCCAAAATTTGACAGAAACTGCTTCTGGCTAGGGCTCAACTAAAGGTGTCCAAGAGCTGTGAATGAAGGAACATTTCCACCATACATTTTGGACCTTTCGACCTTTGCATTGTTTATTTAAATTTGCATTAGTAATTATTCTAATGTGCCAAAAAAAATTGGAGTTATCAATTACAGAGTTTAGCTCAATCAACTAGATAATTCATTCAGTTCTCAGAAATTATCTGGTTTGATTGTGTATATTTATTGACACATAGGAACTAAAATTACACTTCCTTTTTTGCTTTAGAGACATGATGTTGATAAATGGGTGAATGTGGGATTCAAGAAAATGTGATGAAGTTCACTTAAATGTTTTTTCTTTTTTGCATTCTTTATGGAATAAGACACAGAGAGCATGTGAAAACTTTGTCTCTTTGCTTACAGGGGAGTGTTTGCATTTGGTACACATATCTAAAGTCAGGTTTTATTGAATCCACTTGATATGGTAACAAATCATATATTCCACCAAAGCATTTTGGAATAATAAAAGCTAAAGATAAGCCTGGACTGGAGGAGTTCCCACTGTTATGCAGCAAGCTAAAGATCCTGTGTTGCCACAGCCATGGCATAGGTCATGGCTGCTTCTCCACTTTGATCCCTGGCCCAGGAACTTCCATGTGCCATGAGTGCAGCCAGGGAAAAAAATGGTCTGTAGGGGAAGAGCTGAAACTTTATTAATGTCTACCAATATTAAAATACAAAGATCATTCTTCATATTTATATTCTGCATTAATCTGGGATGAATAAAAACCAGTCAACTCTAATACTGTACCATGTTCTCAGTAGAAATTCAATTAAATCTATGCTCTTCTTTAGTTTTTCCTCCATGCATCCATCTATTTCACATAGTATTTGAAAGATTTATGTTTGCGATATTGAAAACTTGTTCAAGTTCACTTCTGATGGGCAGATTTTAATTCATAGAGGCAAAAGAGTCTAAGCAAATGGGAAGAGAAGTAGTTTCCTGTCTTACAATGTATGGATCTGTCTGCCTGCAGTGGACGGATCTGTCTGTACCCTTCCTGTTCTTATGAGCAACGATGCTATTTCATCCCCTTTATTCCATCCCCCAGTTTTAAATGTCATTCTTATTCATTCCTACTTTCCATTTAGACACTTCTGGGTCTGACAGTTATAAAAATAGACCCCTTGCAAGTCAGTTACCTATTAATAGATAATCCCTTAGTTCCCCAAAAGTTCTGAAAAGCTTTGAAATGACCAATTCTAGGGAGCCTATCAAGTTTTACCCAAGACCCAGCACCCCTTAGTTGGGAGTTGGATGAGATTAGGGCCATTAAAAGTGGCAAAGCAAAGCAATAGTTTTGTTATTCTGCTTTCCAGTAGTTCATTTAATAACTATTTGACTGTCTAGGGTGTGCCCAAGACCATTCTAGGACCCCTGAAGTCATCTTCTCCAGGTTTTTCACCTCAATCCAGCCCTTTAAAAATGGCACATTTCCTCCAGAGTCTGCTTTGATTCCTCTTTTGCTCATTACATATGGACTCTCTAAGCCTCAGTACTGAAGCTAATGATTCTGTCTTCTTTCACCATCTATAATCTGTTAGTTCAGAGTTGAAAATGTTTAGGTAGATAGTGATTAAGAGGCAACTACCTGAAACAATTTTATGTATTTTTCTCATGGAAGCATTAGAAGTTTTAATAATAGATAAGTACAATGTAATAGGTATGTATGTGTATGTATATATATATATATGTATATAAATAATATGTATATGTGTATAATATTACATGTACTAGGTATGTGTGTATATATATCTATATAAATATAATGTATATATACACTCTCATATTGCTCATATATATATATATATATAGTGATGTAATTTCAGGTCCTGGCTGTGTAGCTAAGGGAAGAGAATTTTCTGCAGCACGTGCCACCTAGGCCATCATCTCTAGAAGCCTAACCCTCTTTCCTCATCTTGCAGGGGAGAGTGGGACTCTTTCCCCAAACCAAGGTTGTAATGGGGTTCACTTCTGGAGCTTGGAAGGAGATAACCTCTTTTTTTTTTTTTTAGCAGGAAAACTGTCTCACCAGCCTCTGAACAGTAGCTGCACCATGGCCTGGAAACATTAGCAACCTGTTTATTTAAGAAAGTCACAGCAAGGGCTCCTATTATAACAATATCCTCCCATTTCATAAGCCTTTCACTCTACCATTTCCTGTGGTAAATGTGTTACTGGATTCCAGAAAGAATAACTGGAGAGAAATTAAGATTTCTAGATAAGATTGGAAAAACTCAGACTCACTCTCTGAGACGAAAATGCCTCTTTAGAACAGAGAGGAGGAAACTGGCCCGATGTGGAAAGGCTCCTGGCCCACAGGGAAGGACACGCTGCCCTACCGGGCTGGGTCAGCGCGGTTGTCTCCGCAGGCACCTTGTGGCCACCCGAGGCTGCAGGTGGAAGCCTGTGGCTGACGACGTGACTCAGAAGTGGTGGCCAAAATTCCATGAATCTGTTCTCTCTGGCAGGTGGTTGAGGTACTGAAAGGGCTTGGGCCTTGACAGCCGGAGAACCTGGGCCAAAACCTGAGGGAGGCTTAGCCTGGAAAAGCTGACACTTGGCTTGGAAATCAAATTCCAGGCACATGTGGCAATGTGGTTGCTTTTTTACAAGAATGCTCAGGAAAAAGTCTTCGAAGCTGCCAGGCTCGGGTCATCTGCTTCCTGCCTGGGCTGGGCTGAGGGTCACAGGCAGGAGAGAACACTGGGCTTCTTGCCCCCACACGCCTTGTGTACTGGACCGATAGGCTTCACGCTGCCCAGCGCCCCCCCACCCCCGCCTCTGCCCGAGTTCTTTAGTGCCGTGCTTCACTCTGTGCCATCACCCCTGTCGCAGTCAAGAAGGTCCAGGGTCTTCTCATAATCATGTTTTTAGACACAACAAATATAATGCATAGGATGACCAATTTTGTGAAAATTGGGTCATCAAAATATTTTTAAATTTATGAGAGAGAAAAACAGAGAAAACTTAAGAGATGAGAAATATATGTGCACACTTTTCTATCAATTCATTAATCAATACGATTCTATGACCAGTATCTAATAATGGGTCCTTTCAAAGTAGTGATGAAGGTTAAAAAAAATTCAAGATATTGGTAATAACTAAAATATGAGCTGACAATATCTGATTTGTACAGGTGGCCAGAGGCACAAGTATTCTGTCATGTAGGTTTGCTGCTGATGGCCGGAAAACAAACAAAACCACCTGCTAATTCTTACTTAGAGGTCATCAAAGACCAAAATGCGATTTTTCCCCTCAAGCTCATAGAATCCCCTGTTTGGAATCTCTGCTCTAGTACTGGTTCTCCCCATTGCTATTAGTAATCAGCGATCACTCACTTTCTGAATTCTGCAATCTCAGGGCCTGGAGTGTCTGCTTCACAAATAGGCACTGATATTTGACAAAAGACAGGAAAGAGATCAAACAATTTTCTTTTTCTGGCCATGCTCTCAGCATGTGGAAGTTCCCGAGCCAAAGATCAAACCTGTGCCATAGCTGTAGCAAGCCAGATCCTTAACCCACTGGGCTGCAAGGGAACTTCCAAGGTCAAACAATTTTAAGGATCTTCTGCGTGCAGCAAGTTTTGCTGACACTGTCTCTCTGAATTCAATCTTGACACTGTCTCTCTGAATTCAATCTTCACTTTTCCTGAGAGGCAGATGGCTGCCCTGGTTATAGAGATGAGGAAACTGAGCCTTAGAGGGCTGGAGCAGCCCAGCCAAGGATGCTGCTGGTGAGCATCAGAATCAGGATTTGAACCCAGAGCTCTCCCAAGTCACACTTCCCCCTCACAGGTATCTCATCACCTTGGGCAAATTCTTTTTAGCACCTAAAATCAGGTGCTATGCAAGACTTATTAGAGATGTACTTCCAGGCTAACATAATAAGCAATACAGTGTTGTGGTCAAGCCTCTAGTCTCTGAGGACAGACTATCTGAGTTCAAATCCCAGCTGTGGTACTAACTACATAACTTTGGGCAGGTTACTTAAATTTGGTAAGTCTCAGTTCCTTCAAGTGTTAAAGATCTTACCAGGCTAGTGTGTTAGTTCAGGGAAATATTAGCTATTATCATTTTAAAATCACCTGGAAAATATCGCATTACTTTACAGCCATGCTGTATGTTTCTTTATATGATTCTGTCATCAATCTTGTCTCATCTGTTCATTCTTCATAACAAAGCCAGATTGTTATTTCCAAGATAAAAATCTTAAATTGTATCTTTTCCCTGCTTAAAGTGGTTCCATGGTTGAGTGGCTCCCTATTGCCTTCCAGAGGAAATCTAAATTCAGAACGTGACTTAAAAAGTCTATCATGATCTGTCCTGTCCCATTTTTGTTTTGTTTTTTAAGAATTTTATTTTTTCTATTATAGTTGATTTACAGTGTTCTGTCCATTTCTGCTCTATCTGCTTTTTCACTCACCTCACTCCTGACCTTGTCCTTTGTATTCTAAACACACTGAATTATTTGAATTCCCTGAGTGTCTCATGATTTCAGTAGCAAACACTACTGATTACAGGAGCCATTCTCCCATTCTTCCTTGGTAAAAATACCCTTAATGTATTTAATGGTCCTACAGTGGAGATATCTTTTGAGAAGGTGGAGTTCTTAGGAATAAATCTTAATTGTTCTAAGAAATAGTGGTCGGCTCATTACCTTTTCAAAATAGTTCATTTAGGCCACTCACTGGCATTAATCATGTGACACTATTCTGAAAGAAAGTCTTTGGGGGGCTCTTGGGATCCAAGACAGGAACAATTCCTATTCTTACCTCTGAAATTTGATATGTAAAGGTATGGTGCCTAGAGGTGCTATAGCAAATATATGGTCATGAGTGGAGCTGCTAGCCTTTGAGAATGGCAGAACAGAAAGATAAAATTATATAGATCCTTAGTGATTTTGTGGTCTCTTTAACCTACTCCATCCTTCCTCCAGATATCTTATTATGTGAGAGAATAAACGTGACCTTATTGTTCAAAGAGTACTTGGTTTTCTGTTTCTCCCGAAAGTCTGGTATGACTTTGTCTTATCTATTGATTGTCCTTTGCATTTATTTTTTCTTTGCCTAGATCATTCTTTACCTGTCACATCTATTCCTTACCTGATCAACTCCTACTTAGATAAGTATCGAATTTCCTACCCTCCCTCACTGCTGGTGGTGGCTATATGACAAAATCTGGTCAATCAAATAAATCTGGAATGAGTTGAGAGGTTTTGGAGAGCAATGGTTTTCCCAGTAAAAAGCACAGTTGACTGTCATGGCCCTTCCTTCTGTGTTCTTTTTGCCTTGAATGTGGAAATATTATTTGAAGCTGTAACCATCTGGTGACTCTGAGATGAGATGCATTTGGGAAATGCCAAGAGAATTTCAGAGACATCATCAACACTGACATCATTGAGCTGCTGAAACAATATTAGTTACTGCCTAACTCTTGAGTTCTTATTAAATGAGCAGGAGAAACACTTGTTTCTTTAAACTACCATAGTCAGACTTTCTGTTACTCGCAGCCAAATGTATTCTTTATTGATATGAAGGTATTCAGTAAATATTTAGTGAGCACTGGATTAAACACAATGCATCAACTTTGCTCACCAATAAAGAATAGCCTTTCAAGAGATTTCTACTTTCAAGTAAGATAAAGTAGGTTGTGAAAGGTCCATTGTAACAACCGAAAAAGTCAGATAAATTACAAGCATTACATTTTAAAGTCATCACAGAGCTGTGAAAACTATGAAGATTAGATGAAATAAAATTCTGAAGAGTGGAGAACTGCTTAGAGATGAATTGACAATCACAAGCCATTTTTTTTCCTTGAGGGAATTTGTTGATTTTGGGCACAGACTGAGGATCAGAACCTCTTCTTGAAATAAAAGCTCACAAAGTTTTTTGGTCAGTCATTAACAGGTTGGAATTTTGGAGGTTTTTTCCCATGGGCCATTCTTGAGCTCTGGGACTGAGCAAAAGGCTATAAACTAGACCAAAACTTCTAACACAGAATAAAATTTCTTACAGTCTTTCAGAGTTTAGGAAATGAAGACTTTCCATCAGGATAACACCTACTTTAAATACACTTTCGGTCTTCACTTTAAGATACTTGCAAAATTTTGAGTCTGTTTAGAGTAAGAGGTTGAAGAACTAGGATAGAGCCTCTGAAAACCAAAGCCGAGTCTCCTGTAGTCACTGAAATTTGAAGAAATTGAAATATACTAGGCTCTCAATCGAAAGTCTGGAAGGTCACTACATAAAAACAGGAGCAAGTCAGAGGAAGATAGAATCTTACCAAAATAGAATCTTGGTTGCAATTAGCTCACCCCTTTCTTTACCCTATCTGTCTAAAAGGAAAGGACCACTCATCTCTGGTGAGATACAATATTATCTGTATCCTTCAGAATTGTTCAGTGTCTAGAATGAAATAAATATTACAAGTCAGAGGAAGAGACAAGAAAATATGTACTGATAAGAGGAACAAAGCAAGCAGATTTTACAGCTAGCATGCAATGACTTTAAAATAATTATGGTAAATATGTTTACTAAAAATTTTCAAATGACAAAAAAGATGAAAGAATTAAAATGTAATCAAGAATTGAATTTATACTATAAAAATAAATGAACACTATAGAACTGGGAAACTACATCTGAAATTAATGGGTTTAGTAACAGATTGATCATAGCAGATAAAAAGGGTAAATGGTCTAGAATATAAAATATGTAAATAAAATATACCCAATAAAATATACCTAAACTGAAACACAGGAAGAGAGAAGAATGAAAAAAATATTGCATAAAAGACATGCAGGAAATGCTCAAGTGGCATATATAAATGGTATTCCAGAATGAGAGGAGACAGAAAATGCATTTTCTAAAACTAAAGCATTTCCTAAAAGTAACACAAGGTATCAATCCACAGTCTTAAGCAGCTCAGCAAACCTCAAGAAATATAAACCACTTATAGGCACATGAGTGTGAAACTTCTAAAATTAAACACAAAGAAAATTCTAGAAGCATTACAAAATAAAGAAAAACAAATTCAAAGAAACAAATGACTTGCATCTGATTTCTCAGAGGAAATGGATAAAGCAAGATGAAAATGGAACAATTTATTTAAAGAGCCACACAAGGGATAAAAAAGTGAATTCTTCAAAGATGAAGGTAAAATAAAAATATTTTCAGAAAAAAAACTACAAAGGAAGTTAATCACCAATAAGGCCTTCTTTACAAGAAATACTCAAGGGATTTCTTTAAGCAAAATGAAATGACTCTGGTTGGATAAAAAGAAGATAAGGGGTTAAAAAAAAAAAAGAGTACCAGAAGGATGTATATATATATGGGTAAATAATATGTGTAAATATGTATGTGGCTATATGAATAAATATTGTCTATAAGAAATGGTTATTATGATGTCTTTTGAAGTTTCAAATATGTACTCAATTAAAATATATGACAAGATTAATAAAAAAGGTGGGAAAGAAGCAAATGCAATTTAAAATGTCTAAGTATATCCGGGAAAGGGTAAACATAAATTTGCATTAGAATCTAATAAGTTATGCCATAACCTCTAGGATAACCACTGAAGGAAAGCAAAAATGTTTATAACTAACAAATTATAGGAGGTAAACTGGAATAATAAAAACATATGTGATTAACCAACAAGGAGATAAGAAAAAAGTGAAGTAATGTAAAACAGATGGCTTAAATAGGAAAAAAAAAAGTTGGTAAGATGGTATATACAAGCACTACTATATCTGTAATTACATTAAATATAAATAGACGAAATACTCTAAGCAAAATAATAAGATTGTCAGACTGGATAAAAAACAGAACTTCACAATGTGTTGTTAACAAGAGATGAATTTTAAATATGAAGAACAGAACACTTAAGAGTAAAAAGATGGAAGTAGATATATCATGCAAGAAAAACCAAATGAAATTGTAAGCTACATTTATATCAGAAGATATGGACCTTAAAGAAAGAGTCTTTATTAAAGATAAATTTAGACACTTCATAATGATAAGGAAATCAATATAAAATGAAATAATCACAATTTTAAAAATGCATGCACCTTACTATACAAATTCAACATACGTAAACAAATACATAACCATGATAGAAATAAAAGGATCCAAAGACAAATCTGCAATCATGGGGGGGGGGTGTGATGAATGAAGGTATATATTGTCAACCCTAGAGCAGAGTTTGGCAAAAATTTTCTGTCAAGGACGCCAAAAAAAATATTTTTGTTTTTGCAGGCTATTTGTTTTCTGTCACAACTATTCAATTCTGCTGTTGTTGTGTAAAATTAGCCATTGACATAAGTAAATGAATGAGTATGTCTGTATTCCAATAAAACTTTGTTTAAAACAGACAGTGGGAAGGATTTGGGCTGCAGGCTATAGTTTACTGTTTTTCCTTTCTCCAAAGGCAACCACTTAACCCAAATAAAAAAAGAAATAACACACAAAAATGCGAAAGCCAATATTAGAGATAGAATCCTCGGTTCATCTAAAAGAAGGCAGAAAAAGAAGAAAAACCATATGACCCCAAACAAAACAAAATATTATAAAATGCAACAAACATCACTAATGAAAGTGATATTTTGAGCTCTAGTTTCATGTCTGTCATGTTTCTCTCTCAATTATTTCTGACACTTGATAGAGAAACAAGAAGCATTGTTTATTGAATTCCTAAAAAGTTATCAACCTCCCAAACTGAACTCTATCCTCTTTTCACACTCACACACATGCGCACACACATACACACACACACAAACACACACAAATCCTACTCACAGAAGCCTCTGCGTGTACAGTAAGAGTTTGTTGAAAGTTTGGGAAAGAGAAGGTTAGCACTCTAAGAATTTCAAATTACAGATCAGCCATGCTTGTTCTTAAAAGCCCCCTGGTAGGGTTAGTATGGACCACTTATCTCATTGAAGAACTAGGAATATTAAGTAAATTACAATAATTATGTGTTTAAGGGGTTGGTAAAACTATAGGCCATAGGCCAAATCAGCCATGCCTATTTTGGGGGGGGGGTATTATTTTATGCTGTAACAGCATAATTAAGTAGCTGTGACAAAAGCCATATGGCCTGCAAAGCCAAAAATATTTACTATCTGGTCTTGACAGGAAAGTTTGCTGACTCCTGATATATTTAAAAGCACAAGAAGGGAGTAAAATTTCAGACAGAGGAGAAATATTCAGAGAAAAGTTGAGGAACCTCAGCTGTCACTAGAGACATATTCAGATTCTTTTCTTTTTTTTTTTTTTTTGGTCTTTTTAGGGCCACACCCCCATCATATGGAGGTTCCCAGGCTAGGAGTTGAATTAGAGCTATAGCTGATGGCCTACATCACAGCCACAGCAACTCAGGATCTGAGCCACATCTGTGACCTACACCACAGCTCACAGCAATGCTGATACTTAACCCGCTGAGCAAGGCTAGGGATCGAACCTATGTCCTCATGGATGCTAGTCAGATTTGTTTCCTCTGCACCACAATGGGAACTCCTCTATGCAGCTTCTTGATGAAGGCTGAAGATGGAGAGTTTCGGTCTGGGCAGAGGACCATGATGAGGGCCAAGAAAGCCGCAGAGATTTTGGTGCTCACTTGGCACAGAAGAAACACAATTGGAGATTTGGGGGGTCTTTTTTTTCCTGAGTTTCAAAACCATATGGGGAAGAAGTCTGAAGACTAAGCCAAAACCTCGACCAAGCAGTTTGCCATTGCATGGGAGACAAGGGCCCACTGAGGGAGGAACCTGCTGGCAAATGGTGAGGTTCTGAAGCCCTAGATTTTCAGGCTGTTGACATTGATGATGCACAGCCCTTTCTCCCGAGGCTCAGGGAACTAGCTCAGCAGGGACACCCTGAAGGAAGACGCCAGACTTGGATAGGTCATTGCTTGGGACAGAGAAACAAGACTGCCCATAGTCAGCATCTCCTTTGATACAGTAAAGGACCAGAAGGGGACTAAACGGGGTTAGTTATCAATAATGTTTTTCTTTCATAGTCTGGTGTATTCATTTTCTAAAAAGTCTTTGAATTGTATACTTGGGATTCATTACGTCAGTGTTACGCATGTTTTATTTCATTTAAACTTGCCCCAAAATTAAGTCCTTAAACTCACTATTTTCAGCTCTTCCTCAAGCTACAATTTCTATTAGTTTCCAAGAAAGAATAGTTTAGTCTGCAGCTTACGTGACCATCACTAACTTCTGCCTTCAAGGTCTCGCCATCTCCCTCAAGCTGCTTACTGATTTAATTTCCTAGATGCAGTTTCTTCCTTAAAAAAAATTCTGACATTAGCTATGAAAGGACTTGATTTCACCCCTCTTCAGAAGTTATGGCCACACTGCAGTCTGCATGGATCAGATTACCAGAGTGTCACATTTAAAGAAGAACATGGAGAGACTAGAACATGTGCAAGTAGGATGATGAAGTGTATGGAAACGATGCTGTATGTGAAACATTTGAAGGGATTGGGGATTTTCAAGCTGAAAAATAATGGACTTGAGTCAAAGGAGTAGTGCCATCCCTGCATTAAAACCCATAACATATTTTGAGGAGAAAGGATCCATTTTATTCTTATTTATTCATTTAGGCTGCACCCAAGCATGTGAAAATTCCTTGGCCAGGGATCGAACCCGTGCCACAGCTGTGGGAATGCCAGATCCTTAACCCACTGCCCCAGGGAGGAACTTCCCATTTTTATTCTATTTTGAAGGCAAAAGGGGATAAAAGCATGGACTCTTATGGGGAGCAAGTTTCCTTTGACTGCTCAATTATCCATTCATATAAAAATGGTTGTATTCTTCATTAACTCATTTAACAAACATTTATGGAATAATAAATATATTACAGGCTCTGGGACCAACAAGGTCCGCTGCTAACAAGCTGAAGACAGGCGTATACAACTATGAAACAAAGTAAAGATCCAAACGATGATCTGGGATTAGCAGATACAAACGACCATGTATAAAATAGATAAAAAACAAGGACCTACTGCATAACATAGGGAACTATACTGAATATCTCATGTAGTCTTATATATCTAATCTACATAAGAAAAGAATCAGAAAAGACCTTTTATATCTGAATCACTTTGCTGTACATTTGAAATTATTTTATTTGAAATTATAAATCAACTATGCTTCAAATAAAAAATAATAAATAATTACAAAAATAAGGGCAGGTGATTAAAAAGTAAAAGCTATTAGCTATAAAATAAGCTTCAAGGAAGTGTTCCCACTGTGGTTCAGTGGATTAAGAACCTGACTAGTGACCATGAGGATGCAGGTTTGATCCCTGGCCTCACTCAGTGGGTTAAAGTATATGGTGTTGCTACAACTGCAGTGTAGGTCGCAGATGCGGTTTGGATCTGGCATTGCTGTGGCTGTGTCGTAGGCTGGTGGCTGTGGCTCCAATTTGACCCCTAGTCTGGGAACCTCCATATGCCATGGGTGCAGCCCTAAAAAGACAAAAAAAAAAGCCATAAGGAGTATAGCCAAATTTTATAATAATTATAAGTGAAGTATATAACCTTTAAAAATTATGAATCACTAGATTGTACACTTTTCACTTAAATAATATTGTTCAGCAAGTATATCTCAATAAAAAAATAATGAAAGCTAAGAAAAAAGATCCAAACCATAGTATCTCATGATGATGTTGGGGCTCAGAGGAGAGAGGGAGAGAGGGATGGGTGAGAAGACAGAAGTAAGGAGGTGAGTTGCAAAGCAGAATTCAGTCTTCCTATCCTCGGCTCTCCATTCCATATTCTTGAGGAAAGTGAACAGGACCACCATCCACTTACCCCCAACCCTCACCCTCACCCCCAACCCAGTCAACCTCTCAATTCTGTCAATCCTAGTACTAAACATTTCTCCAACAGATCTCTCCAACAGCTAAACACAGCGGACTTTAGGCTCTCTCACCCCTTGTCTGTAACATCCTACCGTTTTCCTGACTCCAACATAGCCTCTTTCAATCTGACATCACACAGACCTTAAGATTATTCTCCAAAATAAAAGTTGGGTCATGCAGATGTCCTGTGTGAAGTCCTTCATAGACTCTAGGCATGTAGAAAAGCCATCACTCTGTGGTACAGGACGATGTGAGCCCCTTTCTTCTGGGGCTGCTGCCCCCGCCTCCAACCAGCTCATCTCAGACCAGTCTCACGTCTGTATGTGCCCTACATTCCAGTAGTCCCTGACTCACTGGAGTGACCCTGTCACTCCACGCTCTTGCACACATCCACATCTGTGTTGACCACGTTCCTTTTATCCAAAACGCCTTTCCTCAGCTCATCCATCTGGAAATGCTACACACTCTCCATGTGTCAGTTTTAGCATCAATGCCATGCAGACCTCCCTGACCCCCAGAACTGGAAGATGAATATCTTCCTCCTTTGTGCATCTGTTTTTTTCTTCCAGGTCTCTAAGCTAATCTTGATTTGCCTCTCTTCTTGTCAGGCTATGAGCTCCTGAGGAGCATCAATAAAGTTGTATAACGTGGTGGACTTGGGAGTCAGGCTTCCTGGGTTTGAATTCTGGCTCCATTTCTTATTAGCTGCATATTTTTGGTGTCTTCGCCTTTGAGTTTTCAGTTTCTTCATCTGCACAATTGAGATAAGGGTACCTACCTCATAGGGGTGTCGTAAAAATCAAATGAGGTTTTCACAGTAAAGTGCTTAGAACAGAGCCTGGCACATTGTAGTTCCTAAGTAAATGTGCTCTATTATAATTATTATTACTACTACTACTACTACTACTACTACTTTCTCTGTGTGGGAGGTATGTAACTCAGAAGATAGTATATAATAAATCCTTCATAAATATTTAATGTATTTTTCCCAGGTCTACACATTGCAAGAAAACTCGACATTGGAAAACAGACACACACCCCCCTAAGAATTAGAGTCTGAGAAACTTATACATCACAGGTATTCCTTCTATCACAGTGGTCCATTCCTGGCCCTCAAAAAGGAAATTTTTCCTCACAGTCTAATATCTGAGTAATACAATTTTCTTATTGCTCTGCCTGAGCATTTCTGGAAAAATGCAGTGTTTTAAGCTAAAGAGGTGGTTACAGAGGTCCCTCCTGACATTTATCCATAAAATAATAGCAGGTAGGAGAAAACTTAGAGATGAAAATCTTTTTTTTTTTTTTTTGCTTTTTTTTTAGGGCCACCTCAGTGGCATATGGAAGTTCCAGGCTAGGGGTCAAATTGTAGCTACAGCTGCCAGTCTACACCACAGCTATGTATAGCAACTTGGGATCTGAGTCTAATCTGCAAACTATACCACAGTTCACGGCAATGCTGATCCCCAACCCACTAAGCAAGGCCAGGGATCGAACCTGTATCCTCCTGGATACTAGTCGGATTCATTTCTGCTGCATCACAACAGGAACTCCTAGAGATGAAAATCTTAACCCACGGGCAGCCATTTGACTGCTCCCCTTAGCAGTAAGTTTTCATATAATGTGCACTGAATTATTTCTGTGCTCCAATCTGAAGTGTTAATACTGTCTTTCAAACAAAACCGAGTAACCCTGAGCATTCATAACACTGGCATTTGACAGAAGGGTCCTATAGTGGTCTTTGTAATGGTGGCACTATTCCTTGCTGGCTTTTGTTACCTCACTACACCAAGATCTTCTAAGACTAATGGGTAAGATCTTTTTTTTCAACCCCAGATTCTGAAATTTTCTGTTTGAGATGCAGAGTGCTTCTTTCTTTATATTTCTGAGGAAGCTTTCATAACATGGTGGCCAAATTATTTGAAAAATGTTTCCTTGTGGTGATGTCATTTTGAAGGGAAAACATACTTGGGATATGAAGTATTCCCATCAGAAATCTTCAAGATCTTACATCTGTACTCGTAACCCCAAGAGGTTATCAAATGATAGTAGATGATTGTAAAAGAGATGACCTCTAATGGAGTGTTGGCAGGCAGGCTGGCCAACAGTCATAGGTCACTGCACAAATATTTATAGAGGAAGTGAAAGCTTCATTTTTGCTTTCACTATCAGACTGCTTTCACAAATGTACAAAGACTCATGCTCAGGATTAAGATACCCTTGTACATGAGAAAAACCCAGAAACCAATAGTTCTGTTGGCAGAGTCTTACATGATGTCAAATGCCAGCCTATAATGATAAAGTGTGAGCTGCCTAAAGGATTTTCACAATGAAAGGGAAAATATCCCAGATAAATACACAAAGCCAGGCCAAGAAATTTGAAGAAAGAATGTATCATCTACCCAAGTAGAACACAAAGAAGCCCTGTAGAATGTGTAAACATTAACGATAAGCTGTATGAAAACATTTATTCATTGATAATTTCAAGATGGTTGCCAATGTCAGACTCAAGAGAGAAACATTTTTGCTTTTTCCAGGGCACAGTATATTAGGGCAAGCCTTTTCATTAGCTTTTCATTCACAGAGCAAGATCTACATGATCATAAGCATAGGTAGCTGACAAAAAATGGAAAGAAAAAAGCAGATTTTGGTTTCAGGTGGTCCTTTGATGGGTTCATTGGGGAAGCAGCATGGAATCATGGTTAAGGCAGACTTTAAACCAGGAAAGATTCAAACCTTTTTCTGCTCTCTTAGCTCGCCTTGCTTGGGTTTCTTATTCTTCTTCTTCTTTTTTTTTTTTTTTTGGTCTTTTTTGCTATTTCTTGGGCCGCTCCCGCGGCATATGGAGGTTCCCAGGCTAGGGGTCGAGTCGGAGCGGTAGCCGCCGTCCTACGCCAGAGCCACAGCAACGCGGGATCCGAACCGCGTCTGCAACCCATGCCACAGCTCACTGCAACGCCGGATCGTTAACCCACTGAGCAAGGGCAGGGACTGAACCCGCAACCTCATGGTTCCTAGTTGGATTCGTTAACCACTGCGCCACGACATGAACTCCTTACTTGAGTTTCTTAACTTCTCTAGTTTCCCTTACCCTCTTCTGTAAAATGGGGACAATCCATAGGGTCATTGTGAGGATTCAATGAGATCATGACAATTAAATCTTTGGCATGTTTTCTGGCTTTCAAACATTATTCCAAAGTATTTCATTGTTACACTAGAGGAAGAGGTCACCTTCCATTTCGTTAAGTTCATTAAGAGAAACCTGACTTTGCTAATAATGTTGACAAGTCATCTCAGGAACTGGTATCCATGCCTTCAAGCCTAGTAGGAGAGCCAGAAGGACCCAGACACCAGACTTCCCAGCTAGAAAGTAGGAAAAAAGGCTTATGAGGTCAAGAACTGCCAACAGTGAAGGCTGTGAGACTGACTTACCAAATAGTTTATGTTGATTCTTTGATTCATTGCTATGGGTGATGACTACTACAAGAAGGACAGAATTATGGCAATGGCAGCACAAATGAGTTCTAGGGTGAGTCACAGAATAATCACAGCAGACCAGAGGGGACTGCATATCCCTGCCAGACAACTGACTTCTCTCATTGTACCCACTGCAAGACTATCCCTTAGGATTTATTTATCTTTTTCTATGTAGCAAAGAAAACACAATCAATGAATGGCAAGGCTTACAGGTGATTGGCAGTCCATGAATCTGGGTTTGGTAGTACTAGAAGAATCACAAAATACCAATTTCATGGGTCAAATATGTTTACATTCATTCATGGGCCAAATACTTTCTTGGCCAAATACTTTCTTCACATATATCACAATTAGCTGACAACAATGGAAGTAAAATATTAACTGGGTACTCTCTAGGTTGAGAAGATCTCGAATCTTTCATCTAGTCCTAATTTAATTCCTAATTCAATTCCGCCTGCTAATTTTATTTTGAATTGGCAATTTAACAAAGAAAAAAGTGACAGCTTGGAGATGGGCTGTTTATTGATGTGTATTATATGCCTTTACCATCCCATAAATATATACTGCACTGATAGAGCATTGAAGATCTGAAGTTTTCAAAAGACTAGACCAAAAACCAGGTTCTGTTCTTTGTACTAAATATGCAAGATTAGATATCTTTACCTAGTCATAATCCAGAAGATGCAAAAAGTATACAGCAAACCCAGATAAACCTTTACCTCAGAGTGTTCTTTTCAAGCAATCCATCACCACATGATTCAGCTATGAGTCTTATATGCATCATCTGAGCATGTGCACGTTTATGCATAACTGGAAGTAAATATGCAAAGTAACCTGGTTATAATAAGTAGTGGCCATTATAGAAGATTCAATTGCCCATATCTTTACTTTACTACATTATTACCGTGTCACTTTTACAGTTAAAATAATGTAGAGTGATAAAATACCTTGGCCCAAATTTTCTGCCTCAATAAACAAAATTTAGTGACAGTTCTTTGCGATGATCTAGGATTATGTTGGGATGTGCTGTTAATATCTTGTGCATCCACATTCATATGGAAAGCAGAAAAGAAAGGGAAAAAATGAGGGAAATCCTAGAATATCGTGGCCTCGTGCATCCGTTTTTGTGGTTGCTGTAATGATTTACCATCAACAAGGAGGCTTAATACAACAGAAATGTGTTTTCTTATCTATCTGGAGACCAGAAGCTCAAAATCAGTCAACATTAGAAGCTTTGAGGGAGAACCTGTCCCATGCCTCCTGGCTCCTAGCTTGTGGTGGCTGCTGGCAATCCTCAGTGCTCCATGTCCTGTAATTGCATCACTCCAGTGTCTGCCTCTATCCTCACATAAAGTTTTCCTCTGTGTGTTTTCTTCTTTTCTCTTCTCTTATAGGGGCAATTGTCATTGAATTTAGGTTGTGTCCAAATCCACAATAATCTCATCCCAAGATCCTTAATCACACCCACAAAGACCTTTTAATCCAAATATCATTGCATTCGGAGATTCTAAGTGACATACCTTCTGTTAGTTCACAATTCAACACACTATACCAAACAATTTTGTAGTAAACCCATTTTACCACTCTCTCAGCATTATATTCTAGATGGATGTCCCAAGTAAAACAAAGCTGTGTCATTGGCCTGATTTCCCTTTTTATGTTGACCATCTGGAAGCTTTTAGATAATTCATAGGGCTACCTGATATTCTATAGAAGGTGTGATAGAATGCCTTTATTGACCTCACTTTTATTTTCATCTTGTGACCTCATTTTTATCTTCTCTTTCCTATGTTTTTAATTTATGTGATCATTGATGTATTCTTGGGAGCCACCTTAATACCTTCCTGGGAAAAGACAGAGTATAAATATCATATATGCCATTATGGGATGAATTGTGTCCCCCCAGAATTCATATTTTGAAGTCCTAATCCTCAGGACCTCAAAAGGTAACTGTATTTGGAGAGAAGGCTTTTAAAGAGATAATTAAGTTAAAATGGGATTGTTGGGGGGGCCCTAATCTAGTGTGACTGGTGTCTTCATAACAAGTATGGATCAGGACACAGAAGGACATGCAGAAGGACAGCTTGTGAGAGGACACAGTGAGAAAGTGGTCATTCACAAGCAGAGGAGAAAGGCCTCATGAGAAGTGAAACCTATTGACTCTTTGGGCTTGGACATCCACCTTCCAAAAGTGTGAGAAAATAAATTTCTGTTGTTTGAGTCACCCAGTCTGAAGAATTTGCTATGGCAGCCCCAGAAAGCTAATACAATGCCCAGATATGAGGCCAATTTTCTCTCAAAGCTAGTACTCAGAAACAGAGAACTGGCCTTATAGTGAAGACCTGAGACTATTACAGGGCACTCTGTCATGTATTTAATATGAGGTATAGACTGGGGAAAAAATATTAGCTTGAAATATCTATAATAAGTGCTAATTTGGGATGTTTTATGAAGGTCACCTAACAAAATTGGTTAAAAAAATCATGACAAAAGGAAATGAATTATTTCACAATTACATTGCAGTGTATGATCTCACAATTGCAAAAAGTAAATGATACTTTAAACAATTTTTAAAAGAATACTTTGAAAACCAACACATTAAGTAGTTATGTTCCAGAGAGAAGAATGAATAGGATGTATATCTGTTACAGCACTACATCCATGGGTTGAGAGTCTTGTGGTGTGGAATAAAATTTCTAGTGACAATATAATATAAAATCCCAGAAGTGCCAGTGTTCTATCTCAAATGACCTGTATGGAGGTAAAGATGGAAATTCTGCTTTAGAAAACTGTTAGAGTACTGCAGTTGCACTTTATGGAGTAATCTTAAGTGCTGTGATACACTGCAGTGACCAGCTTCTAAGACGGCCCCCCATGATTCATGCCTTCTGGCATTCTTTTACATTGATGAGCACTGACTTGGGTAACCAGTATAATACTGTGGGAATTATAAAGAGTAGCTCCTAGGGCTGGGGCATGAGAAAATTACAGCTTTTACTCTATAGATCACTCTTAGATCACTCTTTCTGGAGAGAGCCGTCTTCCATGTCATGAGAACACTCAGCCCAGTAGAGAGGTCTGCATGATGAAGAAATGAAGTCTCTTGACAGGATTCCTCACCCACTACCAGGCATGTGGATGAACCAGGTTGAAGCAGATCCTTCAGCCCCAGACAAACAATTCCACCTGAGCTCTTGCCTGCAGTTTCAAGAGAGACAATGAGCAGAAACTGTGTGGAAAATGTTTTATTGTTTTAAGCCACTAAGTTTGTATTAAATTGTTATGTAGCAATAGAGTGCGTAGAGCATGTCTTAGAAATTTAGTCGTTATAATTCTAATGAGCTGTTGGGTTCTGGAGAGAGCTAAATTTTCTCATTTGCCATTTTCTTGCTATTTCCTCATATTATAGAGAGAGGAGAAAAGAGTACTCTGGTCTCGTCTTTTAAGGGCACTGACCCCATTATGAGGGCTCCACCTTTATGATATAATTACCTCCAAAGGTCCACCTCCTAATACTATCACATCGGGCATTAGAGTTTTAATGTATGATTAGTGTCGGGGGTGGGGGGACACAAACATTCAGCTCATAACAGATAGCTAATACAGATAGCTAATACAGATAGCTAATACAGACTTTGATATGTTGTATCAAATTTTGATTCATTTGTATTCATTTTGAGATAACTTTTTATTTCCTTTTGGATTTCTTCTTTGACCCAGTGAATGCTTAGAAGAGTATTGTTCTGTTTCCACATAGCCGTAAATCTCATTTTCCTCTTTTTGATTTCTTGGTTCATGCCATAGTGATCAGAGGAAGCAGTTGGTATTATTTCAATCTTCTTAAGTTTGCAAGGTCTTTTGGTTTGTTTGGTTTTTTTCTTTTTGTTTGTTTTTTTGGCTTTTTGCCTATCATATGACCTATCCTGGTGAATATTCCACGTACATATAAGAAGAATGTATATTTTGCTGCTGTTGGATGGAATGCTCTATATATGTCTATTAAGTCCATTTGTTCTAAAGTGTGGTTCAATATTTCCTTCTTGAATTTCTGTCTTGTATGATCCACGTATTTCTGATAGTGAGGTATTAAATTTCCCTACAATTATTGTATTGTTCTTTATATCTCTCTTAAGATATGTTATTATTTACTTAATATGATTTGGTGCTCAGGTGTTGAGAATATGTAATGTGTATATATATATGTGTGTGTGTGTGATAAAATATATTTTCTTGATGTACCATCCCTTTATCATTATATATAACCATCATTATCTCTTGTTCTCTTTTTTGGCTTGACAGCTCTTTTCTCCGAAAGAAAGTATAGATACATCCACCTTCTTTTGGTTTCCATTTGCTTATAATGTCCTCTAACCTTTCACTCTGAGTTTATGTATAGATACATCCACCTTCTTTTGGTTTCCATTTGCTTATAATGTCCTCTAACCTTTCACTCTGAGTTTATGTGTATCTTTAAGGCTATAATGAGTCTCCTGTAGGCAGCATATTGTTGGGTCCTGGTTGGGTTTTTTGTTGTTGTTTATGGTTTTTGTCTTTTTTTTTTTTAATTCATCTACCCACTCTTTTTGTGCCTTTTCATTGGTGAGTTCAATCCAGTTACATTTAGAGTGATTATTGATATGCAAAGATTTTATTGACATTTTATCTTTAGTCTCCTTGTTATTTTGTTTCTCCATTGCGTCTTTTTCCTTCTGTTTCTGACTATCTTTGTAAGTTAGAGGTTTTCCATGGTGATTTGCTCAGTCTCCTTTTCTTTTCTTTTACATTTCATGTAAAAATCTCTAGATTTTTGCTTTGTGGTTACCATGAGGTTTACATTAAAATTTTCATAGCTAAAAATAGTTCATTTTCTGCTGGTAGCAATTTATCTTCATTTGCCTGAAACAGTTACATTTTTTATTCTTCTCCTTTTATATTTTTGATATTAGAAATTATCTTTTTATGCTGATTTCATTACTAAATTATTGTAGCTAGAGTTGTTTTTAAAACTTTTTTCCTATAATCTTTATGTTATAATCAAGAGCTTAACATACTATTCTAAAAAAGAGTTGTCATTTTCAAATTTTGACTATTTATATCCTTAATCAGAGATTTTTTTTTGTTTTGTCTTTTTGTTTCAGCTTGAAGAGCTCCTTTTAAATTTCTTGTGAGATGGATCTAGCAGTGATGAACTCCCTCAGCTTTTGTTTGTCTGGGAAAACCTTTATTTATTCTTCATCTTGGAAGGAGAACTTTGCAAGATAGGCTATTCTTGGCTGGTACTTTTTAATCTTTCAATATTTTGAATATGTCATTCCACTCTCTCCCAGCCTGCAAAGTTTCTGCTGAGAAATTCTCTGGTCTAATAGAGGTTACTTTGTAGGTTCGTATATTTTTTTTCCCTGACTGCTTTTAAAATTCTTTATCATTGACTTTTGAAAGTTTTAATATAATGTATCTTGGAGGTCTTTTTGTGCTGAGATAATGAGGTGTTCTGTTAGCTTTGTGTATTTGTATATCTAGTTCCTTTCTTAGATTTGGGAAGTTCTCAATTAATATTTCTTTAAATAAATTAATTGGGAGTATCTGCTGTAGTGTAGTGAGCAGGTAAAGGATCCAGCATTGTCTCTGCATGGTCTGGGTCACTGCTGATGTGTGGGTTCAATCCCTGGGTTAAGGATCCAGTGTTACTGTACCTCTGACATAAGTTGTAGCTGTGGCTTGGTTTTGATCCCTGGCCTGAGAACTTCATATTCTACAAGTGTGGCTAAATAAATAAATAAACTTTCTGCTTTCTTCTCCCTCTCTTCACCTTCTGGAATACCTATGATTCTTAAGTTGGTTTTTCTAATGAAGACTGATAACTCCCATAAGGTTTCTTCATTTTTTTCAAAATCTTAGTTCTCTTTCAGTATCAACTTAAATCATTTCTAGATTTCTATCCTCCAACTCACTAATTCTCTCTTCCATCTGATCTGTTCTATTTCCAATGCATTCTAATGCAGTCTTCAACTCATTTATTGAGTTCTTTAGTTCCAGAATTTCTGTTTGGCTCTTTTTTAAAACTTAAATCTCTTTGGCAAAGTACTCCTTCCCATGTCTCAATTTTACTTATGAGATCATTGTATGACTTCTTATTTTTTTGTAGTTTGTTGAATTTCTTCATAATAGCTCTATTTTGAATCATGTCTCAGATGGCAATATTACTTGTCCTTGGGTTCAATTGCTAGAAAATTGTCATTTTCTTTTTGTAATAACATATTGGTATGATTTTTATGGTCTTTGATGAAAAGAGAATTTGAAATAGTGAACACATTTCTTATTTAGACAAGGTTTTGTTTACTTTGATTCTGACAATTCAATAGGTTGGTAATTAGGGGCCCTTCTTTTATTTTCCAGAAGGTGGAGCTATAGCACAAGTTTTTGGTTGATTTGTCAGTTAAGATTGGGAGCATGTGTATTTAAAAAAAAATTTGATGAAGGGGGGAAAAGGGAGGGGTGGCAGAGTGGGGGGAAGTACATACTTAGGACTTCGGCTCTGGTTGTTCCTGTGGCCCAGTAGGGGGAATCCTTGAGTAAGGGGTCCCAGAGATCAGTGGGTAGACCTTTTTGCCAGAACCCTAAGGTAGACAGCAAGAGACATTTTCCTTCAGTTCTCTTTGTCCACCTACTTCCCTTTCCTTTCCTTCCTTTCAGCCACTATGGTCTCTCCTCAGAGAGAGCAATGGATCCTTCTAGCTATAGAATGTGTGGCTGGGAAGACCCCCACTCACTACCCTCACTCTTACCTCCTCTGCCCAAAAGAGCATACTGAGTAACAGTTGGACCTGCCTCTGCCAGCTTTGCCTCTGCCAGCTCTACCACCACTTCCTTCTCTCTGGAGCCTCCTCTTCTATCCAATCCACTCACTTTCATGTGCATAAATGAGTAAATCTCTCAGGCATCCTGGTACTCTGTGCAGAGATACTGTTTTTGGTTATGGATGTCTCATTGGTTATAAATCAAAGGAGACAGAAAAAAAGGAATGACTTATGCCATCATGATGCTGACCTCAATCCCAGTTCATTCCTTTATATTATTGAGTAGTATCCTACCACAGTTTGTTTGTCCATTTTCCTATTTGTGAATATTTGGGTTATTTCAAATTTGAAGCAATCTTGACTAAAGCTACAAGGAGCATTCTTCTAGAAATATTTTTGTGGACATATGTCTTCATTGGGAATTTCAGGGAAAGTTACCTAGGAGTGCAATTTCTGTGTAATAAGTAGATGTGTTTGAGGTTTATAAAACAGTTTTCCAGGATGGTTGTACCACTTTATATTTCCATCAGCAGTGTATGAGCATCCTAGGTGTTCCATAGCCTCACCAACATTTGGCATTATTTATCTTAAAATTTTATCAGTTCTAGTAAAATAAAATTTCATTGTAGTTTAATTTGAATTTTACTGATGACTAATAATGATTATTCATACATTGCCTTTTGTCTTCTGACTTCTGCGACCTCTGATGAGAAATTGGCTATTATTCCTATCACTGTGTATTTGTATAATCCTTTTTGCTTGCTTTTAAGATTTTTCTTTATGTCTTGGATTTTTAGCCAGTTTATCATGATATGCCTAGTTTTGTTCTTCTCTGTGTTTATCCTGTCTGGCATTCATTTAACTTGTGTCAGTGGATTTTTCTTTTTCATCAAATTTGAGGAATTTCAAATATATCTTTGCCCAGTTTTCTCTTTGCCCTCCTTCTGAGATTCAAATTACACAACAGTTTGTTTGGCTTTGTCTCACCAGTCATTGAGGCTCTTTTCCTTTATTTTTCCATCACTTTTCCTCTCTGTGCTTTGGTTTGAATATTTATTTTCCTGACTTCAAGTTCACTACTCTTTTTTAGAGCAGTTTATGATGTTACTAAGCCCATTAATAAAGATTTGTTTTCTTATATTCAATTTGTCTGTCAGTTCTAAAATTTCTAATTATTTTCTTTCTGAAATTTCACATCTCTTCTGAAATTGCCTATCTCATCTTCACTATAGCCATCTTTTCCTGTAAATTCCTTAACATATTTATCATAATTATTTTAAAGTTTTTATCTGTTAATTTCAGAATCTGTCTCATCTAAAGGTATCCTTCTGTAGACTATATTTTCCCTAGACTTATGGGCCACTTTTTATATCTTCTTTGCCTGTCTAATAATGTCTGTGTTTTTCCTTTGTTTTATTGAAATATAATGATGCACAGCACTGTATAAGTTAAGGTATACAGTGTAATGATTTGACTTACATACATCATGAAATAATAATCACAAGTTTAGTGAACATCCGCTGTCTCATACAGATACAAAATTAAGGAACTAGAAAAAAATTTTTCCTTTGGATGAGAACTCTTAAGATTTACTCTTTTAAAAATTTTCATATAAAACATACAGCAGTATTAATTATATTTATCATGTTGTATATCACATCCCTAGTACTTATTTATCTTGTAACTGGATGCAATAATTTCTTATTTTAAATATGACAATATGTTTTATTGCTGAAGGTGCACCATAGAGTTCTGGATTTTGTCATTTTAAAAACTGTTGAATTTAGTTTTAGCAAATACTAAACTATTGACAGATGATCTCATGTCCATAGAGGCTCAGCTTTCAAGCCTTAGTATGGAAGGGCTTATTTTGATTCCGTCTTTAGTCACAAAAATACATCTCTTAGTCCTGGGGTATGGTCCTTACTTCTAAGGCATGGTCCTTCTGGGGCTCTAGTGGAAAGCCCAAAGTGTTTACTATTTCCCTCTTATTTGGTGAGACTTGAACTCCAAGTCTCTCTCCCCAACATTTCACTTGTTGACACCTCTACTCAGCCCTTTTGCTTCCAGCTGTGCATTCTACTGACTTCTGCTTGGAGTCACATTCAGCTCATTCATAATTTTAGTGTCAGCCAAGAATTTGAGATGAATATTTATACAGAAATGTGCTCCTTTCTCCATAACTACCTCCTTTCCAGGATATCCCCCCTCCTTAATTTCCAGCTGTACTGGCAGCCTCAAATTCAACCTCCAACTCCTCAGCCCGGTAAGGTCCATTCTTTCTGTCCCTTATTCTACGCAAACTAGGGAGTGCCCTTAGGGGAAAAGTTGGATAAATGTGAATCTCACCTGATTTGCAACCCATCTTTCAAAGATTGTATCTCCATCATTGTCAGCTTGCTTTTTTTTCTTTTTAATCTCTAGTGCTTTCCAAGAGACTTTTTTTTTTTGTCTAGAATTTATAGTTTGCATTGGTAAGAAGGCTAGTTCAAGGCAAATTACTCTGCCATTATCAGAACTGGAATTGCTCTAGTTACCTGAGTGTTATTTAAGTCACACTTTCTAAATAAATAAACGAGAAGGCATATTCAGGAGCTACATCTAACACTACAATTGTGGTTCCTGGTTTATTTTCTAGCACATGTCTCCATAAACATTACTTAACTTCCTCTGAGTCATTTCAAACCATAAAAAAAAAATCTCACAATGAAGTGTAAAGACAAACCTGTTTTGAAGTAGTACAGAACCTCATTCAATATGTCAGTCCTGGCTGCCCAGAGTTTAGTTTATGTATCAAGAGAAACAACAGCAGTTTTCCCATTGACTAGGAAGCCTCTACCACCAAGTTCCTCAGCAATATCATGTAGATCATGGAAACTTTTTAGGAACCCACACATGCCCAGAGTTTATTGTACACTTGCAGCACTCATTAAAATTTCCACAAAACACCAACAGGTTATGTTAATTGTTCTTTTCCAGAAAATTCCATTTTCTGCATAGCTCTTTTTTTGAAGCCAAAAAATGGATTTACCTGTTGAGATTTAGTTGTCCCACAGCTTAAGTTCATGCCATCCAAAGAGGATAAGTAGAGAATATCCAGCTTGGGAATGAGATTGTTGAACTTTGTGCCTCACCTGGACTCATTCTTCTTCCCATCTTGGTCAGTTTAGATTTTAGAACTTCATTAGTGCAGTCAGTTATGAATTTGTGTATCTCCAAGCTAGGAGCTATTTTAAGTATTTACACCTGTTAATGTATTTCGTTCTCACAACAAATGCATTTTACAGTTGGGAAAGTGGGCACAGGGATTCACTTATTTCTCAAAGATTACACCCAAGTGTGTTATTTCATTGAGGATCCAGGGACCATGATGTGATTTGAACCCATATTCTGTTTTCCTTCTTATCAACTGCATTCTGTTAATACTCAGATCCTGTTAATGCCTGTATGCCATGTGTAATCTGTGGAGGGTACAAATAGCTATGCCAATTCCTAACACCTCTTTGATTTTACACTTTCTTCCTCCGTATTTGTGTGGTCATTCTGCCAAACCTCAGACATGCCCAAGTGTTTCCTTCAGGATCATTCCATTCATCTTGAGAGCTGAGGTGGTATGAATCCATCTTCTTCCTTGGAATGGGTAGAACCTGACCTCTTCTTAGTGAAGTTCATCTAACATATCTCTAGTAAGTATCTCCTCCATGCCAGGCATTACCTAGGTATTGGTTAGAATAAGGTTGCTGTTGCCCCTGAGAATCTTAGGGTTTAGAGGGAAAGAAATATATATAAATATACATGAACAGATGATAAAATTCTGTGGTGGATACATGAGCAAAGAGTCATGTTGTCACAGAAAAGGAAGCAACTAGATCTGAAACTCATCCTGTTTGGGGAGGTGGGGGACGGATCCACAATAAAAGTGTTTTATAAGCTGAGTCTTGGGGTGCGCATAGAAATAAGGTAGGTAGATAAGGTTGGGAAGAGCATTTCACACAGAGGGAACAGCATGTTTAAAGGTATAAGGCAGAAATGGGCATGATTTCCAAGAGGTCAGTGAGAAAACAGCATAAATAAAAGAAAGTAGAGGATGGGGCAATGTTTGTGAGCAGGAGACATATAGTGAAGGAGTTTGAGTTTTATCATAAAGGAAACAGTGCTACAATTATCTATAATCTACAGCTTTATTTCATCCCAATCCCTTGACCAAACCCTACCTACACTTCTTATCTCAAATGCATACACACACACACACACACACAAACACACACCATCCCCTCCTTCCCTCTAGGATGAATGTACAACTTGATAAGAGAGTATTCCTTTAGCCTTATTAGACTTAAGAATGAAGCTTACATCAAAAATATTTCATAATTTACTGTTGCCCATCCAAATGGATTTTCCAAGGCTCTCAGGGAAAGATCAAAATGGACAAAAACTAAAAAACTGAAAGTCTTAGAGAAACATCATTCATTATTTTCCTTTCTCCTTCTCTTTTACCTTCCTGCCTCATCTTCAAAACAGAAAGAAAAAGAGAAGAAGCTTTTAGATGCATGATTAGGTTTATGCCAAATAACCTGTGGCTTATGCTCATTTAAGCTAGGCATAATTTTTTCTCTGTGTTTTATTTAATGTTTATTTCTGTTAAGAAATAGGGTGTTAGGGAGTTCCCATTGTGGCTCAGTGGTAAACCCAACTAGAAACCATGAGAAGATGGGTTCAATCCCTGGCCTCACTCCATGGGTTAAGGATCTGGCGTTGCCATGAGCTGTAGGTCAAAGACATGGCTTGGATCTGGTGTTGCTGTGGCGGCTGTGGCAGAGGCCAGCCGCTACAGTTCTGATTCAACCCCTAGCCTGGAAGCTAAAAAGCAAAAAAAAAAAAAAAAAAAAAAAAAAAGAAAAGAAAAAGAAATAGGGTGTTAGTTTCAACCAGTTATTGTTTTTTTCTTCATGCTATTTATAAAGCCATCTGCCCTTTGCCACAACTGAAAGGCTAAACTGGGCCTTTTGACTTCCCTACCTTCCCAGATGTGTAGCTTCAGATTAGACTGAGGTCCAGAATAAATGTTGTTGTAGGCTTCCTCTTCAAGTCTCATCCTTTTTTTCCAGAAGCTAATAAATTCTGAAAGTATTGCCATAGTTGCTGCTGAAGTCAGTCTCTGAAAAAAGACCTGGTATGCTTGACTTCTCATTTGACCACTGTAATCATAGAGAAGATAAATAAAGTGAGGACAGAAAGGACAATTTCTGACTCATCCTATCTCTTTATTTCTAATTAACATCTCCTTCCCTCATTCCTTCCTTCCTCTCATATCCCCTATTTCCTTATTCTCTTCCTTTCTCCCTCTTTCTTTTCTTATCCTTTGTTCCAATCTCTTCTACTCCCCCTTTTAAATTTCTTTCTTATGTTTCAAAATATGATTTATTCATTTAAAAATAAGTTGAGTCCTTGCAATGTGCCAAATGCTATCATTAGTATTGTGTTAAAACAAAACAGAACAAAACAAACAAACCAAAACACAAACAAGGAACAAAAGGAGCAAAATAGAGAGAGTTCTTACCCTCAGGGAGCTTCCAGTTTAGCCCAGGGTAGTCACAATCCAATTATTAATAAAAATGTCAATTTGAAAGGTGTTTGATTTTCTTTACTCCTCTGTAGCTTATTTGAAATGATTTTAGTTAACTCTATATAAGCTTTCTGCAGTTTTCTAACTATAAATTCTATGATTCCATACTCTGCATTTCAATTTGAATTTTGTCTAAATAATATTAAATTAGAATTGCAGGAGTTCCTGTCATGGTGCAGTGGTTAATGAACCTGACTAGGAACCATGAGGTTGCGGGTTCGATCCCTGGCCTTGCTCTGTGGGTTAAGGATCCGGCATTGCTGTGAGCTGTGGTGTAGGTCGCAGATGCGGCTCGGATCCCACATTGCTGTGGCTCTGGCATAGGCTGGCGGCTACAGCTCCAATTAGACCCCTAGCCTGGGAACCTCCATATGCCGCTGGAAGTGGCCCTAGAAAAGGCAAAAAGACCTAAAAAAAAAGAAAAAGAAAAAGAATTGTGACCAAGAGGTAGATTATCTGCAAATGCCAAGATTTTTTTTTTGAAATTTAATACATTTTCTCCTTTTTTAAAATTTTACTTTTCTGTACGTTCCAAAATTCATACAAGAAAGTTCTGAAACTATATCAAGAAAGTTATTTTCTGATTATAAAAACCAATAGTGAGCTTTCTTATGGTGAAATAATAGAAAATGCATTTTATTTCTCTTTGAGAATTTCTTTCTTAGAATACTGAAATATAATTTATGTAAAATATTCTCAAACAATGGCATAAGAGTAAAAACAAAGAAGTAGAAAAGGAAAAATGATCCAACTAATCTAAAACATTGTCTGTGTCCCCTACATTCTTCTCTAGTTCCTGTCTGTAAGCATATACATAATAGCTGAAGTGACATTTTTACAGTCCTAACATGGGCATAACTTGTCATTACCTTATTAAATAATTCCAAAAAGTAAAGAAATACTTAAATAGATGAAAATTTATTTTCCTCCCATTCTTCTCCTCAGAGAAAAGCACTGTCAGCAGTTTATTGTGTTGATTCTAACTTCTTAATAGACAAGTAAACACTTAATGTTTTGCTTTTCCTTAAGTTCACCTATTTACTTAGTAAATTATTATGGGATGGCTACTGTGGCCTGGGCATTGCTGGGTCCCAAGGATGCTGTGAGAACAAAGCAGGCATGGTTCATACCCTCACAGTTTTGCCATCTAGTCAAGTCGGGTGCGATGGAGACCTTTGAGTGAGAAAGTTAACATTGGTGGCTGATATGTTTTTGTTGTAATGGGTGTCTTTCTGTGCCATCTTAAGTTGAGTTAGTTCATCATTTTTAATAGCTGCATGGTCGTCCATAGGATGGTTATAATAATCATAATAAAAAGAATCATAGCACTTATTGAGTGCTCACTGAATTCCTGACACTGTGCTAGGTGATTTATGTGGCTTATCTTACTAAAGCCTTGCTCATAGCCACTGATAAGCAGGTTATGCATTTTCCCTATTTTACAGGTGAAAAAAAAGGTTTATGCAAATGAAGTCTCTCGATCAAATCCTCACAGTTAGGGGGGACTAAAATCCAAACTTCTTTTCTGACTTCAGAGCCTATCCTCTGACTTCTCTGCTCACTTCCCATCATTTAGATATAAAAATGTATAAGAAATTGTCATGTAAACTTGCATTGGAATTTTTTTTTCCCCTTTTTTTGGCTGCCATGTGGCATATGGAGTTCCCAGGCCAGGGATCAGATCCAAGCCACAGTACCAGCCTGAGCCGCAGCTGCAGCAATGCTGGATCTTTAGCCCACTGAGCTAGGCACCGAACCTACTTCCCAGGGCTCCCACAACGCTGCTGATCCCCTTGTGCCACAGCGGGAACCCTGGAATTTTTCGCTTGAACTGGAGTTGAAATGTTTGAATTGAATTAGAATTTTTAGTTTAAAGAAGCATATATAATTTTTATACCTATTGTCAAATCCTCCTTCTCAAAGCAACAGCCCCAAGAGTTCAAACAGACAAAACACCCTTTCAAATAACCATTTTTAAAAATTTCTAATTAAATTTTAAGCACTACATATTGCTCACAGGATTAATGAGATGATAAATCTCTAATGCACAAAAGCACTTAATAAATATTACCTATCATCATCATCGCAACAAATCAAGAGCTATTGTTCTCATTATATTCATGATACTCCAGGGACTGGACATGTTGCAGCCCAAACTCAGTAGGTTTGGATTATAACTGTTAGAGTCAGTCCACCGTCCATGGTCAATCTTCCTATTTGAAATATTTCACAAGTTCAGTTTAAACAGAAGGATTCATGAATTGCATTCCTAAGGAAGGTTGCTTGGTCCGATAGATTCAGCAGAACAATTGGGTCACATGTGGATCAAAGTGGGTGCAGCTTATCTTGCACTTCCCAAAGATGTGATGCTTTTGGCTCTCTTTGTATTCTCCCTGATGGACAGCCTCTGGGTTTTGTCCTTTTCTTATTGCAACCTGAAGGGAAACTTGTAACTCCAACTTGCAATGAATTGTTGGACAGCAATAGTGAAACTTCCCATGTGAAGCTAATAAACATCCCTTAATTCTGCAAACTCAAGGAAACACCACCTGTTTATTCATTCCATGATCGCTATTGTATAAGCCACATAAACCATGAGAAGGAGAAATGGGGTCTGGAAGTTCTTTTACAACACGCTTATAATCTCAGTTACTATTAACACCTGGAAGGCATCTCAATCCATATTCATCCCTTTAACACTTTTGAGAAGGGCAAGTTAAGTTCCCTGCTTGGTCTTGAATTTTTCTTTCTTTCTTTCTTTCTTTTTTTTTTTTTTTTTTTTTGTGTGTGTGTGATTTCTTGGGCTGCTCCTGCAGCATATGGAGGTTCCCAGGCTAGGGGTCTAATCGGAGCTGTAGCCACTGGCCTATGCCAGAGCCACAGCAACGCAGGATCTGAGCCACATCTGCAACCTACACCACAGCTCATGGCAACGCCGGATCCTTAACCCACTGAGCAAGGCCAGGGATCAAACCCACAACCTCATGGTTCCTAGTTGGATTCGTTAACCACTGAGCCACGACGGGAACTTCGGTCTTGAATGTTTAAAATGAATCTTTCAGAATTTTTCAAAATGTATAATCAATTTAGTTTTTTAAAATTTGTCTTTTATGCTGGCTGTGGACTTAGTATTAACTTGCTGAGCTTCAGATTTCTCTTTCATGAAAGAGAACATTTTATGAGAGATCAACACTTCCCCTATTAATATGCATAGCACAGAAGTAATAAAGTGTAGAAAGCTGACAGGCAACAAAGTGAAGAGAATCATTTTGGAGCAAGATGGATCTACCTTAGTGAGGAAATGCTTGTCCCCTACAATGAAAGGGAATGGCGGGGTGCTTACAGCCAAAAGGAGAAAGTATTGTGAAAAGGAGGCTTTCTACTCAACAGCAGCACTATTTACAATAGCCAAGACATGGAAACAACCTAAATATCAACAGATGAATGGAAAAACAAGTTATGATACATATATACAATGGAATATTATTCAGCCATAAAAAATGAAATAATGGCATTTGCAGCAACATAGATGGACCTAGATATTATCATACCAAGTGAAATAAGTCAAAGACAAGTATCATGATATCACATATGTGGAATCTAAAAAATAGTACTTGTGAACTATTTACAAAACAGAAACAGACTCACAGACAGAGCAAAGAAAGTTAAGGTTACCAAAAAGGAAAGCTGGCGATGGGGGGGGAGGATAAATTTGGAGCATGGGATTAACAGAGGCACATTACCATGTATAAAACAGATAAACAACAAGGATTTACTATATCGCATAGGGAACTATATTCCATATCTTGCCATAAGTCATAATGAAAAAGAATCAAAAAAGAATATACATACATGTAGTTATATGTATATAACAATCTCTTTGTGGTACAACTGAAACTAACACGATATTGTACATCAATTTTACTTCAGATTTTTTTTGAAAAAGGAGCCTGTTTAAATGCTTGGGCTATTTTTTGCTGTCATTCATGACCCTCTCTGACCTACTCTCTCGATCCTCTTCTGGCCTCAAACTCAGTGATTTAACTAAATGTTTCACTTTTCAGCAAGTTATGTTGGTGTTACGTAGAGACAGCTTTAATTAAAATTTGTATGTGGTGAGTGAGAAAAAGAAGGGCATATCAACTCACTGAGTCAGGTCCTGTTAGAAAAAAAAAGAGAGTGTCAGAATGACACAAGGAAAAGAAAGGAGGTGCAAAAAGCCATTTGGTTTGAGCACCATTAACTCAGGCCAGGGAAGCAGTAATGCCGAGGAGACCCAAGGGGGTGAGTTAAGGACAGGCTTTCTGCCTTGTCTCTCAGTGTGCTAGGTTTTATTAGTTCAGGCCAGGCGGCTGCTAACATTATTTTAGTATCTATTTTGTGAGTGATTATGGTGTAGGCATGGGCAGGAGGTCAGGCAGGTCAAGGCTTTCTGCTCCAGACCATCTCTGCATGAGCTTTTTGCCTTTAGATCTCGCTGAAACTTGCCACCTGTAAAAGCAGACAACCTAATGGGAAAAAGAGCAGCACTTAAAATGCTGTTTTTTCTCCACCGTGCTCGAGTGTAAAGAACGCTGTAAAAATATTTCAAACTGGATTTTTTGTTTGGGTTGTGTTAACTCTTTGTTTGACCATCGTCACCATTTTCCCACAAAATTGACTTTTGGTAACCAGAGATGTTTTGGAGAAACTGAATATTATGTCTGCAAACAGAGGGAAGCAGTCGGAGAAACCCAAAGGGAGGCTTGCTAATGCTCCAAGCACCTCAACTCATCTGCTGTATCGCACGCGATGACCACAGCTTTGGAAAATTAACAAACCGGTCCATTTTCTAGGGGCTCTCTTTCATTTCTGTTTGAAAGAAACATCCGTGAGACTTGGACCAGCTCCAAGCACAATGTTTAGGATAGCCAACACCCCAAAGAAGAAGGGAAGTAGTCTAGATTTGAATCCTAATTTCTGGTCCAGTTGCCTGCCTGACCTTGGGCTCATCTTTATGTCTCAGTGACTCAGTTTTACCTTGAAAAGAGCCTACTTGCCTCACTGTTTAGGAGATTGAACTCCTGTGTTCACTATTATTGAGAGCTGTTCGATTCTTAGGCAGGAATCATGGGCCAATAATGAGGCGAGGGGGCATCAGTATAGATGGTCCATGGATTTCTACTCTTTCAACCTTGGCTTTGCCCAGAAAAAGTCTTCACCGTAACCATCAGGGGCTCAGGGCTGGTGCAGAACTGAAGGTCAAGGTACACATTTAGGAAGAAGAGCCACTGGTCTGGCTTCTTTCTAGGTTGAATCTGGGCCTTGATGCTCTGAAACCACTCCAGCCTTCCCTCTAACCCCTCTGCAGAGCTCTCTGGATGCTTGTTCCTCTAATTACTCAACAGTTACTGGTGGGACACCAACTCTGCTCCAGGCATCGCCCTGAGGTGCTCTCATGGCCCATACCGTATTTCATGGACCTTCCGCCCAATGAAGATAATCCATGTTCAATAAGTGGATACATATGATGTGAAGGAGAGCTTAGCAGGATAAGAAAATGGGAAGGTACATCAACTTTGATGAGGGGACAATAAGCAGACTTGGATTACGTGAACAGTTGAGTCACGCAGATCTCTGGGAGAAGCATTCCAGGCTAGGAGAGGAACAGGCACAAAGACCCTGAGGTGGGAAAAGTTTGGAACATCCACAGACATTGAGGGGTCTGCCTTCATTCTCAACGTGCATTGTGTGGAATGTGTCACTGTGTGGAATCCAGAGTAAGCAAGAAGGACAGTGGTGGGGGTGAGTTTAGGGAAGTAACCAGGGGCCAGCTGGTAAGGGTTGTACAGGATAAGTTAAGTACTTTGGACTCTTAAAAAAATGTTATTGAGGGAGTTCCCGTCGTGGCTCAGTGGTTAGTGAATCTGACTAGGAACCATGAGGTTGCAGGTTCGATCCCTGGCCTTGCTTAGTGGGTTAAGGATCCGGCGTTGCTGTGAGCTGTGGTGTAGGTTGCAGACGTGGTTCGGATCCAGTGTTGCTGTGGCTCTGGCATAGGCCAGCAGCTACAGCTCCAATAGGATCCCTAGCCTGGGAACTTCCATATGCCTCAGGTGCAGCCCTAAAAACCAAAAAAAAAAAAAAAAGAAGTTATTGAAATATAGTTGATTTACAATGTGTTCATTTCAGGTGTACATAAAGTAATTTAGTTATATATATAATATTTTTATATTTAATATTCTTTTATATATGATTCATATGCATACATATGATTCAGCTATATATTAATATGTACATGTAAATATTAATATAATTTATATTGATATATATATTATTTTATACATTCTCTTCCATTATAGATTATTGCAAGGTTTGAGTGTAGTTCCCTGTGCTATCCAGTAGGTCCTTGTTGGCTGTCTATTTTATATTTTGTAGTGTGTATATTTTAATCCAAATTTCCTAATGTATCTCTCTTCCCTCTCCCCCCTTTGGTAAATATAACTTTGTTTTCTGTACCTATGAGTCTGTTTCTGTTTTGTAAATGAGTTCATTTGTACTGTTTTTTATTTATTTATCTTTTGTCTTTTTAGGGCTGCACCTGCGGCATATGGAGGCACCCAGGCCAGGGATCAAATCAGAGCTACAGCTGCCGGCCTACGCCACAGCTGTGGCAACTTGGGATCCCAGCTGCGTCTACAACCTGCACCACAGCTCAGGGCAACGCGGATCCTTAACCCACTGAGCAAGTCCAGGGATGGAACCTGAGTCCTCATGGATGCCAGTCAGATTCATTTCTAGAGCAGCAGAAATGAATCTGACTAGAAACCATGAGGTTTCAGGTTCCATCCCTGGCTTCGCTTAGTGGGCTAAGGATCTGGCCTTGCCGTGAGTTGTGGTGTAGATCGCAGATGTGCATCGGATCTGGCATTGCTGTGGCTGTGGTTTAGCCCGGCAGCTGTAGCTCTGATTCGACCCCTAGCCTGGGAACCTCCATATGACATGGGTGCAGCCCTTAAAAAATAAAAAGATAAATTAAAAAAAAGACAAAAGACAGATTAGTTTCTGCTGATCCATGAAGGGAACTCCCATTTGTACCAATTTTTAGACTTCACATACAAATGATACCATATAGTATTTGTTTTTGTCTCTCTCTCTTACTCAGTATGATAATCTCTAGGTCCATTCATGTTGCTGCAAATGGAAATATTTCATTGGCCATCATCAAAGTCTACAAATAATTAATGTTTAAGAAGGTATGGAGAAAGGAACCCTCCTAAACTATTGGTGGGGATATAAATTGTATAGCCACTGTGGAGAACGGTATGGAGATTCCTCAGAAAAACTAAAAATGGAACTATCATATGACCCTGTAATCCCACACCTAGTCATGTAATCTGGAGAAAAACATAATTTGAAAGAAATACATGCACTCCAGTGTTCATAGCATCACTATTTACAATAGCCAAGACATGGAAGCAACCTAAATGTCCATTGACAGATGAATGGATAAAGATATGTGGTACACACACACACACACACACACACACGTGCATGTCCACACACATACACAGTGGAATATTACTCAGCCATAAAAAACACCTTTGGATTTTATTTTGAGTGAGATGAGGGACTTTTTTGATCAACAAAGTGTTATGATGTGATTTCATCTTAAAAAGAACCACCTGGTGCTCTCCAGAGAATGAACTAAAGAGGTCAAGAATGGAAGCCACCGACTAGTTAGGGGTCTAATTCAGTGGGACAGGTGAATGAGAACAGTGATGTAGATTAGAATGATAAAAATGGAAAGTGGTGAAAAGCGGTCTGATTTGGCATGCATTTCAAAAATGAAGGTCAAGGGACTGATGATGATTTGAGTGTAGGACCCAAAAGAGAGAAGCCAGGAATGATAGCTGAGTGGTAGGTGAGCGGTGATGCCGTTAGAGAGAAAGAGCATCATGGGGAAAAGGACAGGAAGGAGCAGGGATCTTGGGAGCTGATGGGAAAATCCAGAAGTGTATTTCAGGTGTGACTCACAGGAATTAATCTGAAAAGTAGGGTGCCTGATTTTTAAGGTGAAGCCTATTTATAGTGGATAAAAGGTTAAGGATGGTCTCATGTGGGCCAGAGATGAAATGGCTTCATAGGGAGAAAGCCATATGTGACCAAAGGACCCCAAAGGCTATTGAGTCTAGATAGAGGTGGACCTCTGGTTAGGGTCCTTAGTGCCTGGGGTTCCAGTTGCTGTTCTAACTGCATCTTGATCAGAGGTGAGACAGGCCGGGCTGACCCCAGGATCTGGAAGCTCTGCCTCCTACCATCTGCCCTATCCCCACAATGCCTGATTGCCCCCTTCAGAAGAGTGGCAATGAGCAAAGTAGGTGGGGAAAAGGGTGGCAGAAAAGCCCAGAGTAGGCAACACTCAGGAATTTGGCTGCGCATAACAGCAGAGGCCCACATAGGTAATTTGCAGATGGAAGTGTTCCATCCTGGGTTGGGACTGGAGCATGAGGTTAAAGGACATTCATTTGCTCCTTCACTTCTCCCTCCTCTCCCTTTCTTGCCTTTCTTTCCCCACTCTTCTCTTCCTTCTCCCCCCTCCCACCCCCCAACTTCCATCCCTTGCATTAAGTACTCCTGCTTTCAGGAAATGTTTGTTCAATCCTGCTGGGTGCCAATCACGGTGCTGGGTCCCAAGGACACCTAGAAAAAGCATAGGCTTGACATTTCTAGAATTGGGAATGCCCCCAGTTCTCTCCTGGGTTAGTGGAGCAGGCAAGAGTGGTCAGCAGGGACTACACAGGTTACCTGACCACACACACATTTGGAATCTGTTTCAATGTAAAATGGGTAACCACCCTGCTTTAAGCTCTCTTTGTTCTCTCTCTCTCTCTCTTTTTTTTTGTCTTTTTGCCTTTTTCTAGGGCCGCTGCCATGGCACATGGAGGTTCCCAGGCTAGGGGTCTAATCAGAGCTGGTAGCCGCCAGCCTACACCAGAGCCACAGCAATGCGGGATCCAAGCCACGTCTGCAACCTACACCACAGCTCATGGCAATGCCAGATCCTTAACCCACAGAGCAAGGCCGGGGATTGAACCCACAACCTCATGGTTCCCAGTTGGATGCTCTAACCACCGAGCCATGACGGGAACTCCTTTGTTCTCTTTTATGTTTCTGTTCAGTGAATGATAGGCCTTCCTTCTCTGCAGGTTTATTCAAAGTCTTCTCATGCATACTATTCTGAGGCTCCATTTTCAGAGCAGAATAAATAGACTTATGATATGAAAGGACATTATTATTTGTTTGATGCCTTAGAAGAAAGTCTTCAGCTTGTTTTTGTTGAAGAAGACATTTTTATTGATGTCCTAGGCAGGAAAGCATAGTGGTGAAGAGAGTAGATTCTGAAACCAGACAGATCTGGGTAGAATCTAGGCTTTGGACTTTTAACATCTTTCTTAGCTTCAATATCCTCATCTGTAAAATGGAAATAATAACTACACCTAACACATGGTGTTGTCAGAGATATTCAATAGATTGGTATAGATAAAGTGTGTGGTACATAAGTAACACTCAATCAATGGGTCATCTGAGTTAATAAACCCCAAATCCACAAAGGCAGGGTTTTCCTGTGCTCCTGCATCTTCTACCTCTCCACATGTTTATTTAATATCAGTTGCTCAATAAACTCATTTTGTGTGCCCAAAGCATCTTGTATCTTGCCTCACAGAATAATAACTACAGGGAAAAATATGAGATGAAACCAGGGGAACCACTCTAAATATGGAATTAGCAGCCAAGTACAAATTAAATCTCAATTACAGGGGCCCAATCAGGAACAACAGTTTGGGGAAGACTGCAGTCGTTGCCTACCTGTGGGAGGAAAACTGCCCAACATACATTAAACCTATGTTTTGGCAAATAAAGTCACTTAAGAACAAAGGTCCTCAAAATTTTCACCGGAAACTTAAAACAAGTTTTGCATCCCACATTTTAGTTACTGTTGAGCTAAAAATGCTTTAACAGATTTGCAAAGGCAAAGGAATTTCTTAACATGTACCAATTCCAGCTGATGGTAGGAGCTGCTGGGAGAGCTGTGATGAAAGCCTCTGAGGTTGCGCACTGGATCCATGATAAAGAATGCTGTGATCCACTGGCAAAATCTTGGATGGGCGGAGGCACAAGGATTGCTGTTGTGAGTGTTCTGTGGTTGTCTTTCCTAGTTTACACTTTGCTAACCTAGGAACAGTTTCAGTTTTGGTGATGCTTAAGATGAAACAAAAGTCTCTGCTAATCCTAAACTATGGTTAGGTCTTATTATCTTGATTTTTTTGTTGTTGTTTTTGTTTTATTTTGGTTTGGTTTTGTTTGGGCATAGATTTATCCCTTTAATAGAAAATACTTTGGAATCTGTGTTCTGATAGAACCTAAAATTAATTCAACTCAGAGAGGCATATAAGTACATTTATAAGTATGTTCAATACGTGTACAGAAGCGGCAAAGCTGAAATAAAATATCTAAAGATGAAGGTGAACTGGTCATCCAATGGGGAGAATCTTGAAATGGAAAAGAAAAAAAGATCAAAAACGATTCAAAAGAACATTCTTGACATGAAGGGAAACAGAGCCCAGCTTAGAGTTAACAGGTATTTTCGGAGAAGAAACTGGAACAATTGGAGGGAAGACAAAAATTTCACAACAGAGAAACATCTTAAGTTGAAAAGGAAAAGAAAAAAAAATTGAATTTCTAGGTCAAAATATATTGCCTTGGGAAAAAATACTAATTTTAATGTTGGCTATGTACAAAATCATGATCTTCTTTACATTTTCATATGAGTGAGCAGTGAACTGAGAGCAAATATCCCATTAAATAAATCAGTCAAGGCAGAATTATTAAAGCACTTGACTAATCAGTCAGTCTTTACAGAAGGAAAGCATTCATTGCAAATGTCAAATAAAAAGTAATTTAGAAGTTCCTGTCGTCGTGGTGCAGCAGAAACGAATTCGACTAGGAACCATGAGATTTTTGGGTTCAATCCCTGGCCTCGCTCAGTGGGTTAAGGATCTGGTGTTGCCATGAGCTGTGGTGTAGGTCACAGACACGGCTCAGTTCTGGTGTTGCTGTAGCTGTGGAAACATAGGCAGGCAGCTACAGCTCCGATTAGACCCCTAGCCTGGGAACCTCCATATGCCACAGGTGTGGCCCTAAAAAGACAAAAAAAAAAAAAGGTAATTTAGAAAACTTTTTGTTTGCTTTTTTTTATTTTTAACTTTCCCATTGACAATTTACCATAAGCTGGATACCCACTTGATTGGGGTATTATTAAGTGAACTCTTAAGGTCAAAATCTATCACTCCTAAGAATTTATATAAATATAAGTGATGATAAGATATAAAAATAAAATGATTATACTGGGCTGCCGTAAGTATACTTATTTATACTAAGTAAGCTAACAACTCCCCACATTTATCTCATTGTCCTTTCCAGTTAGCCAGTCAAATTAGTGTTATAAACTCCATTTTAAGATAAAGACATGAGGGCTTTGAAAGAGTTAGAATAAGAATCAAACTTCAATTTTATTCCAAAACCTGTAAATTTTTTTTTTTAATTACAAAGGATTGCCTTTTTTGTTGTTGTTGAAGTCTAGTTAATTCTAATGCTGGCTAGGTACTTGTTTTTCTCATATTATCTTCCATCATGTTCTATCCCAAGAGATTGGATATAGTTCCCTGTGCTATGCAATAAGACCTTGTTGCTTATCCATTCTAAATGTAACAGTTTGCATCTGCTAATCTGACACTTCAAGTCCATCCCACTCCCTCCCCACTCCCCCTTGGCATCCACAAGTCTGTTCTCTAGGTCTGTGAGTGTGTTTCTGTTCTGTAGATAGGTTCATTTGTACCATATTTTAGATGCATAAGTGATCCATATGGTGTTTATCTTTCTCTTTCTGACTTCATTTAGTATGAGAATCTCTAGTTGCATCCATGTTGCTGCAAATGGCATTATTTTGTTCTTTTTATGGCTGAATAGTATTCCATTGTGTATATGTACCACATCTTCTTAATCCATTCATCTGTCGATGGACATTTGGCTTGTTTCCATGTCTTGGCTATTGTGAATAATACTGCAATAAACATAGGGGTGCATGTATCATTTGTAATTATATTTTTTGTCTGGATATATGCCCAGGACTGGGATTGCTGGATCATATGGTAGTTCTATATTTAGTTCTCTGAGGAATCTCCATACTGTTTTCCATAGAGGTTGTATCAATTTACATTCCCACCAACAATGTAGGAGGGTTCCCTTTTCTCCACATCCTCTCCAGCATTTATTATCTGCAGACTTATTAATGATGGCCATTCTGACTGGTGTATAGTTTTAACCCCAATAACAGTAGGCTGTCTGTCCAACTGGAGAGTCCCTACAGCTAAGAAGACCCCCAGTGGCATGAACCATAGTCAAACTAAGGTGATCATCCTTCAGGACCTGTGTTATATCCTGAGGGCCCTTCTCATTGGAACCAACCACTTCTGCCAGCTATAACTAACAAATTAGCATGGCTAATTGGGGAAAGGGGGACACACTACCTTATTGTTTAATGCTTGGGAAAATAAACTCTTTACCTGCAACTTTGTTGAAGGTATTGCTATCCAAGGCAGCCCTGCTGCTTTATTTTCTCTGTCTCTGTGTTCACTCATTGAAGGTACAAGAGAATGTCTCTAAAACTCCCATGAGCAAAGAACTCTCCAGGCTATGGAAGAAGGCTCACACTGAAGCCATCCACTTAGCCACTCATTTAGGAATTTATTTCATGCTAAATCTACCTTTTCTGTGCCATGGAAGAATCAAGTCAACTCTTAGCCAGTTTTGGTGTTTTATCTTCTCAAATTGTACTAGATCAGCAGATTAACAAAATTGCAGTATAGCTCTGTGTAACCCTGTGATTTACACATTTATAGCACCAGACACTACAATCCTTTAATGTGTCAGAACATGTAGCTCAATAAAATACAATAGCTTCTTATAAAGAGATTTTTTTTAATTGTGTTGACTGGGGGAGGAAAGGGGACTGGTAAACACTTTCATATATAGTTTTAATAATATTCAACTTTGTGTAAGTCACCCCTCCCCACCTTGATTTCACAGTGGCTTTGGAAAGAATTTAAATCTGATACCAAATCATGGTATTAAATTTCCAAAGTCCCCAAATTCACCTTTAAATTCCTTTCATCCTTCTCCGCTGGATTATGACTTTCATCCAAGAGCTCCCCCCACAGCTTTGTGGTCCCAGAGTCAAGAAAATTCTTCTTTACGTTGAACTGATATCTTGGCCAGTAAAGTAAAATTTGCCTGGCTATTCTTCTCCAATCATACTGTTATGATTAGTTTGAAATGGAAAGGACCACACTTCATTTGGACTACAAGAGAAACATTCTCTTTAAAAAAAAAAAAAGGGAATGAAAACAAAATGTAGGGAAATAACAGTGACTCCTGCCCCAGCCTGTGTTTGTAAGGACCCACAGACAAGGACTGAAAATTGGGTCTGAGAGCTGGTTGGGGAACAAAGAGTCCATCAGTTTTGCTTAAGATATTGCCAAAGAACTGGTTGGAATACGTTTTTAATGTGGTTTTGGCTTTTTATAGACAGAGTTCTGGTGATATTTTCTGAGTGCTTGAAGCATTTACTCACAGCCAATTGAGTATACTGTCAGCAGGCTATGCACATTGTTCCCTCGACAAATATTTACTGAACTCTCATGCATGGAAGGCTATTATGCTAGCTCTGTGGAATCTCTTGATGAGTAGGAACCTACTCTATACTATGATAGGCACTTATGTGTTACTTTTAAATAAGTTCCTGTGTTATGCTTTGTAGAAAAAGAAAAAATTGGATCTTTTACATGAATGGCCATAGTCATTTAATACATCTGATTTACAGCAAAGAGGTGGCTAGTAGCTTGGTGGGCTCTGATGCTCAGATACCAAATGGCTGAATAAAGAGCTTTCAAGATGCATCTCATCTCCCACGTTCTTCAAAATATAGGGAACTTCAAAATATACTGATTTGCAGAAGAGGTGAAAAACTGAGATGTGCCAGTATGTCAAATAAAAACAACAAAAAAGATCATATTTTCTGCCTTTGTGCTTGCATTTATATATGAGTGTTTTTTAGTTTGGGCAACTCATTCCAAATGGAATTCTCTAGTCATGCTGTGAAGATGACTCGGGAGAGGCTGGCCATTTTCCAGTTTCCAACTCCTGCCTCTGCCCAGCAATACCTCCAATGCCATCCACCCCAGACAAGTCCACCCTCTCTCTGATTGAGACCAAGAGCCCATATACAAATGTTTCCCAGAGTAGGAAGTCACTTAAAAGTCTTGTTTTTCAAAGGCTTGCTGAGCAAGCAAAGCAAACGGGGAAGTTGATTGGATTAGTAAAGTTGAAATTAAGCAAATTAGTTCCCAAGTCTTAATAGCAGCTACCCAAGATGTCAACAAAGCAGGGGTCAGTGTCAGTAATATTAAAGCAAGGCTAGCAGTGCTCACTCTAACACATATAATCCAGTGGCATAGAGAAAATTGCCTCTACGCTCCCGGCTTCTAAAGGTCTCCAAGAAAGGAAATGATTTTTGATCTTTCTCTCTCTGAATATTCCAGTTTGGGAACTGGAAAAAGTATTGCTATTCAATAATATTGATAAGAATATCGATAATGATGATGTTGATTTCTTTGTCTGGTGCAGTGTCAACGGGAGAAACACTCTAAGCCTTTGCTTTGCTTGCTTCACCCGTCCCGTGTATTTCCTTCCACCTACATTTTTGCTGTAAGCTAACAGGTATTCTCTACCAGAAATAATTCTTACTTACAAAGTATGTAATTTCATCCATAAAGAAGTCCAGCTCCCTGAAGAAGCCTGGGTTTACCGATGGTCGAGATGTGCTGATGACGCCTCCGATTGTACTCTCTCTCTTGATTGAAAGCAGAAGGACCTCCCCTCCTGCCTGCCCTCCTCACTTATGAACAGTGTCGATCCATTTCCTGTTCCCCTCGGTTAATTCATACCAGGACAGACACAAGATCAGAATGAGGGACCCTGCATTTCGGCACCTCCTTAGAGCAGTGTTGATGGGAATAAGTGTTTGCAGACTGCAGGTTCCTGTTCAGGCTACCGGAGGATGACTTTTCAATTCTTGGTTAACCAGTTCCATCCCAGAAAATAGCCACTGTACACCAGCCCTGTTCAATATTGGTGTTGTTTGATTTCTCCCCCTTCAAGTAATGGCCACCCAACCGTTATCGCTCCCAATTTAGAATGAAATAAAGAGTGCCTCATCTGGGTTTCAAATGAGATGCAATTGTCCCTTTGTTCTGCTAAAATCAATCAGAATCTTGCCCACATGGAGTGGGGGTGGGGTTTCAGGTTACCACAAGGAATGTGTTTCCAGGGGGGGTTTGCTCTGAAATAAAAAAAAAAAAATGTGATAATCATTACATGGAGAGCCAATAATTATAAGCATTTCCTCTTAGAATCACAGAGAAAAAAATACAAGGAACATATCAACCTCAGGAAAAAAAAAAGTATCATTGGATTTCTGTTTGGTATATGAAGGCACCTGGTGGGGGCTATGGCCACACTTCCTTTGAACGCTGCTGTGTTTTAACATCATTGTAACCCTGATTGAATCTGCCACACTGTTTTGCTAAAAGTAATGCTGAATTTGTCAAGACTTTTTTTTTCTTAAAGTGAAACACTCTCTAGCCCAAACATAGCTGAAATTATTTGTCTAAAAGGCAATGTTACATTTGGTTTGTCAGGTATATTCTAACCCATAAGAGACCATAGATTTAAGTTCTAGGGAAAAGTCAAGATTCAGTAGAAAATAGAATCCCTGAAAGCAATTACGGGTGCCATCAAAAGTATGGTCATAGATATGTACCTTATCTATGTACCTTATACGTACTTCTAAGGGGCATGCCTGGTGGTTCAGAGACAAATATTTCAAAATAGAGTAGGTTATTTTCCACTGTACATCCTTATATTCTTTGCTAGACCAAAGGAAATGGCCCCAACGGTTAGGCACTTACCCCTGCTCAAATCAAAAATTACTGTCTTAGGTTTTTCTTTTGTGGATTTATGCCCACAATATTATTTGAAAGACCAAGTTAACTGGTCTTTAAGGCAGTTTGCCATCAAGTTAGGATGCTCTAAAATGCTGGTAGAATCTACCCTCAGATTGTACTCCCGAGAATCTCTGTTCCCCTTCAAGTCCAAAGGGATTAATCAAGCAAAATGGATCAGGCTGGTAGCGCTGAGTTGCTGTGGCTGAAGGGGTAGCAGAACACCAAAGACTGCTTGTAGAGCAATTAACTTCCACAGCTGTCTCTGGGCTGTTTCACCAAAGGCTCACGATTCTGAATTAAAACTTTAAATCTCCACATGCTTCTGCTCTAGAGAAACCCAGGACATTGTTTTGGACACTCAGATTAAAATCTGTACCTACTTTTCTCTACTTATTTTTATCCTCATCCTGACTACACACAGGTAAATCCTGCACCGGGTAACTGGTAAGCCCTGCTAGAACATCCAAGCCTAGAGGAGGAAAGGAAGAAAACAGACCTTTATTACACATTTTCTATGTGTGTTTGGTCTTTTGTGGGCTATCTCATTACATTATCAGGAAAACCTCAAAAGACAAGTGTTTTTTTGGAAGATGTGAAAACCTGATTAGAGGAAGAAAGCCACTTTCCCTAGGCCATTTGTTGGTGGCAGAGCTGGGATTACATTCAGCTCTATCCCTTCCCCTAACCCAGCAGCCACCCCATTCATGGCATCCAAAGACATCCACAAAGGAAGAGGCCTTGATAACATCTAGCAGAGCCTAGGGCTTTAGATCCGAGGACTCTGAGGCTTGAGTGACTCATCTAAGCTAGCCGATTTAGGAAGACAGGATGTAGTTGACCTTGCCATGGTGACTAAGCAGGTAGTACCATTTAAGGGCAAAGCTGGTTTTAAGAAAAGCTGGTCCTGCTAACCCCACATGTGCTCACTTACCATACTTTTCTGAATATTATTGCCGACACAACTTCTAAACCGCCTTATATATAAATCTTTATATATAGAGAGATTTATTTGTCCTTGATGAATGCACTTGATAGCTTAGAATCAATGAGAATTTCTGCAACTTCATAGTTAAGAACTGAGCTTTTGCAAAGGCAGAATGCATTGCCTTTAAAATATGGGCATGATGATGATGCTGGAGGTGGCATTTTTACGCTCATGTACTTGTCTCTTCCTAAAACTCTTTCACACATATTGTCTGATTTTATTCCCCCAAAGAATCCATGATTTAAAAAAAAAAAAACTGCAAACAAGACAAATTTTGGCACTTCATACTATTTTTGTGGATTTAAAATTTCTCCTTTTAATTTGATATAATAATGGGGAAGCAGGTAAAAGTAAGAGAGTGGGTGAAAATGTGCTTAGAGTGGGGGTAGGGGAGGAGAGACAGACATCAGATCTATGGTAGATATTTATATAAGAATTTGCATGTAGAAGAACTAGACCCCGGATTAATTCCTGATAAGTATCAACATTTAGTCAATTTATGGAAGGAGAACCCAGGGCCAAATGGAGATTAAATATGGGTCAGGACATAAAAGGCAGGCAGGTGGGGCCGATAGAACTTTTACAGTAACATGCTAGAAAAACTTCAGCTTCAGAAAAACAATATGCTTGGTAGCTCACGCCAGGGTCTCTGGGGACCCTTTAGATGCACATATGCCAAGAGCGCCCTCTATTGTCTACCAGGAGTACTAGGGAGCTTCCGGAAACCCACGCCTATTAGAATTTTTGGTTCTTTGCCCACAAAGGTTTTTCCACACCTGGCAAAAGTCTGAAATATGAGTTATGCCTGAGAATTTATTGGCTTATTAAGTCCATTGTGGAATATTAGAGAATACTTAAAAATCCTTAGAAATTTTAATAACAAGTCTCCTTCTATCATTGGGAGGGAAAGAGGCTCAAAAACGGGAAGTATTTCACTTAAGTACGTGTCAAGTTAGTGGTAGACCTTGATCTTGAACCCAGGACTCCAAGTTAAGTGCCAGCACTTACCTAGCCTCCTGACCTTTGATTTTGCCTCCTTTATCCTCTTTAAGGATGAGGATAAACCTGTGAAACAGAATAACACGCCCATGGAATGCTTGACTAGCAGGAAGCTCAGAGATAGTATCTGATACATCCATAGTTTACTTATAGGAAACTAAGGTCTGTGTGGCTTACCAAGAAGATTTAAGGAGGTGGGTAGGCCAGAACTCCAAGTTCAGTCACTTTCCAGAAAAGCTATTAAGGGAAAATAAGGAGAAGAGGTAAAACGCTCTCCTTTCTCATTTAAAGATGAAGGTCTTCCTCCACTTTCCTGCCCCTACCCTGCCCCTTCAGTCATGACTCTTAGGCTCATGAGCTCAGGCCACACCCCTGGGTTCAAATGGGAATTTAGCCTGAAACCAAGGGATGATGGCTTGAAACTCTAGGATGAGGATTGGTGGGACATAGAGTGGGGACCATGGTCGTCATTCAGGATAGGATGGCAACAGTTGATGAAGTATGAGTGCTCTGTTTTATAAGGTTGGGGCCCAGGCAGGTACCATCAGACTCCTCCCCAAGATAAAGATCAGATCACTTGTCTCTGCTCTTACACAACATGTAGCATGGAGGCAGAATGACCAATCCTGGATGCCCCAAAGTATACTCCCAAGCAATGATGGAAATTGTAGGTTGCAGCACACCTTGGGTCTGTTCATCAGCCCCACCAATCATTGCTTCTTTTCTTATTTTATGTCATAGGGCCAGGATCACTGTCAAATTGGATCTTCCCAAAGAGGGTGGAAAAAGAAATGGAAACTCTTTAGATTTCTAAGGGCTTACTGTATTCCAGGCACTGGGCTAGGTGTTTCTTGTGCAATATTCCTTCTAATCTTCACTTTTCTTCCATCAGGTGGTGCCATTAGCCTGAATATGCAGATGAGGAAACTGGTTCTGAGTGGGGTAAGTTACTTTGTCCCAAGTCTCATAGTTACATTCGATGCAGTGCTCTATTGGAAGCCAGTCCTCCAGAATCTAAGTCATCTTTTTCCCTTATGCTAAAGACAAATAGAGTTTGGGTAGCACAGAGTCTCAGCCTCCTACCCTTCTTCTCACCCATGACTTTCTTCCATCTTTCCAAGTCGTGGACCCTGCGATAACCCAGACAGAGGATATTATGCTCATCTCTTTCTGAACTGTGTGTCTAGCCTTTAGCGTATTTTTTTTTTTTCCCAACTGCACAGCTCAGATTGTCTTCCACTTCCTTCAGTCCTTCTTACCTGGCTGACACCTTGAACCAATCTCTCTTACTAAATGGTGAAAAATCAAGAGAGTCTTCTGCTGCCCAGATGTCAGCCTAGTAGCCACTGAGAAGGAGGCAGTGGGGATGGTGGGGAGGTGGCCCTGGACCAATTTGAGAGGGAAGCTGGAGGTCAACATCACTTTGGTGGATATGTCTGATACCCAGGACACTGTGGGTCCAAATGTCATTGTTGACACCAGCTAAAGGTCTTGGGTAAAACACTGGCTCCCTATCACCTATGAGCTCTGTGACATGGGCATAAGGATAGCTGCCTCTCAGTGCTATCCTGGAAGTAAATGAATTAAATTAAATGAATCACGGGGTCACAACTTGGATGGATGGTCAGAAGCCAGGGTGAAGAGAAGGGTAGGAGGCAGAGACTCTGTGCTACCCAAATGGTTGCAAAGTGCAAAGCGCACACAGTAGGGACTGGGTCCTTGACGGCTCCTTTCCCGCTTGTGCTCCTGGGAGGCAGAGTCCGTAGCTCAATTAACTGACAAGGATAGTTGCTTTTCTTAGGTCATAAAGATGATCCAAATCTATTTCCTCCATGTTTTGTCTTCCTCTCGGGTCTCTCCGGAGATGTGTGTTACGGACAGAGATTAGATGCACAAGCCCTTTTTGTTCCAGGGGGTCTGTGCGAACGGTTTACTGTTGAAGCAGATCCCAAGCCCTGGGTTTCTCATGCGAGCCTCAGACTACCTGTATTACAATAGAAAATCCACTTGAGAAATCGGAGCCGCCCGAGTCTCGAGCAGGTGCCCCCCCCCCACTAATTTCCATCCCTGTGCCATTTACTAAAAGTGATACAGGCGGGTGGAAATTGGGTGAGGCCTGCCTCGGAAGTAACCAAAGATGCCCGCACACCTCTGTGGATCACTCGGCCTATTCTTCCTGGGGAAGCCAAATGCAGTCAGCTGTGAGGCCTGGGCTTGTCAGGATACCCAAATATTTTCTTGGAAAGTAATCTCGGTTTATTAGTGTTCCTTGTCTCAATTCGGAGTATAGATTTTTGAATGCGTTTGCTGACAGATTGACCCGGACTATGTTTTCCCCTTATTCAGGGACTGATCGATCTTTATCAAAAGGATTTGTTGACTGATGGGCTTTCACGGTTCTAATGGGCTGTTTGATACTTTTAACAGACATATGCCCCTTTGTATAACGAAATTATCTGATAAAGGAGGGAATGAAGCTCAGGTTCTCAGAAGCATCTCAGCTCTTGGCTGCCTTGGTGACTGCCAGCCAGGGAATTTTGTTTTTATTTGCCTGGGAGGGAAACCTTACAACCCGGGGTGAAACTGTTTTCGAATATTCAAGTTTCTAGACCATATACTGTGTTTCTAGGCCTCGGGGCCCAAACTAAACCAAGATTGTGTTTCCCTCAGGTAAGCACTTCCAGACACTCTATCCTCTGTCTTTACAAGCCTCTTCTCCTCGTTACTGTACTATGTAACACGAGACGCACATTATATTCCACATAAAAAGCCATTTCTGTAGCATCTTGTCATCGTTTCATCGACACCGCTTTGAAGCCGTGTTGAGTTCTGAACTCAGAGCCTAACAGCAATGGCTCAAGTGCCCTGCCCCGTATTATTTACCCAGATGGGGTTAATTGTTGAATAAAAGAATGGTCCCTTTCAGTTTACCTTTTCGCAATCTCTCTCATACTGGTTATGGAAGACAGGGAAGTCGATGATAAATATCAAACTTTCTAATCAGAAACGAGTCCAGTTGTATTTGAAATCTTGAACTTAATCCAGAATCAGGAAATGTAGCCACTTGTGTGACTGCGGCTGAAAGAAGAAAATGACCTTTTGATTGTAGCTTACATTCACTATTGTACTTGGGAGCCACGGCGAACGGGAACAGAGCAAATAAATGAAAAGGCTTAAGGAGATTTTTTCCTTTTAACAGGAAGAGCGCAGCTTGATGTGCTGGAGCCATCATCTCCTTATATGTTCAATAGATTTTTTTTTTTCCCCTAAAGCAAAGCCTGTACTGAATGCTAAAAACAAAAACAAAACCTTTTTATCTAAAGCTTTAAACCAGATCCCTTTAGGCTTGTGATTACTCTGTGGCTAAATGGCTACTACTACTGGCCTGATTGATTGATTAGGTGTAATTTGCAAAGAGTAAATTTCAAAAATCTTAAGGTATCGGTTGACAGCTTTTTTTATATATGTATAACCCCATATAACCACTGTCGAGATCAGAATGTTTCCAGTGTCTCAAAGGATTTCTTAGTCCTCTCTTGGCCAATGCACTCAAGGGTAACCACTATTCTAATTTCTATCACCATGGACCATTTTTGTTCCTTTTTAAATTTTATGTCAATGAAATCATATAATACATGCTTTTTTTCTGACTGGCTTTTTTTATTAGGAATTTTTTTTTCATCCATGTTGTTGCAGGTATTATAATGCTTTTCAGATATCTTATTATTTTGGAGAATAATAGTTGAAATGCCATCGATTTTCGGAAGAGGGGTTTTTAAGGCAATTAAAGAATGAAGGAGATTTTTCTTCTGATGTTCTGGTCTACTGAAGTCATTGGTCTTACTTTGGTAATATCATAAAGAGGTTCAGAGAGGCTTTTACATAGAGGCATGCATAGATCTACAATCCAAATCTAAATCTCTTTATACATATAAATAGAGAGAGAGAGAAGGAAAGAGAGAGTCCCTTTCTCGTGGAGCTTACCTTCTAGTTGAAGGGAGGAGACAATAAAAAAGCAAAAGTAAACAAGTGAGTAAATTAGTGAAAAAAATTCATTTCATATAGTGATTGGTGCTAAGCACATAGAGTGGTGGAATTGGGACTGTTTTAGGTAGGTGCTCAGAGGAGACTGCCTCTGAGGAGGGGCTATCTGAGCAGAGGATAGGGAGGAGGAGCTGCTTATGCAGAAATCTGGGGGCAAATGTGTTCTTGGCCCAGGTGTAGCAAGTTCACAGGGCCAATGCAGAAACAGACTGGTCTGGTTCAAGGACAGGAAGGAAGTCAGTGTGGCCAGATCCTGATGAAGGAAAGAGGCGGTTGTGGCAGTCAGATTAGGGAAGGAGGAAGCAGGATCCTGCAGATCTTAGCAGGGGACATAGCACATTTTAGTTTCAAGTGTGATGAGATGCCCTTGGGGGATTTTAAATAAGGGTAATGATGTGTTATGATTCCATTACAAAAGTTCACTCTGGCTGCTGTGTGGAGAAAAGAAGGTAGAGGGAGACCAGAATGGAAATAGGGAGACCAGGTGGGAGCCTGTTGGAAGTTGGCTTTGACTTACACTGGGATAGTAGCAGTGATAAAGGAAGACATGGTAGGCTACGGCATGGTTTATTATTATTTGGGGAGACAGTAAAGCCACGAGGATTAGCTAATGAATTGGATGCAAGGCAGGAGAGACAAAGTAGTTATTGTTTCAGTTGTTGGCCAATGCAAGTGAGTGAAAGATGGGACTATTAAATACAATGGACAAGACTGGAAGAGTAACAGTTTGGGAAGAAAATACTCCTGAGTTCTGTTTTGGCTCTGCTAAAGCCCAGATGCCTATTAGATTTACACTTGGAGGCCTTAAGGAAACAGTTGAATATATTCATCTGGAGCTCAAGGGAGAAGTCAAGTGAGACAAAAATTTTGGAGTCATCAATATAAAAGTAAGTCTGAGAGCCATGGGCTTGGATAGGATGACTTAGGAAGAGCTTAAAGGAAGACCAGATTGAGTCCTGGGACTAACTGCTCTCTATTGGCTATGTCATCATTGGCTTTTGTCTTCACCCCCATCATCATGGAAATCATCAAAATCACCATCATCAGTTACTGAGCACAAAATGTTTTAGGTACAGTTGTGCTGGGCGCAAAAAGAGGAAAAAGAAAGAGGAATTTCTACTTTCAGAAGGAAAGAGGAGAATAGAATAATAAAGGATCTGGTTCGCTCAGGGGGCAGTGGAAGTCACAGACTCAGAAGGCCAGACAGTCTTTGAAGAAGAGATGACATCTAAATATTCAAATCAGGAGTTCCCGTGGCTCAGCAGCCAACAAACCCAACTAGGAACTATGAGGTTTTGGGTTCGATCCCTGGCTTTGCTCAGAGTGTTAAAGATCTGGTGTTGCCATGAGCTCTGGTGTAGGCCAGCGGCTACAGCTGCAACTCAACCCCCAGCCCGGGAACCTCCATGTGCCACGGGAGTATCCCTAAAAAGCGAAAAATAAATAAATAAATAAATATTCAAATAAAATTGGAGTTCCCATTGTGGTACAGCAGAAACAAATCTGACTTGTATCCATGAGAATGTGGGTTTGATCCCTGGCCTTGCCCAGTGGGTTAAGGATCCAATGTTGCCGTGAGCTGTGGTGTAGGTCGTAGAGGTGACTTGGATCCTGAGTTGCTGTGGCTGTGGCTGTGGCTGTGGCCGGCAGCTGTAGCTCTGATTTGACCCCTAGCCTGGGAATTTCCATATGCTGCAGATGTGGCCCTAAAAAGAAAAAAAAATTAAAAATAAAAATTAAAAATTAAAAAATAAAAAAAAAACATTCAAATCGAATGTTTGGATCCAAAGTTGTGTGATTCATGGAGAAAGAGCTTTCCAGGTAAAGACCAGCATTTACCAAAGCAAGAGACACTAAAGGGCCAGGGGATGTTCCTGAAGCTGAAAGCAGCTCTGAATGAATGGGTGCAGAGAGTGAATGTGGTGGAAGGTGAAGCTGGAAAGTAGCAGTAGCTGGATCATCACGGCCCATGGACACCATGCTGAGAATATTGATCTCTAGTCTTCGAGGCAGTGGGAGAGGGACACATGTTAAAGCAAGAAAGGTTTTAAACCAGAATAGGATCTGAATCTAGGGAGAACCAGAGTTCAAGCCCTACTTTCTCTACTTACTAGCTTGGTGACATTGGAGCTATGGGGTAACCTCTCTATGCCTTAATTTCCACATCTGTTAAGTGGGTAAAACAATAAGTGTTGTTAGGAGAACTGAAGATAATAAGTATAATGCACTTGCACTCAATGGAGGAAAATAAGTGGTTGTGATTATTTTTGTTGTTACTATCGCTGTTATTAGTAGGCATATAATTTTTAAAATTTTATTGTGGAAGGATTAGAGGATGCCAGAAATGATGATATTAATGTGGATAAAAATGATGAGCACTTGGTGGTGGGGAGGTGGCGACAGAAGTGAGAGGATTTGCTAACTGGTGGCCAAGGAAGGAGAGGAGGGTTGGGAAGGGAGGACTCAAAAATTACTCTCAGTTTTTGAAGTAGGCAGTTATCTAGGGTGGTGGTGTAGCTCTTGAAACTGGGGATGCTAAAAATGAACTGGAGTTCCCGTTATGGCTCATCAGGTTAAGGACCTGGAGAGGAGGGTTGGGAAGGGAGGACTCAAAAATTACTCTCAGTTTTTGAAGTAGGCAGTTATCTAGGGTGGTGGTGTAGCTCTTGAAACTGGGGATGCTAAAAATGAACTGGAGTTCCCGTTATGGCTCATCAGGTTAAGGACCTGACATAGTCTCCATGAGAATATGGGTTCAATCCCTGTCCTCACTCAGTGGGTTAAGGATCTGGCGTTGCCGTGAGCTGTGGCATAGGTCACAGACAGAGCTCGGATCCCATGTTGCTGTGGCTATGGTGTAGGCCGGCAGCTGTAGCTCTGATTAGATCTCTAGTCTGGGAACTTCCATATGCTGCAGGTGCAGCTATAAAAAGAAAAAAAAGAGAGCACATTTTGTGGGGACGGGATGAGTTTATTTGTAGATATATTCCTTTAAGAGGCCGGCGAAGGCTTCTTTGTGGGTCTGAAGCTTAACGGAAAGAACTGGGCTAGAGATGCAGATCTGTGTGGTAAGACGGACAAGAAGACTGTATTGAATGAGAAGTAAAACATGTGGATTATAGAGCCCTGGGGAACTGTGGAAATGTGGGAAATGGAACAAGAAATGTCAGGATAGAGATCCAGAGAGGCAGGAGAGAGGTAGAGGAAAAACTCAGAAAGCAGCCCTGAGGGGTGTTCCTCATCCCAGTCACAGCAATGAGATGCTCACACACGCTGGCCCTCCAGGCACTTGCCCCTTCTCAGAGCAACAGATATCTTCTCCCTCTTCCTTCCTTTAAGTGTGATGGATTCAAGGTCAGACTGGGAAGAGCTGCATTCTGGCAAAAACTGTAAAGCTTCCCTTTTAGTCCCACTCCCCTTCTGTCCTTTGCATCCCAAATGCTTGCTCTCCCAGGTCCCATGCGTACACGGCCAAGGGATTGTCTCAGAACCTGTCAGTGACTTTGTAGATCTTTTAACTGAACTTCTAACTCCCTTCTATGAACGTTGAGGACACTGAGCCTCAGAGAAGGCAAGATGTTCCATCAGTTGATATTTTAACTGAACATAATGAAGGTATTTTCTCAAGGACCTCTACTCAGCCATGCCACTGCTTCCATTTATTTGGTGATAATGGCTTAAATGAAGGTCCTGGAATGTTACGATCTAAGTCAGACTACAGTCTTGCCAAGTCCAAATCTAAGGGTGGTCTTCTGGACACAAGAGGCCAAAATCAGGAAAGAAATGGGAGCGATGAGGCTTGCCTCCCCCCCCCCCCCCAAAAAAATGCACTATTAAACTAAACATTAAGGATAGCTTATAAAATAGGAAGTGCACGGAGAATTGTGATTTCCTTCCCTGGGATCATTCTTAGTGGAAGATGGTCCTGCAAAGCCCCTGGATGGGATGTTGAACAACAAAAAGGGAAAACAACATGTAACTCATGTTGCTTCTGAGATCCACAGAGTTAGAGATTGTGCTCTGTATCATCCAAAGCCTTCCTTTTGGGAGATGAGCCAGGAAAGGGACGATGGCCTAAATTATCTCATGGATTAGAAGATTTGTAGACTAGTCTAGACCTTCGTCTTTATGGCAGAGATAGTTAGTTGCCTACCCCAAGTCTACTCCCCTCTTCCTCCTTAGAAACAGAAGCTTGTTTTTTTGGTCGGACATATTCTTTTATAACCGAAAGACTCCATTTTCCAGGATCCTGATAATCTGATGGGTATATAAATAGAAAGAAAGTCTTCTTAATGGAAAAGATATCCATGCTTTTTTTTTTTTTTTTTTTGCTTTCTCCATCCACCAGCTGTCTTCATTGTGGGCATGACGGCCTTGATGATAGTGGTTGTCTTGGTCCGTGAAACTGAGAAACACAGAGGAAGTTCCCATCCCAGCCCTGTGCTTCTCACTTCTGAACTCCCTTATGCAAGAAAGGAAGAAACTGCTACTGAGTTTAAGCCATATTGTTTGTCCTACTAATGCAACCTAGCTGAATCCAATCTTATGAATTTGTTTTCTTTTAATGGGTTTTAGGCACTTAGAGTAAAAGCCATTTTTTAGCTTAAAGAATGTGACCAAGAAGTAATTTTTAACACAACTAACGATGTGTTTGCAACAGAAAAAGAGTACCTTAAATTTGTAGAGTGATTTACATTTCATAAAGCACTCTTCTTGCTTTAAATAACTCCTTACATTCAAGATGAGTTGTTTAAAATTGGACTTTTAATAATAAAGTATATACTAGTGTTGTTATGGTGAGCTCCAGTTTAGTTACTTATGACCTGCCTTCTAGACAAAGATCTGTAATCTCTAAGGCTCATTTTTCTCATTGGTCAATCAGGAATGAATAATTTCTTATTTAAAGAACCAGGATAAATGAAAAGGTAATACAGCATAGTGATTGAAAGTATTAATCTCAATGAATTCCCAAATAGCCGTGTGACCTTGAGCAAATTACTTCTCTGTGCCTCGATTCTCTAATCTCTAAAATGAGAATGATAAAGCAGAAGTCACTTAAGGATCTTTTCAAGAGTAAATGAAATCATGTGCGTGAATCAGAGTCCCAAATACATAGTAAGGGCTCAGGAAGTGGTAAGTTAGTTTTCCCAAACTACCTAGGATAGACCCTTGACAGGTCAGGGACCCTCAAACTGTATTTTTCCTGCTGTGCATCCTTGGCCATGTTAGAAACCTCAGAAAAAGACTTGTATCCTGGTGAGTACTGAGCTCTTGGAGTAAGTGGAGGTTCTGGCTCAGTGCAGTGGTTCCTGAGAAAAAGAGCAGGGGCTCGAGGCTGGAGTGAGGGTGGCAACCGGGCCACAGGCCATTCCCCTCTTCCAGCCATGGAGCAAGTCTCGAGTCCTGAGCCAGCAAAAGAGCTTTGCAGGACAGCAGATAAAACCCACTGTGCCCCATATTTTTCATGCTTCCCAGAGCAAGCCAGACTTCTTTTTGGGATTGAGTCAGCCTCCAAGGTCATTCAGGGAATGATAAAGACTTTATGGGAATCTCCAGCCAGGATGGGTGACAGGGGCAGATGGGGAAGCCAAGCAAAACCCCACAAGGACAGAAGTGACACTGTGAAACTGGGAGATGGGCTCCTGCAGAGGCAAGCAAGAGACTTTTAAAGACACACATGCATGTAACCAGTGGAGGCGAACATCTTTGGTGGTATCTGATAACCTCAGGAGTGAAACCAGATCAAGAAAGGCCAGCGATGGGGCTCGAATGCCTAGCATCAGAGATAAGGCTTGAAGGGAAGGGTCTGCTGTGAGGCTACAACAGCTTTCCCTGAATTCTCAAGGTGGTCTCTGACCAGGAGCCCCTCACCTTCACACAGCAGTAGCATGTCCTTAGATAAGTCACTGAGTGTACGGCACAGAGCTGTAGTTATGAGTGAGGCTCCTGGACCTCGCTTATAACTGCATAAGCTATGTTACTTTTACTCAGCAAGTCACCTAATCAATCAGAGCCTCCCTTTTCCCATCCATACTTTGTATATCATAGTGCTTGGCCCCACCTATGGCATTGCTCTGGGGCAGTGCTGATCAGGAGAACTTTGAGCACTCATGGTAATGACCTATACCTGCCTTGTCAAGAGAGTAGCCACTAGTCACATGCAGCTATTGAGCACTTGAAATGTGGCTAGTGTGACTTGAAGTATTGATTTTGAAATTTTATTTGAATTCATTTGAATTTCAGCTGCTGCATGTGACTGGCTGTTACCTTATTGGGCAGTGCAGCTCCTTTAGGGATTAAATGAGATAATGCCTTGTATAACCATGAAGGGAATAACTAGTAGCTAGTATGGCTATAAAACTTCCTGGAGTTCCCATCATGGCTCAGCGGTAAGTGAACCCAACTAGTATCCATGAGGACACTGGTTCGATCCCTGGCCTCGCTCAATGGGTTAAGGATCTGGCATTGCTGTAAGCTGTGATGTAGGTCATAGACTCAGCTATAGCTCCAATTCGACACTTAACCTGGGAACTTCCATATGCCGTGGGTGCAGTCCTAAAAAAACAAAAATAAATAGGTGAATAAAAGTAAACTTCCCATAGCCTCAATTTCTTCATGATATGGGGTTAAAGATAGGACACAGTTCAGGAGTTTGTTGAGAGGATTAAATAAAATATCATGGGTGAGGCAACAAGCACAGTGCTTGGTTCAGGGCAGGTACTTAGCAAATGTGAGCTCCTTTCCCTCTTTCATTTCAAATTCTAACTTGGCATTACCGTGGTACCAGTCCAGGGATGTAGAAGGACATTGAGAAACCATAGTGAGATGCTCAGCAAGCAGTTGGGTCGCTCCGTGGTCACTTGCACATCTTTAATGTGCTGGCTTTGGCTGGGAAAAAAAAAAAAGTCCACTTGAGCAAGCAAGGAAAAAAACATTGGCAGTGATAACCGCACCACGAGAATTCCACAAATATGCATTTGGCAGAAGCCTGACGGTCCAGACAGATCGCAAACCACTAGGCAACACACCTGCTAGACGACAGGGAATGTTATTGCTGTTATAAAGATATGATTTATGAGTAATCTATACCCCAGGCAAAGACTCGCTTATAGCAGACCTATTGTCCAGACTAGTCATCGACCCTCCAACTGGGGAAATGACAGCGCTGATTGAAGAGACAGCAGGGTAGGCCCTGGAATTAAGCACAACACTTGACCCTGTGGTCAGTGGGAGGCTGAGACTCGAGACAGGAAAAGATGCTGTGGTGTAGCTACTTATCCAGATGTTGCAAAATGCCTGACATGACAGAAGAAAACAGAACAACTGCAGGTGTGTTAGTCTCTAAAGGGGTGGCTATTTCTGCCTTCTAACAGCAAGGGGGTTTGGAGCGATGTCCTGGGGGTAAAAGGTCCGAAAAAGAGAAAGGATACAATCAGAGATAGTCTTGGGGTGAGCAGTTTTCCTCTTTCCCCCTCCAAATTATTGCCAGTATTTGCTCACTGATTCTTGAAATTGCAGCGAGAGACTGGCTTCTTTCACTGAAAGATGTCCTCTCAAAGGTAAGCTGCTATTAGGTTTGGTTGCAATTACAAAATTTAACTTTGGGGCTTTGGTACCTTCAGATCCGTTGAGTTATTTTTTAAGCTTATAGAGGCAAGTAAGGCAATAGCCTGAGAGCATGGAATCATGGAAGAGGCTTGTGTCCTGGAGGGGTGCTGAGTGTCATGAGACGGTGGAAACGTACCTGTTGAGAGAGAAGGTTTCCTACCGTCGCTAGGAGTGACCAAAATGCTTTATAGTCACACCACATCGTTTTTGAATCTCCTCATCCATCTGTCCCTCCTCGTCCTCACCATCGCCATCATCATCCACTGCGCAGCAGACAGTCTGCTAGGTGACTTACAAACTGTGGTCCTCGTAGCGAGTGGACAACCCAGGTATTGTTAGTCCCATTTTACAGATGAAGAAACTGAGGCTCAGAGGGTATAACTTGAGCAAGTCAAGGTCACATAGCTAATAAGTGACAAAGCCTAATACCTCCCAGATGTGCTATGATCTCTAGCACCCAGCCCGCTCTTCAGTATGTACCTGATGTGGTTGACGTAAGTGAAGAATTTTTAATGTTATTTAAAGTTAATTAATTAAAAGTTAAATTTAAATGGCCACATGTGGACAGTGGCTACCTTCCCTAGGGATCAAACAAGATAATATCCCTTATTATCATAGTCTGGCACCTGGTCAGTGCTCGACTAGACCCAAACTGCTGAATCTTCACTGGGTTCTGATTTCTAGAATTTGCTGAATACACTTGTGGACAGTTTCACTCCAGCCAATCTGTTGTTTTAATAACTCAATCACACCAGATCATTAATAATAAGGTGCTCCTGCTCTGTGCTCTTTCTCTCCCTCATCCCGTCTTATCTGTCCTGTCTTATTTGAATTTGTAACCTAGGACAGCTAACTGCTTGAGGCAGCTGTAAACTCTGTGGTGTTAGAGCCAAAAGTAGTCCCTGAAATTACAAAAAAATGGCATTAGGCAAGGTATGAAAAATGATAGGATGGCACACTAACTCAAAATGGAAAGTTGGAGGTTTTTAGAAAAAGCAGTATTGGCATAACAACTGTGTTACTTGCAGACACTTGAAATCCTTTGGTACCATTGATTGCGTTCTCTACCCACTTTCCATGTCCACCAGTACTTTTTTGCCTTTTGTTTCAATGATCTCTTCTTGCTAGAGACTGAATGCTTGTGTACCCTCAATTCATATGTTAAATTCTAACACCCAGTGTGATGGTATTTGGAGGTGAGGCCTTTGGGAGGTGATTAAGTCATGAGGGTAGAGCTCTCCTGAATGGCATTAGCGCCCTTATAAAGAGACCCCCAGAGCGCTCTTGCGCCCCTTCCCCCACGTGAGGACAAAGTGAGAAGATAGTCATTTGTGAACTAGGAAGTGTGCTCTCTCCAGACACTGAAACTGCCCTCGCCTTTGTCTTGGAATTCCCAGCCTCCAGAACTGTGAGAAATGAATTTCTGTTATTCATAAGGCATCCAGTCTACGGTACTTTGTCATAGTAGCCTGAGCTGAGACACCTCTTTTATGTGTCTTTTATTATAGATCACTTCTTATATTTAAGGAAAAAGTCAAACTCAACCACACCACACCAACCGAAAGAAGTAAACGATCAACAGGTTCATTAAAGAAAAGGAGAAACGTTAAGACGGGATATTGGACTGGATCCCTCTTGACCTGGCTTTGGTAGGCAGTCCTAAAATAATATTTACAGTAGAGAACAAATTATTCAGACAAAGTCTGTGTTATCCCAATAGATGAACTAACATAGCCAGAGAGATATTTCTGAGTCAGCCACACCCACGAGGGGTGATTCAGCTGCCCAGCACCTGGCTGGATCAGCGCCAGAACCCTAGTTTCCCCAGAAGCTTGTCTGCCAGGAGAACAAAACTGTGACCCCAAACCCAAAGGTCACTGCTTATTTGCCGTTAACTGCTGAGATCCCCTGGGCATTGATCGTGCCGTTGTTTCCTTAAAAAAATTTTTTTTTATTAAAAGTATAGTTGATTTACAATGTTTTGTCAATTTCTGCTGTACAGCAAAGTGACCCAGTCATACATGTACATACGCGTTCTTTTTCTCATCTTATCTTACATCATGTTGTTAATTGTTTTTTTGCTTTTCAGGACCACAACTGAGGCATATGGAAGTTCCCAGACTAGTGGGACCTACAGCTGTCAGCTCAGAGCCACATCTGCAACACCACAGCTTGCAGCAATGCTGGATCCTTTAACCCACTGAGTGAGGCCAGGGCTCAAACCTGCATCCTCATGGATACTAGTTGGACCCATTGCTACTGGGCCACAAGGGGAACTTCCTCTCCCATTGTGTTTTACCACAAGAGGTTATATATAGTTTCCTGTGCTATACAGTAGGACCGCTTTCTTTCTTTC